>NC_081553.1:152068940-153268940 GCF_963082655.1 Stomoxys calcitrans | reverse complement strand
ACGAAAATGAAAACGAATGAGATATTTGAATCCTTTAATGAATCTATTTCTTCTTTGCTGGATAGACTTGATGCTTCCATGCCAGAGCAGGAGTTAATAAAGATTTTAACGTAACTTCTAACCAGAAATAAGGCATGAATTGCTTTATGTTCCAATATTTTCCATTGCGCACCTGCGTAAACTCGTCCAAATGAGAGAATCATTATTAGGAGACGAACAATTTCCAAGAGGAATGTCTTCTAGGATTATTCCAAATCAGGGCCATAGACAAATTGTTGATTTTAAGGAAAGCCATAATTGTCCATTGGAAGAAATTGTTCAATCGGTTGACGCGGTAGAACAGCCATCTGGACCAGTGAAGTGTTGGAACTGCCATGAACTAGGACATTATTGGGAGGGCTGCGAATGTGATCGCAAGATATTTTGTTATGGTTGCGGGGAGAAGAATACGTATAAGCCGCAATACTCAAAATGCGCCACTACGAAATCATGGAAGCCAAAAAACTAGATAGCACTATAAATCCAATGTCAAGCAAAATACAACCATCATATCTTAATAACAATTTGGACACCTTATCCAGCATGGATTTGGAACCTAAAATTTCAATTCTTAATCGACACTATTCTGAAGTCGATAATTACACTCCAAATTGTTTGATTTTTCCTCTCTATTTTCCTCCCACAAAAAGTGGGAAAATTATATGGCTAAAAAAAGAAAATTTTTGATATGCCTTCTGCAGGAAATCCCAAACGGTCAACATTGAGGTTAGGTAAATATTATAAGCAAAGAAAATTTACTTCCAAATTGTATTTATCCTCCATAGTTAATAGTACGTCAGATAGGAGATATTATGCATCTATAAGTTGTTGTCATTTACCGAATAAGGTTTGTTGGACACCGGCGCTAACGTGTCATGTATTGGATCGGACTTAGCAGGCGTAGATTTTAGTAGTTATCAGGAATTTAATCCATTGAAAACATTTGTGAGGACAGCAGACGGGGTTACACAAAGAGTGAAGGGATATCTTCATGTAGATACGCATTTTAGATAGTTCCTTCAATTAGCCAAAGATAAGTATTAGCCTCAAGATTTTTGGGTTAAATTTGAACTAGCATCCGATTTGTGTAGTAATGCCATTGTTTCCTCGACTCAATATTATGTCCCAGTATTGATTTCGGAGATAACGAAAGTATCCCCTGAATGTGATGATAATAGGAGATACCCGCTTACTCCATTTCAATGTCAGCAATTTGGAGACTGTGATTCAATTATTCCTGAATTCAGACAGAGAAGGACTTCGTAGGACGGAATTAATTAAGCACAAGATTGAAGTCGACGGAGCTAGTCCAGTCTAATTGAAACCCAACAAAGTACGTTTGTGCCTTGACGCGAGTAGATCAAATCAGGTAACCAGGAAAGACGCGAACCCGTTACTCAGCATTGAGGGAATATTTTCAAGACTTCCCAAAGCCCATATCACATCGAAGCTTGACTTGAAGGGCACACACTAGCAAATTGGACTTACCGCGGAATCCAAAGCTATTATTGGAGAGGGCGACATAAAGACGGACCCCAGAAAGTAGACTCGATTTTGAATTGACCGGTCCCCAAGAATATTAAACAGGTGCGAGGTTTCTTAGGCCTAGCAGGTTGGTATCGGAGGTTGGTTTCTAATTTTTCGTCAGCTGTTTTTCCGATCACCGAGGTTTTGTCGACTAAGCGAACATTCAATTGGACCGAGGACGCACAGAAGGCTTTTGACCATCTCAAAAAACTTCTCACCACTGACCCGGTTCTGTCAAATCCTGATTTTTTTAAGAAGTTTTTTCCGCACTGCAGTGCCAGCGATTTTGGCATAGGCGCAGTGTCAGTGCAGTTGGATGAGGAGAGGAATGAGAAGCCATAGCTTTCATGTCTCGCAAATTATCGTCGGTACATAGGAACAAAAGTGTGACCGAGCGTGAGTGTTTGGCGGCTGTTAAGGCTGTTAGGAAATTCCGATGTTATCTCTAACTACAAGAGTTCAAGAGTTCAAAATAATCACGGACCACTCATCCCTGCTATGATTGATGAAGCAACCCGATTTTACGGGATGCTTAGTTCGATGAGTTTTCAAATTACAAGGGTTCAAGTTTGCAGTCCGGAGCAACATTTTCCTTTCCCTTCCTATGTCGGGAAAGGAAAATATTGCTCCGGACGCCCTATCTCGTATCCCTAGGACTATAAATGGACTTAGAATCTCCTCATTTACAGGGTGAGGAATATAAACATTTACGTGCTGGATACAGAAAGATATGACCAGATATCCAGGTGTGAGAATAGTAGACCATTATATTTATATACGGGAAGACCAATACCAAGGAAATGGGGACCAAGAGGAAGAGTGTTGGAAACTCTGTGTGCCTAGGGAGCTGAGACAGGATGCGATTCGTCCAGCTCACTATTCCCCGATTTCCGCCCATTGTGGCATTGTGAAGACTTTGGATTTCGTTTAGGTTAGGTTGAAAAGAGGGTGCAGATATTAATCCGTCCCTTGCCACTGTGGACATACACCTAAGCCAGGAATCGGCGTGTTGTGCGCTCTAAAAACTATAAAGTAACCTCTAAAAAGAAAATTTTAAGTTAGGAATTCCGTGCTACTTACAAAATCCTTAATTGTTTTCAATACCACTCCCCTATGTTGGTTCATGTCTGATATTGTGTCTCCACCTAAGTACCGGTATCTGTAAGACGCGAAAGCCGGGCAATGACAAAGAAAATGCTCCAACGTCTCATCATCTTCCCCGCAAGCCCGATTTTACATAAGTGAAATTGTCGCACCGATTTTACATAAGTGAGCTCGTCCTATGTGTCCCGTTATGATACCAATAGCTATACTGACCTCCTTTTTACTTTCTTTCAGTAATACACTTGTATTCTCACGATCTGGATCCCCCATAGGATTTTCGCCGTCCTACCGACCGTTTCGCTGTTCCACAATGTTGCATGCGCATTCGTCGCTCACTCCCTTAACTCGGACTGGGTCGACCCGAAAGATCTCGTGTTAACCAAGTTTATTGACGGCAGTCCTCTGGCCTACATCGCCAAATCGTCTGCCCTTTCATTTCCCCTTGCTCCGTTATGGCCCGGCACCCAAATGATGCGGATTTTGCCATCCTCAAAGAAGGCGTTATTTTCTGCAAGTCTGTTCGTGACCTTACCTACCTGGTTGTTATTGCTCTTATGACAAATTTACTGTCGGTAAAGATGTTCACACTCGACGTCCTCGCGTTAGCACCAAACCACTTCACGCATTCCATGATCGCCCGGATCTCCGCCTGCAGGACCGTATTAAAGTCAGGCAGTCTAAAACAGATCTCAGTCCCTGGGTTCTCAATGTAGACCTCCAGGCCCACTCCATCCGTGTAACATGATCTTCGAGATGGTAATACCAGGGTTCCGTCAATCCAAGACTGTGCCGATGTCTGCAGTGCCTCGCACTCGACTTCAAGGTTCTCCTCAGGTATCCGATCGAATACATCGTCCCTTCCTTCCAGGTTTCCTATCATCGGCTCGATTATACCGCGACGGTATGAGTTGCTCCCATCCTCAATCCATTTTCCCATTGCCTTAAGTCTCATTGCCGCAGTGGCTGCCTCACACTTAATCTGTATGTCAATTGGCCGGATATCTAGTCTCCAGTGCTCTAGTGGGCGTGGTCCTCATCGCTCCTCCTATGCCAAAACAACATGTTCTTGAACCTGTTTTATGGTCCTTATATTGCACTTTTTCTCCATAGCACTTTTTCTCCAAACTACTGAGGCGTAAGTAAGTATTGGTCTAATCACGCTCCTGTAGAGCCAGTGGACTATCCTAGGATTCAAGCCTACGGCCCGTCTACATAGTGCCCAACATTTGTGAGCCTTCTCGGTACGCTCCTGAATGTGACACTTTCAATTCAGTTACCTGTCTAAGATCACACTCAAGTATTTGACCTTGTCAGATATCGAAATCGCCTTATTGATGAAACGTGGTGCGTTAAATTGGCCCATCTTTGTCTTCCTCGTGAACAGGCATATTCCAGTCTTCTCATGGTTAACATTGAGACCTCTGGGTCTAGCCCAGTCATGTGCCTTATGCAAGACCGTTTCGGCCCTTCTGCATAGCTCGTTCGGATCCTTACCTCTTAGAAGTATTATAACATCGTATGCCTAACAGACGGGTTCAAATTCTTCTCAGTCAGCATCCGTAGTAGGTCATTTATGGTGGTCACCCATAGGAGTGGCGATAAAATGCCCCCCTGTGGCGTGCCCTGTACCACTCTCCCTTAAATTTATGCCAATGGACACACAATTTATTCCTTAGCATATGGTTTATCCAGTCTCTAAGGACCGGGAGCATCCGGTATTGTTCTGAGGATTGGATCAGTGTGTCGCTCCGCACATTGTTAAAAGCCCCCTCGATTCTTCTATTTTATCCGTCCCTTCGTATCCTGTGGAAAATGGGTGTTCATCAAAAGCCTCAACATGTTTTCCGTTGTCTCTGCTCTCATTCCCATGTCGTCTACTAAAGTTTCAGTTTGGACATGTGTTTTTTATCTTGACGGCGTTATTAATGCTATAGATCTGTTCGCAGAAAAGCTTCCGGGAGGCACGTTTTGCCGCTCTGTTAACAATCACAGATAAACTTCCGCTTTTCACGACGTGCTCTGTTAAAAAGTCTGCGGACTTCTTTCCCAATATTGCGAATATCCCCGGTCATCCAGGGTTTTTCTTGGGCTGATTTCCTTTCCCCAAGAGGACAACTATCTTCAAAGGAACCTACCAGTGCAGTCGTAATCCTGTTGACATTTTCGTCAATGTCTTCTATGCTTGGACAATCTAAATTATCTTGCCAAAGTCTTCTTTTGAGAAGCCTTCCGAATTTTGTCCAGTTGGTTTTCATTTTATTCCGGAAGCTTATCGGATTCGGCGCTGGCCGTGCTATTCTAAACCTAATGTAGCGATGGTCAGAGAATGAGTGTTCCATGGAGACCCTCCAATTCTAAACCTCATTGATTAGATTTTCCGAACGTATCGTCACATCTAATACCTCCTCCCTAAGCCTATTAACAAAGGTAGCGGTGTTGCCAATATTAAGTGTTGTTAGGTCGTTAGTATTCAAGAACTTTGTAAGGGCTTGGCCCCGCTTATTAGTGTTGGTACTTCCCCACGAAATGTGGTAAGAGTTCGCATCGCACCCTATTAGTACCTCGTTTCCTTTTTATCCTGTCCTGCCCTCACCAGCCGTTGCAGCTCCGACGTTGGTGGCGGTGTCGGAGAGTCGAAAGGGGAAAATATATAAATTAAATTTTTATGACAAATAACGCAGGTCCTCGGCCGAGTATCAGTGTAAGCATAGAATACTTGGATTTACATTGGATTTACTCCGCAGAAGTTTTATTTTTTGGCCCGGACTTGTGCAGGATGTACGAAAGTACATACAGTCATACGAAGCCTGTAAGACTTCTAAAGCGTCTAATTTCATTTTATGGCCTGAAATGCGAAGTCCAGTGGAAGTTGCAAGACCTTTTCAAAGCATGTATGATGATATTTTAGGTCCGTATTCGCGCAGCAGGCAGGGATACATAGGTATATTAATAGTATTGGACCATTTAACCAAATTTTACTGGTTATTTTCCTTGAGGAAATTTGCTTCCTCTTGGATTAGTGAGATATTGCTTAGACATGTATTCCATATCTATGGAGTACCTGAGACTCTTATGAGTGATAATGGCTCTCAATTTAAGGCCAATGATTTTTTAATGCCTTTTTAATTTCTTTACGAATTTCTCATGTTTACAGCCTTATACTCTCGGCAGCCCAATGCTTCGGAGCGTGTAAACCATTCCATTATTGCTGGAATTCGAAGCTATTTGGGTAACGACCATAGTCAATGGTATGAGAATTTGAGTTTTATTAGCTGCTCCTTGCGTAACACCTATCATCATAGTCTTAAATGTTCTCCATATAACGCACTTTTTGGAATAGATATGGTTACCCATGGCAGTTCTTTAAAACTCCTTCGTGTATTAGACTGAACAGAGAAGACTAGTTGCAAGTGATGAGAACCAGACTGAAAGACCACATTGCTCATGCTTACGAGACTAACGTTAGGCAATACAACTTCAGGTCCCGTCCAGTATCGTATAAGGATGGAGACGAAGTTTTTCGAAGAAGTTTCGCCCAGAGCTGTCAGATATGGAAATTTAATTTCAAATTGGCTCCCTTGTTCATTAAGGCTAGGTTAGGTTAGGTTGAAAAGAGGGTGCACATATTAATCCGCCCCATGCAACTATGGACATACACCTTATAAAGGCTAAGGTTAAAGATAGAATTCGCAATCATTACTATAAATTGCAGGACATTGATAGTAGAAATACCGCCACCTACCACGCCAACGACATTAGGCCATAGATTTTAATTCTCTCCCTAATTCTTTACCATAAGATGGCAGTATTATGTGGTTTGTACACTTTTTCATATTTTTTTGAATTAAGTTTAAAATTTTTGCAAGACGTTACATTCCTTATATAATCGTCTCGAGTACTTACTCGAGATAATTACATACAGGGTGGCTGATGAATATTGCTACAATGATGAATATTGCTACATTTTTTTTTCGGTGTATGGAATACATTTTTCTTTTATTCATGTTAAATTAAATTATTAAATTAATTATTAAATTATTATTAATTAAATTAATTAATTAATTAATTAAATTAATTATTAAATTATTATTATTAAATAGAAAAAAAGTTATTACATTTTTTTTTGGTAGCGGCTTTCATCAGCCACCCTGTATATACTTGTACTCATCGGAGTTTAGCTTGCCTGGCTATGTGTCTGCGAAACCTTAATTTAACATTCTTTTCTTTATCATCCATCAAGCAGTTAATTCAAAAAGTCTAAGACATGTTTTTATCTAAAGTTAAAAAGTTTAAAGTGAGAACTTTCTAAACAATTTCACCGTGGTTATAAATTAACACGTCGAGTATAATTCCATCGACATTTTCTGTATTAGTACAAGTATTAATTCAATCCAGCTAATGATAATGCCCTTATTAATAATTCAGTGCGATTCGGTGATACATTTTGGTTTTTATACCATTCAGGAATTCTAACTTCAATCTTCAAACCAAAAGTTTAAGAAACCACGTGCAACCTTCTGGTTCCCCGAAGCCCGATTGGTCGTCTACGAGAGATATCTTGCGCCTTCATAACTCTATAGAAAGAAGTGTCACAGAGATCCAATTTCTATTCTGAAAACAACCCGAATTATGCCTCAAACCTCTTTGGCATAGACAGATTTATAAACTTTCATTCTGTCTTTGGCGACTCCACCACATCTTATCGATGCTCTTGTAAAATCAAGATTTTTGTTTAACTGCATCCGAAATTTGTTTAGCCTTATTATTATTATCATTTTATTACGCCATAGGGCCCATTACACCTGTGCCGGGGCCGTTGCTGAGAGAGACGTTTTATACTTTTTATGGCCGTGGAGTGAATTAATTGTCTCGCTTGATAACTACTTGCCATAACTATCAGCAGTAGTCCACAAAATGTACAAGTGACTCGCCAAATAAACCGATAGAATACCTCCGAAGACGTGGCTAATAACCCAGATGTACATTTAATCTACTAGCCATTCACCACTCTAAGTAGAAAATCTCATCAAAGTCATACATTTTGTCATCGTTCATACACATCGCCTACCTAGGTAACTAAGGGTTATGTAAACCAAAAACGAAATCATCATACTTGACATTCAGCGTCCTTTAAACATACCATCTGACTGCATCGTAATAATTAAGCAAAAAGCCTAAAGTAAAGGAATTAAATTGAAATAGTCAAAATAAGCTGGGTTTAAAGACAGCTAAGTATCATGGATATACCCTAAAATGAAAACAAAATTATCTTAAATGATTTTATTTTATTTAATATCATCATATTTAGCACAGCCTTAACATCATTTGCAAAGCAAAAACATAATCATCTGCCAACTTCCCATGTAAAAGCGCCAGCAGAGGACGAGTCCTCATCCAACAGCGGCAGCAAAAATGTAAGTGGTGAGTCTTAAATGATCTTTCATTCATTTGTTTCGTCATTCTGTTTATAACTTCTCAAAATATTCCTCTGAGCGCGGTATTATCGAGTCGTCGATAGAAAACCTGGAAGGAAGGGAAGAGGTCCTGCAGGCGGAGTTCCGGGCGATCACGGAATGCGTGAAGTGGTGTGGTGCTAACGCGAGGACGACGAATGTGAAAATTGTAAGTGGTGAGTCCTAAATGATTTTTCATTCATTTGTTTCGTCATTCAGTTTGTAACTCCTCGAAAGTATATATACATATTCTTGATAGGATAGGATAGGAAATTTTTCAAGAATACTTCTTATTAGTGTAGGTCGGTTGGGATTGTAAATGGGCCATATCGGTCCATGTTTTGATATAGCTGCCATATAAACCGATCTTGGATCTTGACTTGTTGAGTCACTAGAGGGCGCAATTCTTATCCGATTTGGCTGAAATTTTGCGTATTATGATTTCCAACAACTGTCCATAACCTGATAAAGCTGCCATATATACCGATCTTGAATCTTCACTTCTTGAGCCACTAGAGAGCGCAATTCTTCTCCGATTTTGGTGAAATTTTGCAAGAAGTGTTTTGTTACGACTTCCACTATTTGTGCCACAATTTAATTGGTCCATAACCTGATAAAGCTACCATATAAACGGATCTAGGATCTTGACTTCTTGAGCTTCTAGAGGTCGTAATTATTATCCGATTTGGTTGAAATTTTGTACAACGACTTCTCTCATGACCTTCAACACACATCTTAATTGTGATCTGAATCGGTCTATAGCCTTATACAGCTCCCACATAAACCGATCTCCCTATTTTACTTCTTGAGCCTTTAAAGAGCTCATTTTTTTCGAATTGGCTGAAATTTTACACAACGTCTTCTACAATGGTCTCCAACATTCGATTCAATTATGGTCCGAATCGGACCATAACTTGATATAGCTCCAATATCAAGGCAATTCTTTGCTTTAATCATATGTTTGCCTAAAAAGAGATACCGGGAAAAGAACTCGACAAATGCGCTGCCATATAATCCAATCTTGGCTCTTGATTTTCTTCTATTGGGCACAATTCTTATCCGATTTGGCTGAAATTTGGCATAAGGTGTTTTGTTCAAATCGGTTGATAACCTGATATAGCTGCCATATAAACTAATCTTGGATCTTGGATTCTCGAGCCAGTAGAAGACGTAATTCTCATCCGATTTGGTTGAAATTTTGCATGAAGTATGGGGGATCCAGATCGCGAGAAGACGAGGCTATTACTGAAAGGAAGTAAGAAGGAGGTCCGTATAGCTATTGGTATCACAACTGGACACAGGACTACGAGCTCACTTATGTAAAATCGGTGAGGCAAGTGATAGCATGCCCTACACCATGCGGGGAAGACGTTGGAGTATTTTCTTTGTCATTGCCCGGCTTTCGCGTCTAACAGATACCGGTACTTAGGTGGAGAGACAATACCAGACATGAACCAACTTAGGGGAGTGGTATTGAAAACAATTAAGGATTTTGTAAGTAGCACGGAATTTCTTACTTAAAATTGTCTTTTTGGTGGTTACAACAAGCCGATAGCCGACTTAGGTGTTTGTCCATAGTGGCATGGGGCGGATTAACATCTGCACCCTCTTTTCAACCTAACCTAACCTACAACAACTGCGTTAAATATGGTTCAAATCGGTCCATAACCTGATTCTTCTGCCATATAAACCGACTTGGGATCTTGACTTCTTTACCCACTAGAGGGTGCAGTTCTCATACAATTTGGCTGAAATTGTGCATGAAGTGTTGTGTTATGATTTTCAAAAACTGTGCTTAGTATGGTTTAAATCGGTACAAAACCTGATATAGCTGCCATATAAACCGATCTGGGATCTTGACTTTTTGAGCCTCTAGAGAGCGCAATTCTTATCCGATTTTGTTAAATTTTGTACATCGACTTCCCATATGACCTTCAACATACGTGTCCAATACAGCTATATACATATAAACTGATCTCGTGATTATGTTTCTTGAGCCCTTACAAGGCGCAATTCTTATCCGAATGGACTGAAATATTACTAAATGACTTCTACTATGGTCTTCAGCATTCAATTTACTTACGGTACGAATCGGACTATAACTTCATATATCTCCAATAGCATAACAATTCTTAAGCATTATTCTTTGTTTGCCTAAAAAGAGATACCGCGCAAAGAACTCGACAAATGCGATCCATGGTGGAGGGTATATTTCAGATTCGGCCCGGCGGAACTAAGTACACTCTTACTTGTTTTTTTATTCACTTTTAGCACAAAGAATAGGAACACATCTAAACTTCATAAGGAAATGTTATCTGGATATTTTCAGGAATCTGTCTCGACTGAGCGAACTCGTCATTTTCTCTGAAGTTCGGGTTTACGGCGTTGGTTCGGCCTGTTTGCACCAGGCTGTGTCCTCCGCAGGATAAACTTTGGAGCTAGGAGGATTGCCCCGTGGGAAGCTCTGAATGCCATGTCGACCTAATACCATTGCGTTTTGCCTTTATGTCAGGTTTGCGCCTTCTTTGACTGAAGGTGTCGGGAACACGGCATTTTTTGAAGTGTTGACACCCTTCTGTTCTACAGGGACTGGAAAACTTTGGTATTGTAACTTCAACAGTACCAGAGAACCAGGAAATCGAGCCATTTATCTCAAGCAGCAAAAATAAAATACAATACAACGTATGCCTTACAATTTGCGAAGTTTGAAATTCAGCAGAAAATTTTGGATAAAGTCTCAAATAACGCAACAGCATCATCGAGTCAAACTGGATTGGGCACAAATATTGCGTTGGTGCCGAATTTTGAGTTGTTGGACACATCAAAGGAATCATTCCGGAGCTACATATTGAGGTTTGAAAATTACCCACGCATGAAGAATATCAACAACAACAAGGAGTATTGTGCAAGTTTATGGCTAAATTCTATAGGCGCCAAGTGTTTTGGCATTGTGGCGGCTCTGGCTTCGCCTAAATCACCATGTAAGGTTAAGTAAGATGAGTTCAGAAGCACCAATAAAGCTATCTATATTAACAGATTCAGAAATTAATAAAGAAGTCAATTAACTCTGCGAATCGTAAATTTAATAAATTTTAAAATCTAGAATAAACTTTATACTTTCTGATTTTATACCCTCCACCATAGGATGGGGGTATACTAATTTCGTCATTCTGTTTGTAACTCCTCGAAATATTCCTCTGAGAGCCCATTTAGTATACATATTCTTAAGTCGATCATATTCTTTTAAGTCGATCTAGCCATGACCGTCCGTCTGTCTGTCGAATGCACGCTAACTTTCGAAGGAGTAAAGCTAGCCGTTTGAAAATTTTCACTAATACTTCTTATTAGTGTAGGTTGGTTGGGGTCGTAAATGGGCCATGTCGGTATATGTTTTGGTATAGCTGCTATTTAACCGATCTTGGATCTTGATTCTTGAGTCACTAGAGGGCGCAATTCTTAACCAATTTGGCTGAAATTTAAGATGAGGTGTTGCGTTATGATTAACAACAACTGATGTGGTTCAAATCGGTCCATAACCTGATAAAGCTCCCATATAAACCGATCTAGGATCTTGACTTCTTGAGCCTCTAGAGGTCGCAATTCTTATCCGATTTGGTTGAAATTTTGTACAACGACTTCTCTCATGATCTTCAACATATGTGTCAATTATGGTCTGAATCGATCTACAACCTGATACAGCTCCCATATAAACCGATCTCTTGAGCCCCTAAAGAGCGCAATTTTTATTCGAATTGGCCGAATCGAATTTTACACAACAAATTTTAATTCAATGGTCTTTAACATTTAAATCAATTATGGTCCGAATCGGACCATAACTTGATATAGCCCCAATATCATAGCAATTCTTTTCTTTTATCATATGTTTGTCTAAAAAAAGATACCGGGGAAAGAACTCGACAAATGCGATCCATGGTGGAAGGTATATAAGATTCGGCCCCTCCGAACTTAGCAAGGTTTTACTTATTTTAGTTCACCTGTTCCTTTTATTACTCAATTTTTGTTCGGCTTGTGGTCCTTATTTTTAATTAAACTCCAATGGATTTAGGGTATTTTTAATAAAATTTTAACTTTATTTATTTACTAGCTGAAACGGGCCCGCTCCGATTCACCTTCTTTTACTTTACATGGAACAAAATTATCCTTTGAATATGTATCTTCGACAATTAAAGAGCCTTTAGTGAAATACCATGCTACGAAAATAGTGTATATATATCGCTTGACTTACAATATAAGTATATAAGTGCCTTTATCTGACTTCTATAATATCTTTACTGGTCTATGAATTCGATCGGAGGGTTAAGGGTAATTAGCGTTTGGGTGTTTGACAAACTCTATTCATAAAAGTCTTTATTTCAGTCCGATATTGTCATGATGTCCGATTTGGGGGTGTTTTCGGGGGTGAGGTGGTCCCCTAGACACGTGGCCCTGAAAAAATATCAGAATCGTGATCAAATAGAATTTATTTAAACCCCATATTGCCATTGGTTTAAGAGGAGTTTATGAGATGAGGCGTCCTCAAACTCTTGGCCCAAAATTTTTACTCTTTTGGGGGGTGTTTTGGAAAAGAGGCGGTGGGGGGTGTTTTGGAAAATACATGGTCCCACATTTGGATATCAGATTCGTTTTCAACTCTGAAATACATTTATTTGAGCCCCATATTGACGTGGTCGGTATGTTCGAATTAGGGGTGTTTTGGGGAGTGGGTGGTCCCCCAATCACTTAGCCCCGAAATATATCTGCGTCGTTCCTTACTCTCAAATACCATTTATTTGAACCCCATATTGGCATTGGCCTCAAAATATGGATATCAAACTAATTTTTTGGCAAGGCCTCAAAATATGGATATAAAACTAGTTTTCTAATCTCAAATACCTTTCATTGAACCCCTTATTGCAAGAGTCAGCAAATATGTCCGGTTTCGGTTATGGGCCCTAAAAACTATCCAGTCCCTTTAATACCCAAATTGTCATGGTGAGCAAATCTGTCCCATTTGAGGGTTGTTATGGGGGTGGGGAGTCCCCAGACAGTTGGTCCCGAATTTTGATATCAGATACAAAGCAAATACACCCTATATGGGTGGTGTCATGGGATATTGATATCAAATTCCTGCTTTACTCCCAAAGACTTTTCATTCGAGTCCCATATTGCTATGGTCATAAAATTGTCCTGTTTTGGGGGTGTTTTTGGGAGGGACAGCCGCTCCCAAATCAGATTAGTACTCTACTCGGAAATACCTTTCATTTGAGTCCCATATTGCCATGGTCGGTAAATATGTCCGATTTAGGGGTGTTTTGGGGTTGCGGTGATCCCCCTAACTCTTGGTCCGACAATTGGGTACCAGATACGTTTTCTTATCCTTAATACCTTTCATTCGAGTCCCATATTGTGATTGGTCTAAATATATATTTGGTAGGTTTTAAGTGGGGGTGGGGACCGCCTTCTAGTGACCTTATCCGAAATTTGGATACCAATTTTTTATTTTTAGGGTACTGTAATGTGGAGCATCTCCAAAGTGTACCATCTAAAAGGTTTTTCGCTACCACCAATACATCCAAATTTTCAAAGTCCGGCTGGTGTCATGTGATCGCACAGTGGGTGGCTAGTGCAGTTCTTTGTTCCATCGGTTTTTTTTTCTCGATTTCTGGTCAGTTTTATGCGATGATTAACTTGTCCTTAATTTTGATTGGGTTGTCTCTACATATGCCCTCTGGCATAAATCAGACTCGACTCCAATGTACATTATCCGGTACACCACATTAGATTTGTCGTTTTTGACTACCTTAGATTTTGTTTGGCTGAATAACTAATTATTCGTATTGCAGGTCTTAAATGCTAATTCGATTTTGTCCCTCATGTATATAACGGAGTTCTTCAACCTCCCGGAAAATCCTGGTACAAATATCATCGATTTGTACTTTTTCGTTTGATGTGTTTTCTCTCTAATCTTCTTCCATTAGTTGCATCGCCGTACCGAAACGGTTATGGTTTTTATAGGAAATTCATATTTCTAACAATCTATTTATGTCGTCCTTTTATGTTGTCAACAACAAATCGTCGACATACTTTGTCAGTGTCTTGATGCTTTAAACAAATCTTCCATGACTATATCTGCCATTACAGTGGATGTCGGGGATCCCATTGGTAAGCCTTTCAGTTGTCGGTATAATGTATCTACGTACATAAAATATCTCGAATCCTTAATATGCAGAACTTCATTATTTTCATAAATATATGTATTCGTGCTCTGGTTTAGTACTTCCCATTTCTAGTCTATGATTTCAACTCTTAGGTTGACTGGAACAAAGATACTAAGTCAAACGAAATTAGAACTTCATCTTCGCTTATTTCTATATATTTTAATTTCTCCTTTAGATCTATCGCGTCATTAATATTATATTGTCCTTTTCCTTTGTCCTTTTTTCCAAATATCGGCTAAATATCTGGACAGTCCAAGGGAGGACGACTTAATTGAAGAGCTTATCGGCCGTAAAGACGTCCCTTCCTTGTGTATCTTGGGTAATCCATATATTTTGAGAGGTAGGGATGATTTTGTGATCAATGTACTCTTCTCTAATGTTTGTTTGTGTTCTGAAGGTTGGTAGTTGGATGCTTTTTGAGCCGATATATGGGAACATATCATTTAAAATCCCATTCATTTTTATCTTGTAGTCGTTTTTTGTCACAGCGATAGTCTTTCCCCCTTAATCTGCACGGTATAGTTGTGAGCACCACACAGGCTGCGACATAGAGGTCCGATCTGTGTGGTGTTAATTGCTGACAAGAGAAGCTTAGCTGCGAGACACATGTTGCGGATAGTGGAATGCTCCATACGGAGTAGCTGCAAAGGCAGTTGCAGACAATCAGCGGTAAAGCGGAGAGTCTCAGTAAAAGGTCTGGGCGGCACCGGCTCTTGCACAAATACTGAGTGGCTTTGATGGGAGAGATTCGTAACATTGGGAAAGAGGTCCGCAGACTTTATAACAGAGTACGTTGTAAAAAAGCGGAAGTATATTTGGATGTGTATTACACACGGCTTCAGGAATGCAATAAGATTACCAGAGCGTCAAAACGTGCCTCCTGGAAGCTTCTCAGCGACCTGGTCGATAGCGATTATGACGCCGCCATGATGAAAAAGTTTCCCTTAAAACCCCATGTCCAAACTGAAACTAACGTTTCAGACGACTTGGGAATGAAAGCAGATACAACTGCGGATCTGTTGTGGCTTTTAATGCAAACGCATTTTCCACAGGATACGACGGGACTCACGGAGACACCGGAATCTTCGAGAAATGAGGTTGATTGAAGGTTAATCATACCAGAATTATTGGTAAAAGAAGCATTGAGGAGTTTCAAACCATTTAAGTCACCCGAACATGAAGGAATATTTCCGGCGTTACGATAAATAAATAGAGGCCGACTATCTGACGCCTGATTTGGCCACTATTTTCACAGCGTGTCTAGGACTTAAATACAAACGGCATGCCTATGTCAAGGGAAGGTCGGTGGAGACTGCCCTGCATAAGGTTGTACAAAAAATGGAAGAATCCTTCGATGCTAAGACGTACACTTTGGCGGTTTGCATTGACATTGAGGGGGCTTTTAACAATGTGCGGACCGACACACTGATCCAATCCTTAGAACAGTACCTGTAGGACTGGGTCCTTAGAGACTGGATAAACCACAAGCCAAGGAACAGGTGGATAAATTGCGGGTCCCTGGTATAAATATAAGGGAGAAAGTGGCACAGGGCACGCCACAGGGGGGCATTTTATCGTCATTCCTTTGGGTGACCACCATAAATAACCTACTACAGATGATGCTGAGGAAGGATTTGGACCCATCTGCTATGCAGACGATGTTATAATACTTTTAAGGAGTAAGGATCCGAACCAACTATTCAGAAGGGTCTTGCATATGGCAATGTTAACCCAAAGAAGACTGAACTTGCCTGTTCACGAGGAAGACGCAGGCGGGCCAATTTGTCGCACCACGTTTCGATTTCTTACATGGTCAAATACTAAGGAATGATCTTGGATAGGAATTTAATTGGAAGTGTCATATTCAGGAGCGTACGGAGAAGGCGCGCAGGTGTTGGGCACTATGGCCGTACTCTCGAAATGGGGCCTGAATCCGATGATAGTCATCTGGCTCTACAGGAGCGTTATTCGACCAATTCTTACTTACGCCTCAGTAGTTCGGTGGACTGCTATGGAGGAAAAGTGCAACATAAGGACCATGCAAAGGGTTGGATGCCGGGCCATAACGAAGTAAGGGGGAATGAAAGGACAGACGATTTGGCAGTGATGACAATAAACTTAGTTAACCCGAAGCCTTTCGGGTCGACGCAGTCCGATTTAAGGGCGTGGGCGACGAACGCGCATTTAACACTATGGGGTGATCCGTATTGTGAGGAACGAGGCTATTACTGAAAGGAAGTAAGAAGGAGGTCAGTATAGCTTTTGGTATCATAACGGGAGACATAGGACTAAGAGCTCACTTTGTGTCAAGTAGGGACACAATACCAAGCATGAACCAACAGAATACCTAACTTAAAATTTTTTTTTCGAGTTTACTTTTTACTATTTAGAGCACACAACAAAACGATTACTGGCTTAGATGTATGTCCATGGTGGCATGGGGCGATTAATATCCGCATTCTCTTTTCAGCCTTACCTAAAGAAAAGTTTTAAGTTTTCGTCATCTAATAGTAGCTTTCTCCCTAACACATCATCGGTCACATGAGAATTTTGAGGTGCAATTTGTAAATGTGTCTGTTATGCGTAGTTTCAATATATGGCGTGATTTTTCTTAGAGAACATTCAGGGATGTGTTTGGTTGTGTTCGATCCAAATTTTGGTATGAATATGTTCTGCTTTGTGTGTAGATTAATTGTTTTGTTAGTGTGATGGTTGTATTTATTTTTGATTGTAGAGTACATTGGAGTCGAGTATGATTTATGCCAGAGGGCATATGTAGGGACAACAAAATCAAAATTAAAGACAAGTAATCATCGCATAAAACTGGCCAGAAATCGAGAAAAAACCGATGGAAAAGGGCACCAGCCGGACTTTGAAAATTAAGATGTATTTCTGGAAGAGAAAACCCCTTTTAGACGATACACCTTGGAGATGCTCCACATTACAAACATCTCACCAGATAAGAGATTACATTACAATACCGACACGGACAAATTCTCGCAAATGTACTGGGACATCGTTAGAAAGCACAAGTCAAAAAGAGATAGTTATATACTAAGGTATAAGGTGGGCTCACAGCCAATTGTTAAATGTTTGAAATTTACGATCATACTCTACCCCTTAAACCCTTTCATTTTGAATCAGATTTTTTTTAAATAGTTAACATTTCCCTTCGATCAGGTTTGGAGGCCCTTGAGATTGTTGGCCCAAAATTTCGGTGTCAAATTCTAACTCTATTCTTAAATACTTTGAATTTGAGCCCCATATTGTCTGTTGGTGCCTTTTTGGGTAAAACTCTCTCGTAGTTTCTACAAGATTTTTAAATATAATATAATTGAAAAACTTTTTGCCGTTTAGTTATGCTTATTGAGTTATTTCATCATTCAGAAATAATGTTGGTAGGCTAGAGGATATGTGGAAGACTTCCAAACATGAGATCATGAGTTCAAATCACTTTGACCACAAAATTAATCAATCGTTGAGTAGAGAAGTAATAAGTAGAGGGAACGGCAGACAAAAAAGAGAGAGCAAGGTTATAAAAAGAACAAAGAGAAAGAAGCTCGCGCCGAAGGACGAAAACAAAAAACCCAACAACCATCAAAGGTGGTGGGTTTTGAGATTGAAACTTTTTCATTGCATTAATGAAATGGTTCATTACTCCAAGGAAAAATATTCATATCATAAATTAACGTTTTTCACTGTATCAAAGAAAATATATCATTGCAATAATGAACATATTTCATTAATTTCACTTTAGTCATTTATGCAATGAGGGCCTATGTTGGCTCAAAATCCATGACAAATTTCATTGATACAATGTAAGATTTAATTTCTGTTACAACCATTTCAAGGAATGAACCTGCAAAATATGCAACCAAAAACGTTTATAGAGGTTTTGACTACAAACAACAGATAATGCAATGATGTTAAAAGAAATTCTGAAAAATATGGAAAAAAAATAATCAGCGTTTGGATGATCAAGCAGTATTACATGTAAAATTAATAGATAAAATAATCGCTATCATTATAAACGCGCGAAATATAGTCCCGCAGTAATGGCTACTCTGCGAATAACAACATGGAACTGTATAGAATATTTTTTTAAAATAGAATATTTTCTTAATGGTCACAAAAGATATATTACTAATCTCAGAAAGCCACACGACTAAAAATACACATGTCAATGTCAAAGGGTATAAGATTTACAATGCAGTTCATCCTTCCTAAAGACCGAGACGAGGAGCCTCAGTAATAATCACAAATAATATTGATCATCATAAAGAGAAAAAAATAGAGATCGAGATGTTTCAAATGGCATGTGTGTCAGTTAGCTTAAAAAATAATAAAATGTTTAAAATATGTGCTAAATAATCACCTCCAAGCCATAACATTAAAAGCGAACACTACATTGAAGTTTTAAAAAGATAACAAAACCTCTTTATATAGGCGGAGATTTCAATGCTACAATTAAGGTCTGGGGTTCTAGATTAACTACACCCAATGGACACCAACTTTAGGAAACGAGTCTACTTATTGGCCATCGAATGAGCAACGAATTCCAGACTTGATTGATTTCTTTGTTACTAAAAATATACCTAAAAATTTTATTTACCTTGAAAATACAACTGCATTATCATCATCCGATCATTCTGCAGTGGTAATGGCAGTCAGTGATAATTTTGTGAAAAAAAAAACACCAAGCTTTCTCTCCAATAACCGTACTAAATGGTACTTTTTCAAATATATACTGTCAGAAAAAATTTAACTAGAGGTTCCACTTAGAACCAAAAATCAAATTGATGAAGATTTGACAAGCTTCATCAACGCAATACAAACGTCTGCATGGGAAAGAGCTCCTACTACAAGTCATACCAACCCTGCTAATACTTATCCGAAGGTAATAACTGACCTTTTATCGAAAAAAAAATGCCAGAAAGAAATGGCAAAGAGAAAGAACAATAGAAAATAAAAGAATATTGAACAGGCTTGTTGACATACTTAAACATTAGAAAACCTAACAGCAACCAAAGAAACTAACTACAACCTATGGAAGGTCACGCGGCAATTAAATCAGGCTACCCCAACAATCCCACCACTTAAAAATGAAGATGGATTATGGATAAAAAAAAAACCGAGGAAAAGGTAGAATTGTTTGCAAATCATTCCAGCAACATATTTAAACCATATGTACAAGTCATCAAACCAGCGACATTTAAAGAGCTACAAAATCTCATCGTCAAAGATCTGATTGCTAAGAAATCTCCACGTTATGACTTAATAACCGGCAAAATATTTAAAAAACTTCCACCTATAGCTGTAAAAAACCTTTTGTTTATAATAAATGCATGTTTTCGTCTACAACATGTTCCATTAGAATGGAAAGTTGTAGAAGTTATCGTAATCAAGAAACCTGGAAAATCTGACCATGAAATATAACATCATAACTCAACAATACAACAAGTTCACCGAATAGTTGATGTAGCCGAAAGAGCCATTGAAAATAAACTCATCTGCTCTGCCGTGTTTTTAGACGTCGGACAAGCATTTGACAAAATTTTGGCATAAAGGGCTCTTAACCAAACTTCACAACGATCTTCCAAAGGAATACTATGAAATCTTGGAGTCATACATAACTGACCGGTACTTTCGAGTAAAAATAGAAAATACATATTCTAAATTGAGGACAATATCGAAAGTAATATCCATCCACGCCCTGAAACATGCGAACAAACTACAGAGTCGCATTAACTGTAACTTAAAACATATTGTTCGAAACTATCCAGTAACCAGAAGACTCCAAAAAACTATACCAATGGATCTAGTCCCTTAGAGGCCATAAATCCGAGGAGAAACTAGGATGTAGTTACTGGACTATTTCCACAACATGAAATCGAACTAGGCTAAAGTTTGTAGTTTATATTATATATCTTTACATTATTTAAAAATTACTAGATAAGTGTAACAAAGTCGTAATAAAAATTTAAAAAAATTCTGTTACGAAGCTTTACCAGATAAACCTCCACCGTAGCGAGACTGCTACAAACGCTCTGATGGAGAAAATCAGCAAGGGCAAGATTCATATTGCCTTATTTCAGGAGCCATCGACGACCCGGAAGAAAGTCTCTGGACTAAACCATATCAACTACAAATTATTCTATGCTATCACTGGTATTCGCCTCGGCCGACCTGCGTTATTTGTCACAGAAATTTGAATTATATATTTTCCCCAGAGTTGTCAACGTCGGATGCTACAGTGGTGAGACACAACACTTTATCTGCCTTTTGACTCTCCGACACCGCCACCAACGTCGGAGCTGCAACAGCTGGTGAGGAAAACAAAACAGACAGGAAACGAGGTGCTAATAGGGTGCGATGCGAACACTCACCACATTTCGTAGGGTAGCACCAACACTAATAAGCGGGGCCAAGCCCTGGTAGAGTTCTTGATTACTAACGAACTAATAACACTTAATATTGGTAACACCGGCACCTTTGTTAATAGGATTAGGGAGGAGGTATTAGATGTGACGATATGTTCCGAAAATCTGATCGGTGAGGTTCAGAATTGGAGGGTCTCCATGGAACACTCTTTCTCTGACCATCGCTACATTAGGTTTAGAATAGCACGGCGCCGAATTCGATAAGGTTCCGGAATAAGTTGAAGACCAACTGGACAAAATTCGGAAGGCTACTCAGAAGAAGACTTGGGCAAGATAATTTAGATTGTCCAAGCATAGAAGACATTGATGAAAATGTCAACAGGATTACGACTACACTGGTAGGGTTCTTCGAATATAGTTGTCCTCTTCGGGAAAGGAAATCAGCCCAATAAAAACCCTAGATGACCGGGGAGATTCGCAATATTGGGAAAGAGGACCGCTGACTTATTAACAGAGCACGTCGTAAAAAAGCGGAAGTTTATTGGGATGTGTATTACACACGGCTCAAGGAATACAATAAGATTACCAGAGCGCCAAACCGTACTTCCTGAAAGCTTTTCTGCGAACAGGTAGATAGCGTTAATGACGCCGCCAAGATAAAAAAGTTTCTCTCAAAAACCCATGTAAAAAAAATGAAACTTAAGTAGACGATATGAGAGTGAGAGCAGAGACAACGGAGAACATGTTGAGGCTTTTGATGAAAATCCATTTTCCACAGGATACGACGGGACTCACGAAGACACCTGAATCTTGGAATAATGACGTTGATCGAAGGTTTACATTAACGGAATTTATGGTGAAGGAATCCGTGAGGAGCTTCAAACCATTTAAGTCACCCGGACCTGATGGGATATTTCCGGCGTTACTACAGAAAGAGGCAGACTATCTGGCACCTCGTCTGGCCAAAATTTTCACAGCGTGCCTAGTACTTTCCGAAAGCCTGGCAGGAGGCAAGGGCGGTGTTGATACCTAAGCCCGGCAAAGCAAGTTATGCGACACCAAAGGCCTACAGACCCATAAGCCTTACGTCCTTTCTACTCAAAGCCATGGAACGTATTGTGGACACCATGATAAAGAGCATGACATCCAGCGAACTGTTCAAATACAAACATCATGCCTATGTCAAGGGAATGTCGGTGGAGACTGCCCTGCAAGAATCGTTCGATGCTAAAACGTACACACTGGCGGTATGCATTGACATCGAGGGGGCTCTTAACAATGTCCGGAGCGACACACTGATCCAATCCTTAGACCAGTACCGGGTGGACTCGGTCCTTAGAGACTAGATAAACTATATGCTAAGGAACAGGTGGATATATTGTGTGTCCATTGGCATAAATATAAGGGAGAGTGGCACAGGGCACGCCACAGGGGGGCATTTTATCGCCACTCCTATGGGTAACCACCATAAATGACCTATTACGGATGCTGACTGAGGAAGGATTTCATCCCGTCTGCTAGGCAGACGATGTTATAATACTTCTAATGGGTAAGGATCCGAAAGGGTCTTGCATATGGCTCAATGTTAACCTATAGAATACTGAAATATGCCTGTTCACGAGAAAGACGAGGGTAGTCCAATTTAACGCACCACGTTTCCTCAATAAGACGATTTCGTTATCTAACAAGGTCAAATACTTAGGTGCGATCTTGGACAAGAAACTGAATTGGAAGTGTCACATTCAGAAGCGTAATGAGAAGGCCCACATATGTTGGGCACAATGTAGACGGACCGTAGGCTCGAAATGGGGCTAGAATCCGAGGACAGTCCACTGGCTCTACAGGAGCGTGATTAGACCAATACTTACCTCAGTGGTTTGCTGGACTGCTATGGAGAAAAAGTGCCACATAAGGACCATAAAACAAGTTCAGAGAACATGTTGTCTTGGCATAGCCGGAGCGATGGGGACCACGCCCACTAGGGCAATGGAGATTATTGTAGATCTCCGACCCATTGACAAACAGATTAAGTGTTGGAGCTGCTCATGCCATCGCGGTATAACCCAGGCGACGATAGGAAACTAAATTGGAAGTGTCACATTCAGGAGCGTAATGAGAAGGCTCATATTGTTGGGCACAATGTAGACGTACCGTAGGCTCGAAATGGGGCCAGAATCCGAGGACAGTCCACTGGCTCTACAGGAGCGTGATTAGACCAATACTTACCTCAGTAGTTTGCTGGACTGCTATGGAGAAAAAGTGCCACATAAGGACCATAAAACAAGTTCAGAGAACATGTTGTCTTGGCATAGGCGGAGCGATGGGGACCACGCCCACTAGGGCAATGGAGATTAATGTAGATCTCCGACCCATTGACATACAGATTAAGTGTGGGAGCTGCTCATGCCATCGCGGTATAATCCAGGCGACGATAGGAAACCTGGAAGGAAGTGGAGAGGTTTCCGATAGTATACCTGAGACGAACCTTGAAGTCGAGTGCGACGCACTGCTGCCATCGGGACAGTCTTGGATTGATGGAACCCTAGTATTGCCATCTGGAACATGTAACACGGATGGATCAAAGCTAGAGGACAGAGTCGGGACTGAGATCTGTTTTAGACTGCCTGACCCCAATACGGTCCTCCAGACGGAGATCAGTGCGATCACGGAATGCGTGAAGTTATGTGGTGCTAACGCGAGGACGTCGAGTGTGAACATCTTCACCGACAGTAAAATTGCCATAAGGGCAATAACAACCAAGTAGGTAAGGTCATGAACCGGGTTGCAGAGTAAGAAGGAGATTAACGCCTTCTCTGATGATGGCAAAATCCGCATCGTTTGGGTGCCGGGCCATAACGGAGTAAGGGGAAATAAACTATATATAGACTATTTGGCGAAGAAGGCCAGAAGACTGCTGTCAATAAACTTGGTTAACCCGAAGCCTTTCGTGTGGACGCAGTCCGAGTTAAGGGAGTGGGCGACGAATGCGCATCCATTGTGGAACAGCGAAACGGTCGGTAGGACGGGGGGATCCAGGGGCATGCGGGGAAGATGATGAGACGTTGGAGAATTTCTTTTGTCATTGCCCGGCTTTCGCGTCCAACAGATACCGGTACTTAGGTGAAGACAAAATATCAGGCATGAACCAACTTAGGGGAGTGGCATTGAAAACAATTAAGGATTTTTCTTTTTAGAGGTTACTTTATAGTTTTTAGAGCGCACAACAAGCCGATTACTGGCTTAGGTGTATGTCCATAGTGGCATGGGGCGGATTAATATCTGTACCCTCTTTTCAAACTAACCTTACCTACGAAGCTTTTCCTTTTAGTGTACCACAAAATGGCCTTTATAAAACTATTGGCCGTTTAAGAAGATATGTGAGCCTCAAGCCGAACAAAAATTGAGTAATCTAAAATATACTTCAAAATTCTTCAAGCGGAGACACAATTCATCGAAAAGCCGTTTAGGACGAACTCCACCAGACTCATATTGGAATCTCGAAGTTGAAAAATGTAGCTTGGAGATTTGTCTACTGGAGTCTATAGATAGGTTAGGTAAGAGTGGCAGTCCTTTAAAGACTTAGACAATTTACAGCCTTAGACAATTTAAGGTCCATTGTGATACCACAGTAGCGACAGACCAAGGGTTCTGGCGGAAATCGAACCCACGACCCCTGCACTGGTAATCCAAGCACGCTACCAACTCGGCTACCGGGGCGGAGTCCATAGTTAAGGACATTGAAAATTTTGGCAATGTCTTTCGTGAGTTAACATCAAATCAAATCCTCCGAAAGCGAAATTACACACTTGGGAGGAGCCAGATCATAACTGGCAACGTATACACATAGAGTACGCTGGCTTATTTAACTTATTTTAAGCTTATTTTATTGCGTTACTTATTTTAACATCATTACCACTTGGTTGCAATAAATGCTAAATCTAAGTTGGTCGAAATTTTGTCACATAAATTGCCTGCAACTTCAAGATCTACTATTAAGATACAACTTGATTTGTTTTCGAGACATGGATACCCGGACGTAATCGTAAGGGACAATGCATCAATTTTTACCAGCGGGGAATTGCTGGTCGATTTAAATTCGACTACGGGGATTATTCATAAATTAATTGCCCCTAGTCATCCTGCTACGAATGGGTTAGCCGAACGTAATGTTTAAATTCTAAAAAATCGGCAGAAAGCAATGGTCGATGAGCTCCATCTTTACGAGAAAAAGTGAGAAAAGTACTTTTTAGATATCGAGTTACACAACAACTTTCCGGATCATGACTCGACAGTTAGTGAGGGGATCGAATATTATCCAGGTATTATACGAATAACAAGCAATTGTGGAAGTGAGGCACAGTTATCCGGAAATTTGGTAACCTTCACTATGAATTAAAATTAGATGACGGATACACCTTTAATCATCACGTTGACCAGTTGAGATCAACAGGAATTCCACCAATTTCGTCATTCTGTTTGTAACTACTCGAAATATTCGTCTGAGACCCCCTAAAGTATATATATTCTCGATCGTCGCGACATTTGATGCCGATCTAGCCATGTCCGTCCGTCCGTCCGTCCGTCTGTCGAAAGCACGCTAACTTCCGAAGGAGTAAGGCTAGCCGCTTTAAATTTTACACAAATACTTTTTATTACTTCTTGAGCCTCTAGAGGGCGCAATTCTCATCCGATTTGAATGAAATTTTGCACATAGTGTTTTAGTATCACTTTTAATAACTGTGCTAAGTATGGTTCAAATCGGTCCATAACCTGGTATAGCTGTCATATAGACCGATCGTGAGTCTTGACTTCTTGAGCCTCTAGAGGGCGCAATTCTCATCCGATTTGACCGAAATTTTGCACATAGTGTTTTAGTTTCACTTCTAATAACTGTGCTAAGTATGGTTCAAATCGGTCCATAACCTGGTATAGCTGCCATACAAACCGATCTTGGATCTTGACTTCTTGAGCCTCTAGAGGGCGCAATTCTTATCCGAATGGAATGGAATTTCGCACGACGTGTTTTGTTATGCTACCCAACAACTGTGCCAAGTATGGTTTTAATCGGTCCATAACCTGATATAGCTGCCATATAAACCGATCTTGGGTCTTGACTTCTTGAGCCTCTGGAGGTCGCAATTCTCATCCGATTTGACTGAAATTTTGCACATAGTGTTTTAGTATCACTTTTAATAACTGCGCTAAGTATGGTTCAAATCGGTCCATAATAACTAATAACTGTGCTAAGTATGATTCAATTGGGTTCATAACCTGATATAGCTGCCATATAAACCGATCTGGGATCTTGAGCCTCTGGAGATCGCAATTCTCATCCGATTTGACTGAAATTTTGCACATAGTGTTTTAGTATCACTTCTAATATCTGTGCTAAGTATGGTTCAAATCGGTCTATAACCTGATATAGCTGCCATATAAACCGATTTGGGATCTTGACCTCTTGAGCCTCTGGAGATCGCAATTCTCATCCGATTTGACTGAAATTTTGCACATAGTGTTTTAGTATCACTTTCAATAACTGCGCTAAGTATGATTCAATTCGGTTCATAACCTGGTATAGCTGTCATATAAACCGATCGTGGGTCTTGACTTCTTGAGCCACTAGAGGGCGCAATTATCATCCGATTTGACTGAAATTTTGCACATAGTGTTTTAGTATCACTTTTAATAACTGTGCTAAGTATGATTCAATTCGGTTCATAACCCGAAATAGCTGCCATATAAACCGATCTGGGATCTTGACCTCTTGAGCCTCTGGAGGTCGCAATTATTATCCGATTTGCCTGAAATTTTGTAAGACGCATTCTCTCATGACCATCAACATACGTGTTTGTTATGGTCTGAATCGGTCGATAGCCCGATACAGCTCCCATATAAATCGATCTCTCTATTTTACTTCTTGAGCCCCCAAAGGGCGCAATTCTTATTCGAATTGGCTGACATATTACACAGGTCTCCAACATATAATTTAATTGTGGTCTAAACCGGATCATATCTTGATATCGCTCTAATAGCAGAGCAAATTTTTTCTTATATCATTTTTTGCCTAAGAAGAGATGTAATTGAATTATAATTATTAAATAAAGCGTGAATTTATTGGGTTGCCTAAAAAGTAATTGCAGATTTTTTAAATGAAAGTAAATGCATTTTTAATAAAACTTAGAATGAACTTTAATAAAATATATAATTGCCATTTTGTTCGATAACCTTTTGCCATCTTCCTGGCAAATTTAGTATTCCACGCTCATAGAACTTCTGGCCTTTATCTGCAAAAAACTGAACCAAGTGCGATTTTATAGCCCCATCATTGCCGAAAGTTTTACCATTTAAGGAGTTCTGCAATGATCGAAATAAATGGTAGTCTGATGGTGCAAGGTCAGGGCTATATGGTGGATGCATCAAAAGTTCCCAGCCAAGCTCACTCAGTTTTTGGCGAGTGACCAAAGATGTGTGCGGTCTAGCGTTGTCCTGGTGGAATATGACACCTTTACGATTGACCAATTCTGGTCGCTTCTCCTTGATGGCTGTATTCAATTTGTCCAATTGTTGACAGTAACCATCCGTAAAGTGCGCCTTCTTTTACTTTATATGGAACAAAATTTTTCTTTTCAAAATACCATGCTACGAAAATAGTATATCGCTTGACTAACAGTTTAACAATATAAGTGCCTATATCTGAAACCCATATGATCTTTATTGGTCTACGAATTTAAGTTTGGATGTAAGGTGTACTCCATTCTTAAAATACCTTATTTCAGCCCGATATTCTCATGATATCTGATTTAGGGATGTTTTCGGGGGTGAGGTGGTCCCTCAGATACTTGGCCCTGAAGAAATATTAGCATCGTGCTCTTCTCTCAAATACCACTTATTTAAACCCCATATTGCCATGGTCAAAAAATGTTTACCCTTTGGGGAGTGTTTTGGGGAAGGGGTGATGCCCTAAATACATGGTCCTACATTTTGATATCAAATTCCTATTCTGCTTCCAAATACCTTTATTTGAGCCCCATATTGCGATGGTCAGTAAAAACTTGCTGTTTATGGGGTATTTATGGAAAGGGATAGACCCCCAGAAAATTCGTCCCGAAAGTGGGTATCAATTCCTGCTCTACCCCGCAATACCTTTCATTTAAGCTGAACATTGACATTGTTGTTAAATATGCCCGATTTGGGGGTGTTTTGGCGATTGGGGTGCTCCCCTAAACAGTAAGTCCTGAAAATATATCAGCAACGTGCTCTATTCTCATATATCTATATATCATTTATTTTAACCCCATATTACCATTGGTCTCAAAATTGGTTATCAAATTCGTTTCTTAACCTCATTTAAACTCCTTATTGCAAAATTCAGCAAATATGTCCGATTTGGGATATTGGCCCGAAAAACTATAAATATATAGTTCCACTCTCTTTAAGACCCAAATTGTCTTGGTGACTAAATACGTCCTATTTGGAGGTAGTCGCCAAACATGACCGGCTTGGGGTTGTTTTGGGGCATGGGCGCCCACTCCGTGAGTTGGCCTTGAAAATATATATCGGATTCGTGTTCAACTCTAAAAAATCTCTTATTTGACCTTATATTGCAATTGTCAGCAAATACTTCCTATTTGGGTGGTGTTGGGGGGGTGGGGTGTACTCGGTCCTTAGAGACTGGATAAACCATATGCTAAGGAAGAGGTGGATAAATTGTGTGTCGCGTGGCATAAATATAAGGGAGAAAGTGTCACAGGGCACGCCACAGGGGGGCATTTTATCGCCACTCCTATGGGTGACCACCATAAATGACCTATTACGGATGCTGACTGAGGAGAGATTTGAAACCGTTTGCAGACGATGTTATAAAACTTCTAAGAGGTAAGGATCCGAACGAGCTATGCAGAAGGTCCGAAAAGGTCTGTCATATGGCATATGACTGGGCTAGACCCAGAGGTCTCAATGTTAACCCAGAGAAGACTGAAATATGCCTGTTCACGAGGAAGACGAAGGTGGGCCAATTTAACGCACCACGTTTAATGAATAAGACGATTTCGATATCTGACAAGATCAAATACTTAGGTGTAATCTTGGACAGGAAACTAAATTGGAAGTGTCACATTCAGGAGCGTACTGAGAAGGCTCACAGATGTTGGGCACTATGTAGGCGGACCGTAGGCTCGAAACGGGGCCTGAATCCGAGGATAGTCCACTGGCTCTACAGGAGCGTGATTAGGCCAATACTTACATACGCTTCAGAAGTTTGGTGGACTGCTATGGAGAAAAAGTGCAACATAAGGACCATACAACAGGTTCAGAGAACATGTTGTCTTGGCATAGGCGGAGCGATGAGGACCACGCCCACTAGGGGACTGGAGGCTATACTAGATATCCAACTATTGACATACAGATTAAGTGTGAGGCAGCCACTGCGGCTATGAGACTTAAGGCGATGGGAGAATGGATTGACGATTGGAACAGCTCATACCATCGCGGTATAGTCGAGGCAACGATAGGAAACCTGGAAGGAAGGGAAGAGGTTTCCGATCGGATAACTGAGATGAACCTTGAAGTCGAGTGCGAGGCACTGCTGCCATCGGCACAGTCTTGGATTGATGGAACCCTAGTATTGCCATCTGGAAGATCATGTTACACGGTTGGATCAAAGCTAGAGGACAGAGTGGGCCTGGGGGTTTATATTGAGAACCCAGGGACTGAGATCTGTTTTAGACTGCCTGACCATAATACGGCCCTGCAGTCGGAGATCCGAGCGATCACGGAATGCGTGAATTGGTGTGGTGCTAACGCGAGGACGTCGAGTGTGAACGTCTTTACCGACAGTAAAATTGCCATAAGGGCAATAACAACCAGGACGGTAATTTCACGAACAATCTTGCAGTGTACAAAGGAGATTAACGCATTCTCTGAAGATGGGAAAATGCGCATCGTTTGGGTGCCGGGCCATAACGGAGTAAGGGGAAATGAAAGGGCAGACGATTTGGCTGTGAAAGCCAGAAGACTGCCGTCAATAAACTTGGTTAACCCGAAGCCTTTCTGGTCGACGCAGACCGAGTTAAGAGAGTGGGCGACGAACGGTCGGTAGGACGGCGAAAATCCTATGGGTGGATCCAGATCCTGAAAAGACGAGGCTATTACTGAAAGGAAGGAAGAATGAGGTCAGTATAGCTATTGGTATCATAACGGGACGCATAGGACTACGAGCTCACTTATGGAAAATCGGTGCGGCAAGTGATAGCATGTGTAGGACATGTGGGGAAGATGATGAGACGTTGGAGCATTTCCTTTTTCATTGACCGGCTGGAAACACAATATCAGACATGAACCATCTTAGGGGAGTGGTAGTGAAAACAATTAAGGATTTTGTATGTAGCACGGAATTCCTAACTTAAAATTTTCATTTTAGAGGTTACTTTATAGTTTTTAGAGCGCACAACAAGCCGATTACTGGCTTAGGTGTATGTCCACAGTGGCAAGGGGAGGATTAAAATCTGCACCCTCTTTTCAACCTAACCTAATGACTTCACGTTGTTGTTGTAACAATGTGTGCAATGAGTCTGCATCCACTTTATATCCAAATATAGAAATTCTCCAACTTTCTTAGAGGTTGACCCTAGTGATTTGTTTTTGTGTTGTGTAGTATTGAATGGACACGGAATGGTTAAGGCTTCCACATCACTTATGTATCTAAGCTGTGGTTTCCTTTGCCGAAAATAAGACAACATAAACTTATATCAAGGCACGCGACGGATCTTTTTCTGTTGATGTTTGGTCTATATGAAAACTAATGGGACAACCTGCCCCATTTGGTAGAGTGGCGTTTTGCCTGGTCTAGATTAACTATTCCACAGCGTTTCACTCAACTACGTTGTCCACACTGCTGTTGTGTAGTCCCCAAGTTTTCTTTTTCTACACTTCAAATCGAACAATCATAATATTTTTCTAATACATTATTTAAAAAAAAAATAACTTTCTTACATAAAAAAGAGCGAAGTTGTGAAAAACGAGCAAGGCACCATCGGTAAAAATCCAGACAAAGCACTGTTTTTGACAGATTGTGCACTCGATTTTTTGATGTTGGCAAACTGCTAAATTTGTCTTGGGTTGAATGGCACGCGTCTATGAAGATACAGCCTTCAGAAGGCTGGAGATGTCAAAAATGGTTAACTTTGACGTCCTGTACCTCACCCTGTATTAAAGATATATCACTTTTCTTAAAGTCTATGTCCTTCTCTATAAATGTCTAGACCGGTTTGCACTGTTCTGATCAATAGGTCAAAAGTTGTACACTTGTCTCTTTAGACGTTTCTATGAGCTACGTATACAAATAAGAGATGCCGTAGAAGTATGTCATTATTCTAAATGTTACATTTGGACTTGATGCAACATAAATGAATTACATTAACATCTCCCAATTTTACATTTATTTGTGTAAATCAAACCACTATATCATAAAATTTTATACACGTTTTTACATACATACATATTTATCCATTATTTCGCTGCTCAACCTCCTCTTTTGTATATCCACCTATTACCACGCTCGTCCTTGGATTGGTAAATAACCCCCACATTGCTGTTGGTGACCATTTTGTATGAAATTGTTTTGACTTCTGTACGCCATTGCTATACTATTTGATACTATAGCGTTATTGCAAGGTTGTTGTAACATTTGAGAACTGGTAACAGATTCGTTGTACGTTGCCAACAGTGAGGTTGACGTATCCGGAGAATTGGAGGTGGGCGCTTCATTTGAGATTATATTTATATTTGATATGACATTAGCACTATTTGAGTTTAATGCACTACCACCATCATCACCTATATCACTGTTTGTTGGATGGTGTCCGTGAGGTTGGGCAGTGCTTCCTGTAGAACATGGTTTCCCATCCTTTACTAAAACTGGCACTGCTACACGTCGTGGTGAACTTGCTGGCTGGAAATAAAATTATGGAAAACATATTAGAATGTCGAACTAACAATATTATTTAGCTAAAATAAAAATGGAAATCGAATAAGACCTTGAGTATAAGCTATTGTTCGTTCGTTTCTTCCCAATCCTCTTACACCCGCCCCTGCCGACCGAGGAGCGGTCCTCCCATACGTAGGCAGTGCGTCCACACCATTTTCCGGACAATGGCGGGTTAGTCGTGATTCTACAACACTGGCTAAAAGTAGTACCTCAGCCAGTAATGTGAATGCAATATACAAAAGTAGTAATTTCAAAGCAAGATGTAAAATTGAAATTTAGACTTAGGGCCGGTTTCTCGTAGAAAAAATTAATTTCGTGATAACCGGTACATTAATATATCGAGGCGATGAACCATATACAAATTTGGTTTTGTCGTATACTTTTAAGGTAATTTAGAGGATACGCTGCAATCAGCAACAATAGTGATCGCGCACTCAAAAAATTGCACAAATTTCTACCGAAAGGCATTCGTTTGCCAGTAAGAGAGAGTGTGAAAGTGGAAAGCATTTTGAGAGTTTTGTAAATTAGAGGTTGCACATTTCTGTTTGAGGAATTACCAGCACCCGATTAACAATTAAAGCGATGGCGCAGTTTCTATATATATTATAATATACCTGCTGAAGAGTTGCATTGTGAGGCATACCCCATAGCTCAAGTGATCACCCCAATAATCAGCGAGGCCTGGGATACAAACGATGTCCCCTCGGAATGGAAGAAGGGGATCATGGGCACAATCCCAAAGATGGGTGACCACACCTAGTGCAAGAACTGGAGGGGATTACATTGCGAAACGCAATAAATAAAGTGATGGCAAGTCTTCTTCTGCAGAGTATTTGGCCTGCACTTGACAGAAATTTGAGGAAGGAACAGGCGAGTTTTCAACCAGGACGTTCTTGTGGCAACCACATTAACTCCCTCCGCATAATTATTGAACAAACTGCAAATGCAAATTTTGCTGATGAACATTCCTCTAAGGAACATGAGCAAACTTCTCACATATTAATGAGTGCAGTCCGATTTAAGTTTTAATCTCAATGATAAGGGGCCTCCTTTTTACAGCCGAGTCCGAACGGCGTGCCGCAGTGCGACATCTCTTTGGGGAGAGGTTTTACATGGCATAGTACCTCACAAATGTTGCCAGTATTAGGAGGGGAAAACCACCGCTGAAAAATAGTTTCTGATGGTCTCGCCAGGATTCGAACCCAGGCGTTCAGCGTCATAGGCGGACATGCTAAACTCTGCGCTACGGTGGCCATTGAACAAACTGCAGAACTTAATACATCGACTTCGAGAGTGCTTTTGACACAGATTCGCGAAGTTTAATGTGGAGCACTCTGTTGAATAAGGGCATCCCTAAAAAATTCGTGACATTAATTAGGGAGCTGTATAGGAATGCTGAAGTTCCAGTCTGTTTCAATGGAAAAGAGATGCGACCTTTCAGGGTTGCACCGACTCTATTTTTATACTCGCCACCATAGGACGGGGGTATAATAATCTAGTCGTTCCGTTTGTAACATCTCGAAATATTCGTCTAAGACCCCATAAAGTATATATATTCTTGATCGTCTCGCCGTTCTGAATCGATCTAGTCATGTTCGCCCGTTTGTCCGTTTGTCGAAATCACGATAGAGGTCGAACGCATAAAGCTAGCCGCTTGAAATTTTGCCGATACTTAATATCGATGTAGGTTTATATATAGCTCCTATATAAACCGATCTCCAGAAATTTTGCATGTAGTGTTCCGTTATGACTTCCAAGAGCTGTTTTGACTACGGTCCAAATCGGTCTATAACCTGATATAGCTCCCATATAAACCGATATCAGGATTTGACATCATGAGCCCCTGGAAGCCGCAATTTTTGTCAGATTTGGCGGATTTTGCACGTAGTGTTCTGTTATGACTTCCAATAACTGTGCCAAGTACGGTTTAAATCGGTCTATAACCTGATATAGCTCCCAAATAAACCGATCGCCCAATTTGATTTCTTGAGCCTTTACAAGCCGCAATTTTTAAAACTTTGTATTTATTCTCACATATCGATGGCTTAACTCGATTTTTTTACTTTACAGGAGAAGAAAACAAGTAAAAGCGTGCTAAGTTCGGCCGCGCCGAATCTTATATACCCTCCACCATGGATCGCAGTTGTCGAGTTCTTTTCCCGGCATCTCTTCCTAGGCAAAAAAAAAGGATAAAAGAAAAGATTGTTCTGCTATTAGAGCGATATCAAGAAATGGTCCGGTTCGCACCACAATTAAATTATATGTTGGACACCTGTGTAAAATGTCATCCAATTCGAATAAGAATTGCGCCCTTTGGGGGGTCAAGAAGTAAAATAGAGAGATTGATTTATATGGGAGCTGAATCAGGCTATAGACCGATAATAGTCCATAATAATCACGTATGTTGATGGTCATGAGAGGATCCGTAGTAAAAAATTTCAGGCAAATCGGATAACAATTGCGACCTCTAAGGGCTGAAGAAGCAAAGATCCCAGATTAGTTTATATGGCAGCGATATCAGGTAATGAACTCATTTGAACCCTATTGGGCACAGTTGTTGTAAGTCATAATAAAATATGTCATTCAAAATTTCTGCCAAATCGGATAGGAATTGCGTCCTCTAGAAGCTCAAGAAATCAAGTCCCCAGATCGGTTTATATGGCAGCTATATCAGGTTATTGACCGATTTGAACCATACTTGGCGCAGTTGTTGGATATCATAACACATAAACACGTTGTGCAAAATTTCATTCCAATCGGATAAGAATTGCGCCCTCTAGAGGCTCAAGAAGTCAAGACCTAAGATCGGTTTATATGGCATCCATATCAAAACATGGACCGATATGGCCCATTTACAATCCCAACCGACCTAATAGTAAGTATGTGTGCAAAATTTCAATCGGCTAGCTTTACTCCTTCAAAAGTTAGAGTGCTTTCAACAGACAGACGGACGGACATGGCTAGATCGACATAAAATGTCACGACGATCAAGAATATATATACTCTATGGGGTAATTAGTATGCCCCCATCCTATGGTGGAGGGTATAAAAACTTCACACAGGGCTTTTTATAAATCGTTACAACTCTGTTATTTTGAAAAGTATCAGCCAGAAAATTTGGAGCAAGGTACATCTGACATTGGTCTTTCAGAACAAATAAAAAACGCAAACGAAATTTTTTGTTTCTGTACAGGAGAAAGAGAAAAATTGATTTAGGCCTTTTTTGAAATCGTTATAAAACCGTTTTTTGTAATTGTATCTACCTGAAATTTTGGAAAGGTGAATCTGAATTCCTCCATCGATATGCATTATTGGTTTTTTATCGTATACAACGGATTACTTAAACATGTAGTAGTACATAAGCCCAAGTATATAGAACACAAGGGTTACTTATCTCGTAATTAGTTCTCCTGAGCGACAACTTTAACGGTTTTAAATTACGAACCCTTTGAGATGGAACATTATCAAGTTTTTTGGCTGTGAGAAAAGGAGAATCAATTAGTCCTTGTAGTAATTCAATGATAAAAATTTCTCTTAGTTTAACTCTTCCACTACCAATGTCCTGTACAGAGAACAAGATTGGACTCTTACACTGCACATTTCACGTATGACCTTTTGTTATGTTTACTAGTTGTGGTGTATAAACGGCACTGTTATTATTATTTTCACATATCAATGTTGGAGAGAACAACACGTGTTTAATAAGTTGATTTTGATTTTATGTGACGCTGTCGGCTGAAAAAAAAAACAATGATATTCAATAAACATTACATATTTAGGTACGGCCCTCTAAAAAGGATGCTATCCAGTATAAATGAGCCGCCGAAAATAATTGCTGTGTTTTATTTTAGTACTGGATGCACAAGCCGTGAAGGACAAAAAAAGAAAACAAAAAAATGTATTCAGTGCAAGTCAGGTTTGCCACTCTTTAAAACAATACGAAGAAAACTGTGAATATAGGCACAGTCGGACCGCGATTATCCGGGAATCGATTATTCGGGAACCTCCATTATCCGGGATAGAAAAGACATTTTTGTCTTTTTTCGATTAATTCAATTATCGGTGATTACCTCTTTTATCCGGGAGTGTAAGTCGTTTTATAACGGCAAATTTTCCCACGCACATTACATTAAGGAATAGGGGTCAAACTTCCCACATTTCAATGAGCAATGTCCGATTCACGTTTAAGCTCAATTATAAGATGTCCGATTCAAGTTTAAGGGACCGCCTTATTTAATCCGAGTTTGAACCGAGTGCCGCTCTCTGCTCTTTGGTCAGAAGTTTTTACATGGCAAATGTTGCCTGCATTAATAGAGGGTAAACACCGCTGAAATTTTGCCGATGTTATTGACAGGATTCGAACAAGGGCATTCAGAGTCATAGGTGGGCATACTATCCTCTGATCTACGGTGGCTCCAGTTTATCCATTACGTTTGAAAAATGATACAGAACGAAGCTGGAAGTTTGTCTGAAAGCAGTTTGGTATGCCATGATAATTCACTCGTAGTTGGGCATAAGGTGCCAAAGAGAAACCAACTGCTTTATTATCTCTTCAAGTTATTGGAAAAAGAGCTCGGCCAAGTGTTTTAAACTATGTTCACGAACTTTCAGTGCTTTAGTTCAGTGCTTTCAGTTTGGCAACTAAAGAATTGTTTAAATAAAAATAAATAATTTCATATCTGAAAAAGTTATTAGAACATTTGTTCTACCGAATTGCACTTCTTTAAATCGTCCGATAGACCATGGTGTAATATGGATATAGAGCTTTCAATTGCATTTCGTTAAGATATTGTGCAAAGACAAGTAAACATTAGAAACAACATTGTAGTTTACTATTTTTGCATAAAACTCTATACCAATATGTAATTTTTGCTTAAAAAATGATTAAAACCTGCAAAGAAATTTGACTCCATTATCCGGGAAAACCGATTACAGTAGACTCCGCTTTACTGGAACTAAAAAAAATCCATATTTTGTTTCAGTTATCCGATATTTTCTCTAAAACGAAGTTCGGATTACTGAAATTTATTTCAGTAAAGCAGTACATTACCCCACAAAAAAACTCTTAACTTTTTCACATAAAATCCATATATTTTTTAAGTATTGATTTAAAAAAAATTATAAATAAAAGTATTTTGTAAATGTAAAAAAAATGTTTAAAAAAGAAATTAAAAGAACTCTGTCTTCAAAAAAAATAATAATAATAATAATAAATTAACAATTCAGTCTCTCATTAATAAAAATAAAAAAATATAAATAAAAATTCAGTCTCACAATACAGTTAATATTGCAAATCAAACATTATGTCCTTTAAAAAAATCTTTAATTTGACTTTGAGTCACTTTTTTTTTAATTTACATGGGCTATTTCATTTTCAAGCTCATTAAGCAAGTTGCGTGCTTCAAAATTATCTAAAAAAAAAAATCTTTCAATTGGCATATTAACTTGAACAGATAGTTTCGGAAAAGCCTCATCCATTTCAAATTCTTCATTTTCTATAACAGCTTCACAACCAATTACTTGTTCAACTATTTCTTCTTCACTCAAATCCTAGCAACACTCCAAATCCTTCTCTATTTCAATAAAGTTTTCTATTTCATTTTCTAATGTGCCAGAACATTCAAGATAAGCTTTCTCAATAAGCTTTCTATAGAAGCACTTGAATGACCTTATTATGCCTTGGTCCAATGGTTGAATAATTGACGTGGTGTTTGGAGGTAAATATTCAATTCTTATGTTTTTTAATGTAACGTCATCGGATGTTTTGTGACAGTCAGCATTGTCAATAAACAAAATAAAGTTTTTTTTTTTACTGAAACTTTAAGTCAATTTCTTTGATAAGTTCTGTCCATAAAATACTTGTCATCCCAGCTTTCTTATTAGCAGAATAATTTACAGGCAAGTTCTTTCCGTTAAAGCATCTAGGGTTTGAAGATTTACCAACACTGAAGACGTATTTATCACTTCCCGTGGAGTTTGTTATAAAAAGAAGTGTGATTCGGTCTTTCGAAATTTTGCTGCCTGATCCCTGATCGGACCTGTTTGGTAAAGTTCCACCTGTTAGAGCTTTATAGTCCGAGTAGTTTTTCAACAACTCGGGCAATATGTTCTTAATCCATTCACTTGCTACAACAGTATTCGCTGAGTTTTTTTTTCTCCATGCAGCTTTTTAAAGTGAATGTTTTCTCTTTTCTTCCAACGCTCTAGCCACCCTATAGTTGGTACAAAATCTATATTCATAATATGAGCCAAGTCTTTCGCCTTTTGCATAATAATAGGCCCTGATATTTTTGCTTCCTTTGACCTCATATTTGTAAACCAGAGATGTAAAGCCTATTCCACTTGCTTATTTGAAACTCCTTTAATGCGATTCATAAGAATGTTCTTATTTTTTGTGGCAATGCTCGAAATTTATTTCTCATTTTTTAAAATTCTGCAAACCGTGGCTGCGCTGCAATCAAACTGTTCGTAAATGATCTTTCTCGGCACTCCTGCTTTAATTTTCTCAATAATTTCAAGTTTCTTTTTCATAGTCAGGCATGTGTATTTTGAAGAATTTCTCTATTTAAAATATACAATAATAATAAAATAAATAAATTTGTGGTAAATAATTAAACTTATTTCCTATTTCTACCTTTGTTACAGACATTTTATTTATTCCGTTTTTATATCTGCAGTAAGCTTTATGCCAAAAACATAGGACACACATACATTACGTCTGCTTCTGTTCGCATTTCAAAACCAACTAATATAACTTAATATGTACAAACACACAATACAAAGGCATACACATTGTATACGTTTTGTTGTAAGATGTTTATTCAGAATTTCTGTATATGTATTGTGTCAATTCATTTTTTAACGGGCAAACATGCAAAATTTCTTCAGCCCAAAATTATGTATCGATTTCCAAAAAATGAAGATTTTATTTTTTTCACTAAAGCGAAGTAGGTTTCATGCAAAACGTAGATTTGGATGCACTTTTGTTTTTCAGTAATGCGATATTTTCAGTAAACAGATGTTTCACTAAAGCGAAGTGAATAAGACTAGATGAGGTAAAAATTAGTGCGGGGATTTGTGTCGTTTTCAGTAATCCGGTATTTTTCAGTAAAGCGTGTTACGCTAAAGCGGATTCGACTGTATCTGTAATGCCTTCGGTCCCGAACATTCCTGGTAATCAAATTTACGAAAACATTTTCAAAACATATGCGAGTATAGTAGTCAAATAAAATTAATTTTGATTTGTGCACGTAATTTTATAAAAAAAAAATCGGGTTAAATGTTATTCTGCCATTCTGGGCAAGCTCAAATTATCATACATGCTAGTCTCTTAACAACGATTTGCGACAATCTTTTTTTTATTGAAGTTCACACGAACGGAGGAACAAAAGAAAACTCTTTCAATGTTGATCTTCAACGCACTTGCAGAAAGACACTCAATAAATATTGATGTAAGATACGTTACATTTGCAATGACAATAAGCCTAGTTTTTCGTATACACCAAACAATGTTTTGGCTGTTCAAAAATAAATAAACAAAACATTGGTGTGTGAGGACTCTGCTAAAAAATTGCGCAAACTAACTTAGTTGAAGGGCAAAGGTGTAATTTATGTAGCAAAGTTCTGCGAGGGAAAATTTCAGCCAAATCGGATAACAACTGCAGCTTCTATGGACTCAAGATATCTTATTGGAAGGTCTGGTTTTACGAGAGCTTTATCAGGTTTTAAACCAATTTGGACCGTACTTGGCACGGTTGTTGGAAGTCGTAACAGAACACTCTGTGCAACCAATTCGAATAATAATTGCAGTTTCTACGGGCAAATTTGCTTATGAACCATCCAACCCTCCAAAATTTTCTCATATCAATGAATGTTGTCCGATTCATATCAATGTTGTTGTTCAGTTTCATAGGCGGATATGCTTACCTTTGCGCTACGGTGACCTCCGGCTTCTAGGGGCGCAAGAAGTTAAATCCGGAGATCGGTTTTCTACATTAGGTTCTAGATTGAATTGGTAGTATTGCGGTTTCTGGGGCTCAATAAGTCAAGTCGAAGTACCACTTAATTTAGGATCATCTATATCCAAATCCATTTGCAATCCCCAACGACCTATATCAATAAAAAGTGTGTGTGCAATTTCGACCACACATATACTTACAGAATACACGTTAGATCATGATCTTTTCTCACGTTTAATTAAAAGATCTTAAAGGCTTAAAAAATTAACTTGGTACAAATAAAACTAACTTATCATGAGTAAGGATGAAATCGTTTATAACTCTTGTGGTGTTAGTAATGTTACTTAAACAAATTTCTTTGGAATAAGTAGGCACTTTACTAAACTGAGGAAACCATATTATAATCGACGAGTCCTTCTATGATATTTATTAAAGAATGAACTATTTAAAAATCTTTGGATTTTTAGTTCAATATAGATTAAATGTTTACAATTTCTATTTCTTTATCTCACAATACTATGGTCCTAAATAAGAACAATTTAATAACTGTTAGTTAGTGTTGAACTAATATTGAGTTTGATAGTTGATTAATATTAAGCTCCTCACAAACCGGCATAATGATGTGGGGCATAATTATGCATTCCAAAATTATGTGGCCTAATCTAGACTTGAAGAGGTCTACTACTTTGCTGTCACAGACTAGAACAGAAGTCCCAGTCATTGTATCCGTCATGACAGGTCACTGTCTGATCAGAAAATATGCTGACAAACTGAAAGTTGCCTGTATCGACTTTTGCCAAAGCTGTGAGGATTCGCAAGTTGTTGGAATTTGTGGGAGGATTATTCCCGCGATAAATTAACCCGGATCGCCCCGGTGTTGCCATATGGCAACGCAAAAGTACGTTGGGTGTGTTTTCTCGTGAGAAGTGTGTCTTTCTAACAAGTGGTCGTTTGTTTGGTTCTCATATTGTAAGGTAGAAAATTTGGGTATACAAATTAAACTAGCAAAACTTGGCACTATGGCGAGTGCGTAGTTCACATAATTTTGATTTGTGAAGACCAGCAATGCAGAGTATATACATTTCGGAAAGCTTAGAAATAGTTCTTTAATTTTGTACCATGTTTCCACTTGAATACCACCATAATACCATACGCCGGCATCGTTAGGAAGCATTATATGAAATTTGCATTTTGAAAGAAATTATGCGCGCCAGCTGTCATAACAGGCAAAATGTGCAAACTTTAACCGCTTACGGACATAATAAAATCTAATATGATGGCAAATTTCCATCCAGAACAGAATCTCTCATGTGAAGAGAGTGTGGTACCATACTTTGGAAGACATGAGTGCAAGCAGTTTATAAAAGTAAATCCAATGCGGTTCGGATTTATGGTGTTGTCCTCGTTTAGGTTTTCAAGTTATATGATAAACTTTGAAGTTTATCAGGGCAAAAATCACAGATAAAACACAGATTGGTACGAAAAATGTCTTGAAAACGTGCTGCACCTCTTATGTACACTCATAGAAAAAAGTTTGCTGAAAATAGCAAAAACTGTCTGCTGAATACTAGTAGTTAATTTTGCTGCTTTTATAGCAGTAATTCTGCTATTGCAGCAATAGTACTGCAATTTCAGAGTAGCAGGCATACTGCAGAAAAGTCTGTTGTTTGGTGAAAATCACTGCTGATTAAATATGGAGGGTTGCTGAACACTTGCCTGAGGAACTATCGACCACATCGCTTAAATCTGGCAGATTGCAGTAGACTAAAACTCCCCCTGCCACAATCGAGACAGGAGGGTGTGGCATCGAAACGGAACCTGACAAGCCCTGTGTGGGTGCTCATCATGAAAAGTTCTAACGAACCTTGTGAGGATGAACTCCTGATGGAATCAGAAGATATGGCTAACACAACAGTGGTGGAACTTTTGAATCCTGACGATGGTCCGGTTTCTACAGATAAATCTCCACCATTGTAAGGACGCTTCGGTGGCACTGAAGGTCCTCCTGATGGCGGGGCGGTTTGACGTGGTTCTTATCCAAGAACCATGGGTATGTGGAGAAATGGTTCGTGGACTATGAATTACTGGATTTAAACTACTCAAGGGTACGGGGATTGGGAGACACAGAGTCTGTATTCTTGCAAAGAGTAGTCCAAAAGTTTTTCTTCTTCCGTCGCTAAGCATATATGACACACGATTCAAAGATACCACCTTCAAACTTCAAGTCGCTGGTTGCAGCCCGTTCTATAGGGAAGAAGAACCTCAGTGCAGGAAGTGATGCTAATGCACATCACTAGATATGGCGAAGTTCCAATGTCTACGAAAGGGGTGAGCTGCTTATTGAATATAATATAAGTTGCAATCTGGCGATTTGTAATAAAGGGCATAAACCGACCTTTATTACCAGGAACAGGCAGGAGGTACTAGATATTACCTTTGTATCGGAAGATATAAGTGGAAGAATTTGCGACTAGGATGTGTTGGACGATCACAGCTTCTCTGATTATCGTTATATTATTTTCAGCCTTGGGTAGCATGTCCGCCTATGACGTTGAACGCCTGGGTTCAAATCCTGGGTTTTCCCCTCCTAATGCTGGCAAAATTTGTGAGGTACTATGCCATCTAAAATTTCTCTCCATTGCAGCATGCCGTTCGGACTCGGTTATACAAAGGAGGCCCCTTATCATTGAGCTTAATATTAAATCGGACGGCACTTATTGATATGTGAGAAGTTTGCTCCTGTTCTTTAATGAAATGTTCATGGGAAAAAATTGCAGAAGTGGTCCCTCGGATCTAAAGAAGAATTGCGGATTGGGATAAATTTCGGCACAAATTCTGCACGTCTATCCCTTCTAGACCAAAAAAGCAAGTGGAAACTGTAGAAGATGACTCGCTTGTGTCAGCATGTCCTAGTGCCAAGCAAAGGAGCAAACAGCGACCGCCATGGTAGGCCCCCAGAGCTGGTTGGTCTAAGGAAGAACAGCAGAAAACTATCACAGGTATGCATTCGTCGGAGTCCATTAGGGAAATTGTGTCTGAGCCGAAAATCTTTTGGGCGATAAGAAGTTTCGACTACTTTAAGTCGCCGGGCCCAGTTGACCACCGGTTGAATTACAAGCTGTGTCTGATAGACTGGTTCCCTGGCTTAGGGAGATATACTCTGCTTGTATCAGAATGTGATATATACCTGTGGGATGGAGGGACACGAAGGTCATTTTAATTCCAAATGCAGGAAAACCCTACCACGAAGGCGAAACATTTTCGTCCTATTTGTCTATCATCCTTTATGCTGAAGACTCTTGATAGGTTGATAGGAACATATCTTAGGGTAAAAATTCCTGGAGATGGCAGCAGCATGCATATATTGGGTTGCCCAAAAAGTAATTGCGGATTTTTTAAAAGAAAGTAAATGCATTTTTAATAAAACTTAGAATGAACTTTAATCAAATATACTTTTTTACACTTTTTTTCTAAATCAAGCTAAAAGTAACAGCTGATAATTGACAGAAGAAAGAATGAATTACTTTTTAGGCAACCCAATAGTAAAGACAAATCCACTGAAACAGCCCTTCGCGACCTAGTCGGCTACATAGAGGGTTCTCTCGCTGTCAAGGAATATACAATGGTAGCATTTCTTGACATTGAAGGTGCTTTCAATAATGTAAAACCGACGTCAATCATGAATGAGTTGGAGTTTCTAGGCATCAACCCTACCCTAAGAAAGTTTATTAAAAACTTACTTACTAAAAGATGCATTACGGCAGGATTGGGATCTGTGGATCTAAAAAGATGGGTCAGCAGAGGAACTCCTCAAGGATGTGTACTGTTTCCTCTACTTTGGAATATAGCCACTAACAATATATAATTGTCTCTGGAAGAAAAAGGTGTAAAAGTAGTCGCGTATGCTGACGTCGTGGCAATTGCGGTTAGGGGAAAGTTTCCCAGCACTCTAAGAGATACACTTCAGGAAACTCTATGTGCAACAGCAAAGTGGGCTACCGAAAGTGGTCTGGATATAAATTCGTGCAAGACAGAACTACAATACTATCAGCAGGAGATACAAGTTGCCTACGGTGGAACCTATCACCTTGGCTGGAGAGAATGTTCCATATACAGAAAGCGCAAAATCCCTGGGTGTTTTGCTGGACAGGAAACTGAACTTCAAATCCAACATTGCCCTATACACCTGCAAAAGAGCAATTGGCAAAAGTTGGGGATTTAGACCGCGTGTCATACATTGGCTATAAACTGCAGTTGTCAGACCTATTATGCTGTATGCTGTTGTGGTCTGGTGGACGGCGCTTCAAAAATCCACCTACTGCTCAATACTTAACCGGATCCAATGGATGGCTTGTTTGTGCATCACAGACGCACTGAGGACGACACCATCTGATGCACTGAATTTAATGCTAATTCTTTTGCTTCTGGACATTGTGGCTACCCAAATTGCAGCGAACACTGCCGTGATGTTAAGGGAGCTTTCTCATTGGTCATGTGGCGGCCACGGGCACTGTGTTATACTTGATACAATATTCGATGTTCCAGGCAGTGTGGATTACACCCTACCTGAGCCGCTACTTGATAAAAATTACTGTATCACTATTCCTGATAGAACCGATTGGAACTACGATATCCCTCGTAACAGAAGTTACATAGACTTCTATACGGATGGTTTTAAGTTAAACGACCAGGTGGGCTTTGGGCTGTACTCTAAAGATCTAGAACTGGTAATATCGAAGAGGTTACCCGACCTCTGCAGTGTGTGTCAAGCGGAGCTCCTTGCAATTAAGGGAGTGGTTGAATGGCTAAGATATAATGTCATTACGACTATTGCCATGAATATCTTCTCAGACAGGCAGGTGGCGATTAAATCCTTGGAGAACGTATTTCTGAACACAAAAACCGCCCTCGACTGTCGCAGATATCTCAAAGAGATGGCTGAACAGTTCAAAATTCACCTGCCGTGGGTGCCGGGCCACAGAGATATCCCAGGGAATTCCAAAGCAGATGAGCTTGCGAGACTAGGAACTACCTTATACACTCCAGGGACACTGGTATATGTGGGTATGCCTCTAGCGACATGTAAGCTAAGTTTTCAGGATCAGGCCCGAATGGCAACGAATGATAGATGGTCACAAAGAGTGGGCTGTGAGCATTCCAAAACTACGTGGCCTCATCTAGACTTGAAGAGGTCTACTGCTTTGCTTTCATTGGCTAAAACAGACGTCTTAATCATTGTGTCCGTCATGACAGGTCACTGTCTAATCGGAAATTATGCTGAGAGACTGAAGGTTGCCAGCAGCGACTTTTGCAGAAGCTGTAGGGACATCGAGGAAGAAGAGACTATAGAACACATTTTGTGTGTGTGTCCCGCACTAGCAGTTAGAAGGAGTTCCACTTTAGGTTCTCATTTCTTTGAGAACCTGTCTGATTTAGCGGATGTGAACATTCGCAAGTTACTGGGCTTTTTAAAGCGATCTGGATGGTTCAACGGTAGGAAGTAGAAGGCATCTTCCTTCTTCTGTTCCTGTGGTATCGCAATGGACGAAAACGTTTAAATGAGTCTGATGGCAGACTGCCACTTAAACTTAACCTAACCTAACTCTGCGGTCAAAGCCTACAGAACTAATAAATTTCTATTAAAATCAACACTGCTTCCTTTTGACTGATAGATTTCGATCCTAACTCCCTGAGCTCAGTATCAATTGCCATAAATACTGTATTTTGAATTATGAAAATCCGAGGAAAAAACGAAATAATTATTTTAAAATACAAATTAATCTGAGTGATTTGGTCGTTAATAAAAATATTATTAACCCATTACATACGAATGGCTCGAGCTAAAAAAGAGGTATCCTAAAGAGATTTTGATTGGAGTAGAGTGGTAGACTAAAACTAGATAAAAACGATTTCCCGTGATGTAAGGTCATTTTTTGGGGGAAATGGCTTTTTAGGTTAGGTTACATTGAAAAAAGGATGCAGATATTAATCTGCTCCATGCCATACTCCATACTTAAGCCAGTAATCGGCTTGTTGTGCGCTCCAAAAGCTAAGAAGTAATGTAGAAAAGTAAAAATTTAAGTTAGGAATTCCGTGCTACTTACAAAATCCTTAATTGTTTTCCATACCACTCCCCTAAGTCGGTTCATGTCTGGTATCGTGTCCCCGCCTAATTACCGATGTCTGTTAACCGCGAAAGCCGGGCAATGACATAGGAAATGCTCCAACGTCTCATTATCTTCCCCACATACCCTACACATCCTATCACTTGCCGCACCTATTGTGCATAAGTGAGCTCGTAGTCCTATGTGTCCCGGTATGACACCATAAGCTATACTGACCGCCTTTCAGTAATAGCCTCGTCCTCTCACGATCCGGATTACCCCATAGGATTTTCGCCGTCCTACCGACTGTTTCGCTGTTCCACAGTTTTACATGCCCATTTGTCGCCGTCTGCCGTCGATAAACCAAGTTTATCGACAGCAGTTCTCTGGCCTTCACTTCCAAATCGTCTGCCTTTTCATTCCCCCTTACTCCGTTATGGCCCGGTATCCAAACCAAGCGGATTGTGGCATCTTCGGAGAAGGCATTAGACTCCTCCTTACACTGCAAGACGGCCCGGGCTGAAGAGAATGGTCCATTGAATTATTACAATTTTGTCTTGAGGATAAATTGAGATGTCATTAAAAATATTACGCTGAAAATTTGGCTTTAGAAAAAATTTTAAGTGGTCTCGGTTTGGTCAAAATGTTGTCTCTGTAGAATATTATCAATACGAGGAACCCCCCGTCTGGCTACGTCCCTGGCTCCCATATAAACCGATCTCCCGATTTGACTTTTTGCCCGATTTGGCTGAAATTTTTCATGTAATGCTCTTTTATGACTTCAAATAACTGAGCTTAGTACGGCCCAAATCGGTTTATATACACCGATCTGTCATGTACACCGATCTCCCGATTTGATTTCTTGAGCCCCTCGAAGCCGCAGTTTTTGTCCGATTTGGCTGAAATTTTGCATGTTGTGCTCTGTTATGACTTCCAACAACTGTGGAAGCCTGCCTATAACCTGCTTTCTTCCATATAATCCGATCTCCCAATTTGACTTTTTCAGCCCTTACAAGCCGCAATTTTTGTCCGATTTGGCTGAAATTTTGCATGTTGTGTTCCGATATGACTTCTAACAACTGTCACAGTTACGGTCCAAATCGGTCTATAACCTAGTAGAGCTCTCATATAAACCGGTCTCTCGATTATCTTTGTTCGGTTCCTAGAAGCTTTAATTTTTGCTGTTTTGACAGAAGTTTGGTATGTAGAATAAAATTATGCGCTTTTAACTAAATTTAATTTGTACAAATTTTATGACGAATCGATTGTGGTGGGTTCCCCAGATACGGTCCGGCCGAACTTAACACGCTGTTATTTGTTTTAGTTTTTGAGTGCGAAAAAATTGTTTTTCGCAAATCATATATTGCTTGACAATACGCTTTGTCCCCTTTAAGAAAACAAAATTTGAAATTTGTGCAATGCACTCGTTTGTTTTCAGCAACAGCAACTTTAAAAACAATTTTTAATATCATTGACAAAGCCAGGGGCGTGATAGGAGGGGCTGCAATTGTGTTTCGATTTCATTTTAGCCTTTAATTGTCATATGATGTGTGGCCCCCAGAGGTCTTAATATTGGTCTGATTTAGACAGAATTTGGTAAACCAGTTACATATCGTATACGAATACCTGTGCTTAAAACGACCCTAATAAGTCCACATTTAAATATAGCTGCCATAATAGCACATATTCTAATTTTTCTTTTTGAGACCATAAGTGGGTCCATTTTTATTTTATGTGACTCAAGTTTTGTATTCAAAGCTTTTTGATGCCTTGCAATACCCATACCAAAGACGGCTCTCATGTCGCCATAATTAAATAAAAAAAAAACATACAATTCATATATAATGGAATATTAATTCATAAATTAATCTTTATGCATAAAACCTCTCTTAAATGTTTTTAATAAACGATAACAGCTATAAATACAATCCTTTTTTTCATACAAGCCACAGCCTCACATTTTGGGTACAAAATTCGCTTGAAATTACTAAAATATGCCTCGAAAGGCACTTCCATTTTTTGTAGTGTGCGTCACACAACTTTATGACCATTTTTTTAAGGGGTACAATATATTGGAGAAGAACAAATTTTGTTTTCATTCGAATCTATTTTCAAGTCCCTTGATTCACTTTAAGTAGATTGAAGAAATTTTGTTCGTATGAAAAAAAAATAATCATATATTTCAATCGAAAATTGCGTAAAAATTTAGCTAGCTTTTCGCAGGATTCACCGACATACTTTATGGTGTTACAAGTGGAATGACGAAATTACTATACCCCATCCTATGGTGGGCTAATCGTTTATTGGACTAACATTCAAATCGTTTATTAAATGTTAGTCCAATAAGCGATTTCATTAAAGACGGTTGTGTTTTTATTTGCAACAGAAAGTTTTCTAACAAAGTTTATGGGCCACGCGCATAGAATTTGGACAGTGAAAGACAATTATTTAGAAAACGGTGTGAAAAAAAATAAAAAAAGGAACTACGCAATATGGTCTATCCAAATGAAAAAATTGTCATTACATTAGATGTCATGGTCAAAGGGTGCTTGGGATTCCTCAAGTTGTTTACACTAGGCTAATATGGCATGCGGGAAAGCCAACCTCTAAAAAATTAGTGCGCTTTAAAATCAGCTCGGGTTAACAGCTGACATCACATATTGGTGAATTTCGCGGCATAAAAGATGGTTGGAAGAATTGAAAAATTTCGTTGTTGCTGGTGCTGCCTGGAGGAAGAGAGATATCAAGGCATAAGCGAAGATTGGGTATTTTTAGCTAAGAGAAGATATTTCTTTTGAAATTTCTTACGGAATGAACTATTTAAAGAAATTTGGATTATTAGTTCAATAATAACTAACATGTTACGAAGTAAGAACATTGTCATAGCTGTTAGTTGGGTTAGGTTTAAGTGGCAGTCTGCCATTAGACTCACCTAGACGTTTTCGTCCATTGTGATACCACAGGAACAGAAGAAGGAAGATGCCTACTAAATAGTTCCTACTATTGAATCATCCAAATCGCTCTAAAAATCCCAACAACTTCTGAGTGTTAGCATCCGTGCAATCCGACAGGTTCTCAACAAATTGAGAACCTAAAGTGGAGCTCCTTCTGACTGCTAATGCGGGACACACACAAAGAATGTGTTCTATATTGTCTTCTTCTTAGATGTCGTTACTGGCAACGTTCAGTCTGTCAGCATGTTTTCCGATGTTTACTTGTCATGACGGACACAATGACTGAGACGTCTGTTCTACCCAATGAAAGCAAAGCAATAGACCTCTTCAAGTCTAGATGAGGCCACATAGTTTTGGATTGCTCACAGCCCACTCTTTATGACCATCTACCAATCGTTGCCCTTCGGGGCTGATCCTAAAAACTTAGCTTACATGTCGCTAGAGGCATACCGCTTTTAATTCCCTGGGATAACTTTGTTGCCCGGCGCCCAGATAAGGTGAATTTTGAAATATTCAGCCATCTCGTTGTGAGATCAGCACAGTCGAGGGCGGCTTTTGTGTTCAGAAATACGTTCTCCAGGGGTTTAATGGCTGCCTGGCTGAAAAGATATTTAGGCAAATTGTGGTTATGACATTATACAATATATCAGCCATTCCACCACTTCCTTAATGCAAGAATTTCCGATTTATTCACACTACATTGGTCGGGCAACGTTCTCCATATTACCAGTTCTAGATCTTAAGACAACACCCCAAAACCCACCTGGTCCTCTAGTTGGAAGGCATCCGTGGAGTCTATGTAACTTCTATTACAGCGGATATCGTAGTTCCAATCGGTTCTATCGGGAATAATTGTGGTACAATACTTTTAATCAAAAAGCGGCTAAGGCAGGGTGTAATCCACACTGCCTGGAATATCGGAAATGGTATCAAGGGTAACACATTGTCCGTAGCCGCCGCATGGCTTAAGATAAAGCTTCCTTAACCTCAAGGCAGTGGCCGCAGCAATTTGTCTAGCCACAATGTCAAGGGGTATTAGATGTAGCATTAAATTCAGTGCATCAGGTGATGTCGCCCTCAGTGTGGCTGTGATGTACCAACAAGCCATCTTTGGATCCGGTTGACTATTGAAATAGATGAATTTTTGAAGCGCCGTCCACCAGACCACAACACCATATAGCTTTATAGGTCTGACAACTGCGGTATATACCCAGTGCATGACACGCACTTTGAAATCGCAAATTTTGCCAATGGCTCTCTTGCAAGTGCATTGAGCATGAGTTGCCTTTCCCGCCCTCTCCAAAATGTCAGATTTGAAGTTAAATATTCTGTCCTGCAGAACATCTAGGTATTTTGCTCTTTCAGTAAATGGAACATTCTCTCCTCCCAAGGAGACAGTTGCCACTGAAGCTTACTTGTATCTCCTGCTGAAAAGAACTTCTTCTGTCTAGACCACTTTCGGTAGCCCACTTAGCTGTGCTTTCTCCTAATCGCAATAGCCACGCATCAGCCTACGCAGCTACTTTTACACCTTTTTCTTCCGATGTAGAGGCTAGAGACAGTGACCTCCTTGAGGTGTTCTTCTTCGAAATAAAATTTCGAGGAGAGAATGCAAACACAAAAAATTATATTGAAAATTTTTATGAAAAGTTTGTCTTTAGAAAATTTTTCACTGAAATGCAGTCTTTAGGAATTTTGTTTATTGAAATTTTGTCTCTTGGAAAAATTGCAGCGAAATTTTATCTTTAAAGTAAAATTTCGAGGAGAGTCCGGCCCGGCTTGGAGAGAATGCTACGCTGAATTATTAAAATGTTGTCTTTAAGAGAAATTTTGAAGAAGTTTTGTGTTTGAAAATATTACGCTAAAATTTTGTCTTTAGAAAAAATTTCATCAAAATTTGTTTAGAAAAAATTTCAATAAAATTTTGTACTTAACAAAAATAATTTTGAGGTGGTGCTGGTCTGATCAAAGTTTTGTGTCTGTAGAATATTGAAAATATGAAATTTTGTCCTTTTAATGTATTTTACTTAAATGTTGCGTTTAGAATAAATTTAATTTATTTTTCTTCTATAGACAAAATCATTTTGAGGGGGGCTCGGGCCCGGGCGATGCACTTTCTATTATTTCAACCTCTTAAAGAGGTTGGTTGTCTTAGCCTACTCCGGGCTCTAGACCTGCCGCTCCACTGGAAACAGACGCAGATCATCAACCGCCTAATGGAGTGACTGTCGTAGCCAACCTTGAGTGACTTAAATTTTTCTTCCAAAAATGATGACCTATTACGAGTTACACAACAATTATTGTGGTGCAAAATAACAAAACGTCCGCTCCACTCAGTGGTTCAAACAAGAATGTAGATATCTGGTAAGTTAGGCAGGATCGAATTTTATATACCCTCCACCATGGATTGCATTTATCAAGATCTTTGCCCGGTATCTCTTTTTAGGCAGACAAAGGATAATGGGTAAGAATTGTTATGCTATTCCAACCGACCTACACTAATAAGACGTATTTGTGCAAAATTTTAAGCGCCAAGCTTTACTCCTTCGAAAGTTAATGTGCTTTCGATATACAAACGGACATGGCTTGATCGACTTAAAATGTCATGACGATCAAGTATATATGTACTTTATGGGGTCTTAGACGAATATAAGGAGGTGTTACAAATGCAATGACGAAACTAGTATAACCTCATCCTATGGTGGAGGGTATAAAAACCAAAAACAGCTTTAGTTGACTCAACAACGGCGATTATAAAAAGAATATATAAAAAGCAACTTCTGTTTGAAAACTAAACAAAAAAGAACAATCGAGAGTAAGAAAATCATAGAAAAGAAATGCCTTTAACATCACGATCAGGTTTTTTTAAGTTTAAGTTTTTTAAGCCAGTTGAAAGTGAATCTAAATGTAATTATGGTAATTTTCATTAATTGTTATTTGTCCCGTTTTAGGTATTCGCCATTAACTAAATAAATTTATTCATTTATTAAATAAATCATCTTAAATCTAGAACCCGAACAAGATGCCGATGTATCAACTAAGCTTATGCGAAGTACACACATAACTAGGAATTCGAGGTTTATTGGAGAAAATGTCTTAGTAACAAAATAAATGAAATTAAAACATGATTAAATGTAAATTGTTGGAATTTGCATGTGTTCTCAATGATGCCTTCAGGGGTAATAGACAAACTGATACCGTATACACGGATTTTAGTAAAGCGTTCGAAAAAGGTAATCATACACTTCTTATGATGAAATTAGATTTATATGGTTTCTGCAATTCGGTGTTAATATGGCTATGTTCATATCTGATTGGCCGTTCACAAAATGTAAAATATGGTAATGCGATCTCTAAAACTATCATTGTTTCCACCGATGTTCCCCAAGGTAGCCATCTCGGCCCGATCTTGCTTTGTCTTTTCATTACTGATTAACCTAACATAATAAAGCATTCTAATATTTTGATGTTTGCCGATGATGTGAAAACTTTTAGGTCTTTTAATGACCCAGATGATCAGTCCGATCTTGATCTCTTTTATGAATGGTGCAAAATTAACTTTATGCAACTGAATATTTTCAAATGCAAATAATGCGTTCTTCAAGACGAAATCCTTTTATCACAAATTATTTTATCGGATCCGATGAGCTTGAATCAGTCAATTCATTTAAAGACCTTGGGCTACTTATGGATTTCCTTTTATTTTGCCTCTAAGGACTGGACCTTATTACACTAGCTACATTGTCAAGCCCGAGAGTTATGTTGAATGTTAATTTTATAATGAACTAGCTGACCCGGGCTCGCTCCGCAGCGCCTTCTTTTACTTTATATGGAAAAAAAGTTTCCTTGGAATATTTATTTTCGAAGATCTTTTAGTGAAATACAATGCTTACTTGACTAAGAGTTTAACAATATAAGTGCCTTTATCTGAATCCCATATGATCTTTATTAGTCAACTAATTTAAGTTTGGATGTAAGGTGTACTCCATTCTTAAAATACTTCATTTCAGCCCGATATTCTCATGATTTCTGATTTAGTGGTGTTCCCCAGATACTTAGCCCTGAAAAAATATCAGCATCGTGATCTTCTCTCGAATACCATTTATTTAAACCCCATATTGCCATTGGCTTAAGAGGAGTTTACAGGATGAGGCGTCCCCCAAACACATGGCCCTAAAATAGGTTATCAAATTCGTTTTCTAATCTCAAATACCTTTCATTTGAGCCACATATTGGCATGGTCGAAAAATTTTTCCCCTTTGGGGGTGTTTTGGGAAAGGGGTGATGCCCTAAATACATGGTCCTACATTTGGATATCAAATTCGTATTCTACTCCCAAATACCTTTATTTGAGCCCCATATTGCGATGGTCAGTAAAAAATTGCTGTTTGTGGGGTATTTTGGGAAAGGGGAAGACCCCCAGAAAATTGGTCCCGAAAATAGGTATCAATTCTTGCTCTACCCCCCAATAACTTTCATTTAAGCTCCACATTGACATGGTCGGTGAATATGCTCGATTAAGGGGTGTTTTGGGGACTGGGGTGGTCCCCTAAACATAAAGCGCGGAAAATATATCAGCAATGTGCTCTATTCTCATATATCTATATATCATTTATTTGAACCCCATATTGCCATTGCCCTCAAAATTGGATATAAAATTCCTCTTATTTGAGCCTCATATTGCAATAGTCCGAAAATATTTAATATTTGGGTGGTGTTGCGGGGGCGTTTCCCTGTAGACACTTTTCCCGAATATTGATATGAAATTCGTGCTTTACTCCCAAAGACTTTTCATTTGAGCCCCATATTGCTATGGGGGGATATTTTTGGTGAGAGGCGGCCCCCAAACACTTAGTCCTATATTTGGGTATCAGATTCGTATTCTACATTCAAATACATTTAAGCCCCATATTCCCAAGGTCAGTAAAAAAGTCCTGTTTGGGGTGTGTTTTGGGAAAGGGGTGGACCCCTAGAAACGTGGTCCCACATTAGGGTATCAGATTCGTATTCTACTTGCAAATACCTATCATTTGAGTCCCATATTGCCATGGTCGATAAATATGTCCGATTTAGGGGTGTTTTGGGGCTTGGGGTGGTCCCCTAGCACTTGGTCCAACATTTGGGTATCCGATACGTTTTCTTATCCTAAATACCTTTCATTTGAGTCCCATATTGCCGTGATTGGTCTAAATATATGTTTGGTAGGTTTTAGGGTGGGGCAGCCCCCCTAGGTACCCCATCCTAATTTTGGATACCAAATTTTTTTTTTAGGGTACTTTATGAGAGCACACCAAATTTCGCTTAAATCGCACTACCCATCTCCGAGATCTGGCGTTTCTGAAAATTAGGGTAAGGGGGAGGGTTCACCCCCTCTTCAGATATCAAAAAATGTAGTACCCTATTTTCACCACGGGATCATTATGCACCATCTGTGAAAATTTCAAGAAAATCGGTTCAGCCGTTTCTGAGTCTATAAGGAACACACAAACATACAAACAAACAAACCAACCTACAAACAAACACAAAATGATTTTTATGTATAATAATGAATATCATTCATGGAAAAATTGAGTCAGAATTTCTTCTAAGTAGAATTTTTTTCAATGTCCCGATAAGACTTACCAGAAATTTTGAACTATTATGTATAACATATTATACAACAAATTTTGCAAACAATGATCCCTTTCGTCGTATATGCTATCAATTTAACAAGTTCTTTAATAACATAAACCTATCACATTCTATTGCATTTAAAGGGTTACAGCCGTATTCACAAAAAGTTATCTAGGCTTTATAAACTACTAATTGGCATTTGCACCAAAACCCGGATCCACAAATTTTAAATAGCCTATTAAGGGTTTATGAAGGCTTTGTTCAGTTCAGAGCATAAGTTATTGTAGGATCTGGCCTACTTTAAACAAATAATACCCTCACTTATTATAATTTCTGCATACACTCGTAAAATAATATTATTATCGAATAAAATATCTCAATAAAAATCTGTTGAAAATACAACGAGAATGTTGCGATCCTTTGGAAAATGATCTCTTAACAATATGCACTACTTTAAAATACTTTAAAAATAAAAACTACTTTAAACTACTTTAAAAATAAAAACAATTTGACAGAAACAATTTCTTTATGAGTCTGCGAAATAATTTGGAGAGGACGCGTATACATACATGTTTCGAAACATGTCCATGAAAGAACTAAATAGTCGAAAACAAAAATAAACACTTTTTAATTGGTGTCTCCCATTTTTTGTACGGTGTGGATCAGCTGATTGCAGAATGCATCTCTATGACGAAGCAGTGTTGTAAACTTATTTATCGATGTGATAGAATGAACTGAGAAAGTAAAACGATGATAAGAGGAGATGGTGGGAATAGGAAAATGAGAGAAAAGGAATAAGAATAAGAACTATTCTGAATGACATTCGCTTTTTTATGAGGGGATTCGCCAAGTAACCGCCGAAAGTACAAGAGCTTCGTTTTTTTTATCAAAATCTTTTTTCTTTGCCAAACTAAATATAAAATTTACAAAAAAAGATTAATTGACAAACTTATAAAGCCTGTCTTTAAACAAAAAAGTACAATTAAACCACAGCAAATAAAATTATATATAATTTGAATATAGACTTAAAAAGTCTTTAACAGTCCCATATATAAATGGCAATTTGCGAAAACAAAAACTAAGAAAAATCATAGGTTATGTTAAGAGCTTAATAATTATGGTGCATTAAGTATAATATAAAACAAAACACGTTTTGAAAAAAAAATAAACTACCAAAGTTGGAACTAAAGATAAAGAAAAAAGAGAAAACGAGGCATGCAAGAACAAAAAAAAATCGAAAAATTTACAACAAGAAATTGTATGTAAATGATGTTCCCGTAGCACAAACGAAAACAAAAAATAAAGGAGGAATTCAAAGCCAATATTGACCTCCTTCTCCCCCATCATGCCTATTTGGTACCGGATTATGCCGTTACACCGAGTGATGAAGAAGGTTACAGAAAATGAAAATTAATCAAAATAAATAATAAATGTTAACTATTCTATTCAAAAAAAAAAAAAAAAAATAAATAAATAAATAAATAAATAATAATAATAATAATAATAATAATAATAATAATAATAGCAAATAATAGCAAAAAATATTTAATTTTTTTTAAATAAATAAATATTTGTAAGACAAAATTTTAAATATCTTGAATAACAAAAGATGGAACTGTGAACTAAAATGGATTGATTAATGTATGTACATAGGTATACATAATTTCAAAAAGAAAAACAAAGAAAGAGAAGTTTAAGCGGCCGGAATAAAATAATATTGTTTTTCTATCAAATAGAAAAAAAGAATACCAGTATTAAGTAGGCGAGATTTTATTTTTTATGTAATTTTTATACCCACCGCCGAAGGATAGGGGTGAATATATTCATTTTGTCATTCCGTTTGCAACACATCGAAATATCCATTTCCGACCCTATAAAGTATATATTTTCTTGATCAGCGTAAAAATCTAAGACGATCATGTCCGTCCGTGTGTCTGTTGAAATCACGCTACAGTCTTTAAATATAGAGATATTGAGCTGAAATTTTGCACAGATTCTTTTTTTGTCCATAAGCAGGTTAAGTTCCAAGATGGGCTATATCGGACTATATCTTGATATAGCCCCCATATAGACCGATCCGCCGATTTAGGGTCTTAGGCCAATAAAAGCCACATTTATTATCCGATTTTGGTGAAATTTGGAACAGTGAGTTGTGTTAGGCCCTTCAACATCCTTCGTTAATTTGGCTCGGATCGGTCCAGATTTGGTTATAGCTGCCATATAGACCGATCTTCCGATTTAGGGACGAAGCCCAAAAAAGCCACATTTATTATCCGATTTTGCTGAAATTTGGGACAGTGAATTGCATTAGGCCCTTCGACATCCTTTGTCAATTTGGTTCAGATCGGTTCAGATTTGGATATAACTGCCATATAGACCAATCCTCCGATTTTGGGTCTTAGGCCCATAAAAGCCACATTTATTATCCGATTTTGCTGAAATTTGGGACAGTGAGTTGTGTTAGGCCTTTTGACATCCTCCGACAATTTGGCTCAGATCGGTCCAGATTTGGACATAGCTGCCATATAGACCAATCCTCCGAATTGTGTTAGGTCCTTTGACATCTTCCGTCAATATGGCTCAGATCGGTTCAGATTTGGATATAGCTGCCATATAGACCGATCCTCCAATTTAGGGTCTTAGGCCCATAAAAGCCACATTTATTATTCGACTTTGCTGAAATTTGGGATAGTGAGTTGGGTTAGGCCCTTTAACATCCTCCGTCAATTTGGCTCCGATCGGTCCAGATTTGGATATAGCTGCCATATAGACCGATCCTCCGATTTGGGGTCTTGGGCCCATAAGAGGCGCATTTATTGTCCGATGTCGCCGAAATTTGGGACAGTAAGTTAAGTTAAGCCCCTTGACATACTTCTGCATTATCGCACAGATCGGTCCAGATTTGGATATAGCTGCCATATAGACCGATCTCTCGGTTTTAGGTTTTGGGGCCATAAAAAGCGTATTTATTGTCCGATGTTGCCGAAATTTGGGACAAAGAGTTAAGTTGAGCCCCTCCACATATTTCTGCTATGGGACATAAGGTTTAAGTTTTGCACCCGATTTTGACGAAAGGTGGTTTACATATATACCCGAGGTGGTGGGTATCCAAAGTTCGGCCCGGCCGAACTTAACGCCTTTTTACTTGTTTTTAGATACAGCGACTAAATGTACCAATATTTTGTTATACACAAATGAAGAATGACTTGTACTTATTAGTATGTGGTCCAAATCGGAATATATTTCGATATAACTGCTATGGGACATACTGTATGCAATTTTCACTGGATTTTGATGAAATGTGGTTTACATATATACCCGAGGTGGTGGGTATCCAAAGTTAGGCACAGCCGAATTTAACGCGCTTTTACTTGTTTTCCTTTCTTCAAATACAAGAGTTTTTGCATGAAGAATGGTATGATTATAAACTAGAGAAACAAGTCAGCTGCTTAAAGAGAAAAAAATGTATATAGAATGAATGATATTAATATGAGTTGTCAAAGAGAATTTTAAAGAGAAAAAAAGAAGAAAAAAAAAACCAAAACAAGTTGTCCAAGAGAACTCAAAAATAAAAAAGTGTTTTTTTTCATAGGCCTGTACTCTTAAAGGGTGAGTAAACAAAAAAAAAAAAAAAAAAAAAAAATAAACCTTTTTTATTTGGTAGATGCATCTACGATCTCACTTTGTTGTAATATTTTTTATTGTAAATAAACATGCATGTATATAAACCTAGTTTTAAGAATTTCTTTGTTAAACATTTTTATATAGTCATGAATGAATTATAATAATATAGATATAATTCTTTTTGAAACAGATTCTTTTTCGCTCACTCTCTTATAGAAAATGACAGGGAATGTCAGAGTAAATTTGTTCGATGTCGATACAGGGTGTTGCAAATGATCGGTATAAGTAGTGTTAGAAAGTGGTTTAACACTGGGGTCCAGTAATGGTATAACCAGTCAGACGTACTGTTTTGGTAGGGTATTGTTTTGGAATGATTGAGCATCAAACAATACATGGCTGTCTGGTTATTAGCCGGCGGAAGAGGTGGGAAGCTCAAACCAAATGCCTGACGTTAATCCCCGAGTGTAGGCCTTTATTAGTCGTGTTTTCTTTTATATTGTCAGTCCATCATTTTTTTTGTATTTCTGGACACGAAGAAATTATGTTTTCGTTTGCAAGTGTATTTCACGGTGAAGAACCTACCCAAATCGACGAGTAGCCGGCAAAGCCACAGTGTCACCCTACACCTTCTAGAAATATGCACCCTGCAACAAGCAAACGTAACAAACTAACCCGTTAAAAAATTTAAGAATACTTTTATGTTTAAAATTGCATTCTATTATATACTAGTTGATTGTGACAAGAACAATTGCCACAACAATTTCCACCATTTTTTTAGGAATTGTTAAACAAATAATTTTGATAATATCAGGAACCGATTGCCACAAATTCGAAGCAACAAAATTTTTTTCGGCACTAACACTTAAACGGCATAGGGCTACCAAAACAACACAAAAATCTCACTTTAATTATTCAGCTGCTATTGTAGGTTTTTGAATACGAAATGCTAATGTGCTACACTTTAATGCTTCATTAGTAAATTTTTATACCCATCACCATAGGATGGGGTAGACTAATCTAGTCATTCCGTTTGTAACACCTCGAAATATTCGTCTCAGGCCCCATAAAGTATATATTCTTGATTGTCCCAACGTTATTGATGTAGGTCGTTGGGGATTGCAAATGGGCCATATCGGTTCAGATTTAGGTATAGCTCTCATATAAACAATTTTCCCGATTTGATTTTTTGAGCCACTGGAAGCCGCAATTTTTGATCGGTTTGGCTGAAATTTTGTGTGTAGTGTTCTGTTATGACTTTCAACGACTGTGCGAAGAACGGTTTAAATCGGTCTATAACCTGATAAAGCTCCCATATAAACCGGTCTCTCGATTGTCTTTGTTCGGTTCCTAGAAGATTTAATTTTTGTTGTTTTGACAGAACTATGGTATGTAGAATTAAATTATGCGCTACAAGTAAATTTACTTTGTATACATTTTTAGCAGAATCCATGGTGGTGGGTTCCTAAGATTCGGCCCGGCCGATACTAGCTCTCTTTTACTTGTTATTTATTAGATTTGGTCTGATAACGCCGGGAAAATTTTTAATTTGACAAAATTTGATGAATTGCAAACAAACATGGCAAAGCATGTAAATTCAAAATATGAATTAAATAATTATTATTTTCAAAAACAAAACTTCTTTTTGAACAGAAGGTTACATATAAAGTGTGGTTTTTTAAGAGCTATAGGAAAGTTTTTCAAAAAAACAAAAAAAAAAAAAACACAAAACATATACAAAAATGCCTGAAATCTTTATTTGAATCGATAGTACTGTCCATATAGTTTATTGTTTGAGGATTATTTCATGCAAATGTAGATCGTGATTGCGACTTAAATGGTCCATTTTTGGTATACTCTGTCCAACATTTCGGCCGGTATTTCACCAATAAATGCTTCAATGTTGTCTTCCAATGCGTCAATTGAAGCGGGCTTGTCTGTATAGACATGGGCTTTAACATAGCCCCACAAAAAATAGCTTAAAGGCGTTGGATCGCACGATTAAGGCTGTCAAGTGACCGGTCCCGAATGTGAAATAAAATGTTCGCCGCACTCGCCTCTCAATAAGTCCATTGTTACGCGTGCTGTGTGGCATGTGCCAACGTCTTGTTGAAACCACATGTCATGCAAGTCAAGCTCTTGCACGATATCGCTCACCATTCACAGTTACGTTACGATTCGCATTATCTTTGAAGAAGTAGGGTCCCATGATGCCACCGGTCCATAAACCGCACCAAACTGTGACTTTTTCTGGATGCATTGTTAGCTCTTGCAATGCTTCTGGCTGATCTTCACTTTAAAATGGACAATTCTGCTTATTTATTATGTACCCATTGGGCCAAAAATTAGCTTCGTCGCTGAACACAAAAAGCGCGCAATGAATTTTCTTAACGGAGCACGCATTTTGACAATAAAATTCAATAACTTGCAAGCGTTGTTCGTTTCTAAGACGATCCATGGTTAAATTATAGACCAAACTGATGATGTTTGAAAGTGAAACAAAACACGAAACGTGCGTGAGTTTTTTAAACCAGCATTGCCAAAAAGTTAACAGCTAAAAAATCACCCTTTAATATGTATATAATTATGGTAATTGCAACAAAATTTAAAGTTATCTATATTATGTTTGTTTCTTTTCCTTTGCTTCATAGCATTTTCCTAATTTTTCCAATAGAAAGTATTATTTTTGCTTTTTTCTCTTAAGAGACGAGATCAATGATCTGAAATTTTTCTTTGCTAATGGAAAAGGAAAGCCAGAGGTCACAACACACAACAACCACCATGAGACGCGTTTCGTAACTTGGTTTAGAATTACTCATCAGCCATATTAGGTGTGAAATAATTGTAAAATTTAGTGATCACGCTAAACTTGAAAGCGTGATAAGTTCGGCCGGGCCGAATCTAGGGAACCCACTACCATGAATTATGCTAAAAATGTATAGAAAATACACTTGGTTGGAGTTCATAATTTTATTGTACATACCATACTTCTGTCAAAACAGCAAAAGTTTAAGCTTCTAGGAAAAGAACAAAGATAATCGAGAGGTCGGTTTATATGGGAGATATACCAGGTTATAGACTGATTTCGACAGCAATTTGCACAATTGTTGGCAGTCATAACGGTACACCACATGCGAAATTTCATTTCATTCATTTAAATCGGACAAAAATTGCGTCTTGTAAGGCTCAAGAAGTCAAATCGGGAGATCGGTTTATATGGGAGGCAGGGACGTAGCTAGGATTTTATTTTGGGAGGGGCTCACCTCACATATTTTCAAAATCGAAAATTGCCAAAATTCTTGATGCTGTGAAATTGGTAAAGATACCTCATTTCTTTTTTTTGAAAATTGTGATAGCTACTGGGTGCAGGAACTGATACATCGGCGGTGACATTTGGTCATAAAGTCAGAGTTGAATTTACACTGATTGCCAACACAGTGCAAATATCTTTTGGAAGTTGTATTAATGGCTTCGAACAATATACAACGGCAACGGCTCTTGCTGCTGCTCCGTGTGCCCAGGTTCCCATTAACAACGAAAAATACCCAACAATATAGCTGCCTCAGATAAAATCTAGCTTGAGTAAGGAAACAGGTATCGTAATGAAATTTAATTGGCGTAAAGTAGATGATTGAAACCAGTTACAACAATTTTTTCCGTCATTTTTTGGGGCAAAATTGGCTTGTCAAAAGTCAGCAATTTTTAATATCCCAAAAATCAAACGAAAAAATGAGATTTCTATAAACCGTTTTAATGTCTCTTTGCAATTGATAGTTTCTATTAAAAAAATAAATGTGTGGCAATAATCCTACATCTTTTGACTGCAGGTTCTATTTTATGCCAAAATCATTAAATCGAGCTTTCTTCGCTAATTGGTCATAAAATATTAAGAAATTGATTGATGTTGTTGTAGGGGCTTAAGAAATAAAAAGGCCCCGTAGACACTTTTCCCGAATATTGATATCAAATTCGTGCTTTACTCCCAAAGACCTTTCATTTGAGCCCCAATGGCTATGTTCGTAAATTTGTCCCCTTGGGGGATGTTTTTGGTGAGAGGCGTCCTCCAAAACACTTGGTCCCATATTTGGATATCAGATTCGTATTCTACATTCAAATACCTTTTATTTAAGCCCCATATTCCTATGGTGAGTAAATAAGTCCTGTTTGGAGGGTGTTTTTGGAAAGAGGTGGATCCCCAGAAACGTGGTTCCACATTTGGATATCAAATTCGTATTCTACTCGCAAATACCTCTCATTTGAGTCCCATATTGCCATGGTCGGTAAATATGTCCGATTTAGGGGTGTTTTGGGGTTTGGGGTGGTCCCCCTAGAACTTGATTCGACAATTGGATATCAGATACGTTTTCTTATCCAAAATACCTTTCATTTGAGTCCCATATTGTCGTGATTGGTCTAAATATATGTTTGGTAGGTTTTAGGGTGGGGCGGCCCCCCTAGGTACCCCATTCAAAATGTGGATACCAAATTTTTATTTTTGGGCTACTATATAAGAGCACACAAAATTTCGTTTCGTTTCTGAAAATTTGGGTAAGGGGGAGGGTCCGCCCCCCTTCAGATATCAAAAAATGTAGTACCCTATTTTCACCACGGGATCATTATGCACCATCTGTGAAAATTTCAAGAAAATCGGTTCAGGCGTTTCTGATTCTATAAGGAACACACAAACATACAAACAAACACAAATTGATTTTTATATATAAGATATTTTAAATAAATGACGAAAATTATGTTTTCAATGGTCTTTGGTTTTATAAGTTCAATAAATCGTGATTTCTACAAAATAAATGAATTAACTAAAATCCTGTTAAATATATTTACCTGATTTTGCGAATTTTGTTCGGCCATTGCCTTTTCTTTCGCCTGTCTCTTACACTTGTATCTGTGATTTTGAAACCATATTTTGACCTACAAATAGAAATATGTTACTTGTTAATGTGGAAAAATAATCAATTTGATTCTTAAAGTAAATTCGGTCATCTACGCTGCAAATGTTTGGAGAGGTATAGGTTAAAGAATAGTGGTAGTGGACAACCAGACATTTTTGTTCAGTGAGAAAATAAGTCATATTTTTGTGCCGACAAACTATAATAAAATCTAAGAGGGAATCTAGTCCGCTAATACAGTATAGGTAAACGAAGTATTGTATAAACTCATATTAGAAGATAGAACAAGTAAAACGTGCTAAGTTCGGCCTGGCCGAATCTTATATATCCAAGAATTGCGCCCTCTAAAAGCCCAAGAAATCAAGACCCAAGGTCTGTTTATATGGCAGCTATTTCAGGTTAGCAACCTATTTAGACCATACTTGACACAGTTGTTGGAAGTGATACCAAAACACTACCTTCAGCCAAATCGCATAAGAATTTCGCCCTCTAGAAGCTTAAGAAGTCAGAACCCCGGATCGGTTTATATTGGTCCATGTTTTGATACAGTTGATCAAAACATGGACCGATAAGGCCCATTTACAATCCCAACCGGCCTACACTAATAAGAAGTATTTGTGCAAATTTTCAAGAGCCTAGCTGTACTCCTTCGAAAGTTGGCGTGCTTTTGACAGACGGACGGACTTGGTTAGATCGACTTAAAATGTCATGACGATCATGTATATATATACTTTGTGGGATCTTAGACGCATATTTCGAGGTATTACAAACGGAATGACGAAATTAGTATACCCCCATCATATGGTGGAGGTTATAAAAAATAAAGTACTCAGTTTAAACAACACATTGTTTTTTTTATTAATTTCAAAAATTTTCTGAAACATTGTTAGAATCAACAACGACATTGTTAGAATCAACGACGACATTGTTAGAATGTACGCTTAAATGCTAACAGAAGCCATGTATTTTGGATATATGCTGATACGTTCTGTATCCCTATAACTTTCGTTATCTACATATGTCAATACGAATAGAGCCCACTCTAAATTAAATGTATTTGTCAAATGTGTTAAAGAAATGCACAAGCCGAATTGAATGTATGCCTGATTGCTGTCCCAACATGCCTGCATATCCTGTTAAGTTCTGCCATACAAATTGAAAAACTGCCGCATCCCAGTTGTCCAACCAGTAACCATGTGGCACCATCATCTAGTTTAGTAAAGCCTATTTTGTCTCTGCAGTTCCATTTTACGTGAAATTCTAAGAAATGTAGTTTTCTATGCATTTTGCTCTAAAATACTATTTACCGAACTAGTGACAAGTACTGCTAACGGGGATCGGTTTAAAACAATTTTTTTTAATCAATTCAAAGTATGCTTAACTGACACTACGACTAGTCTCATATTAATAAAGTGACTAACTAGTAGTTTAAGTAGGTCAAGTATCGATAGTTAATTTAAACTAATATTAGTGATTAGGTTAAATTTGAATCTAAATAGTAGTAAGTCAGTTAAATTTGTTCTTCGTTTTGTTTGTCTTCTTCGAAGATTTGATACATTAAACAGTTTTAACGCTTCAACATTTTCATGTGAAGCCTTGTGTAGTGGTTTCGAGCGAAGTTGCATATCTCCTTCTTAACGGTCTTAATTTCCAAGTGACTGTGCAAGTCACTGTTACGGACATACCAAGGAGCTTTGACCGATTTCCCTAAAGCTTTGTTCTGAAAGCGAGGCATTTTTCGTGATGTTGGTTTTTTGCGCAGCCCCACAGTTGGATTCCATAAAGCCATATTGGCTTTAACGCTTGTCTGGCAATCATAAATTTATTATCAGTGAATAATATAGAGTTTCTTCCGATTATTTATCAAGAAGTTAATGTGAATTGACTGACTTACTACTATTTAGATTCAGTCCTACTTCGTGGTCCATTGGTACACATCGTTTAATGCTGATTGCAGTTTTTTTGTAGACTCAGTGGTATTGCGGCCTGTTGTCATTAGAAGAGTGTCGTCAGCCAGTAAAACAGTTTTCATGTAGCGGTACCTTGTGGTACTCCTATTGTAATGGGGTATAATTTCGTGTGCTCTGTTTTATATTTAACTCTATAATATATATCATCGAGAAAAGATGAGATAAATCAACCTAGTTTTGGGGAAGTAGTGAATAGAAGTGAATTTTCTTTATGAGGCCATCATGCCATACTCCATCGAACGCTTGGGAGATATCTAAAAACACTGGAGAACAAACCTGTTCGTTTTCGAATGCATTTTCGATCGTTTGCGTAACCCTAGGTGCTAGTTAAATAGTTGAATGGTTTTTGCGAAATCCAAATTAATGATCACGTATTATCTGCTTTTATAATACGATGGCCTCAAGACATTTGGAAAAAAAAAACTTTTCAAAGAGTTTCCCCATTATTGGAAATAGAGAAATCGGTCTATATGATTTAGTTTCAATGGGATTTTTCCAGGTTTTTGCAGCATAATCACCTCCGCCATCTTCCAGTACGTGGGAAGATACTGTAATCTCAAAACTGAGTTCATTATTTTTTGGCAATTTTATTATGCCTTTGTATGGTAGTTGCTTAAGGACATCACCCGTTATTAAATAAATCGAATCCTGGGGATGTTTTACAATCGAGGGCCTTTACTGCCTTCCACATTTCCTTGAAAGTTATCATATAAAAATCTCACGTTATATAAGTACCTGCAGTATTGATTTAACGGTCTTTTGTCATATCCATAGAATAATTATTCGTGTTAGAAAATATGTTAGCGATTGTTCAGCGAATGTATTAGACATCTCTGCATTACTTTTTACCCATTGGCAGTTTTCATTCAAGATAAGCGGTTTTTTAAGCTTGACTGCTTTCCAAAGAGTATAGTTGGTTTTATTACCATATGTCTAGTCTTACATATCCCGATGGTTCGCTTCGCTGCCCCCGTTCTTATACCCTCCACCATAGGATGGGGGTATACTAATTTCGTCATTCTGTTTGTAACACCTCGAAATATGCGTCTAAGACCCCATAAAGTATATATATTCTTGATCGTCATGTCATTTTACGTCGATCTGGCCATGTCCGTCCGTCCGTTTGTCTGTCCGTCCGTCTGTCTGTCGCTAACTTTCGAAGGAGTAAAGCTAGCCGCTTGAAATTTTGCACAAATACTTTTTATTAGTGTAGGTCGGTTGGTATTGTAAATGGGCCAAATCGGTCCATGTTTTGATATAGCTGCCATATAAACCGATCTTGGGTCTTGACTTCTAGAGCCTCTAGACAACGCAATTCTTATCCGATTTTACTGAAATTTTGCATGTAGTGTTTTGATAGAACTTCCAACAACTACCCCAAGTATGGTTAAAATCGGTCAATGTTTTGATATAGCTGCCATATAAACCGATCTTGGGTCTTGACTTCTTGAGCCTCAAGAGGGTGTACGTGTTTTGGTAGCACTTCCAACAACTACGCTAAGTATGGTTTAAATCGGTCAATGTTTTGATATAGCTGCCTTATAAACCAATCTTGGGTCTTGACTTCTTGATCCTCTAGAGGGCGCAATTCTCGTCCGATTTAACTGAAATTTTGCACGTAGTGTTTTGGTATCACTTCCAACAACTGTGTTTAGCATGATTCAAAACGGTTCATAATCTGGTATAGCTGCCATGTAAACCGAGCGCGCAATTCTCAACTGATTTGGCTGAAATTTTGCATGAGGTGTTTTATTATGACTTCCAATAACTGTGGTAAGTATGGCGGAAATCGGTATAGAACCTGATATAGCTACCAAATAAACCGATCTGGGATTTTGATTTGTTGAGCCTCTAGAGGGTGGTATTCTCACCTGATTTGGCAGAACTTTTGTACAACGGCTTTTCTCATGACTTTCAACATCTAATATGGTCGGGAGCGATCAATAGCTTGATACAGCTCCCATATAAACTTATCTCTCGATTTTGCTTCTTGAGCCCCTACAAGGCGCAATTATTATCCGAATGAACTGAAATATTACACAATGACTTCTACAATATTCAGCATTCATTTATGGTCCGAATCGGACAACAACTTGATATAGATCCAATAGCATAACAGTTCTTATTCAATATTCTATGTTTGTCTAAAAAGAGATACCGCGCATAGAACTCGACAAATGCGATCAATGGTGGAGGGTATATAAGATTTGGCCCGGCCGAACACAGCACGCTCTTACTTGTTTATACTCCTTTTTAGTTTAGGACTTCCAAAAACCTAGACAGCCACTCAGTTAATTAGATTATGAAGTTTTGTAATAATTATAAAGAGAGTACCAAAAAATACCAAGAATAACAATACATCGGAAAATTAATTAAGACGCCCAATATATATTGTCAAGGTACAAATGATTTGTAAAGAAATTGCCATTTTGTGTTTTTCGTATCCAAATGTATGATTTTGGAAACAAATCTTCTGGTAGCCCAAAATTTATGGTCAAGGTGTAGCTGTCTTCCAATTTTGAGGCCTTAAGATCTCTCTGTTCAGAAAGTACCATTTTGTATGTTCTAGTACCTAAATGCACGAATTAAAAAAAAATCTTCTAACCGTCCAATATTTACTGTCAGGGTGTATCCGTATCGAAATTTTGAGTGCTTGAGCTAAATTTGTAAAGAATGTACCATCTTATTTGTTTTAGTACCTAAATATATGAATAAAAAATATTTCTTAGTTGCCCAATATTTTCTTTCAAGGTACCAATTACACCACAATTAGTACGTTTTCTTCCACATGTCGTATTTTCAAGACTGCAATAATGTAAGTCAAATTGCTTACTTTTAGCAGTATCCGTTGGCTGTAGACTAAGATAAACTATTTCGCACTTTTTGGTACCAAAATGTGCGTATTTTGAATGGTTCATTTATTCACCCATAATTTATGGCGTTCTTGTGCAGACTTGCAAAGTTTTAGACGTTTAGCTCCATCTGTAAAAAAAAATACCAATTGGTACAAAAATGTTTTATATTTATATTTTTGCTAGTTGTACCTGCATGCCAAATTTCAGATCTTTAGCTCCATCTGTAAAGAAAGTACTAAATGGTACCAAAATGTGTGAATAGTGAATAGATCAGTTAGCCACCTATCATATATTTCTTAGTTGTACCTACATGCTAAATTCAAGACCTCTAGCTCCATCTTAACAGAAAGTACCAAATGGTACCAAAATGTTCGAATTGTTAATAGAACACTTTGTCCTCCATTATATATACATATTTTAGCTGTACCTACATGGCAAATTTCAGACCTCGAGCTACATCTTTAAAGAAAGTAAAAATTTCTCAATTTTAATACCAAAATGTGCGAATTTGTTCAGATCATTTTGTCAATTTTGATACCAAAATGTATTAACTTTGAATAGATCATTTAATCATTCATCATTTATTTCTTAGTTGTACCTACATGCAAAATTTCAGAACTGGAGCTCCATCTGTAAAGAAAGCACCAAATGGTAACAATTTCGGTACCAAAATGTATGTACGTGTTTTCAATACAATACTTAGTCATCCATCATCAATGCGCATGCAACATTGTGGAAAAGCGAAACGGTCGGTAGGACGGCGAAAATCCTATGGGGGATCCAGATCGTGAGCTATTGTATTAGCTATACAATTGGTAATATAACGGTACACATAGGACTACGAGCTCACTTATGTTAAATCGGTGCGGCGGAAGATGATGAGACGTTGGAGCATTTACTTTGTCATTGCCGGCTTTCGCGTCAAACCGATACCGGCACTTAGGGAGTGGTATTGGAAACAATTATGGATTTTGTGAAAAGCACGGAATTCCTAACTTAAAATTTTCTTTTTAGATGTTACTTTATAGTTTTTAGAGCACACAACAAGCCGATTACTGGCTTAGGTGTATGTCCATAGTGGCATGGGGCGGATTAATATCTGCACCCTCTTTTATACCTAACATAGTCATCCATCATATATTTCGTAGTTGTACCTACATGCCAAATGTCAGACTTCAAGCTCCATCTAAACAGAATGTACAAAATGGTACCAACATGTACGAACTTTGAATAGATAATTTAGTCATGCATCATTTATTTCTTAGTTCTACTTACATGCCACATTTTGGGCCTCTAGCACTATCTATAAAGAAAGTATCAATTTTGGTACCAAAATCTTCGAATTGAGAAAAATCTTTTAGTCACTCATCATATATTTCCTAGATGTTCTACATGCCAAATTTCAGATCTCTAGCTCAATCTGCACAGAGAGTATCAAATGGTACTAACAATGGTACCTAATGTACGAATTGTAAAAATATCGTAATCACCCATCATATTTTTCCTTTTTGTACCTGAATGCCGGATTTCAGACCTCTAGCTCTATCTGAATAGAAAGTACCAAATGGTACCAAAATGTACACATTTTTAATAGAACATTTAGTAACCCATCATATATTTCTTAGTTGTACTTACATGCCAAATTTCAGATCTTAATAGCAAACTGAACATAAAGTACAAAATGATAATAATTTTGATACCAAAATGTACGAATTGTAAATAGCTCATTAATCATCCATCATTTATTTCTTAGGCTTATCTACATCCCAAATTCCGGGTATCTTGCTCCATCTCCAAAGAAAGTACCAAATAATAGCAATTTTGGTACCAAAATGTTCAAATTGAAAAAAAATCATTTAGTAGCTCATCATATATTTCTAACTTTTACCTATATGCCAAATTTCAGACATCTAGCTCAATCTGTACAGAAAGTACCATATGGTACTAATATTGGTACATAAATTTATGAATCGTAAAAAGATGATAGTCACCCATCATATTTTTCCTCGTTGTACCTGAATGCCAAATTTCAAACCTTGAGAAAGTACCAAATGGTACCAACTTTAATACCACAATGTACGAATTTTGAACAGATCATTTGTCAATTTTGATACCAAACTGTATGAACTTTGAATAGACCATTTAATTATCCATCATTTATTTCTTAGTTGTACCTACATACCAAATTTCAGACCTCTAGCTCCACCTGTAAATAAAGTACCAAATGGTACCAATTTTGGTACCAAAATGTTCAAATTTTGAAAAAAATCATTTAGTCGGGTATTATATATTTCTTAGTTTTACCCACATCCCAAATTTCAAAATGTACGAGATTTAAAAAGATCATAGTCACCCACCATAGTTTGCCAAATTGTAGACCTCTAGCTTCATCCGTAAATAAGGTACCAAATGGTACCAATTGTGTTTTTTCTCTGTAAAAAGTTCACCCATTTCGTACTTTTTGGGTAATTTTTTTAGTTCCTAAATGTACACATTTCCAAAAACTATTATAGTCACCCAACTTAGGTTGCCATGGTGTACCTAAGTTCCAAAATTCAGACTTCTGCAATTTAGAAATAAAGTACCAAATCGAACTTCGTACGAACTTCCGGTACGATTTATCAATTTTTTTCTCCAAACCCTATTTTTTCGAGACGCCCTTCAATTTCAGCCCAAGAACATAATTCTATGAACTAAGCCAAACATTCATGCAAAATTTTATGATTTTTATAAAGATTTATAGATTTGAAAGCTGCTTCGTAGACTTTGGTCATTAAACTTTTTGATTTTTCTACTCAATTTTTGTGTAATGTTGTTTAGAAGTCTTCCGGAGAACGTGAATGTCGCCATTTTTTCGAATTTTCGGCTTATATTTTACCAGCTCTCTATTGTGGCTTGGATAAGTTGGCGTTGTTGGTGATAGTTTTATTGCAGGTGTGCTATTCCATGCAGCTTGCTGAGTATTATTCGTAAGTTCTAGAACTTCTCTGTCAATATCATATGTGGTGTCTTTAGACGTGTATATCGTTGATCCATTGATTAAGTATTTAATGTTATCCCAATCAGTTTTTATACCCACCACCATAGGATGGGAGTATAAAAATCTGGTCATTCCGTTTGTAACACCTCGAAATATTCGTCTATGGGGTCTTAGACGAATATATATTCTTGATCGTCTCGACGTTCTGAGTCGATATAGCCATGTCAGTCCGTCTGTCGAACCCACGATAGCGGTCGAACGCGTAAAGCTAGCCGCTTGAAATTTTGATACTTAATATTGATGTAGGTCGTTGAGAATTGCAAAGGGGCCATATCGGTTCAGATTTTGATATACCGTTATTTCTATTTAAATGCATAAATTTTTTGACCATTAAATGCATCAGCCAAAGAAATGGTACATATATTAAAATCATATTTTAACCTAGGTTATGCTATGATTTGTTAAATAAAAACTTTCTACTGTAAAGTTTCGATTTTGGCAATTACATTTTTTTGGCGATTAGGGGACGATATGTTTTGCATTATAGTCAACTCGCATAACGAATCTATAGCTATGTCAGCTGATAAGGTCCTCGTTTGTTTACATGTTATTTCATGACGCGGTGGACTGTATACCGATGTAACGGAAAGTGAATTACTCTTTTCAATAATAGTATCTGTGGTTGCTTGAAACTCTTCCAAACTAATTTCGTTTCCAATCCTATATATTTAATAAATTTCCTTACAATCACAGCACCATCCCTTACTTTAATTGGCTATGACAGATATTTGTTTCACAAGCCGAATGCAGAATAGCTTGAACTTTCCATCGGGCTTTTTGTAGACCGGCTTTCATATATCACCGTGATTGACTTTTATCCATTCTGACAACATGACCTAGCCAACGCAGCCGTTGTATTTTGATACATGCAACTATACTAACATCGTCATATAGCTCGTGGTTCATACGACGCCTATATTTTCCATTAACGCAAACTGGTCCATATATTTACTAAGAATCTTTTTCTCAAACGCTCTAAGCACTGCCTCGTCTGTTTTGGCAAGTACCCATAACTCAGAACCATATAACAACACTGGTAATATCAGTGTCTTGTATCGTGCAATCTTCGTTTGTCGAGAGATGGCCTGGTTTTCAAACAGCTTACATAATCTAAGGTTAGACGTTTTCGTCCATTGTGATACCACAGGAACAGAAGAAGGAAGATGCCTTCTAGTTCCTACTGTTAAACCATCCAGATCGCTTTAAAAAGCCCAATAACTTACGAATGTTCACATCCGCTAAATCAGACAGGTTCTGAAAGAAATGGGAACGCACACACAGAATATGTCCTATAGTCTTTTCTTCTTCGACGTCCTCACAGCTTCTGCAAAAGTCATTTCTGGCAACCTTCAGTTTGTCAGCATGTTTCCCGATTAGACAGTGACCTGTCATGACGGACACAATGATTAAGACGTCTGTTCTAGCCAATGGAGGCAAAGCAGTAGACCTCTTCAAGTCCAGATAAGGCCACGTAGTTTTGGAATGCTCACAGCCCACTCTTTGTGACCGTCTATCATTCCTTGTCCTTCGGGCCTGGTCCTGAATGGCTGTCTGAGAAGATATTAATGCCAATCGTCGTAATGACATTATTTCTTAGCCATTCCACCACTTCCTTAATTGCAAGGATCTCCGCATGATACACACTGCAGTGGTCTGGTAACCTCTTCGATATGACCAGTTCTAGATCTTTAGAGTACACTCCAAAGCCCACATGGTCGTTTAGTTTGGAACCATCTGTATAAAAGTCTGTGTAACTTCTGTTACCAGGGATATCGTAGTTCCAATCGGTTCTATCAGGAATAGTGGTAGAGTACTTTTTATCAAAAAGCGGCTCAGGTAGTGTGTAATCCACACTGCCTGGAACATCAGATTTTCTATGTCCTTTGTAGCCACATGACCAATGAGAAAGCTCCCTTAACCTCACGGAAGTGGTCACTGAAATATGTGTAGCCACAATGTCCAGCGGATGTAGCATTAAATTCAGTGCGTCAGTCGCCTGTGGTGCACAAACAAGCCATCGTTTGGGTCCGGCTAAGTATTGATCAGTAGGTGGATTTTTGAAGCGCCGTCCACCGGACCACAACAGCTTATAGCATAATAGGTCTGACAACTGCAGTATATACCCAATGCATGAATAGTTTGCTTTCTTGTCCTTTCCAAAATGTTGGATTTTAAGTTCAATTTCCTGTCCAGCAAAACACCCAGGTATTTAGCGCTTTCTGTATATGGAACATTCTCTCCACCCAAGGAGACAGGTTCCACTGTAGGCAACTTGTATCTCCTGCTGAAAAGAACTTGTTCTGTCTTGCACGGATTTATATCTAGACCACTTTCGGTAGTCCACTTAGCTGTTGCAAGTAGAGCTTCCTGAAGTATATCTCTTAGAGTGCTTGGAAACTTTCCTTGAGGTGTTCCTCTGCTGATCCATCTTTTTAGATCCACAGGTCCCAAGCCTGCGTAATGCATCTTTTAGTAAGTAAGTTATTAATAAACTTTCTCACGGTAGAGTTGATGGCCAGAAACTCTAACACCTTCATGATTGATGTCGGTTTTACATTATTGAAAGCACCTTCAATGTCCAGAAATGCTGCCATTGTATATTCCTTGATAGCGAGAGAACCCTCTATGAAGCCGACTAGGTCGTGAAGGGCTGTTTCAGTGGATTTGCCTTAACTATATGCATATAACACATCCCAGTCGCAAATTCTTTCACTTTTATCTTCCGATACAAAGGTAATATCTAGTACCTCTTGCCTGTTCCTGATAATAAAGGTCGGTTTATGCCCTTCATTACAAATCGTCAGATTGCAACTTATATTATATTCAATAAGCAGCTCACCCATTTCTTTGGCATCCGAACTTCGCCATATCTAGTGATATGCATTAGCATCACTTCCTACACTGGGGCTCTTCTTCCCTATAGAACGGGCTGCAACCAGCGACTTTAAGTTTGAAGGTGGCATCTCTGAATCGTGTGTCATATGTAGGGGAGCCAGCCAGTATTGAGACTTGTTTATTTAAAGGCTGGCTACTACTAAATCTTCAGTGTTTAGCGACGGAAGAAGAAAAACTTTTAGACCACTCTTTGTAAGAATGCAGGCTCTGTGTCTCCCATTCCCCGTACCCTTGTGTATTTTCCACGAACCATTTCTTCACATAATCATGGTTTTTGGATAAGAACCACATTAAATCCCCCTACCATCAGGAGGACCTTAAGTGCCGCCGAAGCTGCCTTACAATGGTGGAGATTTATCTGTAGAAACAGGACCATAGTCAGGACTTCCACCACTATTGTGTTAGCCTCGTCTTTTGATTCCACCAGGAGTTCATACTCACAAGATACGTTAGAACTTTTCATGATGAGCTTCCGTACGGATCTAGGGGCAGGTGAGAAAGCTGTGGAACCACTCTTCCTGAGGACACTGTACTCTTGCCGTGTGGACGATTCCTTTTTAGATGCATCACTAGCTGATGCTATCGAAGTACTTTTTGAGTTCCATGCTTCCCCGCTGGAGCACATCTTGGGCCCAGTCCATCCGGATGACCCACCCACACAGGGCTTGTCAGGTCCCGTTTCGATGCTATCCCCTCCTGTCTCGATTGTGGCAGGTAGATTTTCAGTCTCCTGCAATCCGCCAGATTTTAGCAATGTGGTCGATAGTTCCTCAGGCAAGTGTTTCCCAACCCCAGCACTTCTATAGACCTTCTGTTTCAACTTGGTGAATCCGTAGGATTCAGACTTGTTGACGTTTGCGAGACAGCCGGAGTTTATTACGAATACTGCATGTCTCCGGTCACCATCAGCCTCATCCAGTCTTCCAATCTTCCAGTCCAGTCCAGATTGTAAGATTGGGATTACATTCCCTTAGTCTTCCAAGTATCGATTCAGGATCTGAGGGAATCCTTGGTCTCCAAACATGCGCCATCTGTGGAGAAGGAATATCTTCCTTCTTGACTAAATCCAGTGCTGCTCCTGGCCAGATCTCACCAATCTTTTTTGGCGTTGATTGGCCCCGATAATAGCCAGCACCGTCACAAACTGGAGGAGACCCAAGGAGATTACAGACCATCGACTATCTCGCTCCAATTATTTCTAGGTATGCAACCTTGTTCTTCTCCCTTGTCGACAACTGCCATCACCAAACTGTCCCTTGCGACATTAGCAAAGGCATGGGATGCCCTCCAGGTGACCGCAACCGTTTTGCTGACTGCGGTGTCTCCATCCCTATTAGTGATAATATTAGGATAATTCGCACTAAGCCTCTCAATAAACCTGAGTCTGAGTAAATAAAATGGGTCTTCTATTATTCAAACCTTTAAAAGAGCCTGTTGGTTTGCCGGGGAAGTTCGATGGCCTAGGCAAATTATAGGCATGCGAAGATAGAATAGATTCGGCCTTGTCCTTAAGACTCGAACCAGGTGCCTTCGTCAAAAGTCCCTGCTGACCAGTCGTCTGTCGGCTAGTAGAGCTTGGAGCAGCCGCTTCACCAGTCGAGGTTTCAGTAGCAGACAACATGCTACGACCTGATACCACCACCGCAGCTGTTGGGTCTTTGGAATCCATTCTAAGCCTACTCCCGGGCTCTAGATCTGCGGCTCCACTGGAGACAGACGCAGATCATCAACCACCTAATGGACACCTCTATTGCAACTATACTTGAAAGCAAATACTTAAATTTTTGTTCCAAAACTAATGACCTACTACGAGTAACAGGAAAATTCTTGCAGAGCGAAATAACAAATTGTACGCATCACTCAACGCTTTAAACAAGGATACGACGGGACTCACTGAGACACCGGAATCTTGGAATAATGATGTTGATCGAAGGTTTATAATTACGCAATTTATGGTGAAGGGATCCTTGAGGAGCTTCAAACCATTTAAGTCACCCGGACCTGATGGAATATTTCAGTCGTTACTTCAGAAAGAGGTAGACTTTCTGGCCAATATTTTCACAGCGTGCCTGGGATCTGCATATACTCCGTAAGCCTGGTAGGAGGCAAGGGTGGTGTTTATACCCAAGCCCGGCGAGGCAAGTTATGCGACACCAAAGGCCTACACACCTATAAGCCTTACATCCTTTCTACTCAAAACCATGGAACGTATTGTGCACACAATGATAAAGAGTTGGATATCCAGCGAACTACTCAAATACAAATAGCATGCCTATGTCAAGGGAAGGTCGGGGGAGACTGCCATCGTGCATGGTTGTGCATAAAATAGAAAAACCCTTCGATGCCAAAACGTACACCCTGGCGGTATGCATTGACATTGAGGGGGCTTTTAATAATGTGCGGATCGACACACTAATCCAATCCTTAGACCAGTACCGGGTGGGCCCCGTCCTTAGAGACTGGATAAACCATATGCTAAGGAACAGGTGTAAAAATTGTATGTCCCATGGTATAAATATAAGGGAGAAAGTGGCACAAAGCACGCCACTCCCTTGGGTGACCACCCGTCTGCTATACAGACGATGTTATTATATTGTAGTTCTTAGGCGTAAGGATCCTATGCAGAAGGGCTGAAAGCGTCTTGATTATGGCATATGACTGGGCTAGACCCATAGGTCTCAATGTTAACCCAGTAGGCTCGAAAAGGAGCCTGATTCCGATTATAGTTCACTGGCTCTACAGGAGCGTGATTAGACCAAACTTACTTACGCATCAGTAATTTGGTGGACTGCTATAGAGAAAAAGTGCAACACAAGGACCATGCCACAAGTTCAGATAACATATTGTCTTGGCATAGGCGGAGCGATGAGGATCACACCCACTAGGGGACTGGAGACTATTCTAGATATCCGACCCATTGGCATACAGATTAAGTGTGAGACAGCCACTATATCTATGAGACTTAAGGCGATAGGAGAATGGGTTGAGGATGGGAGCAGCTAATACCATCGCGGTATAATCGAGGCGACGATAGGACAAAAAATTGCGGCTTGTGAGTGATCAAGAAGTCAAACCGGTAGATCGGTTTGTATGGGAGCTATAGCAGATTATGTCCAGGAGCCGTTGGGTGGAGCAGACGTGTTTTCAATTCGATCCTCAAAGAAAAATGTCCGTTTCTCGGATAGGTACTAGGAGGCTCAAAATAAACTCTAAAGACCCAACAGCTGCGGTGGTGACGTTCGACCGCAACATGTTGTCCTCCCCTCCTATAGGTGTGGGTGCCTGGGCACCTGTAGTCGAGAGTAATGCTTCAAGCGCACAACTAGTCGTCAGACTAATTAATGAGGAAGAGACGGATAAACCAGAGGGTGCACAGTTCGTCTCCAGCCTTTAAGCAAAGGTGGTGTTTCGGACGCGGATTCAGACAGCGGCTGTGTCAATGAAACAGTCATCCCAGCTGAAGAATGGGGCCAGCGGGATGCCGGCAGAAGTGAGCGATGGCTTTGATCGTGCGGTCTCAGGTGAATTATGAGCTGTGAGTATAGAGGGGACATCTTAATGCTGCGCTTTGCTTCGGCGGAGTGTATTGATCCCGTCAAAAACTCGTTGAAAGTATCCACATTCTCCTTAGCGCAAAGCTCGACCTTGTGAAAAAGATGGACATCACACAGCTGACAAAGGCTACGGTCTTCATCTAGTATGTGGGCGGTGAAATCGCGACGGAACGCATGATGGACGTCTCAAACAAGCAAAACAAAAATTTTGTCGTAGAGAAATATGAGGTTTTCCCCAGGAAGGAGAAGGAGGAAGGAACTCTCCTTGTGGTGGGCATTGATGAGGTCTCCGTGAAAAGTTTGGCTAAGACTAAATGGCGTAAAAGATCCTAATGCTGCAGTGCAGTGACACAGGACTGCCGCCTAACGCACAGGGAACCGACAATGAGACCATGACCTACCCCCAAGAACCTGATTTTCTCAAGAGTTAGAAGACTAGAACAGGCAAAAATCCTAATATTGGATCATCAGACAGTGCAGGGACAGGTAAACTCGGGTAAACTCGATACAGCTTAACGAACAGGGACCCGATGATGGAACCATTACCGACTTTCTCAAGATTCGGAAAACTAGGATATGCAAAGATCCTAATATTAAAACATCAGGCAGTGCGGTGAAGGGAAACTCAATGCACTTCACTACACCCACTCCACCGGACCGAAGCAGCTACTCACGCTCTGATAGCGAAAATCAGCAAGGGCAAAATTCATATTGCCTTAATTCAGGAGCCATGGACGACCCGGAACCAAGTTTCTGGACTGAACCATATCAACTACCAATTATTCTATGTTAACATTGGTACTTGGCCGAGGTCATACCAGTCATAACATTATATGTCTTTCGACTCTCCGACACCGCCACCTACGTCGGAGCAGCAATTCTCACCACATTTCGTGGGGTAGTACCAACATTAATAAGCAAGGCCAAGCCCTGAAAGAATTTTTGTATGCAAACGACCTAATAACACTTCATATTGGTAACACCGCTACCTTTGTTAATAGGTTTAGGGTTGGGGTTTTAGATGTGACAATATCGTTGGAAAATATATTCTCGATGAGGTTCAGGATTGGAGGGTCTCCATGGAGCATTCCTACTCAAACCATCGATACAGTAGGTTTAGAATAGCACGGCCAGCATCCGATAAGCTTCCATAATAAGTTGAAAACCAACAGGCCAAAATTCGGAAGACTACTCAGAAGAAGACTTGGGCATGATAAAATTGATCGACCAAGCATAGAAGACATTGACGTCAATGTCAACAGGATTACGACTGTACTAGTGGAGTCTTTTGAAGATAGTTGTCCTCTTCGAGAAAGGAAATCAGCCCAAGAAAAACCCTGGATGACCGGGGAGATTCGTAATATTGGGAAAGAGGTCCGCAGACTTTTTAACACAGCACGTCGTAAAAAATCGGAAGTATATTGGGATGTGTATTACACACGGCTCAAGGGATACAGTAAGATTACCAGAGCGGCAAAACGTGCCTCCTGGAAGATTTTCTGTGACCAAGTCGATAGCGTTAATGACTCCACCAAGATAAAAAAGTTTATCTCAAAATCCCATATTCAAACTGAAACGTTAGTAGACATCATGGCAGTGAGAGCAGAAACAACGGAGGATATGTTGAGGCTTCTGATGAAACTCATTTTCCATGGGATACGACGGGACTCGCGGGGACTCCGGAATCTCCGAATAATAAGGTTGATTTATTGTAACGAAATTTATGGTCAAGGAAGCCTAAAGAAGCTTCAAACCATTTAAGTCAGGCGGACCTGATGGAATATTTCCGGATATCTGGTGCCTCATCTGGCAACTATTTTCACAGCGTGCCTATACTCCGAAAGCCTGACAGGAGGTAAGGGTGCTGTTTATACCCAAGCCAGGTAAGGCAATTTGCACGAAGTTGTGCATAAAACAGAAGAATCCTTCGATGCCAAGACGTACACATTGGCGGTTTGCCTTGACATCAAGAGGGCTTTTAATAATGTGCGGACCGACACATTGATCCAATCCCTAGACCAGTACCGGGCCCTTAGAGACTGGACAGGAGTATATTCATTTGTGTCGCAGCAAGAAAAAAATTGCGATCTAGGAAACCAGTCAAATGCTATTTGTAATAGAAACAGATAATCCTATGCAGCCGGACAACATCCGAGTGTAGAAAAATTTTTAATAAAAACATATATAACTTCAATTTAATTTTTTTCTAATGTCGAAATCGTAAAAAGATTGTTTTTAAATTTGTCATTTTTTAAATACAAATTTTCAATTAGTGAAAAATCCTCTTGAGATAAAATTTGGCCCGGTCCATCTCATAATTGTTTTTTTAAAGACAAAATTTCAGTATTTTTTTCTAAACGTCAATGAAATGTTTCCTAAAGTCAAAATTTTGCACATGATTGAGCCCCCTCAACATTTTTTTTCTAACCACATCATTTTATAATAAACTAGCTGACCCGGGCCCGCTCCGCTGCACTTTCTTTTACTTTATATGGAACAAAAGTTTCCGTGGAATATTTATTTTCGACAATTAAAAATCTTTTAGTGAAATCCATGCTAACTTGACTAACAGTTTAACAATATAAGTGCCTTTATCTGAATCCCATATGATCTTTATTGGTCTACTAATTTAAGTTTGGATGTAAGGTTACTCCATTCATAAAATACTTCATTTCAGCCCGATATTCTCATAATGTCTGATGTAATGGTGTTTTCGGGGGAGAGGCGGTCCCCCAGATACTTGGCCCTGAAAAAACATCCGCATAGTGCTCTTCTCTCAAATACCATTTATTTAAACCCCATATTGCCATTGGCTTAAGAGGATTTTACAGGATGAGACGTCCCCCAAACACATGGCCCCAAGATCGGTTATCAAATTCGTTTTCTAATCTTAAATACCTTCCATTTGAACCACATATTGGCATGGTCGAAAAAATTTTCCCTTTGGGGGTGTTTTGGGAAAGGGTGATGCCCTAAATACATGGTCCTACATTTCGATGTCAAATTCGTATTCTACTCCCAAATACCTTTATTTGAGCCCCATATTGCGATGGTCACTAAAAAATTGCTGTTTGTGGGGTATTTTGGGAAAGGGGAAGACCCCCAGAAAATTGGTCCTGAAAATGGGTATCAATTCTTGCTCCACCCCCCAAAACCTTTCATTTTAGCTGCACATTGACATTGTCGGTAAATTTGCCCGATTTAAGGGTTGTTTTGGGGATTGGAGTGGTCCCCTAACATTAAGCCCGGAAAATATTGGGTTGCCCAAAAAGTAATGTCGGTAAAATATTGTAGTAGTAATATAGTCGGCGTTGACAAACTTTTTCAACGGCTTGTGACTCTGTAATTGCATTCTTTCTTCTGTCAGTTATCAGCTGTTACTTTTAGCTTGCTTTAGAAAAAAGGTGCGCGATATTTTGTTTACATTTGTTTGTTTGGCGTCAATTTTAATATGGGTACCACATGTATTGAAAGAAATTCATTTAACAAACCGAATCAACGCTTGTGATATGCACCTTAAACGCAATGAATTCGGTCCGTTTTTAAAACGAATCATAACTGGAGATGAAAAATGGATTGTTTACAACAACGTTAGTCGAAAACGATCATGGTCCAAGCATGGTGAACCAGCTCAAACTTCAAAGGCTGATATCCACCAAAAGAAGGTTATGCTGTCTGTTTGGTGGGATTGGAAGGGTGTGGTATATTTTGAGCTGCTTCCAAGTAACCAAACGATTAATTCGGATGTTTACTGTCAACAATTGGACAAATTGAATACAGTCATCAAGGAGAAGCGACCAGAATTGGTCAATCGTAAAGGTGTCATATTCCACCAGGACAACGCTAGACCGCACACATCTTTGGTCACTCGCCAAAAACTGAGTGAGCTTGGCTGGGAACTTTTGATGCATCCACCATATAGCCCTGACCTTGCACCATCAGACTACCATTTATTTCGATCTTTGCAGAACTCCTTAAATAGTAAAACTTTCGGCAATGATGGGGCTATAAAATCGCACTTGGTTCAGTTTTTTGCAGATAAAGGCCAGAAGTTCTATGAGCGTGGAATACTAAATTTGCCAGGAAGATGGCAAAAGGTTATCGAACAAAATGGCAATTATATATTTGATTAAAGTTCATTCTAAGTATTATTAAAAATGCATTTAATTTCTTTTAAAAAATCCGCAGTTACTTTTTAGGCAACCCAATATAATGAAATATATGAATATGAATATATGAGTGAATGCGTTTTATTTAGCTAACGGCATATTAGATGCATTGCTAAAAAGTTCTTCATCCGAAGACGAGAATGCGATTTTCACAGTATTATTTGGTCGAAATGACAACACGTGGAAATATAAACATGTTCGATTGAAAACGCAACAAGTAAAAGGGCATTAAGTTCGGCCGGTCGAACTTTGAATACCCACCACCGGGTATATACGCTAAATACCTTTCGTCAACTTCCGGTGAAAAATGCATACCTTATGCCCCATAGCAGCTATATCCGATTTGGACCAAATACTTATAAGTACAAGTCATTGTTCAATTGTGTATAACAAAATATTGGTCTTTTTAGTAGCTATATCTAAAAAGGAAACGGTCTGACCCATATACGGCACGGATGTCGAAAAGCCTAACATAAGTCACTGTCCCAAATTTCTGCAAAATCGGACCATAAATGCGCTTTTTGTGGCCCCAAAACCTTAAATCGAGAGATCGGTCTATATGGCAGCAATATCAAAATATAAACTGATCTAGGCTTAATTGAAGAAAGATGTCGAGTGGCCTAACACAACTCACTGTCTTAAATTTCGGCTACATCCGACAATAAATGCGCCTTTTATGGGTCCAAAACCTCAAATCGAGAGATCGGTCTATATATGGCAGCAATATTCAAATCTGAACCGATTTTGGCCAATTTAAAGAAAGATGTCGAAGGGCCTAACACAACTCACTGACCCAAATTTCGGCGACATCGGGCAATAAATGCGCCTTTTATGGGCCCAAAACCTTAAATCGAAAGATCGGTCTATATGGCAGCTATATCCAAATCTGGACCGATCTGGGCCATATTGCAGAAGCATGTCTAGGGGCTTAACTTAACTGACTGTCCCAAATGATCACGAGATCTCCCAGGAAGCCCAATGAGATCACCCACTCCCAGGAAGCCCAATGACTAGAGGACCAATTATTGAGGTTATCCAGATAAACCTCAACCGAATAGAGCTGACAAAATATCGATGGCAGTATCGATACCAACTATATTTTTTTGACTAAATATCTATTGATATTTTTCCGATGGAAACTATAGCAAAAGTTAATTTTTTTTGCAAAATTAAATATAGATAATCATTCCGACAATGAATGCATTCTTTAAGAAACGTTGCGCCTATAGAGGGCGCAATTTTCATCCGATTAGGCTAACATTTCGAACAATGATTTATCTCATGACTTCCAACTGACGTTATTAATCTTGGTTTTATTTGGTCTGTGCATTGATATTGCTTTACTATAAAACGATCTCCTGATTTTTAATTCTCATTTTCGTTTGATATATAGGTGATGGGAATTTAACGATAGTATCGATACCATCGATATTTATTATTAAAACTATCGAAAATATCGAATGTTGCGATTATCGTTAGTTTGCCAGCTCTACCACCGAAGCGAGAAAGCTACACGCAGGATTCATATTGCATTAATTAAGGAGCCATGACGACCCGAAACAAAGTTTCTGGACTGCACCATAATAACTACCAATTATTCCACTGGTATTCGCCAGAGGACTTGCGTTTTTTGTCACAAAAATTTTGATTATGTTTTTTCCCCAGAGTTGTCAACTTCAGATGCAACAGTAAGAAGACGGTGGAGCATACCTGGCATCACATTATCTGCCTTTGGGCCTTTCGACACTACCACCTACGTTGGAACTGCAACGGTTGCTGATGAAAGCAAAACAGACAAGAAATGGGGTACTAAAAGGGTGCGATGAGAACTCTCAGTACATTTCGTGGGGTAGTACCAACATTAATAAGTGGGGTCAAGCCTGGCAGTATTCTTAAATACTATCGAACTTATAACACTTAATATTGGTAACACCGCTGTAAATACATTAGGTTTAGAATAACACGGCCAGCGCCGAATCCGATAAGCTTCCGTAATAAGTTGAAAACCAATAGGCCAAAATTCGGAAGACTACTCAGTAGAAGACTTGGACAAGATTATTTAGATTGTCCAAGCATAGAAGACATTGACGACAATGTCAACAGGATTACGACTGCACTAGTGGGGTCTTTTGAAGATAGCTGTCCTCCTCGAGAAAGGAAATAAGATCAAGAAAAACTCTGGATGACCGGGGGAGATTCGCAACATTGGGAAAGAGGTTCGCAGACTTTTTAACACAGCACGTCGTAAAAAATCGGAAGTATATTGGGATGTGCATTACACACGGCACAAGAAGTACAATAAGATAACCAGAGCGGCAAAACATGCCTTCTGTAAGTTTTTCTGTGAAAAGGTCGATTGCGTAAATGTAGCCGGGGACTTCTGGCACCCCACCTGGCCTGTATTTTCACAGCATGCCTAGGACTTGCATATACTTCGAAAGCCTGACAGGAGGCAAAGGTGGTGTTTAAACCCAAGCCCGGCAAGGCAAGTTATGCGACACCCATAAGCCTTTTTTTTATTTAAATCTATAGATAATAAATACCCTTACAGACTAATAACAATATATTTACAAATGTATTACCTTAAGAATTTAAAAATAATATAATTTTCCTTTTTAAAATTTGTCGATTCTCCGATATATCTATTATATCTTTCAATTGATTAAATTGATAACATAGGTGCCGAAAAGGATCATTATTGGCATAGTTGGTTTTATAATAAGAAATTTTCCAAAGATCAAAATATCTGGTAGGTCTGATAGGAACGTTTAAGAAAATTCGACTCAAAAGAAAGCAGGAATCTATTTGACCATGAATTAATTAAGCCAAAAACTTAATGTTTAGCATGGTTCTACGACTTTCAGAAGGTTGTGGTTGTCTTCATCAAATGCTTTACTAAAATCGGTATATATAGTATCTGTTTGGTAGCTTTCCCTAAAGCCATCGTTGACCAAACAAGTAAATTCTAAAATATTTGTTATCGTCGATTTCGATTTCCGGATCCCATGTTTGTAGGGAGACAAGATAGAAGAGAATTGAAATGCCCCTGTAATTAGAAACCTCATTGCGATTTCCGACTTTAAATAACGGTCTTATCTAAGATTGCTTCCACAATTCCGGCAGATATCCATGCTTCAATGAACTGTTGAAAAGTGTACAAAGGGGATACGAAAGTTCGAGAGCGCAATGCTTTAAAATGTTCGATGGAATTCCATCTGGACAGGGATTAAAAGTTATCTTCAGTGACCTTAAATTTTCAAGTACTACGTTTTCGCCAATCCCGGGCACGTCTATGAAAGCTGAATTGTTGATTGTGTATGTATATGTTCCACATAAATCATAATAATTATCTGAGTAGGTAGTGCTAAAAAAGTCAGCAAAGATGTCGGCAATGCCTGAATCGTTATCAGCTACTTTAGCTTTATATCTAAGAAAGTTCGGTAAAATATTACAACGGCGCTTTGAATTCACAAATTTGTAGAAGGATTTAGGATTTGATTTGTCTTCCCTTATATTATCGGCAGTTCTTGCAGAAAGTTCGACGCACTTTGCGTGATAAGTCGTATAATATAACCAGCAAGATACCATAGGTTCTTCGACACATAGGACTACTAGCTCACTTATGCCAAATCGGTGAGGCAAGTGATAGCATGTGGGGAAGATGACCTTGGAGCATTTCTTATCTTATTATCCGGTGCTAAAGGGTGTGGTATGGAAAACAATTAAGGATTTTGTAAGCATCACGGAATTCCTAACTCAAATTTTCTTTACCGAGGTTAGGTTAGGTTATGTTGAAAAGAGGGTGCAGGTATTAACCCGTCCCATACCACTATAGACATACACCTAAGCCAGTAATCGGCTTGCTGTGCGCTCTAAAAACTATAAAATAACCTCTTAAAATAAAATTTTAGGTAAGAAATTCCGTGCTACTTACAAAATTCTTAATTGTTCTCTACCACTCCCCTAAGTTGGTTCATGTCTGGTATTGTGTCTCCAACTAAGTGCCGGTATCTGTCAGACGCGAAAGCCGGGCAAATGCTCCAAAGTCTCATCATCTTCCCCGCATGCCCTACACATCATATCACTTGCCGCACCGATTTTACATAAGTGAGCTCGTAGTCCTATGTGTCCCGTTATGATACCAATAGCTATACTGGCCTCCTTCTTGCTTCCTTTCAGTAATAGCCTCGTCTTTTCACGATCTGGATTCACCCATAGGAGTTTGGCCGTCCTACCGACGGGTTCGCTGTTCCACAATGTTGCATGTTCCCTTCATTCCAAGTTTCCTATCGTCGCCTTCATTATACCGCGATGGTATGAGCTACTCCCATACTCAAACCATTCTCCCAGCGCCTTGAGTCTCATTGCCGTAGTAGCTGCCTCACATTTAATCTGTATGCAACGGATCGGATACCTAGAATAGTCTCCAGTGGTCCTCATAGCTCCGCCTATGCCAAGACAACATGTTCTCTAAACCTGTTGTATGGTCCTTGTGTTGCACTTTTTCTCCATAGTAGTCCACAAAACTACTGAGGCGTAAGTAAGTATTGGTCTAATCACGCTACTGTGGAGCCAGTGGACTATCCTCGGATTCAGGCCCCATTTCGAGCCTACGGCCCGTCTACATAGTGGCCAACATCTGTGAGCCTTCTCAGTACGCTCCTGAATGTGACACTTCCAGTTCAGTTTCCTGTCCAAGAACACACCTTAGTATTTGACCTTGTCAAATATCGAAATCGTCTTACTGAGGAAACGTGGTGCGTTAAATTGGCCCACCTTCGTCTTCCTCGTGAACAGGCATATTTCAGTCTTCTCTGGGTTAACATTGAGACCTCTGGGTCTAGCCCAGTCATATGCCATATGCCAGAACCTTTCGGCCCTTCTGCATAGCTCGTTCAGATCCTTACATCTTAGAAGTATTATAACATCGTCTGCAGACGGGTTCAAATCCCTCCTCAGTCAGCATCCGTAATAGGTCATTTATGGTGGTCACCCATAGAAGTGGCGATAAAATGCCCCCCAGTGGCGTACCCTTTGCCACTTTCTCCCTTATATTTATGCCATGGGACACACAATTTATCCACCTGTTCCTAAGCGTGTGGTTTATCCAATCTCTAAGGACCGGGTCCACCCGGTACTGGTCTAAGAATTGGATCAGTGTATCGTTCCGCACATTTTTAAAAGCCCATTCGATATCAATGCATACCGCCAGTGTGCACGTTTTGGAATCTAAGTATTCTTCAATTTTATGCACAAACTCGGTGAGGACAGTCTCCACCGACCTTCCCTTGATATAGGCATGCTCTTTGTATTTGAGCAGTTCGCTGGATGTCCTACTCTTTATCATTGTGTCCAAAATACGTTCCATGGTCATAAGCAGAAAGGACGTAAGGCTTCAACATGTCTTCCGTTGTCTCTGCTCTGACTCCCATGTCGTCTACTAAAGTTTCAGTTTCTACATGGGTTTTTGAGATAAACTTTTTTGTCTTGACGGCGTCATTAATGCTATCGATCTGTTCGCAGAAAAGCCTCCTGGAGGCACGTTTTGCCGCTCTGGTAATCATATTTTACTCCTAGAGCAGTGTGTAATACACATCCCAATAAACTTCCGATTTTTTACGACGTGCTGTGTTAAAAAGTCAGCGGACTTCTTTCCCAATATTGCGAATATCTCCGGTCATCCAGGGTTTTCCTTGGGCTGATTTCCTTTCCCGAAGAGGACAAGTATCTTCGAAGGTCTCCACCAGTGCAGTCGTAATCCTGTTGACATTTTCGTCAATGTCTTCTATGCTTGTACAATCTACATTATCGTGCCCATGTCATCTTCTCAGTAGCCTTCCGAATTTTTTCCAGTTGGATTTCAACTTATTCCGGAAGCTTATCGGATTCGGCGCCGGCCGTGCTATTCTAAACCTAATGTAGCGATGGTCGGAGAAAGAGTGTTCCATGGACACCCCCAATCCTGATCCTCATCGATTTGATTTTCCGAACATATCGTCACATCTAATACCTCCTCTCTAATCCTAATAACAAAGGTAGCGGTGTTACCAATATTAAGTGTTATTAATATTCAAGTTATTGGTATTCAAGAACTCTGCCAGGGCTTGGCCTCGCTTATTAGTGTTGATACTACCCCACGAAATGTGGTGAGAGTTCGCATCGCATCCTATTAGTACCTCGTTTCCTGTCTGTTTTGCTTTACCCACCAGCCGTTGCAGCTCCGAAGTGGGTGGCGGTGTCGGAGAGTCAAAGGGCAGATAAAGTGCTGCCAGATATGCTCCACCGTCTCCCTGTCTCCGCACTGTTGCTTCCGACGTTAACAACTCTGGGGAAAATATATAATTAAAATTTTTATAACAAATAACGCAGGTCCTCTGCCGAGTACTAGTGTTATCTCAGAATAATTGGTAGTTGATATGGTGCAGTCCAGAAACTTTGTTCCGGGCCGTCCATGGATCCTGAATTAAGGCAATATGAATCTTGTCCTTGCTGATTTTCTCCATCGAAACGTGAGTAGCTGTCTCGCTCTGGTATAGGTTTATCTGGATGATCTCAATCAACGGTCCGCCATTAGATGTGCTTCTTAGGAGTAGGTGATGGTCTCATCGTCTGCTCCCTGTTCTTTAGACTGCATTGACTTTCCTGTCACAGCACTGCCTGATGTCATCGTTTTAGGTTCTTTGCCTAGTCTAGTCTTCCGACTCTTCATAAAGTCGATAATGGTTCAATCGTCGGGTCCCTGTATTGGGTTTTCATTCCCTGTACTGCGTGATGTTTCAATACTAGGATCTTAGCCTATCTTAGCCTTTCAAATCTTAAGTAAATTGGTTTCTTGGGAGTAGGTGATGGTACCATCATCGGCTACCTTTTCGTTGGGTTGCATTGCGACTTCAGTCTCTATGTTGCCTAATGTTTCAATATTAGGATCTTTACCTATCCCAGTACTCCGAATCTTGAAGTCGGTGGTGGGTCCGTCGTCGGGTTCTTGTTTGTTAAGCTGTGTTGGGTCTCTCGCCACTACATTGCCTGATATTTTAGTATTAGGGCCTTTGCTTCTCCTAGTCTTTGCAATATTGAGAGAGGCGATGATTATCTCGTCGTTGGGTGGTATTGAGTCACCTGCCACTGCACGGCCCGATGTCGCAGAATGAAAATTTCTGCCTATCCTAGTCTTCCCAATCTTGAAAATGACAGCTTTGCTCCCTTAGTGCGCCATGCCTTTAGTCGTGGCCAAACTTGTCACTGAAACTTGATCAATGCCAACCACAAAAAGAGTTCCCTCCTCCTTCTCCTCCCTGTGGAAGACCTCCCACTTCTCTGCGACCAAACCTTCGATTTGCTTGCCCAAGAATACCAACATTCGTTCCGTCGCATATTAGCCTTTGTGAGCTGGGGGATATCCATCTTTCTCACCAGGTCAATGCAAAACGCTGCTTAAATATGTCCCCTCTAAACTCGCAGCTCATCATTTGTATGAGTGGATCTTGTACAGAGTACCACACATGTTCAAAAATCCGATCGTTAACAAGATCCTCCACTTGGCACCGATGATCTGGTGGAATCCTACCGGATGCACAGCCGATATTGATGACTGCATAAGTCAGCTCATCTCTGTTGTGCTTTCTTGCCACTCAGTAGTATTTTAGCAGTGTTATGCTCTTCTCGTAGAAGTGCTTGGGATGTCAGTTCTATCCCTTACAGCATCATGTACTTTCGCCCGATTACCCTGCCGGTTCATACTCCTCTGTCTCCTTCGTCGTGCACCGGATTGCTTTCTCGGTCTGCTTGTGAGATTAGCAAAGCCATCGCTCACTTCTGCCGTCATCCTGATGTTCTCATCTCTCGATTCGGCTGCGATGACTGTTTCATTGACACCGTCACTGTCTGAATCCGAGTCACAAAAACACCGCCTTTACTTAAAGGCTGGGGACGAGCTGTGCATCCCTCTGGTTTATCAGTCTCTTCCTCATTAATTAGTCTGACGACTAGTTGTGCGCTTGAAGCATTACTCGCGACTACAGGTGCCAAGGCACCCACACCTATAGGAGGAGTGGACAACACGCTACGGTCTGACCCCACCACCGCAGATGTTGTATCTTTGGAGTCCATTTCTAGCCTACTCCAAAAGGCTATAAAATTTTTTTCGTAATAGGTAGTAACTATTCCGAGGTACGGATATATTTTTTCTTCCTTTTTCTTTGAGGAGCGAAAAAAACACGTCCGCTTCACTCAACAGCCGAGAGGTTACTTTTTAGTATTTAGAGCGCATCGCAAGCCGATTACTCGCTTAGGTGTATGTTCATAGTGACATGGGGCGGATTAATATGCGCACCCTCTTTTCAACCTAACCTAACCTAGACAAATTCTGGCTCAAATGGATAGGAATCCTAGTGAAATTTTGGTTCTCAAAGTGGACGAATGAAACTAGCAAAAAATCGAAAACCGGCAATTTTTTATAGCTCAAAATATTAAACAAAAAAATTTTCTAAAACTATTGGGTTGCCCAAAAAGTAATTGCGGATTTTTCATATAGTCGGCGTTGACAAATTTTTTTCACAGCTTGTGACTCTGTAATTGCATTCTTTCTTCTGTCAGTTATCAGCTGTTACTTTTAGCTTGCTTTAGAAAAAAAGTGTAAAAAAAGTATATTTGATTAAAGTTCATTCTAAGTTTTATTAAAAATGCATTTACTTTCTTTTTAAAAATTAATTTTTGGGCAACCCAATACTACTTTCTTAACCAACTATTCCTAAAGCAGATGTCAACTTATTGCTTTCATCATTGTTCCAAAAGACGTATGGCAAACTCGCTTATAATCTTTTTCATTTTTCAATAGCAAACTACATTTGTTTTCTTAAATTCGGTTTCATAAATAAAAGTAACTTTTTTCTTTTTACAAAAGTGTTGTTTCGATATATGTGTAGCAATTGAATGTACATATATTATCAATACATTATGTGCAATATTTATGCACTGTTTTGCTTTTATCTTGGTTTTTAATAAAGTACTAATAAATAAAAATTTTCGAATATTTTTATTTAATTTGTACATTTTTGTGGAGCTCAATGTTTTTGTTGTCTTCCAGCGTCAATTGTCTTCGACCAGGTTGCAGTGAAAAATTTTCTTGTTGTTGGGAGCCTCTAGTTGTTGTTGTTGTGGCATTAATTAGTAGGATCGCAATGCAGGGGTTGTCGGCGATCTTTCGCTGCACCGATGATCCTCATTAGGATGTCCGACGCCACTGGTAGAAAAGTTAGTTTTCGCAGGCAAGAAATAAAACTCAAACAAGGAAGCTTTTAATTACATAGAAGTGTTAGACAGATTGTCCTTATATACTTACTAGCTGACCCGGGCCCGCTCCGCTCCGCCATCTTTTACTTTATATGGAACAAAATTTTCCTTGGAATATTTATTTTCGACAATTAAAGAGCTTTTAGTAAAATACCATGCTACGAAATAGTATATCGCTTGACTACCAGTTTAACAATATAAGTGCCTTTATCGGAATCACATATGATCTTTGTTGGTCAACAAATTTAAGTTTGGATGTAAGGTGTACTCCATTCTTAAAATACTTAATTTCAGCCCGATATTCTCATGATGTCTGATTTAGGGGTGTTTCCGGGGTGTTTCCGGATGTCTGATTTAGGGGTGTTTCCCAGGCACCTGGCCTTGAAAAATATCAGCATCGTTCTTTTCTTCCAAATGCCATTTATTTAAACCCCATATTGCCATAGGTTTAGGGGAGTTAACCCGATGAGGCGTCCCCCAAACACATGGCCCCAAAATACGTTATCAAATTCGTTTTCTAATCTTAAATACCTTTCATTTGAGGCACATATTGGCATGGTCGAAAAATTTTTTCCCTCTGGAAGGTGTTTTGGGGAAGGGGTGATGAATAAAATACATGGTCCTACATTTGGATATGAGATTCGTATTCCACTCAAATACCTTTATTTGAGCCCGTATTGCGATGGTCAGTAAAAAATTGCTGTTTGTGGGGTATTTTGGGAAAGGAGTTGGCCCCCCGAAAATTGGTTCCGAAAATGGGTATGAATTCTTGCTCTACCCCCAATACCTTTCATTTAAGCTCCATATTGACATGGTCGGTAAATATTCCCGATTTAGGGGTGTTTTGGGGATTGGGGTGGTCTCCTAAACACTAAGCCCACAAAATATATCAGCAACGTGCTCAATTCCCATATAACTATATTACATTTATTTGAACCCCATATTGCAATTGGTCTCAAAATTGGATATCAAATTCGTTTTCTAATCACATTTAAACTCCTTATTGCAAAAGTCAGCAAATATGTCCGGTTTGGGGTATTGGCCCTAAAAACTATAAATGTTTAGCTCCACTATCTTTAAGACCCAAATTCTCTTGGTGTGCAAATACGTCCTATTTGGGGGTTGTTATGGTGGTGAGACGTTCCCTAAACAGTTGATATCGGATACGTGGTCTACTCCCACGTGGAAATATGAGCCCCATATTTCCATAGTCGGCAAACATGACCGGCTAGGGGAGTGTTTTGGGGGATGGTTGGCCACTCAGTGAGTTGGCCTTGAAAATATATATCGGATTCGTGTTCTACTCTAAAAACCCTCTTATTTGAGCCTCATATTGCAATAGTCAGCAAAAACTTCCTAATTGGGTGGTGTTGTGGGAGTGGGTTGGCCCCATAGACACTTTTCCCGAATATTGATATCAGATTCGTGCTTTGCTCCCAAAGAGCTTTCATTTGAGCCCCATATTGCTATGGTCGTAAATTTGTCCCCTTTGGGGGATGTTTTTAGGGAGAGGCTGCCCCCCAAACACTTGGTCCCATATTTGGATATCGAATTCGAATTGTACACTCAAATACCTTTCATTTAAGTCCCATATTCCTATGGTCAGTAAATAAGTCCTGTTTGGGTGGTGTTTTGGGGAAGGAGTGGACCCCCAGAAACGTGGTCCCACACTTGGATGTTAGATTCGTATTCTACTCGCATTTGAGTCCCATATTGTCGTGATTGGTCTAAATATATGTTTGGTAGGTTTTAGGGTGGGGCGGTCACCCTTGGTACGCTATCCGTAATTTGGATACCAAATTTTTGATTTTAGTGTACTATATGAGAGCACACAAAATTTCGCTTAAATCGCACCAACCATCTCTGAGATCTGGCGTTTCTGAAAATTAGTGCAAGGGGGAGGGTTCGCACCCCCTTCAGATATCAAAAAATGTAGTACCCTATTTTCACCACGGGATCATTATGCACCATCTGTGAACATTTCAAGAGAATCGGTTCAGCCGTTTCTGAGTCTATAAGGAACACACAAACAAACAAACCTACAAACAACACACAAATTGATTTTTATATATAAGACTAGCTGAGCCCGGCCCGCTCTGCTGCGCCCGATTATGCTATATTGGAGAGAAGTACACTAAATTTGAACATTTCTGTGTAATTGTAGTTGAAAATGTATTCCAATATTCCTATGGATTTTTCTACACTAAAGTACCTCTTATTTAAACCCCACATTGCAATGGTCAGTAAAGGTCCTTCTTGGGGTGTGGTGAACCCCCAGACACTTGGTCCGAAAAGTGAGAGTCAATTGCGTGCTCCATTCCCAAAGACCTTTCATTTAAGATCCATATTGCCATGGTGGATAAATATGTCCGATTTGAGGGGTTTTATAGTGGTGGGGTGACCGACGAAACACTTAGTTCCGCAATTGGATATCAGATTCAAATACCTTTAATTTGAGTCTCATATTGTAGTGGTTGGTCTATAAATCCGTTTGTCGGGTTTTGGGGGTGGGAGGCTCTCCAAGGCATCCCACCCCAGAATTTGATACCAATTTTTTTGCTTTTAGATCCTTCCAAAATCCTATATTTTATTTTTCTTTATTCAAATGACCGAAAGATTGTCATAACAAAGATACATGCTGATGATTAATTTTTACCTCTCCGCCCTCTCTCTGTTCATGTTGGCTTGTTTTTAATTGGATCAACTAAATCCAATTGGATCAAACAATTTCAGTTGAAGACTGCCAGATGACGCTAATTGAAATGTTAGTGCTACTCGCTTAGAGTGGATCATATGGTATGGTGGTTGTCTATGAATGACTATTCATAGCTGTAATATAGTCATCATTTAGTCTTTTTTTATACCCACCACCGAAGGATGGCGGTATATTAATTTTGTTATTCCGTTTGCAATACATCAAATATACATTTCCGACCCTATAAAGTATATATATTCTTTAGCGTAAAAATCGAAGACCATCTAGGCATGTCCGTCTGTCTGTCTGTTGAAATCACGCTACAATCTTTAAAATTAGAGGTATTGAGCTGAAACTTTGCACAGATTCTTTTTTTGTACATAAGCAGGTTAAGTTCGAAGATGGGCTTTAGCGGACTATATCTTTATATAGCCTCCATATAAACCGATTTGCCGATTTAGGGTCTTAGGCCCATAAAAGCCACATTTATTATCCGATTTTTGGCAGTGAATTTTGTTAGGCCCTTCAGAATCCTTCGCCAATTTGGCTCAGATCGGTTCAGATTTGGATATAGCTGCCATATAGACCGATCCGTCGATTTAGGGTCTTAGGCCCATAAAAGCCACATTTATTATCCGATTTAGCTGAAATTCGGGACAGTGGGTTGTGTTAGGCCCTTCGACTTCCTTCGTTAATTTGGCCTAGATCGGTTCAGATTTGGTTATAGCTGCCATATAGACTGATTTCTCGATTTAAGGTTTTGGGCCCATAAAAGGCGCATATATTGTCCGATGTCGCTGAAATTTGAGACAGTGAGTTTAGTTAGGCTCTTCGACGTCTTTCTTAAATTTGGCCCAGATCGGTCCAATATAGCTGCCATATAGATTGATCTCTGGATTTAAGGTTTTGGGCCCATAAACGGCGCATTTATTGTCCGATTTCGCCGAAATTTGGGACAGTTTCTTGCGACAATTTCTTTTTTAATGATTAAAAAACAACAATAAAAAAAATAAATAAAGGTAAGTTTTGTTGTATATGTTGTTTCTTTATATTTCTTAAATTAGAAAACAAAAATACAAGTTTGCTTTTGCTTTTCTGTTCTAACGGTACTTATGTCTCATAAGAAGAAATTATGACAACTAAAAAGTCTGCGTTCACTTTGTTTACTTCGAAAGTACCGTTACTTTTCATTATGCTTGTCCTTATTTTTGATCAGTTTCAGTTCATTATCATAACAAGTGATAGTTACACGTACATATTTTTTTAAAAAATTAATAAATTTGGAAACTAAAGGAAAGGAAATATGCATATCTGAAAGAAAAATAATAATTATATTGTGGAAAGAAGGACAAAGCTTTAGAAATATTGGTGGAACAGTTGGAAGAACGTATTCTTCTGTCCAGCGCGTAATTAATAATTACAAGGAAACCGGCATTATAACTTCAAAGCCTCGGCCTGGGCGTCCAAAAAAATTATCCGTTTAAGAAGAGCCCAAAGTGATTAATATGGCAAGCAACAACCCTCGTATAACATCAACCAAAATTGTTGCAAATATTAAAACAATGTTTAAAAAAAGCATCTGTGCCGAAACTACCAGAAAAATATTACACAGAGCTGGATTTCATGGAAGAGTTGCTCGAAGAAAGCCGTATATTTCAGTCATAAACAGACAAAAGCGGATTGGATTCGCTAATACTTTCATCAATAAGCCTCCTGAATTCTGGAAACAAATTATTTTCTCCGACGAGAGCAAATTCTGTATTTTTGGCATTAAAAGTCGGCAAATAGTGTGGCGCAAGTCCGGGACTTAGCTGGAAAAACAAAATTTAGTTGGAACTGTGAAGCACGGTGGTGGTGGAGTTATGGTGTGGGGGTGTATGGCTGCTAGTGGAGCGGGCCAAATAGAATTTATTGAGTCCAAAATGGGCAAATGGGGTTATCTCAATATTTTGAAAAAAAAAAATTTGAAACCATGTGCTGCTAAACTAGGGTTAGCAACGACATTTTGGTTCCAACAAGATAACGATCCAAAGCATACATCGGAGGTTGTTAGGCCTTGGCTTCTATATAAATGGGGTTATCTCAATATTTTGAAAAAAAAAAAATTTGATACCATGTGCTGCCAAACTAGGGTTAGCAACGACATTTTGGTTCCAACAAGATAACGATCCAAAGCATACATCGGAGGTTGTTAGGCTTTGGCTTTTATATAACACTCCAAAGCAGCTTAAAACACCACCCCAATCACCAGACCTCAACCCCATTGAGCATCTTTGGGATCTATTGGAGAAAATATTAGAGAAAAATATATATATAGATTTCACTTAACGGTACTTACTTAATTCTTACAAACCAATACTAAAAAACAACATTTTTAATCTTACGATATTTCAGTTGATTTATCTAACCTTAAGTAGGGTATTCTGTTCAGCTTTTCGAGCGGAATGCGGTCACACTCCATATAAAAAAACGCCGGCAAAATAGGCTGTAAAGTAGTACTCTGCTCATAGTGAGGAAAATGGAAAAAAAAAATATTAAAATTATTGCCGGCATGATTTTTGTTTGTTTTGTTGGTTTCAATGGGTCGTTTTTCTTTATTAATTTGCGAAAATTTTATTAAACAGAGAAAAAAATAAGGGCAGATGAAGAAAAGTTTTTTGGTATCGAAACAAAAACATTTGATTGCTGTCAAATTTCGCTCAAGATATACTTTAAAGTTCCGCTGCTATTCAAGAATAGAACTTACTTACTTACTTTAATTGGCTACGACAGAATATTTGTTCCACTAGCCGAACGTAGAAAAGCGTTCCAAGCGCCTCGATCTTCTGCGCTCATTCTAAAATCTCTGACACCATGTTTCGAGGTGTCTCCCACAACTTGATCTTTCCATCGGGCTTTTGGTCTTCCCGGTTTGCGTGTACCACCGTATTTGCTTCAAAAGACTTCTTTCCTGGAGCTTCTTCATCCATTCTGACACCATGACCCAGCCAAAGCAGGCGTTATATTTTGATGCATGTAACTATGCTATCGTCGTCATACAGCTCATACAGCTCGTGGTTTATACGTCGCCTATATTCTCCGTTAACGCAAACTGGTCCATATATTTTACGAAGAACCATATAACAGCACGAGTAGTATCTGTGTCTTGTATAGTGTAATCTTCGTCTGTCGAGAGAACACCGACCCTAAAACATTGAAAACAGACGATCTTAAGAAATGGATGTTCTCATAGATATTGGGGAAGGATATATTGCAACACTAGAGTCTGTCTGTCTTTTTCTCCATGTTATTTTGTGTACCAATTTAGTACCGGCTTCCGTTTTGGCCTAGAGACGAAGCCTATTGAAATTGGATGAAATCGGTTAAGATTTGAATATAGCTCCCATAACTATTTTCGTCCGATTTGGACTAATCTTATATATAAAAATCAATTTGTGTTTGTTTGTAGGTTTGTTTGTTTGTAAATTTTGTGTGCTCTCATATAGTACCTAAAAATAAAAATTTGATATCCAAATTTTGGATTGGGTAACTAGGGGGGCTGCCCCACCCTAAAAAGTACCAAACATATATATAGATCAATCACGGCAACATGGGACTCAAATGAAAGATATTTGGGATAAGTACACGTATCTGATATCCCATTATCGGATCAAGTGCTAGGAGGACCACCTCAAGCTCCAAAACACACCTAAATCGGACATATTTACCGACCATGGCAATATTGGATTCATTTTAAAGGTATTGGCGAGTAAAATACGAATCTGATATCCAAATGTGGGACCACGTTTCTGGGGGTCCACCTCTTTCCAAAAACATCCCCAAACAGGACTTATTTACTCACCATGGGAATATGGGGTTTAAATAAAAGGTATTTGATTGTAATATACGAATCTGTCATCCAAATATGGGACCAAGTGTTTGGGGGCCGCCTCTCACCTAAAACATACCACAAAGGAAACAAATTTACGACCATAGCAATATGGGGCTCAAATGAAAGGTCTTTGTGAGTAAAGCACGAATTTGACCTCAATATTCGGGAAAAGTGTCTGCGGGGCCACGCCACCCCCACAACACCACTCAAATAGTAAGTATTTCCTGACTATTGCAATATGAGGCTCAAATAAGAGGGTTTTTAAAGTGGAATACGAGGCCGATATATATTTTCAAGGCCAACTCACTGAGAGGCCACCCCAAAACACCTCCCAAGCCGGTAATGTTTGCCGACTATGGAAATATGGGGCTCAAATTAAAGGTATGTGAGAGTAGACCACATATCTGATATCAACATTAGGGGCCAACTGTCTTGCTGACGTCCCACCACCATAACAACCCCTTAAATAGGACCTATTTGCCTACCAAGTCAATTTGGGTCTTAAAGAGAGTGGAACTAAATATTCATAGTTTTTAGGGCCAACACCATAAACCAGACATATTTGCTGACTTTTGCAATAAGGAGTTTAAATGAGATTAGGAAACGAATTTGATATCCAAATTTGTGGGACCACCCCAATCCCCAAAACTCCCCTAAATCGGGCATATTTACCGACCATGTCAATGTGGAGCTTTAATGAAAGGTATTTGGGGGTAGAGCAATAATTGATACAAATTTTCGGGATCAATTTTCTGGTCCCTTTCCAAAAATACCCCACAAACAGCAATTTTTTAGTGACCATTGCAATATGGGTCTCCAATAAAGGTATTTGGGAGTAGAATACGAATTTGATATCCCCATCCACAAAACACCCCCCAAAGGGTAACAATTTTTTGGCCATGCCAATATGTGGCTCAAATGAAAGGTATTTGAGAATAGAAAACTAATTTGATAACCTATTTTGGAGCCATGTGTTTGGGGGACGCCTCATCCTGTAAACTCCCCTTAAACCAATGGCAATATGGGGATTAAATTAATGGTATTTGAGAGCAGAGCACGATGCTGATATTTTTTCAGGCCCAAGTATCTGGGGGACCACCTCACCTCCGAAAACACCCATAATCAGACATCAAGAGAATATCGGGCTGAAATTAAGTATTTTAAGAATGGAGTACACCTCACATCCAAACTTAAAGTCGTAGACCAATAAAGATCATGTGGCATTCAGATTGTTAAACTGTTAGTCAAGCGATATACTATTTTCGTAGCATGGTAATTCACTAAAAGATCTTTAATTGTCGAAAATAAATATTCCAAGAAAGCTTTTGTTCCATATAAAGTAAAAGAAGGCGCAGCGGAGCGGGCCCGGGTCAGCTAGTACTACAATAAAATCGTAATTTGTCAACCGATCCTCGCTAAATTTGGCACGAAGGTTTCCCCTATGACTCTTCTAAACAATGGTGAACTTCGAAGAGATCGGTTCAGATTTAGATATAGCTCTCATATATATGAATGATCTGATTTTCACATCAAGAGCCTTTGCAAGCGCATTTACCAACCGATCTTCTCAAAATCTTGCACAACTATTTCCTACACGACTCTTAAAGTATGAGCGAATTTTGATCCAAATCAATATTTCAGTGGAATGCATTTCAAGATATGATATATCCAAATGAAAAATAAAACACGATTTTTATATACGAAATATCAATAATGAGTATAAAAACAGCAAAACTGAGTACAACAGTCTACTATAAAAATAACAACAATTTATTTATTTATTCTAAAAATATTTTAGAATTAATTTTTTTTGTGTTGAAACATTTTTAATTGCTTTTCCGGAGTCGGAATTGAGAGAATTTTCTTGACTTCGACTCCGGGCAAATTTGCTCGACTCCGGCAACCCTGGCCTTAATGGCGTCCAGCGCTTATATTGAAAAGGTCTAAAAATGTGGAAATCATATGAACTCTAAAAATAAAAAATTATAAAGTAACCTCTAAAAAGAAAGTTTTAAGTATGGAATTCCGTGCTACTTACAAAATCCTTAATTGTTTTCAATGCCATTCCCCTAAGATAGTTCATGTCTGACATTGTGTCTCCACCTAAGTACCACTAAGTACCAGCATCTACCTAAGTACTATGCGGATTTACCCATCCTCAGAGAAGGCGTTAATTTCCTTCTTACACTGCATGACTATTCGTGACCTTACCGTCCTGGTTGTTATTGCGCTAATGGCAGTTTTACTGTCGGTAAATATGTCCACATTCGACGTTCTCGCGTTAGCACCACACCACTCCACGCATTCCGTCATCGCCCGGATCTCCGCCTGTATTATGGTCAGGCAGTCTAAAACAGATGTCAGTTCCTGGGTTTTCATTGTAAACCCACAGGCCCAATCTGTCCTCTAGCTTTGATCCATCCGTGTAACATGATCTTCCAGGTGGCAATACTAGGGTTCCGTCAATCCAAGACTTTGACATCGCCTTAAGTCTCATAGCTGTAGTGGCTGACTCACACTTAATCAGTATATCAATGGGTCGGATATCTAGAATAGACTCCAGTGCCCTAGTGGTCGTGGTCCTCATCGCTCCGCCTATGCCAAGATAACATGAACATGTTGTATGGTCCTTATGTTGCACTTTTTCTCCATAGCAGCAGAGCCAATGGACTATCCTCGGATTCAGGTCCCATTTCGAGCCTACGGCCCGTCTACATAGTGCTCCTGAATGTGACACTTCCAATTCAGTTTCCTGTCCAAGATCACACCTAAGTATTTGACCTTGTCAGATATCGAAATCGTCTTATTGATAAAACGTGGTGCGTTAAATTGGCCCACCTTCGTCCTCCTCGTGAACAGGCATATTTCAGTCTTCTCTGGGTTAACATTGAGACCCCTGGGTCAGGCCAGTCAAATGCCATATGCAAGACCCTTTCGGCCCTTCTGCATAACTCGTTCGGATCCTTACCCCTTAGAAGTATTATAACATCGTCTGACGGGTTCAAATTCTCCTCAGTCAGCATCCGTAATAGGTCATTTATGGTGGTCACCCATAGGAGTGGCGATAAAATGCCCCCCTTTTGCAGTAACATTAGCGGGTGCATCCATACTCACTTGCAAAGTTGCAAAGGAGTATGCAATTAGTTATTTTTACGAAGTAAGATCGTATCCTTATAACCGTGATGAAGTGAAAAAGAACTATTTTTTAAGTATCAAATCAGTTGACATTTACGCTATAAAGGGAACGGACGTCTTAGAGCGAGTTCGCAAATCAAATAACGCGATAACTTGTGTGTGTGTTTTTTTTTTCGCTGCATAACCTGTTTGTCTCGCACATTAATTGCCAAGACCAGAAACTTTTGTGATACCTAAATAAATTAATGGGTGTCACTGACCCATTCCTTTAAAGTTGTGAGTGAGAATAAAATCAAATTTGTTAAAAACGCTCGAAAGTTTCAAATAATATCATATGGAAACTCTAAATGTGTAATATTCTTTTAAGGGATTCACATGGTGTTGCTGCATATACACATAAATAAACAAATAAGAGAAAAATATAGAAAGACAATTTTTTCCGAAAGTTTTGCCCAAAATCGAACAAAGCATTTTTGGGAATTCATGCCCTTTTTATATTTAGGGTAAACCTGTATTTTTATTGAAATGCAATTCGAGCTATTTTTTGCTCTAAATTGCCATTTTTTCGTCCATTACACAATTGTCGCATTTGTTAACCAATCACCACAAAATTTATCAGTTATCGTTTTTTCAGCCCAAAGACGAATGGTTTACGTTTCGGTGGAAATCGGTTTAAATTTAGATATAGCTCTCATATATATACACTGCCCGATTTACTTTTGAAAAATCCTAGTAAATAAAATTTTGCACATATTTGGACGAAATTTCAAATGTATTATTTTACGAAGTACATAAAAATCGGTTCAGATTTTAATATATCGGTATAAGATGTTACATAGGCGATGTTTCACGACTTTTTCCCTACCATACTAGTTCACTTATTAATCCTTTAACCAGAAACCCAAAAACTCGCAAATCCGAGCCATAGAACTCACCAAAATGATCTATTTTACTCGACAAGTACTATACCAGTGAGCGTTTTTATCGTTTTCATTCGCATGCATGACAAAAATTGAAGTTGCTGGTCCGCAGTTGTAAAGCAAGCAGCTCTTATCTTAAATGTTCATTTGCTTCATTCATTCGTTTCTTCATTCAAACGCATTTAGTGGTCGCTCGATTTCATTCGAGTAAACTACGATTGAACGACAAAAATAAAATTATTGGTCTAGGCAGTAACTGAGTACATGCTGTTTTAAGCACATTTTTGTATGTAAACATAAATCTATAAATATTTTGCTTTGCATATATTTCAATGGATACAACAAAGAAGGTAAGATGGTAGGGAAAATATCATTAAATAGGTTGATTAAAAATTAAAAATAAAAAACAACAATAATGCCATTGGTTGTATATATACCACGAGATTTCTCTAGAAAAGCTCGTTCTGTCTTCGAATATCCACGATGGAAGGCAATAATGTGTCGACAGTTCCACTATGTTCTGGATTGGTAATTTTAAAGCGAAGAACAATAAAATAATTGACATTGCTAACCTGTAACTATCACTTAGACCAAGCGTTAATTGGGGTAATATTAAGCATAGCTGAAAACATGCTTAAAACTTTTGTAATTGACTTTTCGATCTTCTATAAATCCAATAGTCTTACCCATAATATTCACTATCTTTTAAATTTATCTAATATCTTTATCTGATAAATTTATCGTGATATCAACGCACATGAACATATCTTCTTATATATTAAAATCAATTTGAGTTTGTTTGTAGGTTTGTTTGTTTGTGTGTTCCTTATGGACTCAGAAACGGCTAAACCGATTTTCTTGAAATTTTCACAGATGGCGCATAATGACCCCGTGGTGAAAATAGGGTACTACATTTTTTGATATATGAAGTGGGGACGGACCCTCCCCCTTTCACCTTATTTTCAGAAACGCCAGATCTCGGAGATGGGTGGTGCGATTTAGGCGGAATTTTGTGTGCTCTTATATAGTACCCTAAAATTAAAAATTTGGTATCCAAATTTCGGATGGGGTACCTAGGGGGGCTGCCCCATCCTAAAACCTACCAAACATATATTTAGAGCAATCACGACAATATGGGACTCAAATGAAAAGTAATTAGGATAAGAAAACGTATCTGATATCCAATTGTCGGAACAAGTGAACCATTTACCGATCATGGCAATATGGGACTCAAATGAGAGGTATTTGCGAGTAGAATACGAATCTGATATCCAAATAGGGAACCACGTTTCTGGGGGTCCACCTCTTTCCCAAAACACCCCCAAACAGGACTTTTTTACTTACCATGGGAATATGGGGCTTAAATAGAAGGTATTTGAATGTAGAATACGAATCTGATAGCCAAATATGGGACCAAGTGTTTGGGAGGACGCCTCACACTAAAAACATCCCCCAACGGGGACAAATTTACGACCATAGCAATATGGATCTTTGGGAGTAAAGCACGAATTTGATATCAATATTCGGGAAAAGTGTCTACGGGGCCACGCCCTCCCCCCCACAACACCACCCAATTATTAAGTATTTTCTGGCAATTGCAATATGAGGCTCAAATAAGAGGGTTTTAAAGTGGAACGCGAATCCGATGTATATTTTCAAGGCGAACTCACTGAGTGGCCCCATCTCCCAAAACACCGCCCAAGGCGGTCATGTTTGCCGAATATGGAAATATGGGGCTCAAATTAAAGGTATGTGGGCGTAGACCACGTATCTGATATCAACATTAGGGACCAACAGTCTAGCGGACGTCCCACCACCATAACAACGAATAACGAATTTGAATAGATATATGAGAATAGAGCACGATATCCAATAGATGAGAATAGATATATAGATATATGAGAATAGATAGAGCACGCTGCTGATATATTTTCCGGGCTTAATGTTTGGGGACCACCCCAATCCCCAAAACACCCCTAAATCGGGCATATTTACCGACAATGTCAATGTGCAGCTTAAATGAAAGGATTTGGGGGGTGGAGCAAGTATTGATTCCCATTTTCGGGACCAATTTTTTGGGGGTCTTCCCCTTTTCCAAAATACCCCACAAACAGCAATGTTTTACTGACCATCGCAATATAGGGCTCAAATAAAGGTATTTGGGAGTAGAATACGAATTTGATATCCAAATGTATGACCAAGTATTTAGGGCATCACCCCTTTCACAAAACACCCCCAAAGGGGAAAAATTTTCGGCCATGCCAATATGTGGCTCAAATGAAAGGTATTTGAGATAAGAAAACGAATTTGATAACCAATCTTGGGGCCACGTGTTTGGGGGACGCCTCATCCTGTAAACTCTTCTTAAGCCAATGGCAATATGGGGTTTAAATAAATGGTATTTGAGAGAAGAGCACGATGCTGATATTTTTTCTGGGCCAAGTATCTGGGGACCGCCTCTCCCCCGAAAACACCACTACATCAGACATTATGAGAATATCGGGCTGAAATGAAGTATTTTAAGAATGGAGTACACCTTAGAGTAGACAAATAAAGATCATATGGGATTCAGACAAAGGCACTTATATTGTTAAACTGTTAGTTAAGTTAGCATGGTATTTCACTAAAAGATCTTTAATTGTCAAAAATAAATACTCCACGGAAACGTTTGTTCCATTTAAAATAAAAGAAAGCGCAGCGGAGCGGGCCCGGGTCAGCTAGATCTAAAATAAAAAACAAATAGAGCTATGAGCAAGCTACAATATATTGAAGTACAACCTCTTAATATATATTTTACTATCCAATTAACTAAAACTGAGATTATTATTGGAGCAAAAAAAAAATCTAATTGTTCAAATATTTCGAGCCATGTTCAAAGCCATGCTTCTAAAACCCAATATAATCAACAAATCTAGGAATAATTGTTGTTATTAATGAACTTTTCCGAGAAAATATACTCAAATACACTTGGGAAAGCGCATTTTGTATTTGAGTGATACTGCGCTACAAAAATGCAAACATATCATCAACATTTTGTTCACTTGAAAAATTTTGTAATTATTTCACTCTTTCCTCGTTACGCTTTCGCATGTGTAAGTTTGGATACATAAAGGAAGCGCATCCAAGTGGTACATTTCATTTTGATTTTACCAATGAATTGCTTACGATGGCCAGCGCTACACATATTTTTCTTCCTTTACAAACCTGCTGAATTTTCGGCAAGTTTTTTGCTTGACATGAATATATCCGATATTAGTCAGTGGCTCGTCTCAAACAAACAGAAAACTGTGAAATAAAAATTATCTTCGCCATAACAGGCAAGAAAAAAAAACTAGAAAATGATAAAGTAAACTACATATTATTTTATTAATTATAAATGTAAGTATTGGTTATAAATGTAAAAAAGTATGCAGTTATTGGGAGTGTATAGTAAGTACTAAAACAATTTTATTTTTGTAGGATAGGGAATATGACTACGAATATTTCACTGTACTTCTCGGAAAAGTTCATTATTAATAACAATTATTCCGAGATCTGTTGATTATATGACTTTCGAAAAAAGGCTTTGAACCAGATTTTAAATTAGCAGATTTATTAGGACCGTTAGAATACTTTTCTGCTTCAATAATAATCTCAGTTTTAGTTAATGGGATCGTAAAAAATGTGTTAAAAAGTTCTTCTTGTAGCTTCCTCATAGCTCTCGATATTGATTTTAGCATATTTTCAAACATGTATGCGTTGATATCACTTAAATACCCACACAATCTTGCTGTAAGACTAGTGAATTCATAGTAGATCGAAAAGTCGTTTACAAAAGTTCTTCGCATATTTTCAACTATGCTTATAGGAAATGCGGGGGGTTAAAATACAATTACCAAAGAGAGAGAATAAATAAAATACAAATAACTTATGAGTTTCCAATAATTGAAATAAAATATTACCTTCGGGTATTATAGTTTATTTTAGAGCATTTGTTGTAATTTCGTTCGGTCATTGTAATTCCCTTTGGCGTTTATTTTTGTTTTACTTCGTTGTAAACTTGACACACTGGGTTGCATTTAACAATTTATTAAATTAAAACTAAGGGTTGACTTCATCGCAGATTGCTGTGGCATGTGGAGAGAATGTGTAAGAGCTGTCAAATGTGACGCCAAGTATTTTGGGACACTTGATGGTCGGAGTCATTTCTCCATCGACCATCACAGTCAACTCAGTATTCACCTCACGCGTATTTGTAGTGACCAATGTGGTTGAAGATTTGGTGGCGGATATCTTCAGAGTTCTTGCAGCGAAATATGAGGCAAGTTCGTTGAGGTAGACTTTTAACCTATTGCAGATGTCATCAATGGGTGGGGAAACTGATGCCATGATCGTACAATCGTCCGCATATGATACGATCTCTAAGCCGTCTGGAGGGGGTGGAATGGAGGATAGGTAGAGGTTAAACAGTGCCGGAGATATCACACCAACTTGGGGAACTCCCTGTTCCACTCTACGGTGCTTCGACTTCTTATCCCTAAATTCCACAAATGACTGGCGAACACACAGATAATTCGCTAGCCATCGTTTCAGGCAAGGCTGGAGGGACGTGTTGGCGATGTCCTCAAATAATTTGGCATGGCTGACCGTGTCGAATGCCTTCGATAGGTCCAGTGCCACAAGGACTGTCCTATCACATGACCTGGGCTGATTGAAGCCACGGCAAATGTGTTGTTATGCTGTGCAGTCTTCGAAATCCATGTTGATGCTCGGAGAATGGAAATTCTCCTACGAGGCTCGGGAGGAGTAATGCCTCAAGCGTCTTTGCCACTCGTGAGAAAAGGGAGATAGGTCTGTACGACTCCCCCAAACTCGGGTCTTTTCCAGGCTTCATTTTCCAGACACCGGAAACTATAAGAGTGTTCAAAGACAGGTTGAGGACAGTGGTAAGGTACTCAACTCCAAGTGAATCCAGGTTCTTCAACATCAATGTAGAGATTCCTTCGGGTCTCAACGCCTTAGATGATTTGGCGCCACGGATGACATTTGTAACTTCGCCCACGGTAAATTGTGATGTCTGTTCATCGGCTCGGAGACCACGAATACGGCAAATGGCTCTCCACCTTGCTCTGCCTCCCTCGGGATGCACAATAAATTGACGGTTGAACAACCTGACGCATCTCTTCGGATCAGTCATGGTTATTTTACCAAAAGCGACTGAGGTCCTGTCATCCCGTCTACCGGGGTTCGAGAGTGACTTAACAGTAGACCACAGTTTGATTACACCGGTGCCTGAGTTACATTGCTCCAAGTGTTCCAGCCACAAATTCCGCTTATGTTCGTTGACTACCCTGTTTATTTCCAGATTCAGCTCGCTGATTCTGGGGTTAGCGGGGTCCATAGCACGAATCCCATCACGCTCGTCTGCGAGTACCACTGCTTGCGCAGGGAAATTGGGCCGCACTGGGGGTATTCGACCGGTAGGTATAAAGCGAGCGGCTGCTGCATTAATGATGTCTCGGAATTTCCTCGGGTCAACCCGGATCTAGGGGCAGGTGAGAAAGCTGTGGAACCACTCTTCCTGAGGACACTGTACTCTTGCCGTATGGACGATTCCTTTTTAGATGCATCACTAGCTGATGCTATCGAAGTACTTTTTGAGTTCCATGCTTCCCCGCTGGAGCACATCTTGGGCCCAGTGCATCCAGATGACCCACCCACACAAAGCTTGTCAGGTCCCGTTTCGATGCTATCCCCTCCTGTCTCGATTGTGGCAGGTAGATTTTCAGTCTCCTGCAATCCGCCAGATTTTAGCAATGTGGTCGATAGTTCCTCAGGCAAGTGTTTCCCAACCCCAGCACTTCTATAGACCTTCTGTTTCAACTTGTTGAATCCGTAGGATTCAGACTTGTTGACGTCTGCGAGACAGCCGGAGTTTATTACGAATACTGCATGTCTCCGGTCACCATCAGCCTCATCCAGTCTACCAATCTTCCAGTCGGTGATTGTAAGATTGGGATTACATTCCCTTAGTCTTCCAAGTATCGATTCAGGATCTGAGGGAATCCTTGGTATCCAAACATGCGCCATCTGTGGAGAAGGAATATCTTCCTTCTTGACTAAATCCAGTGCTGCTCCTGGCCAGATCTCACCAATCTTTTTTGGCGTTGATTGGCCCCGATAATAGCCAGCACCGTCACAAACTGGAGGAGACCCAAGGAGATTACAGACCATCGACTATCTCGCTCCAATTATTTCTAGGTATGCAACCTTGTTCTTCTCCCTTGTCGACAACTGCCATCACCAAACTGTCCCTTGCGACATTAGCAAAGGCATGGGATGCCCTCCAGGTGACCGCAACCGTTTTGCTGACTGCGGTGTCTCCATCCCTATTAGTGATAATATTAGGATAATTCGCACTAAGCCTCTCAATAAACCTGAGTCTGAGTAAATAAAATGGGTCTTCTATTATTCAAACCTTTAAAAGAGCCTGTTGGTTTGCCGGGGAAGTTCGATGGCCTAGGCAAATTATAGGCATGCGAAGATAGAATAGATTCGGCCTTGTCCTTAAGACTCGAACCAGGTGCCTTCGTCAAAAGTCCCTGCTGACCAATCGTCTGTCGGCTAGTAGAGCTTGGAGCAGCCGCTTCACCAGTCGAGGTTTCAGTAGCAGACAACATGCTACGACCTGATACCACCACCGCAGCTGTTGGGTCTTTGGAATCCATTCTAAGCCTACTCCCGGGCTCTAGATCTGCGGCTCCACTGGAGACAGACGCAGATCATCAACCACCTAATGGACACCTCTATTGCAACTATACTTGAAAGCAAATACTTAAATTTTTGTTCCAAAACTAATGACCTACTACGAGTAACAGGAAAATTCTTGCAGAGCGAAATAACAAATTGTACGCATCACTCAACGCTTTAAACAAGGATACGACGGGACTCACTGAGACACCGGAATCTTGGAATAATGATGTTGATCGAAGGTTTATAATTACGCAATTTATGGTGAAGGGATCCTTGAGGAGCTTCAAACCATTTAAGTCGCCCGGACCTGATGGAATATTTCAGTCGTTACTTCAGAAAGAGGTAGACTTTCTGGCCAATATTTTCACAGCGTGCCTGGGATCTGCATATACTCCGTAAGCCTGGTAGGAGGCAAGGGTGGTGTTTATACCCAAGCCCGGCGAGGCAAGTTATGCGACACCAAAGGCCTACACACCTATAAGCCTTACATCCTTTCTACTCAAAACCATGGAACGTATTGTGCACACAATGATAAAGAGTTGGATATCCAGCGAACTACTCAAATACAAATAGCATGCCTATGTCAAGGGAAGGTCGGGGGAGACTGCCATCGTGCATGGTTGTGCATAAAATAGAAAAACCCTTCGATGCCAAAACGTACACCCTGGCGGTATGCATTGACATTGAGGGGGCTTTTAATAATGTGCGGATCGACACACTAATCCAATCCTTAGACCAGTACCGGGTGGGCCCCGTCCTTAGAGACTGGATAAACCATATGCTAAGGAACAGGTGTAAAAATTGTATGTCCCATGGTATAAATATAAGGGAGAAAGTGGCACAAAGCACGCCACTCCCTTGGGTGACCACCCGTCTGCTATACAGACGATGTTATTATATTGTAGTTCTTAGGCGTAAGGATCCTATGCAGAAGGGCTGAAAGCGTCTTGATTATGGCATATGACTGGGCTAGACCCATAGGTCTCAATGTTAACCCAGTAGGCTCGAAAAGGAGCCTGATTCCGATTATAGTTCACTGGCTCTACAGGAGCGTGATTAGACCAAACTTACTTACGCATCAGTAATTTGGTGGACTGCTATAGAGAAAAAGTGCAACACAAGGACCATGCCACAAGTTCAGATAACATATTGTCTTGGCATAGGCGGAGCGATGAGGATCACACCCACTAGGGGACTGGAGACTATTCTAGATATCCGACCCATTGGCATACAGATTAAGTGTGAGACAGCCACTAAATCTATGAGACTTAAGGCGATAGGAGAATGGGTTGAGGATGGGAGCAGCTAATACCATCGCGGTATAATCGAGGCGACGATAGGACAAAAAATTGCGGCTTGTGAGTGATCAAGAAGTCAAACCGGTAGATCGGTTTGTATGGGAGCTATAGCAGATTATGTCCAGGAGCCGTTGGGTGGAGCAGACGTGTTTTCAATTCGATCCTCAAAGAAAAATGTCCGTTTCTCGGATAGGTACTAGGAGGCTCAAAATAAACTCTAAAGACCCAACAGCTGCGGTGGTGACGTTCGACCGCAACATGTTGTCCTCCCCTCCTATAGGTGTGGGTGCCTGGGCACCTGTAGTCGAGAGTAATGCTTCAAGCGCACAACTAGTCGTCAGACTAATTAATGAGGAAGAGACGGATAAACCAGAGGGTGCACAGTTCGTCTCCAGCCTTTAAGCAAAGGTGGTGTTTCGGACGCGGATTCAGACAGCGGCTGTGTCAATGAAACAGTCATCCCAGCTGAAGAATGGGGCCAGCGGGATGCCGGCAGAAGTGAGCGATGGCTTTGATCGTGCGGTCTCAGGTGAATTATGAGCTGTGAGTATAGAGGGGACATCTTAATGCTGCGCTTTGCTTCGGCGGAGTGTATTGATCCCGTCAAAAACTCGTTGAAAGTATCCACATTCTCCTTAGCGCAAAGCTCGACCTTGTGAAAAAGATGGACATCACACAGCTGACAAAGGCTACGGTCTTCATCTAGTATGTGGGCGGTGAAATCGCGACGGAACGCATGATGGACGTCTCAAACAAGCAAAACAAAAATTTTGTCGTAGAGAAATATGAGGTTTTCCCCAGGAAGGAGAAGGAGGAAGGAACTCTCCTTGTGGTGGGCATTGATGAGGTCTCCGTGAAAAGTTTGGCTAAGACTAAATGGCGTAAAAGATCTAATGCTGCTGTTGAGCTGAATCTAAAACGCACTTCTCTGATACTAGATTTATACTGACCATTTATTTTCAAATTTCCTATCACTACAATAAATGAAAATCTTAAAACTAAACTAGAACGAGATACCAACGCAGTGATATCTCCGTTTCTCCTTATCTGATATTTTACGATCCTAAGTAAACACACACATGCATTTCTTAGACTCATTATCTATTCCCTTTTTAAAAGTACACATGCAGGGTTTATACGGCTGTGCGTATTGGTTTTATGAGATAGGCGATCGTACAAATAGACCCTAAAGCACACACAGACTCGATAAGATAACAACGCGTGGGCTATGAAATGCTAATGCGTTATCTCTCATGTTCAAAATAAATGTATTTTGAACATTCTGCCGGGCGCGTAAGTCTACATAGTGGACTGACTGTATTTTTGTCTAATTATATCTTTGATTTGTCGTTCGATAATTTGTAATAGTGGACTGTAATATTAGATATATTATTTTACATAAGTTCTAAAGATCTAAAAATTTAAAGCTGATACATTTTGCCTTTGAATAAACTTCTTAATAAAACATATCGCTAATATTAATTATCCAGAATTTTCGTCTCACGGTACATTCTACTAGGCGATTTCCTCCGTGCATCGTCTTGTAATGGGTGTCTCGTATAATTAAATAGGCCAGCCGTGATTTTCGAATGATCATAGGATGTTTTTGATCTAGCTGCAAATCAGAGTACTGAAGTCGACCTCCAACTCTTAAAACCCCCTCTTCGTCTAGGTACGGATGCAAATTAGCCAGCTTGTGTCGATGATCCATCTGTCTGTTATCTCTTAGTTTTTGTACCTCACTTGGCCATTCTATCTTCTGATGACCTTTAACGATGTATTTCTCCGCCTTTAACAACTCCTCTCTCGTTAGATATGACGGGAAGGATCGGGTTCCCTTCAGTTTTTCAACAAACCGCAAGATGTAAGAGTAAACTCTTAGAAGTCTTCCATATGATGAATACCTTTCTATCAAATCGTTCAATAAGGTAGGTGCTTCCTTGGAAGCCGTGGAAGCGCATGTCTTCAATTCTGGAGGGGTTAGAGACCATTCCGCCTCCGGCAACAGCAGCCACTGGGGACCTTCCCACCATAGCTTTGAGTCTACAAGTTTATCTGGGGACACGCCTCTTGACCCCAAGTCTGCTGGATTCTCTTTTGACTTTACATACCGCCACTGCGCCTGAGATACCAAATTTTTTATGCCGGTTACTCGTGACCTTATAAATTTATCTTTGCTCTTGTTATTTTCAATCCAAGCAAGTGTAATTGTGGAGTCACTCCAGGCATAAACTTCCGATTCGGCTTTGACCACACTAATTATTCTATTTAGCAGCCTGGCCAATAGGAAGGCTGCACACAGCTCTAATTTCGGAAGCGTCTTTTTGTTTTTAATCGGGTTTACTTTGCTTTTTGCAGCCATCAAGGAAACTCCTTTATCGGTTTTAATATAAACCACTGCTGCATAGGCCTTCTCTGATGCATCCGCAAATCCCAAAATTTTAATTTTACTTTCGGATGAAGAGTTTAGCCATCTAGGTATCTTAACGTCTTGTAGAGACGAAATACGTGTCACGAATTCTTTCCAGCTGATCTCCAAATCTCCATCGATTTTCTGGTCCCATTGCATCTCTAGCAACCATAAACTCTGAATAAACAACTTCGCCGTTATTATGACTGGTGTCAGCAACCCAAGCGGATCAAATATTTTTGCTAGATATGATAAAGCCAGCCTCTTTGTTGTACTCTCCGCTGGGTATTCCGATATTTTAAATCGATATTCGTCTTCCTTCGGTTTCCACTGAAGTCCCAGGGTTTTTACATTAGTGGTTTCATTGATGTTTATTATTTCGTTCTCCTTGTCTTCTTTCGATGATTTCACAATGTGTTCATTGTTTGAACACCATTTTCTGAGATGGAATCCATAACCCTCTAAGTGCCTTGATATTTTGAATCGAAGCTGGAGACACTCTTCTATTGTGTCTGCCCCCGTAAGAAGATCATCCATATAAAAATCTTCTTCAATTATTTGCTTCACCTTCGTATCCGCGCATTCTTTCGCAATCTGCATTAAGGTTCTTACGGCCAAGAACGGGGCACTTGCTGTTCCGAATGTCACTGTTGTCAGCTGATATTCTTTGATTTCCTCATTCCTATCTTTCCGCCACAGAACATGTTGATACCGCTGGCTCTCCTCATCCACCATTATTTGGCGGTACATTTTTTCAACATCTGAAGAAATCACGAACCTTTTTAAACGAAAGTTGAGTAGTATGTCGAAGACGTCTCTCTGCAACCGTGGCCCGACATGCATTATGTCGTTCAGACTTCTTCCATTATTTGTACTCGCGGAACCGTCGAAAACCACTCTGACTTTCGTAGTCAGACTGTCCTCTCGAACAACCGCTTGATGTGGTAAATAATATTTACCGCTATGAATCTGTTTCACTGGCTTCATGTGCCCCAGTGCAATATATTCCTCCATAATTCTTGAGTATTCATGCTTCATAGCATTATCCTTGATGAGCTTTTTCTCCAGGCTAATGAGTCTGGCTGCTGCCTGTTTATACGATGTTCCCAGCTCTTTATCTTCTTTGAAGGGGATTTGAACTATAAACCGCCCTTCTTCATTTCTTTTCGTTGTAGCAGCATAATTATCCAAACATTTTTCGTCATCGTTTGTAACCATGTCCATATCCAACTCTTCAGTTTCCCAAAATCTTTCAATCTCTGTAGTGACATTGACACCTTTTTTCGCTACTGGGACTCGAATCGTTAATGGGCCGGACAACATTAATCCCAGCTTGGTATGTTGCCCCAACATTCCATGCTTCTTATGTATTCCGTTCTTTAGTATGTCCACATACACATCTCCGCCAAGCACCATATTTATCCTCTCATTCTTGTAGTAGTTTGGATCAGCCAATTGAAAGTTTTTCCATACACCCTGGTTGTGTACTAACGAAGAATCCAAATGGACGGAAGCTAACGCTGGTAAAATAAGAGCTTCGACATCGAGTGAATAGTTGCTGGGAAATCTCGGATGGATCCTAACTTTTACTTTTGATTTTGCAACTCCCACCAAATTGTCACCTAGTCCATGCAATTCCATATTGGCCTTTTCTCGAGGGATTTGAAGTATCTGTGCTGCTTCTTCCCTTAAAAACGTTGACTGTGATCCTTGGTCCACCAAAGCTTTCAAGGTAACCATCTCTCCATGTATATTCTTGACCTGCACCTGAGCCGTTGCCAGTAGGACACTCCTTGTCCCGTTAGCAACACATGTAGTGGATGTCTTAGTTAGATGGAGTACCGAATGATGTTTAAACCCACAGGTTCCACATGTGATGGTACTATCGCATCTTGCATTCTGATTGTGGTTCAAGCATCTATGGCATATATTTTTTGTTTTAACCCATGATACTCGTTCCGCCACTGGCAATCTCAACAGACTTCGACATTCTTCCGTTAAGTGTCCTTGTTTTCTACAGTATAGACACGCACTTTTATCCGTATAGAGTGTCGTACTTTTCATAGGCTGCTGTTGCCGATGATTGTAATTGCTGCTGTACTTCTTTGTACCTGCTGCCTCCAAATTTTGATATCGTTCCTCCAAGAACTCCAAAACATCTTTAAGCTCCTGAATTTCTTTCGATTTCTTTGTATGCTGCTCGTATAATAATAAACCTTCTTTGTCTAGCTTACGGATGATTACACGCGCCATTACAGCATCCTCGATGTTGCATTTCATTGCTTTTAACCCTTGGACGCATTCAATTGTTGTATCAAGTAATCCTTTTACTTGTTTAGCGTTCTCACTACACACATGGGGTTGATCTAACAATCGGTCTAGTATCGTTTGAAACAAAATTCTTTTATTTCCAAAGCGTTGATTTAGTATCTCCCACGCTGGCTGGTAATTGCTTCCATCTGCCGGTACTTTTGACGCTTCTCCTTTAATATGAGCTTTCAGATAAAACATTTTCTCAACGTCCGATAAGCTCTCGGCATCATGTACGAGCTTCTTGTATAAATCATGGAAAGATGGCCATTCTTCCACGTTACCGTAGAAGTCCGGTATTTTTATCTCCGCTAGTTTTATAGGACATCTCTCCTCCTTACATTTGTCCAATCTTAAGATCAGCGTTGTTTTACTTCTTTTGTAGAGGTTTTCTACTTCATCAACTTCTTTAGTGATGTCTTCGTAAGACCCCTCATGGTTGATAGTGAGTTCCCATAATAGATCATTAATTTGATTCATCTGTGTTTCCCATGATCTTTTTGCTTCTTCCAGCAAGACTTTAATATTGAGTTGTTCCAACTCTAGTAGTTCTCCTACTAACTTTCGAATAAGTTTTCTTATTCTTTCCTTCCTTTTTCCCGCTATTCTTTCCTTCTCATTTTTGGACTCCCCATTTTCCTGCGGTTGGATTTGTTGTAATTTCAACCCCGACGATTCAGTTTTTCCAGTTTCCAATTGGCTGGCTGCATCCTCCTTCGTCTCTAGGGCTGCACAGATTTCCTCCACCAATGAGTTCACCTTCTCATAATACTTGTTTTTAAAGTACGGTTCCTCGGTGATACCCAATTCGGTTAACTTCGTGTGGTTATTTTTGAATTCCTGCCAAACTTGCCCCAACTGGGCTTTGCAGGTTTCCTTAACCACACTTCTTGCGGTTTCCTTAAGGCAGCTTTGCTTCAAATTGATGATATATTCACCAATCTCATTTTGACGCTTGTATAACTGCTGACGAACCATTTTACTTTATTTGTAGTTTTGTTTGTTTATTTTTCTGATATTTTTATTATGTGTTTTTTTTTTCTTCTCGTTGTCTAAAGCCACGAGAACGCTTCTTCACTGTATTTCCACTTTTTAGTGGATTGTGATTTCTATTATTATTTTTCTTCTCGTTGTTTAAAGCCACGAGGCCGCTTCTTCACAGAATTTAATTTTTCAGTGGGTGTTAAACAATTTTTATTAAATTGCTTTATAGGCCTAGTTCCATTGAGCTTCTTACCTCGGGTGGGGGATAACTCAATTTTACGAAGGACCAAATGTTGAGCTGAATCTAAAACGCACTTCTCTGATGCTAGATTTATACTGACCATTTATTTTCAAATTTCCTATCACTACAATAAATGAAAATCTTAAAACTAAACTAGAACGAGATACCAACGCAGTGATATCTCCGTTTCTCCTTATCTGATATTTTACGATCCTAAGTAAACACACACATGCATTTCTTAGACTCATTATCTATTCCCTTTTTAAAAGTACACATGCAGGGTTTATACGGCTGTGCGTATTGGTTTTATGAGATAGGCGATCGTACAAATAGACCCTAAAGCACACACAGACTCGATAAGATAACAACGCGTGGGCTATGAAATGCTAATGCGTTATCTCTCATGTTCAAAATAAATGTATTTTGAACAGCTGCAGTGCAGTGACACAGGACTGCCGCTTAACGCACAGGGAACCGACAATGAGACCATGACCTACCCCCAAGAACCTGATTTTCTCAAGAGTTAGAAGACTAGAACAGGCAAAAATCCTAATATTGGATCATCAGACAGTGCAGGGACAGGTAAACTCGGGTAAACTCGATACAGCTTAACGAACAGGGACCCGATGATGGAACCATTACCGACTTTCTCAAGATTCGGAAAACTAGGATATGCAAAGATCCTAATATTAAAACATCAGGCAGTGCGGTGAAGGGAAACTCAATGCACTTCACTACACCCACTCCACCGGTCCGAAGCAGCTACTCACGCTCTGATAGCGAAAATCAGCAAGGGCAAAATTCATATTGCCTTAATTCAGGAGCCATGGACGACCCGGAACCAAGTTTCTGGACTGAACCATATTAACTACCAATTATTCTATGTTAACATTGGTACTTGGCCGAGGTCATACCAGTCATAACATTATATGTCTTTCGACTGTCCGACACCGCCACCTACGTCGGAGCAGCAATTCTCACCACATTTCGTGGGGTAGTACCAACATTAATAAGCAAGGCCAAGCCCTGAAAAAATTCTTGTATGCAAACGACCTAATAACACTTCATATTGGTAACACCGCTACCTTTGTTAATAGGTTTAGGGTTGGGGTTTTAGATGTGACAATATCGTTGGAAAATATATTCTCGATGAGGTTCAGGATTGGAGGGTCTCCATGGAGCATTCCTACTCAAACCATCGATACAGTAGGTTTAGAATAGCACGGCCAGCATCCGATAAGCTTCCATAATAAGTTGAAAACCAACAGGCCAAAATTCGGAAGACTACTCAGAAGAAGACTTGGGCATGATAAAATTGATCGACCAAGCATAGAAGACATTGACGTCAATGTCAACAGGATTACGACTGTACTAGTGGAGTCTTTTGAAGATAGTTGTCCTCTTCGAGAAAGGAAATCAGCCCAAGAAAAACCCTGGATGACCGGGGAGATTCGCAATATTGGGAAAGAGGTCCGCAGACTTTTTAACACAGCACGTCGTAAAAAATCGGAAGTATATTGGGATGTGTATTACACACGGCTCAAGGGATACAGTAAGATTACCAGAGCGGCAAAACGTGCCTCCTGGAAGATTTTCTGTGACCAAGTCGATAGCGTTAATGACTCCACCAAGATAAAAAAGTTTATCTCAAAATCCCATATTCAAACTGAAACGTTAGTAGACATCATGGCAGAGAGAGCAGAAACAACGGAGGATATGTTGAGGCTTCTGATGAAACTCATTTTCCACGGGATACGACGGGACTCGCGGAGACTCCGGAATCTCCGAATAATAAGGTTGATTTATTGTAACGAAATTTATGGTCAAGGAAGCCTAAAGAAGCTTCAAACCATTTAAGTCAGGCGGACCTGATGGAATATTTCCGGATATCTGGTGCCTCATCTGGCAACTATTTTCACAGCGTACCTATACTCCGAAAGCCTGACAGGAGGTAAGGGTGCTGTTTATACCCAAGCCAGGCAAGGCAATTTGCACGAAGTTGTGCATAAAACAGAAGAATCCTTCGATGCCAAGACGTATCTTTTGCTTTATATGGAACAAAAGTTTCCGTGGAATATTTATTTTCGACAATTAAAAATCTTTTAGTGAAATCCATGCTAACTTGACTAACAGTTTAACAATATAAGTGCCTTTATCTGAATCCCATATGATCTTTATTGGTCTACTAATTTAAGTTTGGATGTAAGGTTACTCCATTCATAAAATACTTCATTTCAGCCCGATATTCTCATAATGTCTGATGTAATGGTGTTTTCGGGGGAGAGGCGGTCCCCCAGATACTTGGCCCTGAAAAAACATCCGCATAGTGCTCTTCTCTCAAATACCATTTATTTAAACCCCATATTGCCATTGGCTTAAGAGGATTTTACAGGATGAGACGTCCCCCAAACACATGGCCCCAAGATCGGTTATCAAATTCGTTTTCTAATCTTAAATACCTTCCATTTGAACCACATATTGGCATGGTCGAAAAAATTTTCCCTTTGGGGGTGTTTTGGGAAAGGGTGATGCCCTAAATACATGGTCCTACATTTCGATGTCAAATTCGTATTCTACTCCCAAATACCTTTATTTGAGCCCCATATTGCGATGGTCAGTAAAAAATTGCTGTTTGTGGGGTATTTTGGGAAAGGGGAAGACCCCCAGAAAATTGGTCCTGAAAATGGGTATCAATTCTTGCTCCACCCCCCAAAACCTTTCATTTTAGCTGCACATTGACATTGTCGGTAAATTTGCCCGATTTAAGGGTTGTTTTGGGGATTGGAGTGGTCCCCTAACATTAAGCCCGGAAAATATTGGGTTGCCCAAAAAGTAATGTCGGTAAAATATTGTAGTAGTAATATAGTCGGCGTTGACAAACTTTTTCAACGGCTTGTGACTCTGTAATTGCATTCTTTCTTCTGTCAGTTATCAGCTGTTACTTTTAGCTTGCTTTAGAAAAAAGGTGCGCGAAATTTTGTTTACATTTGTTTGTTTGGCGTCAATTTTAATATGGGTACCACATGTATTGAAAGAAATTCATTTAACAAACCGAATCAACGCTTGTGATATGCACCTTAAACGCAATGAATTCGGTCCGTTTTTAAAACGAATCATAACTGGAGATGAAAAATGGATTGTTTACAACAACGTTAGTCGAAAACGATCATGGTCCAAGCATGGTGAACCAGCTCAAACTTCAAAGGCTGATATCCACCAAAAGAAGGTTATGCTGTCTGTTTGGTGGGATTGGAAGAGTGTGGTATATTTTGAGCTGCTTCCAAGGAACCAAACGATTAATTCGGATGTTTACTGTCAACAATTGGACAAATTGAATACAGTCATCAAGGAGAAGCGACCAGAATTGGTCAATCGTAAATGTGTCATATTCCACCAGGACAACTCTAGACCGCACACATCTTTGGTCACTCGCCAAAAACTGAGTGAGCTTGGCTGGGAACTTTTGATGCATCCACCATATAGCCCTGACCTTGCACCATCAGACTACCATTTATTTCGATCTTTGCAGAACTCCTTAAATAGTAAAACTTTCGGCAATGATGGGGCTATAAAATCGCACTTGGTTCAGTTTTTTGCAGATAAAGGCCAGAAGTTCTATGAGCGTGGAATACTAAATTTGCCAGGAAGATGGCAAAAGGTTATCGTACAAAATGGCAATTATATATTTGATTAAAGTTCATTCTAAGTTTTATTAAAAATGCATTTAATTTCTTTTAAAAGATCCGCAATTACTTTTTGGGCAACCCAATATTAGGAGAGAGATTTCTTTAGGCCGTTTTAGAGTCTTGTTACATTTGATGGTTTCTACTTTTAAAAAATATAGTTGTGCGGTTTTATGTCAAAGTCATTAATTCCCACTTTTTAAAATATTATGAAAATTACTTTTAGTGGCATAGTGGCTTGGGAAATAAAAATATTTCTTTTAATTCTTAAAAATTAAAATAAAATCTTATATATAAAAATCAATTTGTGTTTGTTTGTAAGGTTTGTTTGATGCTTGTGTATTCCCTATAGACTCAGAAACGGCTGAACCGATTTTCTTGGAATTTTCACAGATGGTGCATAATGATATCTGACCCACTTGATATCTGAAGTTGGGACGAACCCTCTCCCTTACCCTAATTTTCAGAAACGACAGATCTCGGAGATGGGTGGTGCGATTTAGGCGAAATTTCGGTGCTCTCATATAGTACCCTAAAATTAAAAATTTGGTACCCCATCCGGTACCTAGGGGGGCTGCCCCACCCTAAAACCTACCAAACATATATTTAAACCAATCACGACAATATGGGACTAAAATGAAAGGTATTTAGGAAAAGGGGGAACACCCCAAGCCCCAAAACACCCCTAAATCGGACATATTTACCGACCATGGCAATATGGGACTCAAATGAGAGGTATTTGCGAGTAGAATACGAATCTGATATCCAAATAGGGAACCACGTTTCTGGGGGTCCACCTCTTTCCCAAAACACCTCCAAACAGGACTTTTTTACTTACCATGGGAATATGGGGCTTAAATAGAAGGTATTTGAATGTAGAATACGAATCTGATAGCCAAATATGGGACCAAGTGTTTGGGAGGACGCCTCACACTAAAAACATCCCCCAACGGGGACAAATTTACGACCATAGCAATATGGATCTTTGGGAGTAAAGCACGAATTTGATATCAATATTCGGGAAAAGTGTCTACGGGGCCACGCCCTCCCCCCCACAACACCACCCAATTATTAAGTATTTTCTGGCAATTGCAATATGAGGCTCAAATAAGAGGGTTTTAAAGTGGAACGCGAATCCGATGTATATTTTCAAGGCGAACTCACTGAGTGGCCCCATCTCCCAAAACACCGCCCAAGGCGGTCATGTTTGCCGAATATGGAAATATGGGGCTCAAATTAAAGGTATGTGGGCGTAGACCACGTATCTGATATCAACATTAGGGACCAACAGTCTAGCGGACGTCCCACCACCATAACAACGAATAACGAATTTGAATAGATATATGAGAATAGAGCACGATATCCAATAGATGAGAATAGATATATAGATATATGAGAATAGATAGAGCACGCTGCTGATATATTTTCCGGGCTTAATGTTTGGGGACCACCCCAATCCCCAAAACACCCCTAAATCGGGCATATTTACCGATCATGTAAATGTGCAGCTTAAATGAAAGGTTTTGGGGGTGGAGCAAGAATTGATACCAATTTTCTAGGGGTCTCTCCCTTTCCCAAAATACCCCACAAACAGCAATTATTTAGTGACCATCGCAATATGGGGCTCAAAAAAGGTATTTGAGAGTAGAATACGAATTTGACATCGAAATGTAGGACCATGTATTTTGGGGCATCACCCCTTTCCTAAAACAACCCCAAAGGGAAACATTTTTCGACCATGCCAATACGTGGCTCAAATGAAAGGTATTTGAGATTAGAAAACGAATTTGATAACTTATTTTGGGGCCATGTGTTTGGGGGACGTCTCATCCTGTAAACTCCTCTTAAGCCAATGGCAATATGGGGTTTAAATAAATGGTATTTGAGAGAAGAGCACGATGCTGATATTTTTTCCGGGCCAAGTATCTGGGGAACCGCCTCTCCCCCGAAAACACCACTACATCAAACATCATGAGAATATCGGGCTGAAATGAAGTATTTTAAGAATGGAGTACACCTTACATCCAAACTTAAATTAGTAGACCAATAAAGATCATATGGGATTCAGATAAAGGCATTTGTATTGTTAAACTGCTAGTCAAGTTAGCGTGGTATTTCACTAAAAGATCTTTAATTGTCGAAAATAAATATTCCACGGAAACTTTTGTTCCATATAAAGTAAAAGAGAGCGCAGCGGAGCGGGCCCGTGTCAGCTAGTATTTAATAAATTTAAGTGATCGGAATCGACTCCGAAGTCGAGCAGTCTTCCGAGAGCAGGAGTCGTGTCAAAATTGCTCTACTCCTGTTTATTCGACTTTTTGTCAATTAATTTAAAAAAGAAAAATTATTTTTTCAAAATTTGGAATAATCGGTATTGCTGTTGATATTTTTGAAGCAAAAAATCGGAAAAACGCCGAAACCCGGGAAATAATAGCAGCCCTGCTTGGACTCAACGATTGTTGTTGAAAAGCAGAACATTTAAATTCTTTTTTTTATCGTTTTCAAGCTTTAAATAAAAAATATCATTAAAAAAAAAACAGAAAACACGATGCGTGTACACCTGCGCTGTATGTTTGTTGTCGTCTCAACAACGACTGAAACAAAAATAATGCTTTGACTCGCTTTCATCGCTACCGTTAGGGTTCTTGATTTTTACTTGAAAGAATCCAGGCTTATCTTGGCCCTCCTTGATGCTTGTGTAAACCGTTGAGTGGAGCGGACGTATTGTTATTTCACTCCGCAAGAAATTTCCTGTAACTCGTAATAGGTCATTATTTTTGGAAGAAAATTTTAAGTCACTCAAGGAATGCTGCGATAGAGGTATCCATTAGGCGGTTGATGATCTGCGTCTGCCCGTGAGTGGGGTTAGAATGGGCTGCAAAGCCCCAACAGCTGCGGTGGTGGTATTAGGCCTTAGCATGTTGTCTGCTACTGAAGCCTCGACTGGTGGAGCGGCTGCTCCGGGCTCCACTAGCCGACAGGCGACTGGTCAGCAGGGGCTTTTGACGAAGACACCTGGTTCAAATCTAAAGGACATGGCCGAACCTATTCATTCTTCTCATACCTATAATTTGGCTAGGCCATCGGACTTCCCCGGCAAACCAACCTCTTTAAGAGGTTGGAATAATAGAAAACGCAACGCCCCCATGTTTATTGAGAGGCTTGGTGCGAATGATATTAAGACTCTCACTAAAAGGGAGAGAGACTCCCTAAATTGATCCCCAAAGGCTACACGTCCAGATTCGGAAACTGCACCGCAGTCAGCCAAAAGGTTGCGGTCACCTGGAGGGCATCCCATGCCTGAAATAACTAGCGCGAACAACAGTAAGATGGGTCCAAGAACCCTTGCTAATGTCGCTAGGGACAGTTTGGTGATGGTAGTTGTCGACAAGGGAGAGAACAGGGCTGCATACCTATGAATAACTGGAGTGGGATAGTCAATGGACTGTCATCAATATACTCCGACGTGCTTTCGGAATTTCCTGTGTCTCCTCCAGTTTGTGACGATGCAGGCTGGTATCGAGGTTGATACGGACTAATTGCCCTCGGCGATAACGCTAGATTGAAATTTATCGTTGGTCAGATCTGGCCAGGTGCAGCACTAAATTTAGTCAATAAGGAAGTTATTCCTTCTCGACCAATGGCGCATGTTTGGATACCAAGGATTCCCTCAGATCCTGATGCAATACTTGCAAGACTAAGGGAATGTAATCCCAATCTTTCAACCACCGACTGAAAGATTGGTAGATTGGATGAGGCTGATGGTGACCGGATACATGCCAAACTCCGGCTGTCTCGCAGACCTCAGCAAGTCTGAAGGGGTTGTATCCTACGGATTTAACAAGTTGAAACTGAAGGCCTATAAAAGCGGTGGGGTTAGGGAATCAGGAGACGACTCAGCAGTTTTTGCTGAACACTTGCCTGTGGAACTATCGACATCACTAAAGTGTGGCGGATTACAGGAGACTAAAAATCCTCCTGCCACAATCGAGACAGGAGGGGATGGCATCGAAACGGGACCCGACAAGCCCTGTGTGGGTGGGTCACAAAGTTGGACTGGGCTCAAAGTGCGCGCCAGCGGGGAATCATGGAACTCAGAAGGTACTTCGACCATTGTCATGAGGAAGAGTGTTTCCACAGCTTTCTGACCTTCCGCTTGATGCGTACGGATGCTCATCATGACAAGTTCTAAAGTATCTTGTGAGGATGAACTCCTGGTGGAGTCAGAAGACGAGGCTAACACAACAGTGGTGGAAGTTCTGAATTCTGACTGACTGTATTCTTGCAAAGAGTAGTCTAAATGTTTATCTTCTTCCGTCGTTAAGCACTGAAGATTTAGTAATAGCCAGTCTTGAAATAAACAAGTCTCATTACTGGCTGGCTTTCCTATATATGGCACACGATTCAGAGATGCCGCCTTCAAACCTTAAGTAGCTGGTTGAAGCTGCTTCTGTAGTGAAGAAGACCCTTTTTGTAGGAAGTGATGCTATTGCACGTCATCAGATATGGGGATGTTCGGATGTCAACGAAAGGGGTGAGCTGCTTATTGAATATATTATTAGTTCCAATCTGGCGATTTGTAATAAAGGGGATAAACCAATTTTTATTACCAGGAACAGGCAGGAGGTACTAGATATTACATTTGTATCGGAAGATATAGGTGGAAGAATATGCGAATGGGAAGTGTTGGATGACCACAGATTCTCTGATCATCGTTATATTATTTTCAGCCTTGGAGAAAATACAGCAGAAGTGGTCCCTCGGCTAAACAGGAGAAAGGCGGTTTGGGACAAATTTCGGCACTAATTCTGCAAGTTTATTTCTTCTAGACTAGAAAAGGAAGATGAAACTACGGATCATATAGACATAGTTGTCAAGCCGATCACGAAGGCCCTAGATGACTCGCTTGTGTCTGCATGTCCTAGTGCCAAGCCAAGGGGCGACTGCCATGGTGGACCCCAGAGCTGGTTGGTCCAAGAAAGGAATGCAGAAAACTCTTCAACAGAGCAAAAGCCACAAGACCCCACACGATTGAGATATCTAAAAGGCTAAGCTAAGAAAATTTGAGGGTGAACTTAGAAAGGTTCAAAACAAATCCTGGGTGGAATTGTGCAGCTCCGTGGAGGATACATCTGAGGCATCTAGGCTTAGGAAGATTCTGTCCTAGAGACCTCTTACGGTGGGGTATATCCAGAAGTCAGAGAATGTATGGACAATGTCTAGTGAGGAAACGTGGCGCAAGAAGAGGTTGTCACTGATATGCATTCGTCGGAGCCCATTAGGGAAATTGTGTTTTAGCCGAAAATCCTTTGGGCGATAAGAGGTTTCGATCCTTTAAGTCGCCAGGCCCTGATGATGAATCACCGGTTGAATTACAAGCTGTGTCTGATAGACTGGTTCCCTAGCTTAGGGGGATATACTCTGCTTGTATCAGAATTTCATATATACCTGTAGGATGGAGGGACACTAAGGTCATTTTCATTCCGAATGCAGGAAACCCATACCACTCGAAGGCAAAGATTTTCGTCCTATTTGTCTGTCATCTTTTATGCTGAAGACTCTTGAGAGGTTGATAGAAACATATCTTAGGGCAAAGATCTCTGGAGATCGCCTGTCGCGGCAACAGCATGCATATAGTAAAGGCAAATCCCCTGAAACAGCCCTTCACGACCTAGTCGGCTACATAGAGGGTTCTCTCGCTGTCAAGGAATATACAATGGTAGCATTTCTTGACATTGAAGGTGCTTTCAATAATGTAAAACCGACGTCAATCATGGATGAGTTGGAGTTTCTAGGAATCAACTCTACCCTTAGAAAGTTTATTAATAACTTACTTACTAAAAGTCGCATTACGACAGGCTTGGGGTCTGTGGATCTAAAAAGATGGGTCAGCAGAGAAATTCCTCAAGGAGGTGTACTGTCTCCTCTACTTTGGAGTATAGCCATTAACAATATATTATTGTCTCTGGAAGAAAAAGGCGTAAAAGTAGTTGCGTATGCTGATGACGTGGCAATTGCGGTTAGGGGAAAGTTTCCCAGCATTCTAAGAGATATACTTCATGAGGCTCTACGTGCAACAGCAAAATTCTACGTGCAGCGAAAGTGGTCTGGGTATAAATCCGTTCAAGACATAGGTAGTTATATTCAGCACGAGATACAAGTTGCCTACAGCGGAACCTGTCTCCTTGGCTGGAGCGAACGTCCCATTTACAGAAATCGCAAAATACCTGAGTGTTTTGCTCAACAGGAAATTGAACTTCAAGTCCAACATTTTGGAAAGGGCAAGAATGGCCATTCTTGCCCTCTACACCTACAAGAGAGCCATTGGCAAAAGTTGGGTATTTAGAACGCGTCTCATGCATTGGGTATATACTGCAGTTGTCAGACCTATTATGCTACATGGTGTTATGATCTGGTGGACGGCGCTTCAAAAATCCACCTACTGCTAAATACTTAACCGGATCCAAAGGATGGCTTGTTTGTGCATCACAACCGCACTGAGGACGACACCATCTGATGCACTGAATTTAATGCTACATCTTTTGCCTCTGAACATTGTGGCTAGGCAAATTTCAGCGACCACTGTCGTGAGGTTAAGGGAGCTGTCTCTTTGGTCATGTGGCGGCTACGATATTCCAGGCAGTGTGGATTACACCCAACCTGTGCCGCTACTTGATAAAAATTATTGTACCACTATTCCTGATAGAACCGATTGGATCTACGATATCCCTGATAACAGAAGTTACATAGACTTCTTAACGGATGGTTCAAAACTAAACGACCAGGTGGGCTTTGGTGTGTTCTCTAAAGATATAGGACTGGTCATATCGAAAAGGTTACCCAACCACTGCAGTGTGTATCAAGCCGAGATCCTTGCAATTAAGGAAGTGGTGGAATATCATTACGACGATTGGCATAAATATCTTCTCAGACAGGCAGGCAACCAATTAATCCCTGGAGAACGTATTTCTGAACACAAAAACCGCCCTCGACTGTCGCAGATCTGTCAATGAGATGGCTGAATAGTTCAAAATTCAACTCTTCTGGGTGCCGGTCCACAGAGATGTTCCAGGGAATTCTGAAGCAGACGAGCTTGCGAGACTAGGAAGAAGCTTATACTTTCAAGGAATACTGGAATCTATGGGTATGCCTCGAATCTAGGCCAACGAATGATAGATGGTCACAAAGAGTGGGCTGTGAGCATTCCAAAACTATGTGGCCTAATCTAGACTTGAAGAGTCTACTGTTTTGCTGTCATTGGATAGAACAGACGTCTCAGTCATTGTGTCCATTATGACAGGTCACTGTCTAATCGGAAAACATGCTGACAGACAGCAACGAATTTTGCAGAAGCTGTGAGGACATCGAAGAAGTGACTATAGAACACCTTCTGTGTGTGTGTCCCGCACTAGCAGTTAGAAGGAGTTCCACTTTAGGTTCTCATTTCTTTGAGAACCCGTCTGATTTAGCGGATGTAATCATTCGCAAGTTATTGGGCTTTTTAAAGTGATCTGGATGGTTCAACGGTAGGAACCAAAAGCACCGAAAGGTGACGAACCATGTTATAGCTGCGATGAAACGAGAGGTAAATTTGGCTGGGGATTCAACATCAGCCCCATTTGCGCCCAAGCCCCAACGGAAGGCAAGGACGAACAGATATTTTCTACGAGCGCCAAGAGAGAGAATATGAATGCTGTCCGCCTACGATATTTCTGGGAGATTTTAATGCGAAAATATGGAAGGAAAATATCTTTGGTCCAGCTGTCGGAAAATTTAGCCTACACGAAAGAGGTTAGATTAGGTTATGTTGAAAAGAGGGTGCGGATATAAATCCACCCATGCCATTATGGACATACACCTGAGCCTGTTATCGGCTTGTTGTTTGCTTTTGTAGCAGCACCAAATTCCAACATCAAAGAATTGGCACGGCCACAGGCAAACACTCGATCAAAGGCGAGAAACACGATGGAAGGCATCCAACTAGCGTGTTAGATGTACGATGGGCGAACATCGATTCGGAACCTTACCTTGTTATTTATTTGTTGTATTTTATAACATTTAATATCATAATAAATTATGGTATTAAAAAGGTACAAATAAAAGGTCTTACAACAAAAGTTTTTGTTGCAGCATAGATTCGATCTGTAACTGCACGGAAGCTGGACATTGGAAAGCTTGAAACACAACAGGTGGCCAAGGCATATCCACTCGTCTGACCCAATTGCTGGAAGAAAGCACTTCCTGCCCCGATAGTATAGCAGCGCAATGGCAAACCGTTCCCCTCTCTACGAAAAGAGCTGAAGAGTCAGGCGAAGGAGAGTTATCGAAGAAGGGAGAGAGAAGAAATGTCTCTTCGCAAGAAGAATAAATAAATTTAAAGACGTGTGTGTGAGCGAATCGAGATGTTAAGCAGGCAGAATGAAGTCTGAAAATTCTACCAAAAAATTTAACATCAAACGGATGGCTTTGGTGCAGGCACATTCTCCAGCAGAGACATAGAACGGATTGTGGTAACAGATACAGATAGTGTGTTGAGGATATGGAAAGAACACTTTTCCGAGCTGCTGGCATCCGATTCCGGTGGCCATGAGTATACGAAAGAACCAATCGCTGATGATGGTAGTCTGAACAAGACCCACGTAGCAGTAACCTGGCTGAAAACCAATAAGGCAGCAGGAGCCGATGGGATACCATCGAGAGTACTGTGTGAAAAATGAAAGTCTAAAGGCTCTATCAGTATGGCTATGCATCTGGTAAATCCATCATAGACCAGTGGCCGAATTACCGCATACTGGAAATTTAGGAACGCCAATGTTTAAATCAGTCATAATTTATAAAAAGTTTTGTATATGTATAACAGTGATATAACATTCACTAAAAACGAGACGATATTTCATAGTGATCCGAGAAGGAGAAATCAACAAAGCCGCCATCTAGAGACCTACACATTCAAGAGTATTTCAATCCATGTCTGTGTTTGGCTGTGAGAAAGCTTATCGTGTAATTTCTTTAATATCCTGCTGGAAAAGATTATACGAGATGCAGGTGTGAATAGGCATGCCACACTTCTGACAAGAGAACACATGCTACTCGCCTACGCTGACGACATCGATATTATGGGCTGGTCACCGGAAGAATTTCAATTTCAAAAAAGAATCAACGAAATTGGAGAAAGTTGGGAACTACAACTTTAAGATAGTCAGCAACTTCATCTACCTTGGCACTGCCGTAACCGAAACAAATGACACTAGTTTTGAAGCAGTTGAGGAGCAAAGCCAACTCTTGACCCTATACTACACGTGCTGTTGTATGGCTCAGAAGTATGGGTGCTTGCGAAGCAGATGAGGTGGTACATGGAGTGTTCGAGAGAAAAATCCTTTTTAAAAAAAATATAGACCAGTTTGCGTTAGCGGAGAATATAGACGTTTTACGATGACGTTAGCATAGGAGCTTTACGATGACGTCAGCATAGTTAAACGTATCAAAATACAACGGTTGCGTTGGCTAGAAATGTTGTCAAGCTGGATAAAGAAGTTCCAGCAAGGAAGTTTTTTGAAGGCGACCATAATAGAACTCCCAAAAGGGGAAGACCAAAACTCCGATGGAATGACCAGATGGAGAGAGACATCTTGAATCTGGGTATCATAGACTGGAGATGAAGCGCAAAAGATAGATGCGCTTGGAAATCCATTCTACATTCGACTAGAGGAATAAATTTTCTGTAATGACCAACTAAAGTAAAATAAAGACGTGACCAGTAATGCTAACAATTTATCAGCAAGAAGCAAAAAAATGGAAAAGGGTAAAATTGGGTGTAATAAAGAGTAAAAAAGCACTACCCCTTATCCCTTTGTTAATGCTAGGGGGCATTTGCGATGTATTCAGCCATGCAAGAGAGGTGGGGATAAACAGCACGACGTTCGTTCCACGTGACAAAAATGAACAGTAAAATTGTCATATCAATAAAAAAAAAATTATTTAGCAATAAGCATCCATTTAGGTTAGGTTAGTTTGAAAAGAAGGTGCAGATATTAATCAGCTCCATGCCACTATGGACATACACCTAAGCCAGTAATCGGCTTGTTGTGCGCTCTAAAAATTAGTAACCTCGAAAACTACAATAAAATTTTAAGTTGGGAATTCCGTGCTACTAACAAAATGCTTAATTGTTTTCCTTACCACTCCCCTAAGTTGGTTAATGTATAGTATTGTGTCCCCATCTAAGTACTGGTATCTTTTAGCCGTGAAAGTGTGATCATCTTCCCCACATGCTATCATTTGCTGCACCGATTTTACATTCACTGCCAAATCGTCTGCCTTTTCATTCCCCCTTACTCTGTTATAAAGGGTGATTTTTTTGAGGTTAGGATTTTCATGCATTAGTATTTGACAGATCACGTGGGATTTCAGACATGGTGTCAAAGAGAAAGATGCTCAGTATGCTTTGACATTTCATCATGAATAGACTTACTAACGAGCAACGCTTGCAAATCATTGAATTTTATTACCAAAATCAGTGTTCGGTTCGAAATGTGTTCATTCACCGTAACGTTGCGTCCAACAGCATCTTTGAAAAAATACGGTCCAATGATTCCACCAGCGTACAAACCACACCAAACAGTGCATTTTTCGGGATGCATGGGCAGTTCTTGAACGGCTTCTGGTTGCTCTTCACTCCAAATGCGGCAATTTTGCTTATTTACGTAGCCGTTCAACCAGAAATGAGCCTCATCGCTGAACAAAATTTGTCGATAAAAAAGCGGATTTTCTGCCAACTTTTCTAGGGCCCATTCACTGAAAATGATTTGCAAGCGTTGCTCGTTAGTAAGTCTATTCATGATGAAATGTCAAAGCATACTGAGCATCTTTCTCTTTGACACCATGTCTGAAATCCCACGTGATCTGTCAAATACTAATGCATGAAAATCCTAACCTCAAAAAAATCACCCTTTAGCTCCGTACCCAAACGATATGGATTGTGCAATTCTCAGAGAAGGCGTTAATCTCCTTTTCACACTGCAAGACTGTTCGTGACCTTACCGTCCTTGTTGTTATTGCCATTATGGCCATTTTACTTTCCGTAAAGAGGTTCGCACTCGACGTCCTCGAGTTAGCCCGGATCTCCGCCTGCAGGACTGTGTTATGGTCAGGCAATCTAAAACAGATCTCAGTCCCTGGGTTCTCAATGTAGACCCCCAGGCCCACTATGTCCTCTAGCTTTGACCCATCCGTGTAACACGAACTTCCAGATAGTCATACCGTCAGTCCATGACTGTGCCGCTGGCAGCATTGTCTTGCACTCGACCTCAAATGTCGTGTCAGGTATCCGATCGAAAACCTCTTACCTTCCTTGCAGGTTTCTTATCGTTCGCTTCGATTATGCCGCGATGGTATGAGCTGTTCCCATCCTCAATCCATTCACCCTTTGCCTTAAGTCTTATAGCTGCATTCGCTGCTTCACAGCTAATCTGTAGGTCAATGGGTCCAGTGCCCTAAAGGGCGTGGTTCTCATCGCTCCGAATATGCCAAGACAACATGTTCTCTGAATCTGTCCTATTATCCTTATGTTGCACTTTTTCTCCATCCCAGTCCACCAAACTCTGAGGCGTAAGTAAGTATGTGGACTTTTCTCGGATTCATGCTTCATTTCGTAAATTTCATTTCTCCAATGGAAATTGACTTTGGAGGAAGGTAACGTTGTACCTTAGATGAGGACACAGAAATGTTGTTTTTTTTTTTAACGAAAATATAGTAAATAAAAGTGAACTTTTTTTTTTTAAATATAATTGGACAATCATCTGTGAAGTAAAATGATCATCAATCAGTAATAGAAATTCGAAGTATATGGTTGTGTCAGTTAGTATGTAGCAACTTACATTTTAAGATAGCATCTTAATTTTGAAGTTTTGGTTATTTGGCTCAAAATCATAACTACAATAAAATCCTTCGAGTTAGGCGAAATCTTTGTGTAGTCAAGATATAGATTAAGATTTTTAATAATTTTCTTTAAATTTTTGCAGGGGGTGAGTGACGCAGATATTTGGACATCGTTGTTAATAATACTTCAATATGCCTTTCATTGGAATTCCATATTGTCCCAGTTATGTAGATCTCTATGAGGGATATCTTTGGGTGTGGGACGCACCCCATTGGTACTTGCCATATACTTTTTTTTATCAGAGTCGTTCTCTATTCCCAAATACCTTTAAATTAAATCCCATATTGTGGCGATCGTTGTGGCGTTTTCCCCTAGTACTTGACTTCAGATATAGGCATCAGATACGTATTTTTGGGTTACTATATCTGAGAAAACATTCAATTAAAACGGTCCACCCATTTCTGGTACATCTCCAATATATCGAAATAAGTCTGCTGATATCAGGAAATACTGTCTGCTGATATCAAATTAAAAATTTTAAACTTTTGAAGGTAGCCATACCTTTTTTTAGCTTCTAAACAACAATTAACGCACTTGCTACATATTGGTATACATTTTTCCAAATTTTAGATTTACATTTTTTGTTTTAAAGCCTAAATATGATTTAAGTTGTTTTTTTGTCTGCTGTTATTTATAATCGTCAAAAACTCATAAAATTGTAGAAAATTAAAAGAAATTGTTCACTACATGCCTCTAATGTTAAAAGATGAAATAAAATTATCTGAAAACAGCAGAAAATGTTTGCTATATTAGCAAAAAATTACTGCTGCCAATTTTCTGCAGCAAACAGTTTTGCTAGTTTTATTAACAAATTTTTCTGAGTGTAGATAAGAACGGCCCCAAAAAAAGTTTGGCCTGCAAACTTAAACCCTTTTTAAGGTTTTGCTCTACTGTCCATTTGGAATTTCTTATGCCCCATATTGTGACCCTGAACTTGTTCCACAGTTAAATTTATTTATTAATTATGTAAAATCATTTCGCCAGTTTCAGAATGTCTTTGTGAATCTTTTATAATAAATCAGTTATCACGATTAACAAAACTGATTTATTATTGACAACGATTGTTACCAGCAGGTTTTTCAATCGTAGTCATTTCACGGCATCGGGATCGGTAGAATGCGGGAGTTTCTGTGAAATGAATTCTCGATTCAAACCGCGTGGCATGTCTTCAAGATATTGTTGACTGATTATTTACCTGTGTTGGTGTCAAATGAATAAGACTTGCTAGATGTTCTCTCTCAGGCGCCGACAAATACCTTTGTTGTTTAAATCTTCTTTCTAATTCATACACCTAAAAATTAAAAAAATAAACTGTTAAGAAAAGTTTTAGCAATAAAGAAGGGCGTAAAGTTATTAAATTTATTTAGTAGTGCAAGTCACGGAGTATATTTATTCTAAGATCACAAAGTTCGGATTGCAAATTAAAAGTTAAATTCGTTAAAAAATAAACATTTTCATGTGACACTACTTCTTGATACAGTCCCATATAGACCGATCACCCGATATACAATCGGATGTTTGTGAGGTTAAAAAGGCCCCGGTACTTGTACTGCTGGTCTATATAGGACCATTTTTGGATGTAGCTGTCGTCGTCTTAGGAGTCTTATTTTTTATTCGATTTTGATGCCATTGGAATATTGAATTGGAAATTTTTCTCCATCCGCGGACAATATGGTTATGAAAAGATAATAGTTAGATAAAGGATTTATGTTGGTATATCAATTGATAGCATTTCTTGAACTCATATTTTTTATTTTTATTGTCTTAAATTCTCAAACATAACAAACATAATACTTTAAGCTACGTTCAGATAAGTCAAATACCCAATATGTTTTGTCGTTTTTGCCCAAAATATATCAAAACTCGTACATTCTTGATGTTGTATTCACATTTGACACATTTCGTTTGTCCCAAACCAAATAAAATATCGTCAACTATTAGATCAAACAAGTATAAGCGAGCTTAGTTCGGCCGGGGCGAATCTTATATACCCTCCACAATGGATCGCAATTGTCGAGTTCTTTTCCCGCCATCTCTTCTTAGGCAAAACGGGATATAAGAAAAGATTTGCTCTGCTATTAGAGGGATATCAAGATATGGTTCGGTTTGGACCACAATTAAATTATATGTTGGAAACTTGTGTAAAATGTCAGCCAATTCGAATAAGAATTGCGCCCTTTGGGGGCTCAAGAAGTAAAATAGAGAGATCGATTTATATGGGAGCTGTATCGGGCTATAGACCGATTCAGACCATAATAAACACGTATGTTGATGGCCATGAGAAGCCGTCGTACAAAATTTCAGGCAAATCGGATAATAATTGCGACCTCTAGAGGCTCAAGAAGTCAAGAGCCAAGATCGGTTTATATGACAGCTATATCAGGTTATGAACCGATTTGAACCATACTTGGCACAGCTGTTGGATACCATAATAAAACACGTCTTGCTAAATTTCATTCCAATCGGATAAGAATTGCGCACTCTAGAGGCTCACCTTCGGAAGTTAGCGTGCTTTCGACAGACAGACGGACGGACGGACGGACATGGCTAGATCGACATAAAATGTCGCGACGATCAAGAATATATAAACTTTATGGGGTCTTAGACGAATATTTCGAGTAGTTACAAACCCTCCACCCATCCTATGGTGGAGGGTATAAAAAGGCTTTTATTTGCCCTACATTCGAGAGCATGTAAAATTTGTGTTTCCTGGTTTGATTGAAAGATCAAACCAAAAAAAAAAAAAATTAACATCAACAAATAAAAAGCACCACTTCTCCACCTTCTCTTCCACCGCTTCTTTTATTGCAAGGATCTCCGTTTGGTACACACAGCTGCGGTCGGTTATCCTTCTCGATATGACCAGTCCAATTTCTTCAGGGATGTACTCTGTACAGAAGTCTATATATTTTCTATTATCAAGGATATTAAAGATCCAATGGGTTCTATCAGGAATAGTAATACAGTACTTTTTACCAAAATGTGGATCAGGCAATGTGTAATCCACACTGCTTGGGATATCGGGCATTGTATCAAGGATTACACGGTGCCCGTAGCCGCCACATGACCGACGAGAAAGCTCCCATAGCCTAACAGCAGTGGTCGCAGCAATTTGTCTAGCTATAATGTCTTAATGAATTTGGTCTGTCATTGAATTCAGTGCATCATATGCTATCGTACTCAGCGCGGCTGTTATGCACAAATATGTCATCCTTTAAATCCGGCTGAGTAGTGAACGGACGTTTGAAGCGCCGTCGACCAGATCATAACACCACATAGCATTATATGTAGGTCTGACAACTGCAGTATAAACCTAGTGCAAGGATACGCGCTTTAAATCCAGAACTTATGCTAATAGCTCTGCTGCTGGTGTTTATGGCAAGAATTGCATTTCGTGCCATTTTTAAAATGTTGGATTTGAAATTCAATTTTCTGTCCTATTTGAAATTCAATTTCCTGTCCAACAAAGCACCCACATATTTTGCGCTTTCTGTAAATGAAACATTCTCTCCTCCGTATGTGACAGGTACCACTGTTGGTAACTCGTATCTCCTGCTGAAAAGAACTACTTCTGTCTTGCACGGATTTACGCCCACACCACTTTCGCATGGGCATAGGCATAGGAAACTCAAATGAAAGGCATTTGAGAGCAGATTACGAATATGACATTAAACTTTGTGTCCAAAAATCTAGGTGGTGCTTAAACTTCAATAGGTTAGTTGACCCATTAAAACAATGAGGAATGAAGTGATATATTTTTTGAGTAGAGTGCGTCATTTAAATTTGTGCTCTAGTGGCATATGGGAAGGGGCGCACAATCCTCATATAGACGGTCTCAACCAAACGGCTGTATACACCAATCATGACAATATGGGGTTAAATTAAAGGTATAAAGTTGTGGACTGCGAACCTGATATCTTTATTCTGCTCATATATATATATAGCGTACCACCTCACCCCAAAACAGTCGATCAATCATTATGACCTAACGGGACACTGTTTGATTTAATTAATGTGTGGGGACACAAATAAATGTAGGCCGCCATACCCCCAAAATTTTGACGTTCAGCGTGATAGCAGGAGTCGCAAACCCTAACATAAAGGTTGCAATCGATAGGCAAGGGCAATCGAAGTGCTGCTGGCACTTTTTTGTTCAAAAGTTTAACATGGTTTAATGTAAGAACCACCGCACCAAATATATGGACTGGTAAATTAGTCCTTTACCAAAGAAAATCTTTTAATATGGCAATTTGATTTGATTTAAAAAGACTAAATGATGACTATCTAATAGGTAGTCATTTATAAACAACCACCACACGATGATCCACTTCAAGCGAGTATTTAAAATAGCGCCATCTACTGGCTATTTTAAATTGGATTTAGTTGATCCAATTGGATTTAGTTAATTCAATTTAAAACAGTAGATGGCGCTAATTTGGAGAAGCCAACATAACCAGAGAGAGGGCATAGTGGTCAAAATTAATCATACAGTATTTATCCTTGTTATGACAACCTATCGAGCTTTGAATAAAGAAAAATAAAATATAGGTATTTCGTTGTGGTTGTTTGCGGTATTATTTTTTAACTTTCCCACCAAGACGGTGTTTAAGTAGTTTAAATGTTAATCTTTGCCATAGAAAAAAATAGATATAAATATTAAAATATTAGCTAAAACGTTGTTGCGGACCCTACCCCTAACCTCAATTTTCAGAAATGCCAGATCTCGGAGATTGGTGGTGCGATTTTTTGCGAAATTTTGTGTCCTCTCTTATAGTAGCCTAAGAACAAAAATTTGCTATACAAATTTCGAATGGGGTACCTAGGGGGGCCGCCCCACCTCCAAAACCTACCAAATATATATATTGCCCAATCACGACAATATGGGACTTTATTGAAAGGTATTTGCGAGTAGAACACGTGCCTGCTATCCAATTGTCCAATTGTGGAACAACGTGTTTTTGGGACCACCACAACCCCCAAAACACCCCTAAATTGGACATATTTACCGATCGTGGCAATATGGGACTCAAATGAAGGTATTTTCGTGTAGAATACGTACCTGATATGCAAATTCATGACAAAGTTTCTGGGGGTCCATCCCGTCCCCAAAAAACTCCTAATCAGGGCTTATTTAATGACCATTGGCAATATGGGGCTCAAATAAAAGGTATTTGAGTATTGAATACGAATCTGATATCCAAATGTGGGCCCAAGTGTTTGGGGGCCGTTCCTCTCCAAAAACCCTACCCTAAGAGGACAAATTTACGACTACAACAATATGAGTCTCATATGAAACTTCTTTGAGAGTAAGACACGAATCTGATATCAATATTCGGTAAAAAGTGACTGTGGGGACACCCTCTTCCCATAACACTACCCAATTAGGACGTATTTGTGGACTATTGCAATATGGCGCTCAAATAGTTGGCGTTTCAGAGTAGAATACGAATCTGATATATATTTTCAGAGTCAAGTCACTGAGTGGCCGCTCCATCCCCCAAAACAGCCCCCAAACCGAACATGTTTGTTGACTATGGAAGTTTGGGACTTAAAGAAATGTATATTAGACCACGAAAGTGAAACCAAATGTCTTAGGGACGTCCCACCCCCATATAGGATGTATTTGCAAACCATGCCAATTTGGGTTTTAAAGAGAGTGAAGTTCGATATAGATTGTTTTTACGGCCCATACCCTAAACAGGACATATTTACAGACTTTTGCAATAAAGGGTTTAAATGTAAGGCATTTGAGATAAGAAAACGAATTTGATATCCAATTTTGAGGCCAATGGCAATATGTGGTTCAAATAAATGATATTTCAGAGTAGAGCACGATCTGATATATTTTCACGGCTAAGTGCTTGGGGTACCACTCCCCAAAACACCCCTAAATCTGATATATTTACCGATCATGTCAATGTGGGGCTCAAATGAAAGGTATTGGAAAGTAGAGCACGAAATTGATACCCACTTTCGAAACAAATTTTCAGGGGGCAATTAATTACTGACCATCGCAAAATGGGGCTCAAATAAAGGCATTTAGGAGTAAATACGACTCTGATATTCAAATGTGGGGCCATGTATTTGGGCCCCACAAAGAGTACATGGCACTATGTGGCTCAAATGAAAGGTATTTGAAAACTAATTAGATGAACAATTTTGTGGCCAAGTATTTGGGGGACGTCCCATCCCATAAACTCCCCTTAAACCAATGGCAATATGCGGTTTAAATAAATGCGACGCTACTCTCAGCGTACGATGCTGATATTTTTTCGGGATTAAGTGTCTGGAAGATTGTCACATTCAGGAGCGTACTGAGAAGGCTCACAGATGTTGGACCCTATGTAGACGGGCTCGAAATGCGGCCTGAATCCTAGGATAGTCCACTGACTCCACAGGAGCGTGATTAGACCAATACTTACTTACGCCTCAGTAGTTTGGTGGACTGCTTTGGAGAAAAAGTGCAACATAAGGACCATACAACGGGTTCAGAGAACATGTTGTCTTGGTATAGGGGGAGCGATGAGGACCACGCCCACTAGGGCACTGGAGACTATTCTAGATGTCCGACCCATTGATATACAGATTAAGTGTGAGGCAGCCACTGCGGCTATGAGACTTAAGGCGATGGGAGAATGGATTGAGGATGGGAGCAGCTCACACCATCGCGGTATAATCGAGGCGACGATTGAAAGATCATATTACACGGATGGACAGCTAGAGGACAGAGTGGGCCTGGAGGTTTACATTGAAAACCCAGGGACTGAGATCTGTTTTAGACTGCCTGGACATAATACGGTCCTGCAGGCGGAGATCCGGGCGATCAGAGAATGCGTGAAGTGGTGTGGTGCTATCGCGAGGACGTCGATTGTGAACCTCACCCCTAAATCGGACGTACATATTTACCGATCATACCAATATGGGGCTCAGATTAAAAGTATTTGGGAGCACGAAATTCATACGCACTTTCCCATGGGAATGTCGAGCTCAAATAAGGTCTTTTAAGACCCCTTACCCTCTGAGCGAATTCATTGACCAATAAATATAATATGGTGTTCAGATAAAAGCATTTATATTGTTATTCTGTTAAGTCAAGTGATATACATACATATTCTATTTTCGTAGCTCGGTATTTCATTAAAAGCACTTTAATTATCGAAAATAAATATCGAAAGGATAATTTTGTTCCATATTAAGTAAAAAAAGCGCAGCGGAGCAGGCCGGTTCAGCTAGTATACTATAAAGTAACCCCCAAGTAACTTATTAATAATATTTTTACGGTGTAGTCGATACCTACAAATCCAGCACCAGTAAGATTTTCCTGCTTTCGGAATGAAAATTATCTTCGTATCCTTCCATCACACAGGTGTATACGACATGCTGATACAAGCAGAGTATATCTCCCTGAGCCAAGGATACATAATCAGGACCTAAATCATCAGGAGTCGAAACTTCTTATAGCCCAAAGGATTTTCGACTCAAACACAATTTCCCCAATAACCTCCGACGAATGTATACCAGTAACAACCTCTTCAGGCGTCCGTTGGAGAGTGTATCAGTAGTAGTTCTGATGTTTCCTCACTAGACATTGTCCATATATTCTCTGACTTCTGAATAGATATCACCGTAATATGCCTCGGAAGACCCTATGTCTTCCTTAGCCTAGAGGCCTCAGAGGAATCCTCCACGGCACTCCGGAATTTCACCTAGAATTTGTTCTGAGCCTTTCTCAACTCGACCTAGTATTTGCTTACCTCTGCCTTACAGACATCCCATTCGCCTGGTGCGTTTGCGGCTTTCGCCCTGTTGAAGAGTTTTCTGTAGCTCTTCCTTAAACCAACGATGGGGTTCGCTGTTTGCTCCTTGGCTTGGCTCTAGGACATGTTGACAAAATGAGTCATTCAAGACCTTCGTGAAATGCTTGACCATTATGTCTATGTCCTCCGCAGTTTCCACTTCCTTTTTTGGTCTAGAATGGATAGTCGTGCAGAATGTATGATGAAATTTATCCCAATTCGCCTTTCTTCTGGTTAGTCGAGGGACTACTAGTGCAGTATTTTCGCCAAGGCTGAAACTAATATAACGATGATAATAGAAGCTGTGGTCGTCCAACACTTTCCAGTCGCATGTTCTTGCGTTTATATTTTCCGACGGTAAAAAAGGGCGGTTTATCCCCTTTATTACAAATCGCCAGATTGCAACTTAAAATATATTCGATAAGCAGATCCTACGGATTCAACTCTTTCGGAATTTTGAGGTCTGCGAGCTTAGTACGAATACTGCATGTCTCGAATCGCCATCGGTCTCATTCAATCTACTAATCTTCCAGTCGGTGGTTGAAAGATTGGGATTACATTCGCAAATCGAATCAGGATCAGAGAGAATTCTTGGTATTCAAGTGTGTGCCATTGGTCGAGAAGATATAACGTCCGTCTTGACTAAATACAGTGCTCCGACTAGCAAGATCTCGCCAATAGCATGCAGCGTCACAAACTGGAGGAGCCCCAAGCATTACCGCTAGGACATCGCAGTATACAAATGACAGCCCATTGACTATCCCACTCCAATTGTTTCGAGGTATGTAGACCTGTTTTTCTCCATTTCCGACAACTACCATCACCAAGCTATCCCTAGCGATATTTGCAAAGATTTTTGGACCAATATTATTATTGCTCGCCTTAGTTCATTTAGGCATGGGATGCCCTCCAGGTAACTGTAGCCTTTCGCTAGACTGCAGAGCCGTTTCCGGATGTAGCCTATGCAGCGCATCTCCAAACTCAATTATGGGGGCTTCTCTTCTCATCGGTGAAAGCTATGCGCTTATTGTTATTCCAACCTCTTGAAGAACATATTAGTTTGCCGAAGAAGGACGATAGCCTAGGCAAATTATAGGCGTGCTAAGATAAAGTTGGTTCGTCATTGTCCATAAAACTCAAACCGGGTAGGTTACATTAGGTCGAAAAGAGGATGGTAAAATAAATCCGCCCCATGCCATACACCAAGTCAGTAATCGGCTTGTTTTGCGCTGTAAAAACTAAAGAGTAACCTCGAAAAATAAAATTTTAAGTTAGCAATTAGCTGCGAAAGCCGGGCAATGACATAGGAAATGCTCCAACGCCTCATCATCTTCCCCACATGTCCTACACATGCTATCACTTACGCCAGCGATTTTGCAAAAGTGAGCTCCTTGTCCTATGTGTCCCGTTATGATACCAAAAGCTATACTAACCTCCTTCTTACTTCTTTTGTGTAATAGCCCCGTCCTCACACGATGCAGATCACCCCTCAGGATTTTCGCCGTCCAACCGACCGTTTCCCTGTTCCACAGTGTTACATGCGTGCGTCGTCCTCGCCATTATCTCGGCCCGAAAGGCTTCGGGTTAACCAAGTTAATTGACGGCAGTACTCTGGCCTTCACCGCCAAATCGTCTGCCCTATCATTTCCCCTTACTCCCTTATGGCCCGGCACCCAAACGATGCGGATTGTGCAAGACTGTTAGTGATCTTAGCGACCTGGTTGTTACTACCCTTATGGATTGTTTACTGTCCATAAAGATGATCACACTCGACGTCCTAGCGTTAACAGTTAATAGGTTCTCAACGTGGACCTCAAGGCTCACTCTGTCGTCTAGCTCTGATCCATCCGTGTAATATTATCTTTAGATGGCAATTCTGGGATTCCGTCGGTCCAAGAAAGTGCTGCTGACAGCAATGCCTCGCACTCGACCTCAAGTGTCGTCTCAGGTATCCGATCGGAAACTTCTTCCCTTCCTTGCAGGTGTCCTATCGTCGCCTCGATTATACCGCGATGGTATGAGCTCCTCCCATCCTCATTCCATTCTCCAATCGCCTTAAGTCTCATAGCTGCAGTGGCGCCTCACAAGTAATCTGTATGTCAATGGGTCGGATATCTAGCAGTGACCTAGTAGGCGTGGTGGTCATCCGCCTATGCCGAGACAACATGTTCTTTGAACCTGCTGTATGGTCCTTATGTTGCACTTTTTTTCCATAACAGCCCACCAAACAATTGAGTCGTAAGTAAGTATATTGTAATCACGTTCCTATAAAACCAGTGGACTATACTCGGAATCACGTCTTCATAGTGCCCAACATATGTGAGCCTTCTCAGTACGCTCCTGAATATGACACTTGCAATTAAGTTTCCTATCCAAGACCAATCCTAAGTATTTGACCTTGTCAGATATCGAAATCGTTTTGTTGAGGAAACGTGGTGCGCAAAGTTGACCCACCTTCGTCTTCCTCGTGAACAGGCATATTTCAGTCTTCTATGCGTTAAAATTGAGACCCCTGGGTCTAGCCCAGTCACATGCTATATGCAACACTTTTTCCGTATTCGTAAGGCTGTGTTGGGTCTATCGCCCCTGCACTGCTTAATCTTGTCATCGGCCCCTGTCCGTTAGACGGTAATTAGTGTCCCGCCACTGCATCGCCTGATGGCTCAATATGAGAATATTTGCCTATCCTAGTCTTCCCAATCTTGAAAAAGGCGGCCCTGGCCCCGTAGTACGCCATGCCTTTAGTCTTAGCTAATCACAAGGAGAGTTCCTTCCTCCTTCTCCTCCTTGTGGAAAATCTCCCAATTCTTCACGACCAAATCTTGGTTTTGGTTGTTTAAGACTTCCATCATGCGTTCCATCGCGATTTCGCAGCCCATATGCTTGATGAAGACACGGCGGGGGCTTGCTTGGTCTTCCCAGAGTACTTGATAGTGGGGAACTCTTTTTCTTCTTCAGCGTCTTAGCACTGTTATGATCTTCGGGAGATCTGATTCTCTTTCCAGCTTCCGTAGAAATGCCTGGTTGACACTGTCACTGTCTGAATCTGAAATACCTATTTTACATAAAAGCTAAGGACGAACTCTGCATCCCTCTGGTTTGACCGCCTCTTCCTCGTTTGTTAGGTAAAGTTAGGTTTATGTGGCATTCTATCATCAGACTCACATAGTCGTTTTCGTCCATTGTGATACCACAGGAACAGAAGAAGGAAGATGCTTTCTAGTTCCTATCGTTGAACCATCCAGGATCGCTTTAAAAGCCCAACAACTTGCAAATGTTTACATCCGCAAAATCAGAGAGGTTGTCAAAGAAATGAGAATCTAAAGTGGAACTCGTTCTGACTACTTCAAGTCCAGATTAGGCCACATAGTTTTGGAATGCTGATTCTATTATTCGATGACCTTCGGGCCTGGTCCTGAAAATTTAGCTTACATGTCGCTGAAGGCATACCTGCAGACTCCAGTATACCTGGAATTTTGAACTGTTCCGCCGTCCCGCTGAGACAGTCGGTGGTGGTTTTTGTGTTCAGAAATACGTTCTTCAGGGATTTAGTGGCTGCCTGGCGGTGTTAGAATATATTTATGCCAATTGCCGTTATGACATTATATCTTAGCCATTCCACCACTTCCTTAATTGCAACGAGCCCCCATTGATACACACTTCAGTGGTCGGGTAACATTTTCGATATGACCAGTTCTAGATCTTTAGAGTACACCTAAAGCCCTTCTGGCCATCTAGTTTGGAACAATCCTTAAAGAAGTCTATGTAACTTATATTACCAGGGATATCGTAGTTCCAATCGGTTTTATCAGGAATAATGGTACAGTACAATTCATAAAAAAGCGGCTCAGGTAGGGTGTAATCCAATATCCTGAAACATCGGATATTGTATCTAGGAAAACACAGTGTTCGTAGCCGCCACATGACCAAAGAGAATGCTTTTTAGCATTGCGGCATTGCTCGCAGCAATTTGTTTAGCCACAACGTCCAGAGGAATTAGATGTAGTATAAAATTCAGTGGATCAGATGGCGTCGTTCTTAGTACGGCTGTGATTCACAAACAAGCCATCATTTTGATCTGTCCAGCAAAACACCCAGGTATCTTGCGCTTTACGTAAATGGAACATTCTCTCCACCCAAGGAGACAGGTTCCACTGTAGGGAACTTGTATCTCCTGCTGAAAGTAGTTTTGTCTTGCACAGATTTATACCCAGACCACTTTCGGTAGCCTACTTTGATGTTGCACATAGAGCTCCCTGAAGTATATCTCTTAGAGTGCTGGGAAACTACAATTGCCACGTCATCAGTATACGCGACTACTTTTACACTTTTTTCTTCGAGAGACAATGGTTATATTCCAAAGTAGAGGAGACAGTTCACCGTCTTGAGGCGTTCCTTTGCTGTCCCATCTTTTTAGATCCATAGATCCTTAGCCTGCCCGAATGCATCTTTGAGTAAGTTAGTTATTAATTAACTTTCTTCCGGTAGAGTGGATGTCTAGAAATTGAATGTCGGGTTAGACCACTGTCGAGTTTACATTATTGAAAGTATCTTCAATGTCAATGCTGCTGCCGCGACAGGCGATCTCCAAGGATCTATGCCCTAAGATATGTTTCCATCAACCCCTCAAGAGTCTTCAGGATAAAGGGCGACGGACTAAAAGACGAAAATCTTTCGCCTTTGCGTGGTAAGTTTTTCAGCTTTCGGAATGAAAATAGCCTTCGTGTCCCTCCATCCCACAGGTATAAATGACATGCTGGTACAAGCAGAGTATATCTCCCTATGCCATGGAACCAGTCTACCAGACACAGCTTCTAATTTAACTAGTGATACATCATCAAGGCCTGGCGACTTAAAGGAGTCGAAACATCTTATCGGCCAAAGGATTTGCAGTTTAGACACAGTTTTCCTAATAACCTCCGACGTATCATACCAGTGACAACCTTTTCTGACGCCACGTTGTCCTTTGGAGAATTTCCCGGGAAGTGTCTACCAACGAATAGAATATATGAGAGCACAAAAGTTTTCGCTTAAATCGCACCACCCATCTTCGAGATCTGGCGTTTCTGAAAATTAGGGTAAGGGGGAGGGTCCGCCCCCTTCAGATATCAAAAAATTTGGTACCCTATTTTCACCACGGGATCATTATGCACCATCTATGAAAATTTCAAGAAAATCGGTTCAGCCGTCTCTGAGTCTATAATGAACACACAAACATACAAACAAACCTACTAACAAACACAAATTGATTTTTATATATAAGATAATTAAATTTAAATTATTTTATTAATAGTTATTATAATTTGATTTAAAAAACAACAAAATTAAATAAAATAATATAATAAGAAATTTGACAACAAAATTTAAAAAGGGATGGAATGTACTAAAAAAATTTACAAGTTATTTAGGTTCTTTTTAAAACTAATTCCTTTAAAGGGAATTATCTTTCTCCCTCTTTTAGATCTAGCAAATTTTAATCTTTCGAAGAGATAATTGGGTTTTGGTTTTGCAATAATCTTATGCAGGAATATTAGTGATCTAATTCGGAGAAGAGGATTTGAGCAGTTCGCTGGATGTCCTACTCTTTATCATGGTGTACACAATACGTTTCATGGTTTTGAGTAGACGTAAGGCTTATGAGTCTGTAAGCTTTGGTGTCGCCTTGCCTACTGCCAGGCTTTCGGAATATATGGAAGTCCCAGTCGCGCTGTGAAGATATTGGCCAGGTGGGGCGCTAGCTAGTCTGCCTCCTTCTGCAGTAACGCCGGAAATATTCCATCAGGACCGGGTGATTTAAATGGTTTCAAGCTCCTCAAGGATTCCTTCACCATAAATTTCGTAATTATAAACCCCTTGATCAACATCATTTTCCAAGGTTCCGGTGTCTCCTTGAGTCCCGTCGTATCCTGTGGAAAATGCGTTTTCATCAAAAGCCTCAACATGTCCTCCGTTGTCTCTGCTCTCACTCCCATGTCGTCTACTAAAGTTTCAGTTTGGACATGGGTTTTTGAGAGAAACTTTTTCATCTCGGATGCGTCATTAACGCTATTGACCAGTTCGCAGAAAAGCTTCCAACAGGCACGTTTTGCTGCACTGGTAACCTTATTGTGTTCCTTGAGCCGTGTGTAAAACACTTCCCAATAAACTTCAGCTTTTTTACGACGTGCTCTGTTGAAAGAGAGAGTCGAAAGGCAGATAAAGTGATGCCAGCCATAGTCCACCGTCTCCCTGTCTCGCCACTGTTGCACCCGACGTTGACAACTCTGGTAAAAATATATAATTAAAATTTTAATGACCAATAGCGCAGGTCCTCGGCCGAGTACCAGTGTAAGCATAGAATAATTGGTAGTTAATATGGTTCACAAACTTTTTGCCGGGTCGTCCATGGCTCCTGAATTAAGGCAATATGAGCTTTGCCCTTGCTGGCGAAATCCAAACGTGCGTGTGCCTCATCCAATCTACCAATCTTCCAGTCGGGAGTTGAAAGTTTGGGATTACATTCCCTTAGTCTTTTGAGTAGGGATTCAGCATCTGAGGGAATCCTTGGTATCCAATATCTTTCTTCTTGACTAAATATAGTGCTGCATCTGGCCAGATCTCACCAATATTTTTTAGCGCACAACGGTACATTTCAATTGAGCGTTAGTACCCGAATGCAATTAGTCTGTATCGGCCCCGATAACAGCCTACATCGTCACACACGGGAAATTCCGCAAGATGATCGGAGTATACTGGTGACAGTCCATTGACTATCCCATTCCAACCTAGGTATGCAGCCCTGTTCTTCTCCCTTGTCGACAACTCCCATCATCAAACTGTGCCTAGCGGCATTAGCAAATGTTCTTTGATCCATCTTCCTATTGTTCGTCCTAGTTCTTTCGTATTATATTCAAATACTTTTCATTTGATACCTATATTGTCCCTATCGGTCCACTTTTGATTTCGGGTTGTGTTTTTGGCATTAGGAGGAGGGTCCATCCCCCTTCCGATACCGAAAAATTATATAGCCTATGATTTTTTCCAGACCAACCTAAACAATATGCAAAAATGTTGAGAAAATTGGTTATGCCGTTTTTCAGTCTATACGAAAGAAACAAACCGAGTCCCATATATCCGTCAATGGCTAATGTGCCCATTTTGGGTGTAATAGTATATCGCTTGACTAACAGTATATCGCTTTATCTGAATCCCAAAAAATATCAGCATCGTGCTCTTCTCTCAAATACCATTTATTTAAACGCCATATTGCCATTGGCTTAAGAGGAGTTTACAAGATGAGGCGTCCCCAAACACATGACCCCAAAATAGGTTATCAAATTCGTTTTCTAATCTCAAATACGTTTCATTTGAGCCACATATTGGCATGGCGAAAAATTTTTTCCCTTTGGGGGTGTTTTGGGAATGGCGTCATGCACTAAATACATGGTCCTACATTTGGATATAAATTCCGTATTCTACTTCCAAATACCTTTATTTGAGCCCCATATTGCGATGGTCACTCAAAAATTGCTGTTTGTGGGGTATTTTGGGAAATAGGTAGACCCCCAGAAAATTGGTTCCGATAATGGGTACCAGTTCTTACTCTACCCCCCATACTTTTCATTTAGGCCCACATTGTCATGGTCGGTAAATATGCCCGATTTAGTGGTGTTTTGGGGATTGGGATGGTTGCCCAAACACTAAGCCCTGAAAATATATCAGCAAGGTGCTCTATTCTCATATTTCTATATATCATTTATTTGAACCTCATATTGCCATTGGCTTTAAAATTGGATATCAAATTCGTTTTCAAAAACTCCTTATTGCAAAAGTCAGCAAATATGTCCGATTTGGGGTATTGGCCCTAAAAACTATAAATATTTAGTTCCACTCTCTTTACGACCCAAATTGTCTTGGTGAGCAAATACGTCCTATTTGGGGGTTGTTATGGTGGTGGGACGTCCCCTAGACAGTTGGTCCCTAATTCGATATCAGATACGTGGTATACTCCCAAATACCTTTAATTTGAGCCCCATATTTCCATAGTCGGCAAACATGACCGGCTTGGGGGGTGTTTTGGGGCATGGGCGGCCACTGTGTGTTGGCCTTGAAAATATACATCGGATTCGTGTTCCACTCTAAAAACCCTGTTATTTGAGCCTCATATTGCAAAAGTCAGCAAATACTTACTATTTGAGTGGTGTTGTAGGGGTGGGGTGGCCCCGTAGACACTTTTCCCAAATATTGATATCAGATTCGTGCTTTACTCCCAAAGACCTTTCATTTGACCCCCACATGGCTATGGTCGTAAATTTGTCCCCTTTGGGGTATGTTTTTGGGGAGAGGCGGCCCCCCAAACACTTGGTCTCATATTTGGATATCAGATTCTAATTCTACACTCAAATACCTTTTATTTAAGCCCCATATTCCCATTGTCAGTAAATAAGTTCTGTTTGGGGGGTGTTTTGGGGAAGGGGTGGACCCCCAGAAACGTGGTCGCACATTTGGATATCAGATTCGAATTCTACTCGCAAATACGTTTCATTTGAGTCCCATATTGCCATGGTCGATAAATATGTCCGATTTAGGGGTGTTTTGGGCGTTGGGGTGGTCCCTTTAGCACTTGGTCCGACAAATGGATATGAGATGCGTTTTCTTATCCAAAATACCTTTCATTTGAGTCCCATATTGTCGTGATTGGTCTAAATATATATTTGGTAGGTGATAGGTTGGGGTGGCCCCCTAGATACCCCATTCGAAATTTGGACACCAAATTTTTATGTTTAGGGTACTATATGAGAGCAAACAAAAATTTCGCTTAAATCGCACCACCCATCTACGAGATCTGGCGTTTCTTAAAATTATGGTAAGGGGGAGGGTCCGCCCCCACCCTTCAGGTATCAAAAAATGTAGTATCCTATTTTCACCACGGGATCATTATGCACCATCTGTGAAAATTTCAAGAAAATCGGTTCAGCCGTTTCTGAGTCTATAAGGAACACACAAACATACAAACTGACAAACAAACACAAATTGATTTTTATATATAAGATTTGGTTTTAATTTTACTACGCCATTCACGATAGAGGTGTTTGTGGAGGTGGCCTAATTAAATTGGGGAAAAAATATCATGGCAATCCTGACGACAGATGTTCCACATAAGCCTGCACTGGTAATTTTTGAAGATGTCCTGGATAGATGGCATTTTCACACAAACTTCATTGTACTTCACTATATATTAGTAAAAACAAATAAAATGGCGTTAAGTTCGCCCGGGCCGAACTTTGGATACCCACCACCTCGTATATAAAGGGTGATTTTTTTGAGGTTAGGATTTTCATGCATTAGTATTTGACAGATCACGTGGGATTTCAGACATGGTGTCAAAGAGAAAGATGCTCAGTATGCTTTGACATTTCATCATGAATAGACTTACTAACGAGCAACGCTTGCAAATCATTGAATTTTATTACCAAAATCAGTGTTCGGTTCGAAATGTGTTCATTCACCGTAACGTTGCGTCCAACAGCATCTTTGAAAAAATACGGTCCAATGATTCCACCAGCGTACAAACCACACCAAACAGTGCATTTTTCGGGATGCATGGGCAGTTCTTGAACGGCTTCTGGTTGCTCTTCACTCCAAATGCGGCAATTTTGCTTATTTACGTAGCCATTCAACAAATGAGCCTCATCGCTGAACGGTGAATGAACACATTTCGAACCGAACACTGATTTTGGTAATAAAATTCAATGATTTGCAAGCGTTGCTCGTTAGTTAGTCTATTCATGATGAAATGTCAAAACATACTGAGCATCTTTCTCTTTGACACCATGTCTGAAATCCCACGTGATCTGTCAAATACTAATGCATGAAAATCCTAACCTCAAAAAAATCACCCTTTATATGTAAACCATCTTTCACCAAAATTCGGTGAAAATTTCATACCTTATGCCCCATAGCAGTTATATCGAAATATGTTCCGATTTGGACCAAATACTAATAAGTACAGTAGCTATATCTAAAAATAAACCGATTTGAACCATATTCGACACGGATGTCGAAAAGCCTAACATAAGTCACTGTGTCAAATTTCAGCGAAATCGGATTATAAATGCGCGTTTTATGGGGCCAAGGCTTAAATCGAGATATCGGTCTACATGGCAGCTATATCCAAATCTGGACTGATTTGGGCCAAGTTGCAGAAAAATTTCGAAGAGCCTAACTTAACTCACTGTCTCAAATTTCATCGACATCGGGCAATAAATGCGCCTTTTATGGCCCGAAAACCTAAAACCATGATATCGGTCTATGTGGCAGCTATATCCAAATCTGGACCGATCTGGGCAATATTGCATAAGTATTTTGAGCGGCTTAACTTAACTCACTGTCCCAAATTTCGGCGACATTGGACAATAAATGCGCCCAAAACCATAAATCGAGAAATCGGTCTATATGGCAGCTATATCCAAATCTGGACCCATCTGAGCCAAAAGTCCCAAATTTCGGCAAAATCAGATAATAAATGTGGCTTTTATGGGCCTAAGACCCTAAATCGGAGGATCGGTCTATATGGCAGCTATATCCAAATCTGGACCGATCTGAGAAAAATTGGCGAAGGATTTTGAAGGGCCTAACACAACTCACTATCCCAAATTTCAGCAAAATCGGATAATAAATGTGGCTTTTATGGGCCTAAGACCATAAATCGGAGGATCGATCTATATGGGGGCTATATCAAGATATAGTCCGATATATCCCATCTTCGCACTTAACCTGCTTATGAACAAAAAGATCTGTGCAAAGTTTCAGCTCAGTATCTCTATTTTTAAATACTGTAGCGTGATTTTAACAGACAGAAGGACGGACATGTCTAGATCGTCTTAGATTTTTATGCTGATCAAGAATATATATACTTTATAGGGTCGGAAATGAATATTTCGATGTGTTGCAAACGGAATGACAAAATGAATATACCCCCATCCTTCAGTGGTGGGTATAAAAACACAGCCACTGTCTCTATCAGTTGCAGAATTTATTGTTTGTAAAATTTTTGTAGCACAGTTTTTATGTTTTTTAAACTGTACCACCGTGTTTGCCTTCAAAAGACTTCTTTGCTGGACTTTCTTCATCTATTCTGACAGTATGACCTAGCCAACGCAGCCTTTGTATTTTGGTACGTGTAATTATGCTATTCGTGTTTCATACGACGCCTATATTTTCCATTTACGCAAATTGGCTCATATATTTTACGAAGAATCTTTCTTTCAAACACTCCAAGCATTGCCTCGTCTGCTTTCACCAGTACCCATGCCTCAGTACCATATAACAACAGGGGTAGTATCAGTGTCTTGTATAGTGTAATCTTAGTCTGTCGAGAAGTGGCCTTAATTCTAAACTGCTTACTTAATCCAAAGCAGCTTCTATGTGCCAGTTTTATTCTCCGCTTTATTTATAAAATTGGTGTCATTCCGAGACAGAAAAAGTTACTATCTCAAAGTTGAGGTTCCCAACTTTCTCCATTTTCTTTAATTGATCGGTTGTACTAGGCGTTTTGGGAGTTGAAACCATCCATTTCTTCTTATCTCCCTTTACTGCCAGTCCTATTTTCAGTTACCACTTCCGGTGACCGACCTATGATATCGGTATGTAGCGTGTGTTCTCTTGTGGGTAGTGTGCCATATCTTGACTGAAACCTCGTTTGGTATTAAATGGTTCGGAGAGATTCTTTCCTTTTCTTACTGATAAACATGTATTAGCAAGCGTCATCCTGCAGAGTCCTATTAATTTTGCAGGGATACCAAACTCAGACATGGCTTGAAATACTTTTGAACGTATAGGGGTATCGAAAGCGGCTTTGTAGTTAACAAAGAGATGGTAGGGGTTGATTTTTCCTTCTCGGGTCTTTTCCAGGATTTGGCGCACTGTAAATATCTGGTTAAGGGGGGATTTACTAGGTCCAAGGCAGCATTGTTAGGGCCCAATTATCTCATTGACTTTAGGTTTTAATCTTTCACACAATTCGCTCGAGAGTATCTTGTATGCCATGGGGAGGAGACTTATTCCTCTGTAGTTGCACATTCCGTCTTGTCTCTCTTTCTTGTGTACGGGACATAGTATGCAGACGTTCCAATCATCGGGTATGCGTTCTTCTAGCGAGATTGCGCAGACAAGCTAATGCATACGCCATATCCTCAGCATGCTATCTGTGTCAGTTATCAGTTTCTCTTCTTTGTCTCTGCTAGAGGATGTGCATGTAACAATTTCCGGACTTCATTATGACACCTGGACATCCCAATTCGCTCACACTCACGTCTTTCCATTTCCTTTTTCTTTCTGCGGAATAGACGTTTCTCCTCTCTCCCTTTTTCCCGATACCTTTCCTTCATCAGGAGCGTTGCTACTGATTGCAGGGTTGCTCCGCATGCCGCACTCTTGGCTTCAGCAGCATCTCGGCGCTCTTGGTCGTATCATGGGTTTCTTGGGGGAGGCTTCCGGTACCTAAGTACGGATTTCACCGCATTTTCCATGGAATGGGTAATGGTTTGCCACTACGCCATTATTTCACCGGAACAAGGACTGCTCTCATCAGGCAGTTGGGTCAACCGAGTGGAGTATGCCGCTGCCATCTGTTGTGTTTGCAACTTTTCAATGTCCAGCTTCCGTGCAGTTCCGTGACTGTTGGACCAAAGTTGTCTTCCTTCCCTGTCTTCGCATTAAAATCTGCCAGAACGATTTCAATATCATGGGGGGCTATAAAAAGAAGGCACGTTATTATTGAGCTTAAACTTGAATCGGACCGCACTCATTTATATGTGAAAAGTTTGCCCTGTTCCTTGGTGGAATGTTCATATGTAAATTTCTTTTGCATTTTTGGAGTTGAATATTGCTTGATGTTGTAATCGTCAGGTCAAAAGTAATATTAATATCTCTTGCCCTATGAAAATAGTCAATTTAATTGTTAAGTAGCGGGAGGGGAGCATGGAGCGGATCTGTGCTAATAAGGTACCCGCTGCGGAACCATAGTTTAGACACTAACAAAGCAAACAGCCACCGATCGACACTTCACTATACACACACGCTTGTCCAACAACAAAAAATTCATTTGCCTTACGGACACACACTCATACAGATAGACAAATTTAGTCTTCCTTTTTTAATATAGAGGGAAAATACATCCTTATATACAATGCTAGACAAGGCACATTCATTCATTTTCAAAGAAACAAACAATTTCTTCCGGCAAGAAGTTGTGATCTGTTTCACTGAAATTCTGTTAAAATTGAAAAAAATTCTGTTATTGTGAACATAAATAATTTGTCACCATTAATGAAAATATGAATTTAAACATAAACAATAATTAAGCTGAATGTAGCTTTCAATGTGTGTAAGAAATCCTTAAAAACTAAATTAGTTTCGTTAAGGAAAATTTATGACAAAAGGCATAACAAAACATACTGTCTGTTCTGTAAAGGAGTACATCCTTTGCGAGTTGCTATTGAAAATGCATTTACATATTTAAAGGATCATGTATACCATATCTCAATCCCCACTACTTGCTCATACAATGTAGCGGACTTCATACTGACATGTCTGCAAAACAATAGGTCAGGTTAGGATAGGTTTAAGTGGCAGATTGCCATCAGACTCACTTGCACGTTTTCGTCCATTGTGATACCACAGGAACAGAGGAAGGAAGATGCCTTCTAGTTCCTACCGTTGAAGCATCCAGATCGCTTTAAAAAGCCCAATACCTTGCGAATGTTCACATCCGCTTAATCAGACAGGTTCTCAAAGAAATGAGAACCTAAAGTGGAACTCCTTCTAACTGCTAGTGCGGGATACACACACAGAAGGTGTTCTATAGTCTCTTCTTCTTCAATGTCCTTCAGTCTTTCAGAATATGTTTCGATTAGACAGTGACCTGTCACGACGGACACAATGACTGAGACGTCGATTCTAGCCAATGACAGCAAAGCGGTAGCCCGCTTTAAGTGTATATTAGGCCACATAGTTTTTGAATGCTCACAGCAGCCCTTTGTGACCATCTATCATTCGTTGTCCATCGGGCGTGGTCCTGAAAACTTAGCTTACATGTCGCTAGAGGCATACCCACAGATTCCAGTATCACTGGAATGTGTAGGGCAGTTCCTAGTCTTGCTTATCCGTTTTACAATTCCCTGGGATATCTCTGTGGCCTGGCACCCAGAACAGGTGAATATTGAACTGTTCAGCCATCTCGTTGAAAGATTTGCGGCAGTCGAGGGCGGTTTTTGTGTTCAGAAATACATTCTCCAGGGATTTAATGGCTGTCTGAGAAGATATTTACGGCAATCGTCGTAATGACATTATATCTTAGCCATTCCACCACTTACTTAAAAGTAAGGATATCCGCTTGATACGCATTGCAGTGATCGGGTAACATTTTCGATATGACCAGTTCTAGATCTTTAGGGTACACTCCAAAGCCTGCCAGGTCATTCAGTTTGGAATCATCCGTATAGAAGTCTATATAACTTCTGTCGCCAGGGATATCGTAGTTCCAATCGGTTCTATCAGGAATAGTACAGGTACAGTAATTTTTATCAAAAAGCGGCTTAGGGCTGTATCAAGTATAACACCGTCTCTGTAGCCGCCACATGACCAATAAGAAAACTCCCTTAACCTCACAGCAGTGGTCGCTGCAATTTGGGTAGCCACAATGTCCAGAGTCGTAAGATGTAGCATTCAATTCAGTGCATCACATGGTGTCGTCCTCAGTGCGGCTGTGATGCACAAATAAGCCATCGTTTGGATCCGGTTAAGTATTGAACAGTAGTTGGACTTTTGAAGTGCCGTCCACCAGACCACAACATCATATAGCATTATAGGTCTGACAACTGCAATATATACGCAATGCATAACACGCGGTCTAAACCCACAACTTTTGCCAATGGCTCTCTTGCAGGTGTATAGGGCAAGGGTTTCCTTTCTTGCCCTTTCCAAAATGTTGAATTTTAAGTTCGATTTCCTGCCCAGCAAAACTCCCAGGTATTTTGCGCTTTCTATAAATGGAACATTCTCTCGTCCTAAGGAGACAGGTGGCACTGTGGGCAACTTGTATCTCCTGCTGAAAAGAACTAATTCTGTCTTGCACGGATTTATACCTAGACCACTTTAGGTAGCCCACTTTGCTGTTGGACGTAGAGCTTCCTTTCCCCTAACCGCAATTGCCACGTCATCAGCATACGAAACCACTTTTACACCTTTTTCTTCCAGAGACAATAATATAATGTTAATGGCTATATAAGAAAGAAGAGGATACAGTGCACCTCCTTGAGGTGTTTCTTTGCTGGTCCACAGATCCGAAGCCAGCCGTAATTCTTCTTTTATTAAGTAAGTTAGTAATGAACTTACGGTAGAGTTGATGCCTAGAAACTCCAACTTCTTCATGATTAACGTCGTTTTTACATTATTGAAAGCACCTTCAATGTCAAAAAATGCTACCTTTGTATATTCCTTGACAGCGAGAGAACCCTCTATGTAGCCGACTAGGTTGTGAAGGGCTGTTTCAGTGGATTTGCCTTTACTATATGCATGCTGCTACCGCGACAGACGATCTCCAGAGATCTTTGCCCTAAGATATGTTTCTATCAACCTCTCAAGAGTCTTTAGCACAAAAGATGACAGACTAATATATAATAATAAAATATTCAATAAGCAGCTTACCCTTTCCGTTGACATTCGAACTTCCTCATATCTGGTGATGTGCATTAGCATCACTTCCTACAATGAGGATCTTCCTCACTACAGAAGCAGCTTCAACCAGCGACCTAAGGTTTAAAGGCGGCACCTCTGAATCGTGTGCTATACATAGCCAGTAATGAGACTTGTTTATTTCAACGCTGGCTACTACTAAATCTACAGTGCTTAGCGACGGAAGAAGATAAACAATTATTCTACTCTTTGCAAGAATACAGGCTCTGTGTCTTCCATTCCCCGTACCCATGAGTAGTTGAAATCCAGAATTTCTTAGTCCACGAACCATTCCTCCACACACACATGGTTCCTGGATTCGAACCACCTCAAAACCCATCTGCCATCAGGAGGACCTTTAGTGCCGCGGAAGCGACCTTATAATGGTGGAGATTTATCTATAGAAACCGGGTGCCTTTGGCAAAAAGCCCCATTCTAAGCCTGGAAACAGACGCAGATCATCAACCCCACAAACCCCAGAATCAGCGAGCAGAATCTGGAAATAAACAGGGTAGTTAACGAACATAAGCGGAATTTGTAGCTAGGGCACTTGGAACAATGTAGTTTAGGCACCGGTGTAGGCAAACTATGGTCTACTGTTAAGTCACTCTCGAACCCCGGTAGACGGGATGACAGGACCTCAGTCACTTTTGGCGAAATACCCGTGACTGTTTTCGTGGTCTTCGAGCCGATGAACAGCCATCACAATTTATCGTGGACGAAGTTACGAATGTCATCCGTGGCGCCAGATCATCTAAGGCGTTGGGCCCCGACAGAATCTCTGCATTGATGTTGAATAATCTGAATTCACCTGGAGTTTCTATTGTCCTCAACCTGTCTTTGAGCACTCTAATAATTCCCAATATCTGGAAAATGGGCAAGAGTGATCCCGCTACTGAAGCCTGGAATGAACCTGAGTTTAGGGGAGTCGTACAGACCGATCTCCCTTCTCTCACCAGTGCAAAGACGCTTGTTGCATTACTCCTCCCGAGCCTCATAGGAGAATTTCCATTCGCCGATCGTCAACATGGATTTCGAAGACTGCATAGCACAACAACAGCCCACCGTACACATTTGCCGTGGCTACAATCAGCCCAGGCCATGTGATAGGACGGTCCTTGTGGCACTGGACCTATCGAAGGCATTCGACACGGTCAGCCATGCCCAATTATTTGAGGACATCGCCAACAAGTACCTCCTGCCAGGCCTGAAACGATGGGTCGCGAATTCTCTGTGTGGTCGCCAGTCATTTGTGGAATTTAGGGATAAGAAGTTGAAGCTCCGTAGAGTGAAACAGGGAGTTCCGCAAGTGGTGTGATATATCCGGCACTGTTTAACCTCTACCTATCCTCCATTCCACCCCCTCCAGACGGCATAGAGATTATATCATATGCGGACGATTGAACGATCATGGCATCAGGTCCCCCACCCATTGATGGCATCTGCGGTTGAAAGTCTACCTCAACGAACTTGCCTCATATTTCGCTGCAAGAAATCCGAAGATATCCGCCACCCAAATCCACCCAAACACCAAATCTTCAGCCACATTTTTCACTAGAAATACGCGTGAGGTAAATACTGAGCTGACTGTGATTGTCGATGGAGAAATGATTCCGACGATCAATTGTCCCAAAACACTTGGCTTCACATTTGACAGCTCTTGTACATTCTCCCCACATGCCACAGCAATTTGCGATGAAGTCAAAAGTAGAAACAAGGTCCTCAAGTCACTTGCTAGTAGCATTGGGGTTCAGACAGAGGAACCTTGTTGACCACGTACAAAGCAATTGGCCGCTCTGTGGTAAGTTATGCAGTGCCAGTGTGGTCACGTCAACTTTGTGACACGCAGTGGAATAATATTCATTTCTGTCAGAATGCCGCCCTCCGAACTGCGACGAGCTGTCTCCTCAGTTCTCATCAGAGACATCACTGCATGCTGTCTAAGCAATACCTTTTGGCTGTTATCGCAGAGACCATCCAAATCATCATCTTGTGGATAGATATCCACCAACCAGAAGCCTTAAGGTAGATCTACATGATCTAGAGCGTGAGGTTCAGCGCTACAAAAGAGAATTTCTAGATCAAGCGGCATATCAAGCAGATCTAGACAACATTCATTCAGGTGAACGCACTCCAATTTAGTCGTAGAGTTCCTGGGTCTTGACACTCAACAGAATCAAGCAGACGAAAGATAGAACACAATTAACTGCTACAACAACACGACAACATCAACAGCCTAATGGATCCTATATCGCAGCTATCCTTGAGTGACTTATATTTTTCTTCCAAAAATAATTACCTTTAACGAGTTACAGGAAAATTCTTGCGGTGCGAAATAGCAAAACGTCCGCTCCACTCAACGCTTCAAACAAGAATATGCTGCAAAACAATAAGCTTCAGTCAAAATTTGCTGCAAAGTTTTTTCCATACAAAATTTTGTTTAAATATGTTTCAGATTACAATATATTTTCTGTGTAATTTTCCCTTTCGGATGTAATTTTAAACGCGAATTAAATTTGTTTAAACTATCTGTAAGGAAAATTGATTAGGAGGTTTTCGTACCCACTTTAAGTGTATGAACTAATTTCAAATTCCTTGGTAATAGGATATATTTCCGTGGTTTAGCAAATTTTCGTACCAGAAGAGAAAATTTTTATAGAAAGTAATAAATTTTAATACCAACTCTGGGTAAATGTTTTGCTACATAATACGATACCGTTTGTTTCAGTGAAGTCAGCAACAACGGTTTAACAACATTTCGTAATATTTTATGTTTATTTCTTTATAATTTTGCCTAAAAAGCCAATATTTTTTGGAATGCTATTACATCTACAAATAAAAACCGCTTGGGACGACATTTTTCTCAGATGTTGCCTACTAAACCTAAGAGAAGATATAAAGTAAATATTAAGGTGCCGACTTGTATATGGTTTCGATATATATAGTTTTTGGGATATTCCTTCAAAGTGATACAACATCAAAATATAACAACCGATTGGGCCGAAATTTATTAAAAACGTCATAGCGTTGTGTAAAGGTTTCTTGCAAATGGAATTGTCCCACTTTTAAGAATCGATTGGGCCGAAAAATTCAACCGATGTTGGCAAATGCCTAAAATAATATAATGCTATATGGTGTTGTGGTCTGGTGGACGGCGCTTCAAAAGTCCAACTACTGTTCAATATTCAACCGGATCCAAAGTATGGATCAAAGCCGATTGAGGACGACATCATCTGATGCACTGAATTTAATGCTACATCTAGTGCCTATGGCCATTGTGGCGAGGAATATTGCTGTGAGGCTAGGGGGTTTCCTTTTTGGTCATGTGGCGGCTACGAACACTGCGTTATCCTCGATACAATGTCCAATGTTTCAGGCAGTGTAATAAAAAGTACTGTACCACTATTCCTGATAGAACCGATTGGAACTACGATATCCCTGGTAATATAATTTACATAGACTTCTATACGAATGGTTCCAAACTAGATGACCAGGTGGGCTTTGGGGTGTACTCTAAAGATCTAGAACTGGTCATATCGAAAAGGTTACCCGACCACTGCAGTGTGTATCAAGCGGAGATACTTGCAATTAAAGTAGTGATGAAATGGCTTAGATTTAATGTCATAACGACCATTGCCATAAATATCATCTCAGACAGCCAGGATTTAGGGACAGCCAGTCGAGGGGATTTAATCGTCTTCTCAGACAGACGATTAAATCCCCCGGACTGTCGCAGATTTCTCAACGATATGGCTGAATAGTTCAATACCGATGTCCCCTACAGAGGACATGACCTTACGAATCTGCTGCTCATTACTCATATGGTTTTTGTCATACATATTTGCTTAAGTCTATTAATGACACCGTTTTAAGTCTTACATATCAATGGTGGAAAGCACAATGCGTGTTTAGCCAGTTTAATTTTGATTTTGTGTGACGTTATCGACTACAAATCACATCTTAGTTTTTATTCCCTCTTCCATAGAATGCTAGTTTTGTCATCCCGTTTATAACACCTCGAAATATTCGTCTAAGGCCTTACAAAGTAAAGCGTTGGGCCTCTTGAAGTCTAGACCGTCAACATAATTTTAGAATGCCCACAACCCCTCTTTGTGACCGCCTATAATCCGTTGACCTTTTGGCCTGATCCTGAAAACTTAGTTTAAATGTCGCTGGATGCATACCAACAGATTCCAGTTCCCCTGGAATGCGTAAGGTAGTTCCTAGTCTCGCAAGCATCGCTGTGGCACGCAGAACAGGTGAATATTGAACTATTCAGCCATCTCGTTGAGAGATTTGCGACAGTCGAGGGCGGTTTTTGTGTTCAGAAATACTTTCTCCAGGGATTTAATGGCTGTCTGAGGAGATATTTATGCCAATCGTCGAAATCACATTATATCTTAGCCATTCCACCACTTCCTTTATTGGAAGGATCTCTGCTTGATACACACTGCAGTGGTCGGGTAACTTTTTCGATATGACCAGTTCTAGATCTTTAAGTACACCCAAAGCCCACCTAGTCGTTTAGTTTGGAACCATTACCGGAGATATCGTAGTTCCAATCGGTTCCATCAGGAATGATGGTACAGTACTTTTTATCAAAAAGCGGCTCAGGTAGGGTGTATACCACACTGCCTGGATCATCGGATATTGTATCAAGGATAACACAGTATCCGTAGCCGCCACATGATCAATGAGAAAGCTCCCTTAACCTCAGTGGCAGTGGTCGCTGCAATTTGTCTAGCCACAATGTCCAGAGGCATACGAGGTAGCATTAAATTCAGTGCATCAGATGGTGTCGTCCTCATTACGGCTGTGATGCACAAACCCATCCTTTGGATCTGGTTAAGTATTGAGCAGTAGGTGGATTTTTGAAGCGCCGTCCGCCAGACCACAACACCATATAGCATTATAGGTCTGACAACTGCAGTATAAACCCACTGCATGACGCGCTGTCTAAATCCCCAACTTTTATTATTGTCTCTCTGCAGGTGTATAGGGCAAGAGTGGCCTTTCTTGCCCTTTCCAAAATGTTGGATTTGAAGGAGACAGGTTCCACTGTTGGCAACTGGTATCTCCTGCTGAAAAAAACTCATTCTATCTTGCACTTGTTAGTAATAAACTTTCTTACGGTAGAGTTGATGCCTAGAAACTCCTTCATGATTAACGCTGGTTTTACATTATTGAAAGAACCTTCAATGTCAAGAAATGCTACCATTGCATATTCCTGGACAGCGAGAGAACCCTCTATGTAGCCGACTATGTCATGAAGGGCTGATTCAGTGGATTTGCCTTTACTATGTGCATGCTGCTACCGCGACAGGCGATCTCCAGAGATCTTTGCCCTAAGATATGTTTCTATCAACCCCTCAAGAGTCTTCAGCATAAAGGATGACAGACAAATAGGACGAAAATCTTTACATTCGTGTGGTAGGGTTTCCTGCATTCGGAATGAAAATGACCTTAGTGTCCCTCCATCCCACAGGTATATATGACATTCTAATACAAGCCGAGTATATCTCCCTAAGCCGGGGAACCAGTTCATCAGACACAGCTTGTTATTCAACCGGTGAAACGTCATCAAGGCCTGGCATCTTAAAGGAGTCCCAAAGGATTTTCGGCTAAAACACAATTTCCCTAATGGGCTCCGACGAATGCATATCAGTGTCAACCTCTTCTGGCGCCACGTTGCCCGTTGAAGAATTTCCCGAGAAATGTGTATCAACATCTAGTGTTTCCTCACTAGACATTGTCTATACATTCTCTGACTTCTAGATATATCCCACCGTAATAGGTCTCTAGGGCAGAAACTTCCTTAGCAAAGAGGCCTCACATGTATGCTCCACGGAGCTGCAGAATTCTACCCAGGATTTGTTCTGAACCTTTTCAGCTCGCACTTATATTTTTTAGCTTAGCCGTTGAGATGTCCCAATCGTGTGGTTCTCTTGGGGATTTTGCTCTGTTGAAGAGTTTTCTGCAGGCGCTGCTTGTCCCTTGGCTTAGCACTAGTACCTTCGGGATCCGCTTGACCACTGTGTCTACATCTTCCGTAGCTTCCACTTCCTTTTCTAGTCTAGAAGGGATAAACGTGCATAATTAGTGCCGAAATTTATCTCAATCCGCCTTTCTTCTGTTTAGCCGTGGGACAACTTCTGATGTATTTTCTCCAAGGCGGAAACTAATATAACGATGATCAGAGAAGCTGTGGTCATCCAACACTTCCCAGTCGCATATTCTTCCACTGATATCATCCGATACTAAGGCGATATCTAGTACCTCCTGCCTGTTCCTGATAATAAGGGTCGGTTTATACCCTTTTTTACGAATCGCCAGATTGCAACTTATAATATATTCAATAAGCAGCTCACCCCTTTCGTTGACATCCGAACTTCGTCATATCTGGTGATGTGCATTAGCATCACTTCCTACAATCAGGCTTTTCTTCCTTACAGAAGCAGCTTCAACCAGCGACTTAAGGTTTGAAGGCGGCATCTCTGAATCGTGTGCCCTATATATGAAGCCAGCCAATAATGAGACTTGTTTATTTCAAGGCTGACTCTCACTAAATCTTCAGTGCTTAGTGGCGGAAGAAGAACAACATTTAGACTACCCTTTGCAAGAATACAGGCTCTGTGTCTCCCACTCCCCGTACCGTTGAGAAGTCTAAATCCAGAAATTCGTAGTCCACGAACCATTCATCCACACACATGGTTCCTGGATGAGAACCACGTCAAATCTCCCAGCAATCAGTAGGACCTTTAGTGCCTCCGAAGCGGCCTTACAATGGTGAAGATTTATCTGTAGAAACCGGACCATAGTCAAGATTCAGAACTTCCACCACTGTTGTGTTAGCCTCGTCTTCTGACTCCACCTGCAGTTCATCCTCACAACATTCTTTAGAACTTGTCATGATGAGCTTCCGTACGCATCCAGGGGCAGGTGAGAAAGCTGGACGCTGGACACTTGCGGTGTGGACGATTTCTTCTAACTGCTTCACTAGTTGCTGCTGTCGAAGTACTTTCTGAGTTCCGTGCTTTCCCGCTATCGCGTACTTTGAGCCCAGTCCAATTTTGTGACCCACCCACACAGGGCTTGTCGGGTCCCGTTTCGACGCCATCCCCTCCTGTTTCGATCGTGGCAGGGGGATTTTCAGTAACCTGCAATCCGTCAGAATTTAGCGATGTGGTCGGCAGTTCCTCAGTCAAGTGTTCAGCAACAACTGCTGAGTCGTCTCCTAATTCCCCAACCCCACCGCTTCTATAGACCTTAAGTTTCAACTTGTTGAATTCGTAGGATACAACCCCTTCAGGCTTGTTGAGATCTGCGAGACAGCCAGAGTTTAGTACGAATACTGCATGTCTCCGGTCACCATCAGCCTCATCCAATCTACCAATCTTCTAGTCGGTAATTGAAAGATTGGGATTACATTCCCTTAGTCTTCGAAGTATCGCTTCCGGATCTGAGAGAATCCTTGGTATCCAAGCATGCTCCATTGGTCGAGAAGGAATATCTTCCTTCTTGACTAAATCCAGTGTTGCACCTGGTCAGATCTCACCAATCTTTTCTAGCGCACAACGATACGCTTCAATTGAGCGAACACCCGAGGCTTATTAAGGGAATCTCTCTCTTCCGTTTGTAACACATCGAAATTTTTGTTTAAGACCCAATAAAGTATATAAATTCTTGATCGCCGTGATATTGTAAGTCGATCTAGCCATGTTCGTCCGTCTGTCGAATGCTTTCTAACTTTCGAAGGAGTAAGGCTAGGCGGTTAAAATTTTGAGCAAATAGTTCCTGTTAGAGTAGTTCGATTGGAATTCTAAATGTGCCATATCGGTCAATGTTTTGATATATTTAGCTCCCATGTAAACCGATCTCCAGATTTGATTTCTTGAGCCTCTTTTGAGAAATCCGATTCCAATTCGATTTGGCTGAAACTTTGCACAGGCGGTTGATGATCTACGTCTGTTTCCATTGGAGCGGTAGATCTAGAGCCCGGGAGTAGGCTTAGAATGGACTCAAAAGACCCAACAGCTGCAGTGGTGGTATGGCCATAGCATGTTGTGTGCTACTGATACCTCAACTGGTGGAGCGGCTGCTCCAGGCTTCACTAGTCAACAGACGACTGGTCAGCAAGGGTTTTTGACGAAGACACATGGTTCAAGTCTTAAGGACAAGGCCGAACCCAATCTTTCTTCGCATGCCTTTATTTTGCCTAGGCCATCGGCCTTTCCCTACAAACCAACACGCTTATTAAGATTTTGGAGTAATGGAAGACGCATCGCCCTCAGGTTTATTGAGAGGCTTGATGCGAATGATCCTAAGACTTTCATTTATAGACTACACGTCTAGATTCGGAAACTTTACCGCAGTCAGCCAAAAGGCTGCGGTCACCTAAAGGGCATCCCATGTCTAAAAGAACTTGGGTGAACAATAGCAAGATGGGTTTAAGAACCTTTGTTAATGTCGCTAGGGGCAGGTAGTTGCTGGCAGTTGTCGACAAGGGAGAAGAAAAGGGCTGCATACCTAAGAATAATTGAAGTGGGATAATCAATGGACAGTCTTAAGTATATTCCGATATCCTTGCAGAATTTCTTGGGTCTCCTCCAGTTTGTGGCGATGCAGGCTGGTATTGGGGCCCGTACAGACTAATTGCTTTCGGGGATAAACGCTTGAAATTTATCGTTGTACGCTAGAATAGATGGGTGGTCAGGTGCAGCACTAGTCAAAAAGGAAGATATTCCTCCTCGACCGATGGCGCATGCTTGGATACCAAGGATTCCCTCAGATCCTGAATCGATACTTGGAAGACTAAGGGAATGTAATCCCAAAGTTTCAACCACCGATTGGAAGAGTGGTAGATTGGATGAGGCTGATGGTGACCGAAGACATGCAGTATTCGTACTAAACTCTGGATGTCTCGCAGACCTCAACAAGTCTGAAGGAGTTGTGTCCTACGGATTCAACAAGTGGAGCTAAGTTGTGGAATCAGAAGACGACTCAGCAGTTGTTGCTGAACACTTGCCTGAGCAATTATCGACCACATCGGTAAGAGACTGAAAAATTCTCTGTCACAATCGAGACAGGAGAGGGTCCCGTTCCGATGCCATGGAACGGGACCCGACAAGCGACGGTTGGACTGAGCTCAAGGTGTGCACCAGCGGGGAAGCGGGGAACTGAGAAAGAAAGGATTGTGGAACCAGAAAACGACTCAGCAGTTGTTGCTGAACATTTGCCTGAGGAACTTTCGACCACATCGCTAAGAGACTGAAAATCCTCTGTCACAATCGAGACAGGAGAGAATGGCATCGGAACGGGACCCGACAAGCGACAGTTGGACTGGGCTCAAGGTGTGCACCAGAGGGAAAGTGGGGAACTCAGAAAGTACTTCGAAAGCAGCAGCTAGTGAAGCATCTAAGGAGGAATCGTCCAAACGGCAAGTGTCCATTGTCCTGAGGAAGAGTGGTTCCACTGCTTTCTCACCTGCCCCTGGATGCGTACGGAAGCTGAACATGGCAAGATCTAACTATTCTTGTGAGAATAAACACCTGGTGCAATCAGAAGACGAGGCTAACACAACAGTGGTGGAAGTTCTGAGTACTGACTATGGTCCGGTTTCTTCAGATAAATCTCCATAATTATATGGCCGCTTCGACGGCACAAACGGTTCTCGTGATGGCAGATGGGATTTGACGTGGTTCTTATCCAGGAACCATGGGTGTATGGAGGAATGATTCGTGGATTAAGAATTTCGGGATTTAATCTACTCAAGGGTACGGGGAACGGGAGACACAAAGCCTGCATTCTTGCAAAGAGTAGAAGAATGGTTTTTCTTCTTCCGTCGATAAGCACTAAAGATCGTCCACACGGCAAGTGTCCATTGTCCTGAGGAAGAATGGTTCCACTGCTTTCTCACCTGCCCCTGGATGCGTACGGAAGATGAACATGGCAAGATCTAACTATTCTTGTGAGAATAAACACCTGGTGGAATAAGAAGACGAGGCTAACACAACAGTGGTGGAAGTTCTGAGTACTGACTATGGTCCGGTTTCTTCAGATAAATCTCCATAATTATATGGCCGCTTCGACGGCACAAACGGTCCTCGTGATGGCAGATGGGATTTGACGTGGTTCTTATCCAGGAACCATGGGTGTATGGAGGAATGATTCGTGGATTAAGAATTTCGGGATTTAATCTACTCAAGGGTACGGGGAACGGGAGACACAAAGCCTGCATTCTTGTAAAGAGTAGAAGAATGGTTTTTCTTCTTCCGTCGATAAGCACTAAAGATCGTCCACACGGCAAGTGTCCATTGTCCTGAGGAAGAGTGGTTCCACTGCTTTCTCACCTGCCCCTGGATGCGTACGGAAGCTGAACATGGCAAGATCTAACTATTCTTGTGAGAATAAACACCTGGTGGAATCAGAAGACGAGGCTAACACAACAGTGGTGGAAGTTCTGAGTACTGACTATGGTCCGGTTTCTTCAGATAAATCTCCATAATTATATGGCCGCTTCGACGGCACAAACGGTCCTCGTGATGGCAGATGGGATTTGACGTGGTTCTTATCCAGGAACCATGGGTGTATGGAGGAATGATTCGTGGATTAAGAATTTCGGGATTTAATCTACTCAAGGGTACGGGGAACGGGAGACACAAAGCCTGCATTCTTGCAAAGAGTAGAAGAATGGTTTTCTTCTTCCGTCGATAAGCACTAAAGATTTAGTAGTAGCCAGCCACGGTGGACCCCAGAGCTGGTTGGTCTAACAGTGGACGTATGGACAATGTCTAGTGAGGAAATTCTCCAACGGACAACGTGGCGCCAGAAAAGGTTGTCACTTGTATGCATTCGTCGGAGGTTATTAGGGAAATTGTGTCTGACCCGAAAATCCTTTGGGCGATAAGATGTTTCGACTCCTTTAAGTATGTTTATTAATAACATACTTAATTAAAGAGGCATTATGGCAGGCTTGGGATCTATCGATCTAAAAAGATGGGTCAGCAGAGCAACAACTCATGGAGAACAAATTATTATTATCTCTGGAAGAAAAAGGTGTATAAGTGGTCGCGTATGCTGATGACGTAGCAATTACGGTTAGAGGAAAGTTTCCAAGCACTCTAAGAGATATAATTCAGGAAGCTTTACGTGCAACAGCAAAGTGGGCTGCTGATAGTGGTCTAGGTATAAATCCGTGCAAGACAAAATTAGTTCTTTACAACGGGAGATAAAAGTTGTCTGCAGTGGAATCTTTCTCCTTGGGAGGAGGGAAGGTTCCATTTAAAGAAAACGCAAAATACCCTGGTTTTTTGCTAGACAGGAAATTGAACTTCAAATCCAACATTTGGAAAGGGCAAGAAAGGCCACTCTTGCCCTCTACACCTGCAAGAGGCCATTGGAAAAAGTTGTGGAGCGTAGACTGCGTGTCATGCTTTGGGTATATACTGCAGTTGTCAGACTTACAATGCTATATGTCTGTGGTCTGGCGTACGACGCTTCAAAAGTTCATTGGATGGCTTGTTTGTGCATCACAGCCGATTGAGGACGACACCATCTGATGCACTGAATTTAATGCTACATCTTATGCTTCTGGACATTGTGGCTAGACAAATTGCAGCGACCACTGCCGTGAGGTTAAGGGGGCTTTCTTATTGGTCATGTGGCGGCGACGGATACTGTGTTATCCTTGATACAATATCCGATGATCCAGGCACTGTGGATTACACCCTACCTGAGCCGCTTTTTGATAAAAAGTACTGTACCACCATTCCTGATGGAACCGATTGGAACTACGATATCCCTGGTAATGGTAATGGTTCCATACTAAACGACCAGGTGGGCTTTGAGTGTACTTAAAGATCTAGAACTGGTCTATCGAAAAGGTTACCCAACCACTGTAGTATGTATCAAGCGGAGATTCTTGCAATTCAGTATAAGATAATGTCATTACGGCGATTGCCATAAATATCTTCTCAGACAGCCATTAAATCCCTGGAGAATGTATTTCTGAACACAATATCCGCCCTCGACTGTCGTAGATCTTTCAACGAGATGGCTGAATAGTTCAAAATTCACCTGTTATGGATGCCGGGCCATAGAGATATCCCAGGGAATTGTAAAGCGGAGCTTGCGAGACTAGAAACTACTTTACGCATTCCAGGGATACTGGAATCTGTTGGTATGCCTCTAGCGACATGTAAGCTAAGTTTTCAGGACCAGGCCCGAAGGGCAACGAATGATAGATGGTCACAAAGAGGGGGCAGTGAGCAATCCAAAACTATGTTGCCTAACATAGACTTGAAGAAGTCTACCGTTTTGTTGTCATTGGCTTGAACAGACGTCTCAGTCATTGTGTCCATCATGATAGGTCAATGTCCAATCTGATTTAGCGGTTATGACTATTCCTAAGTTATTGGGCTATTCAAAGTAGTCTGGATGGTTCAACGGTAGGAACTAGAAGGCATCTTTCTTCTTCTGTTCCTGTTTCACAATGGACGGAAAGGCCTTAGTGAGTCGGATGGCAGACTGCCACGTAAACCTAAACTATCCTAAGTATGGTCTGAATCGGTTTAAACCCTGATATAGCTCCCATATAACCCGGTATGAGATGGCGCAGTCATTTAAGTTTATATTTTGTAGATCTTGTCAAGGGCTTTATTTAAAAAAAATCGTGTAAGTCTAGCCTTTATTTTAAAAGTTATAGCCTCTACAAGATTGTTTAGGTCAAAAGTGGTCAACTTTGACTCCCTTAATCTCACCCTGTATTGGATATAAGTCAATCTAGTTCAGAGATTTTGAAAACCTATGTCCTCTTCAATAATGCCTAGAAACTTTTAAAAGGAAATAGTTTAAAAGTTGTATACTTATTTCCAGTTCTATTCCCGTTTAAAGCACTGTATGACGCTATTCTTAACTTCAATTCAAAAAAACGCTGAAAATAAATTTGAACTAAAGGGTGATTTTTTTGAGGTTAGGATTTTCATGCATTAGTATTTGACAGATCACGTGGGATTTCAGACATGGTGTCAAAGAGAAAGATGCTCAGTATGCTTTGACATTTCATCATGAATAGACTTACTAACGAGCAACGCTTGCAAATCATTGAATTTTATTACCAAAATCAGTGTTCGGTTCGAAATGTGTTCAAATTTTGACAAATTTTGTTCAGCGATGAGGCTCATTTCTGGTTGAATGGCTACGTAAATGAGCAAAATTGCCGCATTTGGAGTGAAGAGCAACCAGAAGCCGTTCAAGAACTGCCCATGCATCCCGAAAAATGCACTGTTTGGTGTGGTTTGTACGCTGGTGGAATCATTGGACCGTATTTTTTCAAAGATGCTGTTGGACGCAACGTTACGGTGAATGAACACATTTCGAACCGAACACTGATTTTGGTAATAAAATTCAATGATTTGCAAGCGTTGCTCGTTAGTAAGTCTATTCATGATGAAATGTCAAAGCATACTGAGCATCTTTCTCTTTGACACCATGTCTGAAATCCCACGTGATCCGTCAAATACTAATGCATGAAAATCCTAACCTCAAAAAAATCACCCTTTAGTAAAAGCGTGCTATGTTCGGCCGGGCCGAATGTTCGGAACCCAACACCAAGGATTCTGCTAAGAACGTATACAAAATAAATTTAATTGACAAATCAAACAATAATTGCGGCTTGTAAGGGCTCAAGAAGTCAAATCAGCAGATCGGTTTATATGGGAGCTATATCAAGTTATAGACCGATTTCGACCGTACTTGGCACAGTAGTTGAAAGTCATAAGAAAACACTAAATGCCACATTTCGCTCGTAAGGGCTGAAGGAGTCAAATCGGTAGATCGGTTTATATGGAAGCTATATCTAAATCTGAACGAACATGGCCCATTTGCAATCCCCAACGACCTACACCAATGCTTGGCATCTGTGCAAATTTTCAAGCGGCTAGTGATTTCTATTTTGGTATTCGTATTTTATTATGATAAAACCCATACAAAAGACAATGACTTATATAAAGCATGGGTTGGTAAATTGATAAGTACAATGATTTCAACAAGTTTTCATTTAAATAGAAATAATAATTTGTAAAAAATATTTAACAAAAAAAAATCGAAGAAAATTTAACAATTTAATCGAAGATACTGATAAAATAAATAAATAAAAAGTTATAAAAACGAGACAAAACCAACAAAAAAATAAAATGATTGTAAATCGAAGACTTGAACTGTCCTTCGTTACGTATAATTTGAATACTATTGGGCAGATTATGCCAGAAACGTATAGCATTAACAAATAACTGTTTTCCAGATACACGATATTGATGACGTTTACCTCTTGTAGAGTTGGCAAAACGCAATACAGAAGCTAGATATGACGTTTATTGGTATAAATAATATTGTAGATCATTAGCAACGAGCGTATCTTAAGGTACGAGTTAAACGAGACACCATATACTTGTCTGTCAAAATCAGATACCCGGCCTCTTCTACGCAAATCAAAAATGTATCAGTTACATCACAACATCGAGACGTTCATAAATATATATATACTTTATAGCGTCTTAGACAAATATTTCGGGGTGTTACAAACGGAATGATTAGTATACCCGCATCCCATGGTGGTGGGAATCGCCTTAAATTTAAGATTTTCTCTACCCGAGTAAAAAAAAGTTGATATGGTGATCAGATATAATTGGAACCGAAAATTGGATATAATTGTATCACACTATATCCAAGTAGCCTACCCGGGCCCGCTCCGCTGTGCTTTCTTTTACTTTATATGGAACAAAAGTTTCCGTGGAATATTTATTTTCGACAATTAAAGATCTTTTAGTGAAATACCATGCTGACTTGATTAACAGTTTAACAATATAAGTGCCTTTATCTGAATCCCATATGATCTTTATTGGTCTACTAATTTAAGTTTGGATGTAAGGTGTACTCCATTCTTAAAATACTTCATTTCAGCACGATATTCTCATAATGTCTGATTTAGTGGTGTTTTCGGGGGAGAGGCGGTCCTCCAGATACTTGGCCCTGAAAAAATATCAGCATCGTGCTCTTCTCTCAAATACCATTTATTTAAACCCCATATTGCCATTGGCTTAAGAGATGTTTACAGGATGAGATGTCCCCCAAACACACATGGCCCCAAGATCGGTTATCAAATTCGTTTTTTAATCTCAAATACCTTTCATTTTCGCCACATATTGGCCACCACGAACTAATATCAATCTATTCATTGAAGAACTGGAACAAATCATAAAAACAAAGCAATAATAGTAGTAGGCGATATGAATGTAAACATATCAACAGAAAAAGAACTATCAACAAGAAACTATGTAGATATGATGTCTGCTAACGGACTAGAATGTATGGTAAATGAGATTACAACAGAAGAAGTGCAAACAAGTAAAAGCGTGCTAAGTTAGGCCGGGCCGTATCTTACATACCCTCCACCATAGATCGCATTTGTCGAGTTCTTTTCCCGCCATCTCTTCTTAGGCAAAAAAGATATAAGAAAAGATTTGCTCTGCTATTAGAGCGATATCAAGAAAGGGTCCGGTTGGGACCACAATTAAATTATATGTTAGAGACCTGTGTAAAATGTCAGCCAATTTGAATAAGAATTGCGCCCTTTGGGGGCTCAAGAAGTAAGATAGAGAGATCGATTTATATGGGAGCTGCATCGGGCTGTAGACCGATTCAGATCACAATAAACACGTATGTTGATGGTCATGAGAGAATCCGTAGTACAAAATTTCAGGCAAATCGGATAATAATTGCGACCTATGGAGGCTCAAGATGTCAAGATCCCAGATCGGTTTATATGGCAGCTATATCAGGTTATGAACCGATTTGAACTTTATTTGACACAATTGTTGAAAGTAAGAATAAAATACTTCATGAAAATTTTCAACCAAATCGGATAGGAATTGCGCCCTCTAGAAGCTCAAGAAGTCAAGTCCCCAGATCTGTTATATGACAGCTATATCAGGTTATGAACCGATTTGAACCACATTTGGCACAGTTGTTGGATATCATAATAAAACACGCCGTGCCAAAATGCATTCAAATCGGATAAGAATTGCGCACTCTAGAGGCTCAAGAAGTCAAGACCCAAGATCGGTTTATATGACAGCTATATCAGGTTATGAACCGATTTGAATCACACTTGGCACAGTTGTTGGATATCATAACAAAACACGTCGTGCGAAATTTCATTCCAATCGGATAAGCATTGTGCACTCTAGAGGCTCAAGAAGTCAAGACCCAAGATCGGTTTATATGGCAGCTATATCAAAACATGGACCTATGTGGCCCATTTACAATACCAACCGACCTACACTAATAAGAAGTATTTGTGCAAAATTTCAAGCGGCTAGCTTTACTCCTTCGGAAGTTGGCGTGCTTTCGACAAACAGACAGACGGACGGACGGACATGGCTAGATCGATCAAGAATATATATACTTTATGGGGTCTCAGACGAATATTTCGTCCACCATCTTATGGTGGAGGGTATAAAAAATAAAGGCACCTGCATTGATCATATTTTTGTACGCAAAAACAATAACAACCGCTCTCTCTATTGTAATTCAAACTACCATTTCTGACCACTACTCTTTGTTTGGCTGTGTAGAAGATGCAAACAATCAAAACAAAAAAAAAAAAAAAAATAATGAATGCTTTGCTATCCAGGGTACGGAACTAAAACAATCACCATGTGCCATAATTAGTTCTAAAAACGTAAATGAAATGATAAGAAAAACCAGGTGGAATGAAGTTGTTGATCAAAACTAAAATTGTTTGGAAAATTTTGAAAATTTGTACAAGAAATTTACAGAAATATACAGAAAGTTAATCCAAAACCGAAATGTGAAAAAAAGAAATGATTTTCCTTGGCTTAATGAGCAATTACTAAAGTACTGTGATATGAGGAGTCGGCTTCATAAGAGATAAAAATAAAAAATAATAATAAGAGAGACATTGAACGAGATTATAAAACCTATAATAACAAACTAAATCAATTAATAAATAATGCTAGAAACGAATATCGGAGAAAAGAATTCATAAAAAACCGACATAACATCCGCGGAACTTGGTCATTAATCAATGAAATTACTGGCAAAAAAATGAAAATGTGGATGAAATAATAAAAAAACTTTAAAAATGAATATCTTAAACAAGTAACTGAAAATTTTGCTATCAAGTTCAAAGGAAACGTTATGAATATTTTACATGACTGTGACATCAAAACCTGGTCTAGCAGAGAAACTAGGATACCAAACTCAATTTATATAAAGGGTGATTTTTTTGAGGTTAGGATTTGAATCATTTTCAGTGAATCATTTTCAGTGAAATCATTTTCAGTGAATCGACAAATTTTGTTCAGCGATGAGGCTCATTTCTGGTTGAATGGCTACGTAAATAAGCAAAATTGCCGCATTTGGAGTGAAGAGCAACCAGAAGCCGTTCAAGAACTGCCCATGCATCCCGAAAAATGCACTGTTTGGTGTGGTTTGTAAGTTGGTGGAATCATTGGACCGTATTTTTTCAAAGATGCTGTTGGACGCAACGTTACGGTGAATGAACACATTTCGAACCGAACACTGATTTTGGTAATAAAATTCAATGATTTGCAAGCGTTGCTCGTTAGTAAGTCTATTCATGATGAAATGTCAAAGCATACTGAGCATCTTTCTCTTTGACACCATGTCTGAAATCCCACGTGATCTGTCAAATACTAATGCATGAAAATCCTAACCTCAAAAAAATCACCCTATAGAACCAACAACGGAATTAGAAATATTGAACATACTTAGCAAACTAAACATAAATAAAAAGGTGCAGGAGCCGATGGAATCAGACCAAAAGACCTAAAAGCAAACTCCAAACTTTTAGCTCCTCCTATAACCAACATCGTAAATGCAAGCATAGCAGAGTGTTCCGTGCCAAAAATGTAAAAAACTGCACTTATTAGACCAATATACAAAAATGGAATTAAAAACGATTATAATAATTATCGACCATCCTATTTTACCCACAATAGCAAAAAATATTGGAAGAAATTATAGTAAGAAATTATAGTAAGAAGGATTAGAGGATTTCTTACTAAATATAAAATTATAAATAAACGTCAATACAGATTCCAGAAAGGTAAAAACATAAACCAATTACTTGGTCATTTCTAAACGCACATAAACAAATGTCTGGATAAAAGAATGCATTTCTTAGTTGGTTTATTGACTTCAGCAAAGCGTTTGACACACTATGCCATAAAAATATCATACGAATTCTTGAGAGAAATGAAATTCGAGGTCATTTCTAAACGCACATAAACAAATGTCTAGATAAAAGAATGCATTGCTTAGTTGGTTTTATTTATTCAGCAAAGCGTTTGACACACTATGCCATAAAAATATCATACGAATTCTTGAGAGAAATGGAATTCGAGGACAGTGTCTGGAATGGATAAAAGATTACCTGGATCGCAGAACCTAAAAAGTAAAAGTTGAAAATAGCTTAAGCCAAGAGATATGCTTAATATTGTTCCTGATATACGCCAATGAAATGCTGAAGCAATTGAATTCCAACAAGACTTTCGCGTATGCCGATGACACTACCATTGTAGTGGCTCATGAGAAGCTTGAATCAGCAATTAATATAATTCAATCGGAATTAAATGTCATATCTAGATGGTGCCATAACAATGGACTGGTTATTAATGCAGCAAAACTAAACTAATGCACATTAAATTACCCAGTGTGCCAAGCTGTGTGATAAATATAAAATTTCATAATTATGATTGCCTGCACAAAAACAAGTCAACTTCAGCACTACTCGATGATTTGTTTGTTTGTATATTTGTGTGTTCCTTATAGACTCAGAAACGGCTGAACCGATTTTCTTGAACCGATTTTCTTGAACCGATTTTCAGATGGTACATATTGACCATTGGTGAAAATAGGTTACTATATTTTTTGATATCTGAAGGCGGGGCGGACCCTCCCCATTACCCTAATTTTCAGAAACGCCAGATCTCGGAGATGGATGGTGCGATTTAAGCGAAATTGTGTGTGCTCTCACATAGTACACTACAATTAAAAATTTGGTATCCAAATTTCGGATGGGGTACCTAGGGGTGCTGCCCACCCTAAAACCTACCAAACATATATTTAGACCAATCACGACAATATGGGACTCAAATGAAAGGTATTGAGGATAAGAAAACATATCTGATATCCAAATGTCGGACCAAGTGCTAGGGGGATCACTCCAAGCCCCAAAACACCTCCAAATCGGACGTATTTACCGACCATAGCAATATGAGACTCAAATGAAAGATATTTACAAGTAGAATACGAATCTGATATCCAAATGTGGGACCACGTTTCTGGGGGTCCATCCCTTCACCAAAACACACCCAAACAGGACTTATTTACTGACCATGGGAATATGGGATTTAAATAAAAGGTATTTTTGTGTACAATTCGAATCTGATATCAAAATATGGGACCAAGTGTTTGGGGGGCCGCCTCTCCCCAAAAACATCCCCCAATGGGGACAAATTTACGACCATAGCAATATGGGGCTCAAATTAAAGGTATGTGGGATTAGACCACATATCTGATACCAGTATTAGGGGCCAACTGTCTAGCGGACGGCCCACCACCATATCATCCCCCAAATAGGACGTATTTGCTCACCAAGACAATTTGGGTCTTAAAGAGAGTGGAACTAAATATTCATAGTTTTTAGGGCCAATACCACAAACCGGACAAATTAGCTGACTTTTGCAATAAGGAGTTTAAATGTGATTAGAAAACGAATTTGATATCCAATTTTGAGGCCAATGGCAATATGGGGTTCAAATAAATGATATATAGATATATGAGACTAGAGCACGTTGCTGATATATTTTCAGGGCTTAGACTTTGGGCGACCACCCCTCTCCCCAAAACACCTCTAAATCGGGCATATTTACCAACCATGACAATGTGGGGCTTAAATGAAAGGTAATGGGGGGGGGGGGTCGAGCAAGAATTGATACCCACTTTCGGGACCAATTTTCTGGGGGTCTACCCCTTTCCCAAAATACCCCACAAACAGCAGTTTTTTACTAACCATCGCAATATGGGGCTCAAATAAAGGTATTTGGAAGTAGAATTCGAATTTGATATCCAAATGTAGGACCATGTATTTAGGGCATCACCCCTTTCCCAAGACACCCCCAAAGGGAAAAAATATTTCGACCATGTCAATATATGGCTCAAATGAAAGGTATTTGAGATTAGAAAACGAATTTGATAACCTATTTTGGGGCCATGTGTTTGGGGGACGCCTCATCCTGTAAACTTCTCTTCAGCCAATGGCTATATGGGGTTTAAATAAAGGTATTTAAAAGAATAAGAGCACGATGCTGATATTTTTTCAGGGCCAAGTATCTGGGGGACCACCTCTCTCCAAGGAAACTTTTATTCCATTTAAAGTAAAAAAGGCGCAGCGGAGCGGGCCCGGGTCAGCTAGTCTTATATATAAAAATCAATTTGTATTTGCTTGTAGGTTTGTTTGTTTGTGTGTTCCTTATAGACTCAGAAACGCCTGAACCGATTTTCTTCAAATTTTCATAGATGGTGCATAATGATCCCGTGGTGAAAATAGGGTACTACATTCTGAATTGGAGCGGACCCTCCCCCTTACACTAATTTTCAGAAACGCCAGATCTCGGAGATGGGTGGTGCGATAATGCGAAATTTTGCGTGCTCTTATATAGTACCCTAAAAATAAAAATTTGGTATCCAAATTTCGAATGGGGTACCTTGGTGGTCGCCCCACCCTAAAACCTACCAAACTTATATTTAGACCAATAACGACAATATAGGACTCAAATGAAAGGAATTTTGGATAGGGGACCACCCCAAGCACCAAAACACCCCCAAATCGAACATATTTACCGACCATGGCAATTGGGACTCAAATGAGAGGTATTTGCGAGTAGAATACGAATCTGATATCCAAATGTGGAACCACGTTTCTGGGGGTCCACCCCTTCCCCAAAACATCCCCCAAACAGGACTTTTTTACTGACCATGGGAATATTGGGCTTAAATAAAAGGTATTTGAGTGCAGAATTAGAATCTGATATCCAAATATGGGGCCAAGTGTTTGGTGTGCGCCACTACCCAAAAACATTCCCCAAAGGGGACAAATTTACGACCACAGCCATATGGGGCTCAAATGAAAGGTCTTTGGGAGTAAAGCACGAATCTGATATCAATATTTGGGAAAAGTGTCTATGGGGCCACCCCACCCCCACAACACCACCCAAATAGTAAGTATTTGGTGACTTTTGCAACATGAGGCTCAAATAAGAGGGTTTTTAGAGTGGAGCACGAATCCGATATATATTTTTAAGGCTAACTTATTGAGTGGTCAAACACCCCCCAAGCCGGTCATATTTGTTGACTTTTGCAATAAAGAGTTTAAATGAGATTTGAAAACGAATTTGATATCCAATTTTGAGGCCAATGGCAATATGGGGTTCAAATAAATGATATATAGATATATGAGAATAGAGCACCTTGCTGGTATATTTTCCGTGCTGAGTGTTTTGGGGACCACCCCAATCCCTAAAACACCCCTTAATCGGGCATATTTATCGACCATGTCAATATGGAGATTAAATGAAAGGTATTGGGGGGTAGAGCAAGAATTGATACCCACTTTCGGGACCAATTTTCTGGGGGCCAACCCTTTTCCCAAAATACCCCACAAGCAGCAATTTTTTAGTGACCATCGCAAAATGGGGCTCAAATAAAGGTATTTGGGAGTAGAATACGAATTTGATATCTAAATTTAGGACCATGTATTTAGGGCATCACCCCTTTCCCAAAACACCCCGCAAAGGGTAAAAATTTTTCGACCATGCCAATATATGGTATTTAAGATTAGAAAACAAATTTGATAACCTATTTTGGGCCATGTGTTTGGGGGACGCCTCATCGTGTAAACTCCCCTAAACCAATGGCAATATGGGGTTAAAATAAATGGTTTTTGAAAGAAGAGCACGATGCTGATATTTTTTCAGGGCCAAGTGCCTGGGGGACCACAAACAACCCTTAATTAGATATCATGAGTGTAGCGGGCTGAAATAAAGTATTTTAAGAATGGAGTACACCTTACATCTAAACTTAAATTCGTAGACTAATAAAGATCATATGGGATTCGGACAAAGGCACTTATATTGATTAACAATTAGTCAAGCGATATACTATATTCGTAGCATGGTATTGCACTAAAAGCACTTTAATTTTCGAAAATAAATATTGCAAGGAAACTTTTGTTCCATATAAAGTAAAATAAGACGCAGCGGAGCGGGCCCGGGTCAGCTAGTGTTCTAATAAAATTCAAACTTACAATTTTTCCAATAATAAACAGATCCCTTTCAGAGTTTATTTGCATTTATTTCGATGTTATGATACACAATTATAGTAAAAGCCTTCTGTTTCGCACCATGGTTTTTCCATTACGGTTTTTTATTATGAACTGCTGTATTCGTTATGCTATAAAAAAAATAAAACAAAAATACCTATGGGAGTTGTTTTTTTATAAAATGTCAATACCTATGTAGAGATAGATATTTCTTTATCGCGTAAATATGACCAAATAATGTATGTGACTTTTAAATTTTGGATGGGTTTTCTTGTAACATGCAGCCATGTCTGTTACTCCAATGGTTTTGTCCCTTTCCGATTTTACTATCCGCACACGACCGAGCTGCTCAACATTCTCACAGTTCTTTGGTCAATCATAAACAAGTAAAACAGTGCTAAGTTCGGCCGGGCCGAATCTTATATACCCTCCACCATAGAGCGCATATTTCGAGTTCTTTTCCCGATACCTCTTTTTAGGCAAAAAAAGGATAAAAGAAAATAATTGCTATGCTGTTGAAGCTATATCAAGTTATGGACCGTAATTTAATTACATGTTGGAGACCATAGTAGAAGTCATTGTGTGAAATTTCAGCCAATTCGAGTAAGAATTGTGCCCTTTAGGTGCTCAAGAAGTAAAATAAAGAGATCCGTTTATATGGGAGCTTTATCAGTATACGGACGGATTCGGAGATTAGAGATTAGAAAACGAATTTGATAACCTATTTTGGGGCCATGTGTTTGGGGGACGCCTCATCCTGTAAACTTCTCTTCAGCCAATGGCTATATGGGGTTTAAATAAAGGTATTTAAAAGAATAAGAGCACGATGCTGATATTTTTTCAGGGCCAAGTATCTGGGGGACCACCTCTCTCCAAGGAAACTTTTATTCCATTTAAAGTAAAAAAGGCGCAGCGGAGCGGGCCCGGGTCAGCTAGTCTTATATATAAAAATCAATTTGTATTTGCTTGTAGGTTTGTTTGTTTGTGTGTTCCTTATAGACTCAGAAACGCCTGAACCGATTTTCTTCAAATTTTCATAGATGGTGCATAATGATCCCGTGGTGAAAATAGGGTACTACATTCTGAATTGGAGCGGACCCTCCCCCTTACACTAATTTTCAGAAACGCCAGATCTCGGAGATGGGTGGTGCGATAATGCGAAATTTTGCGTGCTCTTATATAGTACCCTAAAAATAAAAATTTGGTATCCAAATTTCGAATGGGGTACCTTGGTGGTCGCCCCACCCTAAAACCTACCAAACTTATATTTAGACCAATAACGACAATATAGGACTCAAATGAAAGGAATTTTGGATAGGGGACCACCCCAAGCACCAAAACACCCCCAAATCGAACATATTTACCGACCATGGCAATTGGGACTCAAATGAGAGGTATTTGCGAGTAGAATACGAATCTGATATCCAAATGTGGAACCACGTTTCTGGGGGTCCACCCCTTCCCCAAAACATCCCCCAAACAGGACTTTTTTACTGACCATGGGAATATTGGGCTTAAATAAAAGGTATTTGAGTGCAGAATTAGAATCTGATATCCAAATATGGGGCCAAGTGTTTGGTGTGCGCCACTACCCAAAAACATTCCCCAAAGGGGACAAATTTACGACCACAGCCATATGGGGCTCAAATGAAAGGTCTTTGGGAGTAAAGCACGAATCTGATATCAATATTTGGGAAAAGTGTCTATGGGGCCACCCCACCCCCACAACACCACCCAAATAGTAAGTATTTGGTGACTTTTGCAACATGAGGCTCAAATAAGAGGGTTTTTAGAGTGGAGCACGAATCCGATATATATTTTTAAGGCTAACTTATTGAGTGGTCAAACACCCCCCAAGCCGGTCATATTTGTTGACTTTTGCAATAAAGAGTTTAAATGAGATTTGAAAACGAATTTGATATCCAATTTTGAGGCCAATGGCAATATGGGGTTCAAATAAATGATATATAGATATATGAGAATAGAGCACCTTGCTGGTATATTTTCCGTGCTGAGTGTTTTGGGGACCACCCCAATCCCTAAAACACCCCTTAATCGGGCATATTTATCGACCATGTCAATATGGAGATTAAATGATAGGTATTGGGGGGTAGAGCAAGAATTGATACCCACTTTCGGGACCAATTTTCTGGGGGCCAACCCTTTTCCCAAAATACCCCACAACCAGCAATTTTTTAGTGACCATCGCAAAATGGGGCTCAAATAAAGGTATTTGGGAGTAGAATACGAATTTGATATCTAAATTTAGGACCATGTATTTAGGGCATCACCCCTTTCCCAAAACACCCCGCAAAGGGTAAAAATTTTTCGACCATGCCAATATATGGTATTTAAGATTAGAAAACAAATTTGATAACCTATTTTGGGCCATGTGTTTGGGGGACGCCTCATCGTGTAAACTCCCCTAAACCAATGGCAATATGGGGTTAAAATAAATGGTTTTTGAAAGAAGAGCACGATGCTGATATTTTTTCAGGGCCAAGTGCCTGGGGGACCACAAACAACCCTTAATTAGATATCATGAGTGTAGCGGGCTGAAATAAAGTATTTTAAGAATGGAGTACACCTTACATCTAAACTTAAATTCGTAGACTAATAAAGATCATATGGGATTCGGACAAAGGCACTTATATTGATTAACAATTAGTCAAGCGATATACTATATTCGTAGCATGGTATTGCACTAAAAGCACTTTAATTTTCGAAAATAAATATTGCAAGGAAACTTTTGTTCCATATAAAGTAAAATAAGACGCAGCGGAGCGGGCCCGGGTCAGCTAGTGTTCTAATAAAATTCAAACTTACAATTTTTCCAATAATAAACAGATCCCTTTCAGAGTTTATTTGCATTTATTTCGATATTATGATACACAATTATAGTAAAAGCCTTCTGTTTCGCACCATGGTTTTTCCATTACGGTTTTTTATTATGAACTGCTGTATTCGTTATGCTATAAAAAAAATAAAACAAAAATACCTATGGGAGTTGTTTTTTTATAAAATGTCAATACCTATGTAGAGATAGATATTTCTTTATCGCGTAAATATGACCAAATAATGTATGTGACTTTTAAATTTTGGATGGGTTTTCTTGTAACATGCAGCCATGTCTGTTACTCCAATGGTTTTGTCCCTTTCCGATTTTACTATCCGCACACGACCGAGCTGCTCAACATTCTCACAGTTCTTTGGTCAATCATAAACAAGTAAAACAGTGCTAAGTTCGGCCGGGCCGAATCTTATATACCCTCCACCATAGAGCGCATATTTCGAGTTCTTTTCCCGATACCTCTTTTTAGGCAAAAAAAGGATAAAAGAAAATAATTGCTATGCTGTTGAAGCTATATCAAGTTATGGACCGTAATTTAATTACATGTTGGAGACCATAGTAGAAGTCATTGTGTGAAATTTCAGCCAATTCGAGTAAGAATTGTGCCCTTTAGGTGCTCAAGAAGTAAAATAAAGAGATCCGTTTATATGGGAGCTTTATCAGTATACGGACGGATTCGGACCATATATAACACACATATTGAAGGTTATGGGAGAAGCCGTTGTACAACATTTCAACCAAATCGGTTATTAATTACGCTCTCTGGAGGCTCAAGAAGTCAAGATCCCAGATCGGTTTAAATGGCAGCTATATAGCCAAATCGGATAGGAATTGGGCCCTCTAGACGCTCAAGAAGTCAAGACCCCAGATAGGTTTATATTACAGCTATATCAAGTTATGGACCGATTTGAACCATACTCTGCACAGTTGTTGGAAGTCACAACAAAATACCTCATGTAAAATTTCAGCCAAATCGGATAAGAATTGTGCCCTCTGGTGGCTCATTAGGTCAAGAACCAAGATCAGTTTATATGGCAGCTATATTAAAACATGGACCGATATAGCCCATTTGCAGGCCCAACCGAACTACACTAATAAGAAGTATTTGCGCAAAATTTCAAACGTCTAGCTTTACTCCTTCGAAAACTGGCGTGCTTTCGACAGACAGACGGACGATCAAGAATATACTTTATGGGGTCTTAGACGAATATTTCGAGGAGTTACAAACAGAATGACGACATTACTATACCCCCATCCTATGGTTGAGGGTATCTAAAAAAAAAATTTTGTATGAGAATGTACCACGGACAAGCATATGCGTGCTTGGGATTACTTTGTTATGTACGTACACAGTAATGTGAAATATTGAGAGTATTTTTGCCCAACACTGTTCTGTACGCTTAAATACTCACCCTCTCTTTTAGTAGCAGAGACACAAGAAAATGATTATGGGGCCAGTAAACGAATTATCGATAGCGGCTATCGAAGCACGTTTGCATAACTTTACCACTTGGTAGAGTTGCTGAAAAATTTTCTGATATTCCGGTACCGTAAAATGGCAGGATACCTCACAAATGTAGCCAGCATTTGTAAGGGAATAACCACGGCTGAAAAACTTTCTGATGTTGACGCCAGGCGGTCGGCGTCGTACGCGGATATGCTAACCTCTGTGCCAAGGTGGCGTAAAAGTGTACCAAATGTTTTATTTTTGCGAATGAGAAGTCAGGTGATGATAAAAATTACTTAAGGTGCTAGAAGACGATATGTATTTATCATATGACATATCAATTTCTGAATCCATATGACTTTCCTTATGTTCGTCAAATAAGAATTAAGAGTGCTGCAATCGGCATATTTTGTCATATGTATTGTACTCTGTTTTATCTACATGTATCAACATGTATTTCCCATGAAAATCGAGCTCGCTATAATTAAACAAATTACATATCTATTCTACCATCCGTTTTTATACCCCACACAACTGCTGTAGTACAGGGTATTATAACGTTAGTACGTTTGTTTGTAACACCCAAAAAGAAGGAGAAATGTATCCATTGGTCGACTCAGAATCAATTTCCGATTAGATTTAGCTATGTCCGTCTGTCTATGTTAAATTGTAATCAAAGTTCAGATTGCAAATTTCATCCGATCGTCTTAAAATTTTTTCAAATCGAAAAAAACTCAAATACTTCTTTAACTGTCAAATGGATAAAGATATTTTAAAACTTTTTTGCTGAAAACTGTGGACGCTGTTGGTTCCAAGAACTTACCCATCGGCGGTGACATTTGGTTGCCAAAACATTATTTACAGGTCGTTTGAATATTTGTTTAATAGTAATAGTTTTGGATAGGTTTAAGTGAAATCTGCCATCAGACGACTTAGACCACAGAAACAGGAGAAGGAAGATGCCTTCTAGTTCCTACCGTTGAACCTTCCAGTTCGCTTTAAAAAGCCCAGCATCTTGTGAATGTTCACATCCGCTAAATCAGCGAGTTCTCAAATGAGAACCTAAAGTATGACTCCTTCCGACTGCTAGTGTGGGACACGCACACAGCAGACGTTCTATAGTTTTTTCTTCCTTGAGATTGACGTACTTCTACCAAAGCCGTTACTTGCAACCTTCAGTCTGTCAGCATGTTTTCCGATTAAATAGTGACCTGTCATGATGGACACAATGATTGAGACGTCGGTTCTAGCCAGCGAAGTAATGCGGTAAACCTCTTGAAGTCTAGAATAGGCTACCGGTTTAGGCAAGCTGTGGTCTACTGTTAAGTCACTCTTGAATCCCGGTAGACGGAATGAGAGGACCTCAGTCACTTTTGCCGACGTAACCGTGACTGATCCGAAGAGATGCGCCCGGTTGTTTAACTGTCAATTTATTGTGCATCCCGAGAGTGACTGGGCAAGCAGGAGAACCATTCGACGTATCCGTGGTCTCCAAACCGATGGAGAGCCATCAATTAACCGTAGGGGAAGTTACGAATGTCAACCGTGGCGTCAAATCATTCAAGCCTTTTGGCCCCGACGGAAGCTTTACACTGAAGAATCTTGATCTACCTGGAGTTGAATACCTTACTACTGTCCTCATCCTGTCTTTGAACACTCTTACCAGTAGCCAAGACGCTTGAGGCATTACTCTTCCCAAGCCTCGTAGGAGAATTTCCACTAGACGAGAATCAGCATGGATTTCGAATACTACTTTGCATGCCCTCACCGCACACATTTGCTGTGGCTTCAATCAGAATAGGCTTTGTGATAGGACGGTCCTCCGGCACTGCACCTATCAAAGGTATTCGACAGGTCCTTACCCACCGTAGGTAACTTGTTTCTCATGCTGAAAAAACTACTTCTATCTTGCACGGTTTTACGTCTGGGCCACTTTCGATAGCCCACTTCGCTGTCGCATGTAAAGCTTCCTGAAGTATATATCTAAGAGCGCTGGGAAACTTGCTCTAACCACAATTGCCACGTCAACAATATACGCGACCACTTTTACATGTTTTTCTTCCAGAGACAATAATATATTTTTAATAGCTTTTTTCCAAACTAAAGGAGACATTACACCTCCTTGATGTGTTGTTGATTCAAGCGGGCTTTTTTGTAGGGATTTTCGAGCACTATCCAGTAACAAAAATTCAGACCATAAATGAAGATTTGGCAGCCCTGATCAATTTTTTGAAATACCGAGGTGACCAACTTTAGGAACTTGAAATTTTGCACACGATCGTTAACACCTCAGCTCTAACCATTTCAAATTTCAAAGAGATATCTCTACCCGTTCTCACACAGCATTTTTTTTTCGATTTTCTCCCACTGTGCGTCGGTCTTACATTATTGAAAACACCTTGATCAGAGAAGCTGTTGTCATACAACACTTCCCAGTCGCATATCCTTCCTCTTATATCTTCCGATAAAAAGGTACCATTTAGTACCTCCTCCTACCTCCTGCCTGTTTTTGGTAATAAACGTTGTTGTTGTAGTTGTAGCAATGTATTGTACACTGAGGCGGCAGCCCTAGCCGATGGTGAACTCCATCGGGTCAATCCGGTACGTACAACCGGCTGCCATGGGATTGAGGTTAAAAACGTAATAAAGGAAATAAACCCTTTATTACAAATCGATAGGTTTCAACTTCAACTGATGTGCATAACCCTTCCTAAAATGAGGCTCTTTTTCCCTGCAGAAGTGGCTTTAACAATAAACTTGCATCTCTGAATCGTGTGCCATATACAGGGAAGCCAGCCAGTAACGAGACTTATGAACTTCAAGGCTGGCTTCTACTAAATCTTCATTGCTTAGCAACGGAAGAAGAAAAACTTTTAGACTACTCCTTGGAAGACTACTGGTTCTGTGTCTCCCATTTCCCGTAAGTAGTTCAAATCCAGGAATTCTTAGTCTTAGGAAGATAGGTTCATCTTTCGCACACCCATGGCTCCTAGACAAGAACCACGTAAAATCAAAAATCATCCTCTGCGTCCGCCAGGAGTTCATCCTTACAAGATTCGTTCGATCTTTCCTTACGCAACCAGGGGCAGTTGAGAAAGCAGTGAAATCACTCTTCCTCACGACACTAGATACTTGCGGTCTGCATGATTCTTCCATAGATGCTTCACTAGCTACTGCTGTGCAAGTACCTTTTGTGCGCCTACGGAAAATGGGACAGGTCCCAAACCTGTCACGGTATAGGTCCTCTGATGATAGGGACCGGTCCCAGTTCTCGTCCTGTGACAGGTAACTAATTCTCCAGGTTAGGGCTGGTATATTTGGGGCAATTGACTACACAATTCCCGCAGCGGCATTCTAAATACTAAAAAGTAACCTCGAAAGAGAAAATTTAAGTCAGGAATTACGTGCTCATACAAAATCCCTAATTGTTTTCCATACCATGCCCCTTGATTGGTTTATGTCTGGAAATGTGTCCTCACCCAAGTGCCAAACAATGTGGATCGTGATGAGTGAGAAAATGTTCTATTCGTACATATTGGTGTCAAAAAGTGCTAAATACAATAGTACGAAATAGCTTATCGTCGCCTATAGTGAACTGTCTGATTTAAGTTTATACCGATTCAATACAAGGTTCCTACTTTTTATAGACGAGTCCGAACGGCGTGCCGCAGTGCGACACCTCTTTGGAGAGAAGTTTTACTTGGCATATTAACTCACAAATGGTGCCAGCACTAGGAAGGGAAAACAGGATATTTCTGATAATCGTATATTTATGTACTAAAACGAACAACATTGAATTTTTATGGAGCTAGACTCTGTAGACTTAGGGTTGGTTTTCTACTCTGCTTTCGGAATAGTCGGAATTTGACAGATATGTTTTGTTGTTATTTTCATACCAAAAGACGTTTTTTATCTGCACTTATGGCTTTATTATTTTTTTCGGAAATAAATAAAATAACAAAAAGAAATAACGAACAATTGAAACAAGTAAAACAAAAATTATGCCGACAATGATGTCAAGCGGTGCCACTAAATTCTCTTTCTGACATTTTTCGCAGTACTACTGACATTTAAACAGAGTACTTCTTTTTCGCCTATTTTCCTCCAGCATTTCGCCGACGTTTTTTTATATGAAGTTTGATAGCATTCCACCTGAAAAGCTTAACAGAATACTCAGCTTTAGACGAAGAAACAAATAAACAAACATTATTATTGTTATTTTCATAGATGTACATGTTTACAACTAGCAACTTGGTTTAGCTGTATCCTGTAGCTGTATTTTGAGAACTAAAGATCACTCTGTAAAGAAAGTATCATTTTCTATGTTTTAATACCTAAATGCACGAATTAAAAACAATTTTTCTAGCCGCCCTATATTTAATGTCAAGGTGAAATTGTATCCCAATTTTGAGAACTAAAGATCACTCTGTAAAAAAAGTACCACTTTCTATTTTTTATTACCTAAAGGTGAACCCGATTCCAAATTTTGAGTGCTCTAGCTCAATTCGTAGAGAAATTACAATTTTGTATGTCTTAGTACCTAAATGTATGATTTAAAAAAAAAATCTTCAGATCGCCCAAAACTTGTCGTCAACGTATAGATGTATCCCTATTTTGAGAGTTTTATCTTACTCCGTAAAGAATGTACCTTTTCGTACGTTAGAGTACTTAAATGCACGAATGCACAAAAATATCTTCTAGTTGCCCAATATATACTTTCAAGGCACCACAATTAGTACAGTTTCTTCCACATAATGTATTTTGTTCAAGACTGCTAATGTTTTTCAAATTGCTTAGTTCTAGCTGCTCCCGTTCGCTGTAGGCAGAGATGAGCTCTTGTGTATTATTTTACACTTTCTGCTACAACATTGTACGATTTTTAAATAGATCATTTAGTCACCCATCATATTTTTCCTCGTTGTACTTATATGTCAAATTTCAGACTTCTAGTTCCACCTGCAAAGAAATGATCAAATGGTACTTATTTTGGTACCAAAATGTTCGAATTTTAATCATCAATGTATCTGCATGCCAAATTTCGGACCTGTAGCTACATATATAAAGAAAGTACCAAATAGTACCAATTTTGTTACCAAAACGTACGAATTTTGAACAGATAATTTAGTCAACCATCATATATTTCCTGGTTCTACCTACATGCAAAATTTCAGGCCTCTAGCTCCATCTGTAAAGAAAGTACCAAATGGTACCAATTGCGGTACTAAACGTACGTTTTCTCCCATTAACAGTACTGTTTTTCCAATTTTTTCTCTTCAGCAGATTCCGTTTAAGACAAATTTTTAAATTCTAACTCTATCCATCCGCCCTGTATAAAGCTCGCCCATTTCGTACATTTTTGGTGCTTTTTTTAATACCTAAATGTAAAAATTTCCAAAACCTCTTCTAGTCGTTCTATTAGGTTTGCCATGCTGTTTTTAAATTCCAAACTTCAGAGCTCTAGCTCAATTTACAAAGAAAGTACCAAATAGAACCAATTGCGGCACCAAACGTACTATTTTTACCACTTCCGGTACTATTTTGGAAGATTTTTGCAACTAAATTTTATTTTTTCGAGACGCTCTTTAATTTGAACCCAAAATCATAATTCCAAACCTATCCTTCCGTGCTGGGTAAAAACACACAATTTACTACTTTTTGGTTTTTTTTTGTACCTAAACGTATGAATTTCACCAAATCACGTTTTATTCCATGCCTATGATCCAATAACAACAATTGTACAAGATTTCATGGTTCTACCATTAGCCGTTTGAGCTGGGCGACGATCAGTCAGTCAGTCTCGCTGCTCTTTTATGTATATACTAGCTGACCCGGGCCCGCTCCGCAGCGCTTTCTTTTACTTTATATGGAACAAAAGTTTCCGTGGAATATTTATTTTCGACAATTAAAGATCTTTTAGTGAAATACCATGCTAACTTGACTAACAGTTTAACAATATAAGTGTCTTTATCTGAATCACATATGATCTCTATGGGTCTACTAATTTAAGTTTGGATGTAAGGTGTACTCCATTCTTAAAATACTTCATTTCAGCCCGATATTCCCATAATGTCTAATGTACTGGTGTTTTCAGGGGAGAGGCGGTCCCCCAGCTACTTGGCCCGGAAAAAATATCAGCATCGTGCTCTTCTCTCAAATACCATTTATTTAAACCCCATATTGCCATTGGCTTAAGAGATGTTTACAGGATGAGACGTCCCCAAACACATGGCCCCAAGATCGGTTATCAAATTCGTTTTCTAATCTCAAATACCTTTCATTTGAGCCACATATTGGGATGGTCGAAAAATTTTTCCCTTTGGGGGCGTTTTGGGAATGGGGTGATGCACTAAACCAAGTATTTAGTGCATCACATTTCGATGTCAAATTCGTATTATACTCCCAAATACCTTTATTTGAGCCCCATATTGCGATGGTCACTAACAAATTGCTGTTTGTGGGGTATTTTGGGAAAGGGGAAGACCCCCAGAAAATTGGTCCCGAAAATGGGTATCAATTCTTGCTCCACCCCTCAAAACCTTTCATTTAAGCTGCACATTGACATTGTCGGTAAATATGCCCGATTTATGGGTGTTTTGGGGATTGGGGTGGTCCCCAAACATTAAGCCCGGAAAATATACCAGCAACGTTCTCTATTCTCATATATCTATATATCTATTCTCATATATCTATTGGATATCGTGCTCTATTCTCATATATCTATTGGATATCTCATTCGTTTTCTAATCACATTTAAACTCCTTATTGCAAGTCAGCTAATCTGTCCGGTTTGGGGTATTGGCCCTAAAAACTATGAATATTTAGTTCCCCTCTCTTTAAGACCAAAATCGTCTTGGTGAGCAAATACGTCCTATTTGGGGGTTGTTATGGTGGTGGTACGTCCGCTAGACAGTTGGCCCCTAATGTTGACATCAGATACGTGGTCCACTCTCACATACCTTTAATTTGAGCCCCATATTTCCATAGTCGCAAACATGGCGGTCTTAAGGGGAGTTTTGGCGGATGGCCGGCCACTCAGTGAGTTGGCCTTGAAAATATATATCGGATTCGTGTTCCACTTTAAAAACCATCTTATTTGAGCCTCATATTGCAATAGTCAGAAAATACTTACTATTTGGGCGGTGTTATGGGAGTGGGGTGGCCCCGTAGACACTTTTCCCGAATATTGATATCAATTTCGTACTTTACTCCCAAAGACCTTTCATTTGAGCCCCATATTGCTATGGTCGTAAATGTGTCCACTTTGGGGGATGTTTTTGGTGAGAGGCGGCCCCCCAAACACTTGCTCTCATATTTGGATATCAGATTCGTATTCTACATTTAAATACCTTTTATTTAAGCCCCATATTCCCATGGTCAGTAAATAAGTCTTGTTTGGGGGGTGTTTTGGGAAAGAGGAAGACCCCCAGAAACGTAGACCCACATTAGGATATCAGATTCGTATTCTAATACCTCTCATTTGGGTCCCATATTGCCATTGTCGGTAAATATGTCCGATTTGAGGGTGTTTTGGGGTTTGGGGTGGTCCCCTAGCACTTGGTCCGACAATTGGATATCAGATACGTTTTCTTATCCTAAATACCTTTCATTTGAGTCCCATATTGGCGTGATTGGTCTAAATATATGTTTGGTAGGTGATAAGGTGGGGCGGCCCCCCTAGGTACCCCATTCGTAATTTGGATACCAAATTTTTATTTTTAGGGTACTATATAAGAGCACACAAAATTTCGCCTCAATCGCACCACCCATCTCCGAGATCTGGCGTTTCTGAAAATTAGGGTAAGGGGGAGGGTCCGTCCCCACTTCAGATATCAAAAAATGTGGTACCCTATTTTCACCACGGGGTCATTATGCACCATCTGTGAAAATTTCAAGAAAATCGGTTCAGCCGTTTCTGAGTCTATAAGGAACACACAAACCTACAAACAAACACAAATTGATTTTTATATATAAGATTTTGACAATGACATAGTAAATAAAAATGAATTAAAAAATTAAAAAAGCGTAGAAGTCACTTTTAAAAAATTGTTAAATGAGAAAAACATAAAAAATTGCGCCGAATTTTTTTAAATTATTTTAAAGAAAAAAATTGCCGGCCGCTGGAATCGAACCTGTGTTTGTGTGCATGAGCATTTTTACCCTTGCCGTATTGCATGCACCTACGTATGCCTGCAAACTGCAATGAAGGGGTATGTTGTCTACTACAATTTTGTTGTTAAGTTGAAATAAACCTTTTACTGTTCATTACAATAATTGTGTGGTGCATTTGAAGGGACCTGAGTTCAAATCACTCTGGCAGCAAAAAGTGGTCTTCAACTAAATGTTGAAGCGATATGAAAATAATAGTTAACACGCGAAAAGGGGCAAAATGTCTCAATAATAATATTGCGTAAAAATAACAAAAATGGTTCTTTTTATTTTTTTTGCTTTTTTAGGTCATACAAATATCCGATTATTCGAAGTGCAAACATTAAGAGCAGGCCTTATTTAATTGGTGCTGTTGCAGGCCAGCCCAAAACACTGTTTTTGTAGGACTTTGCAGGCCCTTCAGCAGGCGTATATCGAGCAATGGGAGATGCATGACATCGTGCCAATAACACACAATGTTATTTTGAAATGGTGTTACCATTTGTGTGGAAGTACTGGAAACTGGCTTTGCAGGCACATACATTCGTGCATTTTGACAGCAAAATTGGTCTGTTTAAAATTGGAACATTTTGACACCATTTGGCATTTTCTTTTTAGATGGAGCTACAGGTCTGAAACTTGGCATGTAGGTACAAATAGAGAAAATATAATGGACGATAAAATTATCTATTCAAAATTCGTAAATTTTGGTACCAATATTGGTACCATTTGTTCTTTCTTTACAGATGTAGATACAGGTCTGAAAATAGGCATGTATCTACAAGGGAAAAACATAAAGGATGACTAAATGATCTATTTAAAATTCGAACATTTTAGTACCAAAGTTGGTACCTGTTGATACTTTCTTTATAGACGTATCTACAGGCATGTAGATACAACGGGAAAAAATATCATGGGTGACTAAATGATCTATTTGATGTTTCTAATATTTTGGAACCAAAATTGGTACCATTTGGTATTTTCTTTATTGATGGAGCTGTAGGTCTGAAATTAGGAATGTAGGTGAAACTAAGAAAAATATGAAAGGTGACTAAATGATCTAATTAAAATTCAAACATTTTGGTACCAAAATTGGTACCATTTTATAATTTCTTTACAGATGGAGCTAGGGGTCTGAAATATGACATGTAGGTACAACTAGGAAAAATATGATGGGTGACAAAATGATCTATTTAAAAATCGTACATTGTTGTAGCAGAAAGTGCAAAATAATACAAAAGAGCTCATCTCTGCCTACAACGAACGGGAGCAGCGAGAATTAAGCAATTTGGCAAACATTAACGCAGCCTTGACAAAAATACGACATGTGGAAGAAAACGTACTAATTGTGGTGCAATTTGTACTTTGAAAGTATATATTGGGCGACTGGAAGATATTTTTTATTCGTGCATTGAGTTACTCAAACGTATTATATGGTAAATTTTTTTACGGAGTAAGATAGAGCTCTCAAAATTGGGATACACCTATATCTTGACGACAAGTTTTGGGTGATCGAAATTTTTTTCAAAGTCGTTCATTTAGGTACTAAGACAAACAAAATGGTACTTTCTCTACGAATTGAGCTAGAGCACTCAAAATTTGGAATCGGGTTCACCTTGCCATTAAATATAGTGCGGCTAGAAAATTTGTTTTTTATTCGTGCATTTGGGTACTAAAACATACAAAATGGTACTTTCTTCACAAAGTGATCTTGAGCTCTCGAAATGACGATACGGCTATACCTTAACGAAACGGACCGCCGGGATTCTAGTTGTAAATAAATACATTTATGAAAATACCAATAATAATGTCTGTTTGTTTATTTGTTCCTCCGCCTAAATATACAAATTTGCAAACACCTGCTTTGAAAATTAAATAGTGTAACTGCAGAGTCTAGCTCCATAAAATTTCAATGTTGTTGGTTTTAGTACATAAATCTACGAAGTGCAACTGTATCCCGAAATTCAGAGCACCAGCTCAATACATAAGGAAAGTGCCGTTTTGCACGTTTTAATACCTAAATGTAAAAATTAAAAAATTCTAGTTGCCCCCAATATACTGTCAAAGAGTAACTGCATCTCATATTTTTTAGCTTTATCGCACTGTGCATAATTACCATTTTCTACGTTTTAGAAATTAAATGAACGAATTTCAAAAAATCTTCTATTTTGAATGTTTAGGTACTTATATGTACGATTTTCAAAAAGTCTTCTAGCCGTCCAATATATGCTTTCAAGGTACCAATTACACCACAATTAGTAGGTTAGGTTGAAAAGAGGGTGCAGATATTAATCCGCCCGATTCCACTATGGATATAATAACCCAGTAATCGGCTTGTTGTGCGCTCTACAAGCTATAAAGTAACCTAACAAAAATTTTATCTTGGGAATTCCTTAATTGTTTTCAATGCCACTCCCCTAAGTTGGTTCATGTCTGATATTGTGTCTCGACCTAAGTACAGGTATCTGTTAGACGCGAAAGCCGGGCAATGACAAAGGAAATGCTCCAACGTCTCATCATCTTCCCCGCATGCCCTACACATCCTATCACTTGCCGCACCGATTTTCCATAAGTGAGCTCGTAGTCCTATGTGTCCCGTTATGATACCAACAGCTATACTGACCTCCTTCTTACTTCCTTTCAGTAATGGCCTCGTCTTCTCACGATCTGGATTCCCCCATAGGATTTTCGCCGTCCTACCGACCGTTTCGCTGTTCCACAATGTTGCATGCGCATTCGTCGCCCACTCCCTTAACTCGGACTGCGTCGACCCGAAAGGCGTCGGATTAACCAAGTTTATTGACGGCATTCCTCTGGCCTTCACCGCCTAATCGTATGCCCTTTCATTTCTCCTTGCTCCGTTATGGCCCGACACCCAAACGATGCGCATTTTCCCATCTTCAGAGAAGGCGTTAATCTCCTTCTTACACTGAAAGACTGTTCGTGACCTTACCGTCCTGGTTGTTATTGCCCTAATGGCAATTTTACTGTCGGTGAAGATGTTCACACTTGCAGGACCGTATTATGGTCTGGCAGTCTAAAACAGATGTCAGTCCCTGCATTTTCAATGTAAACCCCCAGGCCCACTCTGTCCTCTAGCTTTGATCCACAATTAGTAAGTTTTCTTCCATTCCTGGTACGATTTGTTACGATATATCGTATTTTTGTCAAGACTGATAATTCGTAGCAAGTTGCTTAGTTGCAGCTGTTCCCGCTCGCTGTAGGTGAAGATAAGCTATTTCGTACTCTTGAGCACTTTTTGATACCAATATGCACGAATAGAACATTTTGTCATCCATTACGTACGAAGCCTTTCGGGTCGACGCAGTCCGAGTATAGAGCATTGGCTACGAATGCGCATATAATACTGTGGAATATCGAAACGGTCGATAGGAAGATGAACAAGTAAAAGCGTGCTAAGTTCGGCCGGGCCGAATCTTATATACGCTCCACCATGGATCGCATTTGTCGAGTTCCTTTCCGGGCAACTCTTCTTTGGGAAAAAAGGATATAAGAAAAGATTTCCTCTGCTATTAGAGCGATATCAAGATATGGTCCGGTTTGGACCACAATTAAATTATATGTTGGAGGCCTGTGTAAAATGTCAGCCAATTCGAATAAGAATTGCGCCCTTTGGGGGCTCAAGAAGTAAAATAGAGAGATCGATTTATATGGGAGCTGTATCGGGCTATAGACCGATTCAGACCATAATAAACACGTATGTTGATGGTCATGAGAGAATCCGTCGTACAAAATTTCAGGCAAATCGGATAATAATTTCGACCTCTAGAGGCTCAAGAAGTCAAGATCCCAGATCGGTGTATATGACAGCTATATCAAAACATGGACCGATATGGCCCATTTACAATACCAACCGACCCACACTAATAAGAAGTATTTGTACAAAATTTCAAGCGGCTAGCTTTACTCCTTCGGAAGTTAGCGTGCTTACGACAGACAGACGGACGGACGGACGGACATGGCTAGATTGTAACGAACCACCACGTTGGGCCCTAATTCCTCTGGGAGTCGCTACCTCCTCGCCGCCGGCCGTGCTCAGTCCTGGGGCGGTTCTTTCCCGTTGGAACTAGGCTTGGTTTCGCTGCCATAAAAGTAAAAATAAGGTAGCTTAAAAGAATAGTAAGTGAAAAGAAGAATAGCAAAGGTATTAAATAAAAGAAAAATTAAGGACAGAAGAAATTAGAGTGAAGCTAATCTCAGGAGCAGTCTAAGATGTAATTTGACTGCCATTCTCTACCCACCCAACCATGCTGACGAATTCTTCAGCCCATTTTATTTCCCACTACTGTATGTCCTTTACCTTTCGTGAGTTATAAAAAAAATGTTTAAAACATCGTTATAATATATTCAAAAATTAATAGAAATCGATTTGTGGCAATTAAAGGTATAAAACTTAGTCCAATAAAAAGTGATTGTATTAAAGGTAATCTACGTTTATAAATAAGTTAAAAGTGAATGATATTGAAAGAAAGAACTATAGTTTACGTAAAAATAAAAACTAAACCTAGCATTTAGTAAAGATAAGTGTCGTGAATTTGTGTTATTATAAAAATGTGGCATGAGCATAACAAATTCAATAATATTATGAAAACTCACCAGCTAATATCCATGATGTCCTTAGGCCTTCAGACGTGGGATTTGAAATTGCTATAGTTCTGGGTGGTTATAAAAGTTAAGGCTTCAAATTTGCTTTGCTCGTGCACCAAGGTAACATATAAATTTAATAATTGTCTTGTATATAATAATGGGGGAAATAATCTAAATGTATATACTATAAATAATTCTTGTTTTATCTCCAATTGAAAAAAATGAGAATCCCCAGAATTCTTTAATTGACACAATTCGGTAATAGGGAAATGCTGTGTCCATTGGGCTCCAATAAAACTATGGACGGGAAGACTATTGATTTGACAAGTCAGGGTTTTAGGTCAATTTTGGACTCTTTGAGCTCTAATCAAACCATCGATTAGAAGACTCCGGTCTTGATATTAGTAGAATCAAAAATCTCAATATCCGCCTTTAAAAGGCATCAATTGGTCTTTGGGACCGATTATATAATAATTAGGGGATTGATGTCTAAGGAAATTTGGGACCAATACAGATAATTTGAGATTGGAGTTTTCCTCTTCTTTTGTTCGTGGACAGCGCCGATTCACAGAGGAATCGGCGATCTGCGATAAAATAACGGGGATGCAATTTAGAGGAAAGAACTTCAATATTTAAAGATTAAATGCTTACCCAAACAACAGGAAAATAAAAATTAGTTGAAAAATTAATTTCGTCGTCCGAAATTTTAAAATAAGTTGATGTGGTATGTGATCCTTTTATATCCTTAAAAATTATTCAATTAAATCTTCGAATATTTTTTTTCTTCGTATAAAATATTTTTTTTGACACGTCTAACACCAATCGTCTTTCAAATTGAAATAAAAATTAAAAATTTCTGTATAGACATATAGACAGCTTTTAATTTTCAAAGCACCTTATGTTTTAAGAAATGAAACAAAAATTTAATAAAATTGTTAATATTTCCCAACAAGTGTGTAAAATACTAGGAACTGTTAATAAAAGAGGTCACAAATTATACCAGGCAAAAAAAAAATATTCCCAAATATCCTTTAAATTGTAGACCCCAATTTTCCCCGTGTCCTTATCCTTAAGCTCATAACTTACATTACCGATCTTACGTACTACTGTAGCTCGAATTCCCACTGGTGCCAATTTAGCACTGAAATTATTTATCTTCATGCTTTGTGGAAAATTCCGTCGAATTACTTCGTCTTCTATATCATACTGTCTATTTCGAGAACGTAAATTATATAACCTCTCATTTTTCTCATATGCAGCTTTCACCTTTCCCTTAATGGAGTCTCTCAACATCGTTAACTTGTCCGTCCTATTTAACTCTAGATCCGCATCTTCCAGTAACTGAAGCTTCCGCACAAGATTATAGTCTCCCCCATGGGTCATCATATGTTGACCAAACAGGATTTGGTACGTAGTCTCCTCCAAAGTCTGGTGCACTGTGTTCCTTAGGGCGCAATTAACACTGGGTATAAATTCATCCCATCGCCGTTGATCATCCCTTACATATGATCTAAGAGCAGCATTAACCGATCTGTTTACTCTCTCGCTGGCATTAGCCTGCGGGCTATACACAGCAGTAAGTTTATGCTTAATTCCATTCCACGAATGGTTTTGAAAAATCCGCATGGACCAATACAGGAGCACTACACAACTTACACTTCAAAAATTCGAACGCCTCTTGCGCTTCAGGTGTCCATTTAAACGATTTCTTCTTAGAAAGCAATTCAGTTAAAGGAAATGTAAAATGAGAAAACTCACTAATGAATCGCCTATACCATCCAATCATACCAAGGAATTGCCTCAGAGAACGTATAGACTTTGGGGATGGAAATTCGGCAATTGCACTTACTATTTCTGGGTCAACCTTAAGGCACCCCTCGCCAACAATATATCCCAAATACTTCACGTGCCTAATTGCAAAACAACTCTTCTTCACGTTGATTGTCAGTCCAGCCTTCCTAAACTGGAAAGCTATCTCCTGCAAATGCTGCAGATGGTCCTCAAAATTTTCCGAAACAATTAACAAATCGTCGAGGTAGACGAATACGTGGGATTTCATACTATACGGAACTACCATATCCATCAAACGGCACAATCTTTGGGGTGCATGGCACAACCCGAAGGGCATCCTTCTGAATTGATATAAGGGCCTATTTGGTATGGTAAATGCTGTCTTAGACTTGGAGGTATCATCTAGTTTTATCTGCTAAAATGCATGTTTAAGATCCACTTTGGAGATAAAACGTACTGAAGGCAACTTTGACAAAATTCCTTCAATGTTTGGAATAGGATAAGAATCCTTTACCATTGCCGAATTAAGTTTCCTGCTGTCCACGCAGAAGCGAACTTTGTCAGGTTTAACTATCAATACACCAGGCGAAGACCATAGAGACTGAGGACTCTCCTCAATAACTCCCAATGACAACATCCTATCAATTTCCGTAAATAGAATTTTCTCCCTCGCTGGAGATATCGGATAGTATCTCTGTTTTACTGGCTTGGACATTCCTGTATCGATATGATGTTCGACTAACGTGGTACATCCAAGACCATCCCTGTCAGAATTGGGGAACATCTCGATAACAACATTCAGTTTACGTCTCTAGTCCTTCGATAATTCTATGGAGTCCAAGTCCATATCGATACCGCAAATCTCATCTTGTCCGGAACCCAAAGAAATGGAAATTTTAAATTTGCACCAAAAATCCATTCCACAAATAATATCTTGCTTAATAGACTCCACAACCAAAAACTCAAATTTACATTTCTGATTTTGATAATAAAAATCTAACTCAATTATTCCTTCACATTTCCGCGACATTTCTTAAAATTAGATGATTTCTTCAGCTCCTGAGCCAGATCACCACCAATAACACTCTTATTAGCTCCACTGTCTAATAGAGCGAAATACAACTTTCCTTTGAAATTTAGAGCTACATAAGGCCGAGTATCTGAATCTTTGGTTACAATCGTTGCAATTTTATAATTTTTAAAGGTCTTCAGCTGTTTCCAAAATTCTCTCATACGTAAAGCACTTCGCATGGACTTAGAATTTTTTAAAGATTTCCTCGCAAGTATAATTTTAGGTTTTATAAAACTGTATGGTAAAATTAGGTTACTTTTTCCGGTATTTGTAAAATCTGGGTTTTTCTCAATAACTTCAATATTTAATTTCTTTTCTTCAATTTCGTAGGATGTCCTCTTTTGTTTGGAAGGACACCCTTCAAGGCGTTTCCCGAATTATTGCAGTTAGTGCAGGATGGTTTATATATGTTCTTAAGTCCACAGCCGTAACAAAAGACAGTTTTCTCCCTCAAACAATCTTTGTACAGATGGCCACGCTCCTCACAATTCCAACATTTTATATCCTTAAGAACCGCATTGACCTCATGTTCGTTTGATCCTTCTTCATCCGCATCCTCTATGTCCACTAATTCTGCTACCTGAGCCTTCCCTTCACGTCTAAATTTTGCGACTGATTGCACATCCTTCATAAATTTCTCGTGCCTTTTCACCGATTTTCTGAGTTCTGAAACCTGACGTATGTCCAAGTGTAAGAGTTCATGACGAATCTCGGGTCTAAGGTTTCGAAGCATGGTCTCACAAAGTTCTTCATCACCAATAGGTTCATTATGAATCCATAATACTCGTCAAAGGACTCGTTATGACGTTGTTTTCGGCGACGAATATCATCCTTAATATCAAAGTCGCTACAAAAGTCCTTGTATTGTATTTTTAAACACCTACTAAATTCCGCCCATTCGACAGTATCGCTTTGACGGTGGTATCTCCAAAACCAAGCCAAAGCTTTACCCTCAAACAGAACATGTATGTATCTACATAACAAATGAAAATTTCCTCCCAGTGTATTCGTTGTCATGATATTCACTCTATATATAAACTCCTCTACTGGGAAGTCCTTATCACTACCGGAGAAAGAAATTTCCCAATTCCGAATTGTATTAAGTATCTTCTCAGGTTGTTCTTGGGGCACGGAGTATTGAGTGTTTCGTCCGTTGTTGATTCTAATCGCCGTGGACGTAGGCTCCCTAGGACTAGAAGGAGGATCCCTAGGACTTACCTCTTCGCTATTCAAATTCATTCCACGGATTAGGTTACCGATCTCGTTCGAAATTGTAGAAGTAATCTCCCTACGCATTTCTGACATAGAGACACTAATCATCTGCTGGACTCGGTCTTCGTTTATTACCGAAGACATCTCTTCCGTCCTATCTACCAATCCACTTTCAGCGGAATGTGTCCTGTTCCGATTAGAACCAGGTGCTCTGTCCCTGGATCTTGTCCAATAGCCATTCCCAGGTAGCCTTTCTTCCCTGTCATTATTCCTGTCCCTGCTGTGTGCCAATGGCATCTTTCCAAAACGTTAAATAAAAAATGAAGTCAACTATAATATATAAAATACACTAACTAAATTTTGTTTTAAATACAATAAATAAAATACGATATGAGATGCTAACTGCTCACTACTCAGCATAGGAACAAAGCAGTAGGGGTAAATCTGGGATCATCTTCACTATAAAATAAAATGAACAGCAACAAAAGCAAAAATTAAAAATGCTGTTAAACCTGGATTACCAAGGTATGTTTTTTTAGCAAAATAGTCCAAAAAAAAAACACACAAATCCTTAATGAAACACCATGTTCAACAACAAAGTTCCTCGAGTTTTCGCCTAGGTAAGAAACCAATAAAAATCAGCTAATTCAATCCGTATCTAAAATCCCATGGAAATGAAAGTAAAAGAAAAGGATAAGAGAAGAGAAGGAAATAAATAAAAGTTATCATTTATTCCGTTTCGGTGTATGATTTCGCAGCAACATTTCCACAAACCAAAAGTCCCCGAAAAGGTTTTCAAAGATATCCTCCTAAATAAATCTGGTACAGGAACCTCGCAAATAGTAAACTATAAATCCAAATTATTTCAGGAGGGAAAAGAAAATAAAAGGAAATGAAATGATATGAAAAGCAAAAGGAAAGGAAAGAAAAGGAAAGGAGAGGAAAGAAAATGAAAAGGACCAGCATTTAGGTGACACATTACTGGTTTATCGGATTCTGTGAAAGTCTGAAAACGACCAGTTGCTGCCCCACATTGGGCGCCATTTAATTTATGTAACGAACCACCACCTTGGGCCCTAATTCCTCTGGGAGTCGCTACCTCCTCGCCGCCGGCCGTGCTCAGTCTTGGGGCGGTTCTTTCCCGTTGGAACTAGGCTTGGTTTCGCTGCCATAAAAGTAAAAATAAGGTAGCTTAAAAGAATAGTAAGTGAAAAGAAGAATAGCAAAGGTATTAAATAAAAGAAAAATTAAGGACAGAAGAAATTAGAGTGAAGCTAATCTCAGGAGCAGTCTAAGATGTAATTTGACTGCCATTCTCTACCCACCCAACCATGCTGACGAATTCTTCAGCCCATTTTATTTCCCACTACTGTATGTCCTTTACCTTTCGTGAGTTATAAAAAAAAATGTTTAAAACATCGTTATAATATATTCAAAAATTAATAGAAATCGATTTGTGGCAATTAAAGGTATAAAACTTAGTCCAATAAAAAGTGATTGTATTAAAGGTAATCTAAGTTTATAAATAAGTTAAAAGTGAATGATATTGAAAGAAAGAACTATAGATTACGTAAAAATAAAAACTAAACCTAGCATTTAGTAAAGATAAGTGTCGTGAATTTGTGTTATTATAAAAATGTGGCATGAGCATAACAAATTCAATAATATTATGAAAACTCACCAGCTAATATCCATGATGTCCTTAGGCCTTCAGACGTGGGATTTGAAATTGCTATAGTTATGGGTGGTTATAAAAGTTAAGGCTTCAAATTTGCTTTGCTCGTGCACCAAGGTAACATATAAATTTAATAATTGTCTTGTACGTAATAATGGGGGAAATAATCTAAATGTATATACTATAAATAATTCTTGTTTTATCTCCAATTGAAAAAAAAAATGAGAATCCCCAGAATTCTTTAATTGACACAATTCGGTAATAGGGAAATGCTGTGTCCATTGGGATCCAATAAAACTATGGACGGGAAGACTCTAGCATTTGATGTATTGATTTGACAAGTCAGGGTTTTAGGTCAATTTTGGGCTCTTTGAGTTCTAATCAAACCATCGATTAGAAGACTCCGGTCTTGATATTAGTAGAATCAAAAATCTCAATATCCGCCTTTAAAAGGCATCAATTGGTCTTTGGGACCGATTATATAATAATTAGGGGATTGATGTCTAAGGAAATTTGGGACCAATGCAGATAATTTGAGATTGGAGTTTTCCTCTTCTTTTGTTCGTGGACAGTGCCGATTCACAGAGGAATCGGCGATCTGCGATAAAATAACGGGGATGCAATTTAGAGGAAAGAACTTCAATATTTAAAGATTAAATGCTTACCCAAACAACAGGAAAATAAAAATTAGTTGAAAAATTAATTTCGTCGTCCGAAATTTTAAAATTAGTTGATGTGGTATGTGATCCTTTTATATCCTTAAAAATTATTCAATTAAATCTTCGAATATTTTTTTTCTTCGTATAAAATATTTTTTTGACACGTCTAACACCAATCGTCTTTCAAATTGAAATAAAAATGAAAAATTTCTGTATAGACATAGCGACAGCTTTTTCAATTTTTAAAGCACCTTATGTTTTAAGAAATGAAACAAAAATTTAATAAAATTTTTATTATTTCCCAACAAGTGTGTAAAATACTAGGAACTGTAAATAAAAGAGGTCACAAGATCGACATAAAATGTCACGACGATCGAGAATATATATACTTTATGGGGTCTCAGACGAATATTTCGAGTAGTTACAAACAGAATGACGAAATTAGTATACCCCCCATATATGGTGGAGGGTATAAAAACACATAGACACATAGAACTACGAGATCACTTATGTAAAATCGGTAGGTAAGTGATAGCATGTGTAAGGCAAGTGGGGAAGATGATGAGACTTTGGAACATTTCCGATGTCACTTTTTTTAATACATAAATGTAAACGTTTCCAAAAACTCTTCTTATCATCATATTAAGTTTGCCATGGTGTACTTAAGTTTCAAAATTCAGAGCTCTATCTCAATTTACAAAGAAAGTACCAAATAATACCCATTGCAGCACTAAAAGTGTCATTTCTCCCACTTCCGGTACTATTTTGGAAGATTTTTTTCACTAAATCTTATTTTTTCAAGAGCTTTTTAATTTGAGCCCAAAATCATTCTCGTAGCCATCTCGTTGAGAGATCTACGAAATACATTCTTCAGGGATTTTACTTCTTAGCCATTCCAACACTTCTTCAATTGCAAGGATCTCCGCTTGATACACACTGCAGTGGTCGGGTAACCTTGTCGATATCAACAGTCCAAGTTCTTCAGAGTACATTTCAAAACCACCTAGTCGTCTGGTTTGGAACCATACGTATAGAAGTCAACAAAACTTCTATTACCAGGTATAATGTCGTTCCAATGGGTTTAATCATGAAAAGAGGTTCAATACTATTTATCAAACAACGGCTTTGTCAATGTGTATATAACACTGCTTGGGCTACGAATATTGTATCAACGCTAACACGGAATACCCAATCAATATCAAGAAATACCATTGTGTATTACTTGAAACCGAGAAAACCCTCTATGTAGGCTATTGGGACATGAAGGGCTGTTTCAATGGACTTGCCCGTGCTATATGCATGCTGTTGCCGAGATGGGCGATCTCCAGGAATTTTTACCCTAAGATATGCTTTTATCAACCTCTCTATAGTCTTCAGCATAGGACGAAAATCTTTCTCCTTGGTGTGGTAAGGTTTTCGTGCCTTTGGAATGAAAATGACGTTAGTGTCCCTCCATCCCACAGGTATAAACGATATGCTGATACAAACAGAGTATATTCGTTTGCAATCCAACCGGTGATTAATCATTATACATTCTCTGACTTTCCCATACATCCTGTGACTTCTGAATATCCCACTGTAATAGGTCTCGAGGATAGGATATTCCTTAGTCTAGAGGCCTCAGATGTATACTCCACGGAGCTGCAGAATTCCGCCCAGGATTTGTTCTGAGCCTTTCTCAGCTCGCCCTTTTATTTTTTTACCTCAGCCTTATAGACGTCCCAATCGTGTGGTGCCCATGTGGCTTTCGCCCTATTGAAGAGTTTTCTGCAGCCCTTCCTTAGACCAACCAATTCTGGTTTCCACCACGGCGTTCACTCTTTGCCCCTTGGCTTGCCACTAGGACATTCTGACACAAGCTAGTCATTCAGGGCCTTCGTGAACCGCTTGACAATTATGTTTATGTCCTCCACAGTTTGCACTTCCTTTCCCAGACGCATATCCTCCCGCTTATATCTACCGAGAGAAAGATAACATTTAGTACCTCCTGCCTGTTACTGGTATTTCTTTTATTACAAATCGCCAGATTGCAATTTATAATTCTATAAGCTCCTCATCCCTTTCGTGATATGCGAACTTCCAAATATCTGGTGATGTGCATTGGCATCACTTCCTACGATGGGACTCTTTATCTCTGCAGAAGCGGCTTCAACAAGCAACTTATGGTTTGAAGCCAACCAATAAAGAGACTTATTAAGTTCAAGGCTGGTTACTACAGAGTCTCCAGTGCTTGGCGACAAAAAAAAAAACATTTAGACTACTCTTTGCAAGGATACAGGGTCTGTGTCTCCCACTTTCCGTACCAATGAGTAGTTTAATCCAGGAATTTTTAGTCCACCATCCATTCCTCCGCACATCCATGGTTCCTGGCTAAAAATCACGTCAAATCCTTCTGCCATCAAAATTACCTTTAGTGCCGCCGAAGCGGCCTAACAATGGTGAATATTTATCTGCAAGAGCCGGACCATAGTCAGGGTTCAAAATTTCCACCACTTTTGCGTAAGCCTCGTCTTATGAGTCCGCCAAAAGTTCATCCTAACAAGATTCGTTCGATCTTGTCATAATAAGTTTTCCGACACATCCATGTGCAGTTGAGAAAGCGGTGGAATCACTCTTCCTCAGGACACTGGACTCTTGCGGTGTGGACTATTCCTTCTTAGATGCTTCACTGCTGCTATCAAAATACCTTTTAAAATCCGACCTTCCCCGCTGGAGCACACTTCGAGCCCAGTCTAACTTGATGACCCACCCACACTAGGCTTGTTGGGTTCCGTTTCGATGCCTTCCCCTCTTAATTCGATCGTGGCATGGTGGTTTTCAGTTTCCTGCAATCCGGCAGACCTTAGCGATATGGTCGACAGTGTCTCAGGCAAGTGTTCAGCAATATCTGCTGAGTCGCCTCCTGATTACCCAACCCCAACGCTCTTAAAGATCTTCAGTTTCAACTTGTTGAATCTGTAGTATACAATCCTTCAGACTTGTTGAGGTCTGCGAGACAGCCGGAGTTTAGTACGAATACTGCATGTCCCCTGTCGCCATCAGCCTCATTTAATCTACCAAATTTCCAGTCGGTGGTTGAAAGATTGGGATTGCAGTCACTTTTTCTCCCAAGTATGGATTTAGAATCTGATTGAATCCTTGGTGTTGAAGCGACATTGTACATGAACGGCAGCAATATGCCAACAGCGCCAGCTTGGAATTCAGCCGTGCCAAATTATATGTCCATGGTGCGATTTTGTCAACAGTGCGATTTTGTCAGTGATCATCAGCATGATAAACACTTCTTCGCGTCCGTTCGTCTAGCATTACAATAAAAGTTTAATAAAACAAAAATAAAGTTGTTTGTGATTTTTTTTATTGTTGTTTAATGTTCCCCCTCAATTTAGTGAACTTATACACTTAATATCGAAACGTTTACGTGTACGTAGAGGAATATCTTTTTTCTTGGCTAAATCCAGTGCTGCGCATGGCCAGATCTCGCTAATCTTTCTTATGGCTCAACGAAACTTCACCATTGAGCGTTGATCCCCGAAGGTAATAAGTTTGTATCACCCCCGATATCAGCCCCCATCGTCGAAAACTGGAGGAGGCTCAGGCATTTGCGCAAGAACATCGAAGTATACAGATGACAGTCCATCGACTTTCCCACTCAAATTATTCCTAGATATGCAGCCCTGTTCTTCACCCTTGTCGACAAAGGTGTCCCTGGCGACATTACTAAGATTCTTGGACCCATATTACTATTGTTCGCCATAGATCGCTTGGACGTGGGATGGCCTCCAGGTGATAGCAGCCTCTTGGTTGACTGCGGTGCCGTTTTCGAATCTTTACATGTTGACTTTTGGGGTGCATCGAATCTCCGAACCCAATTAAGGGAGCCTCTCTTCTTATCGTTGAGAGTTTAAGGATCATTCTTAGCAAGCCTTTCAAGAGCGAATTGGTGTACCGAAGAAGGCCGATGGGCTAGACAAATTTTAGACATGCGAAGATAGAATAGGTTCGGCCTTGTCCTAAGACTCGAACTGGGTGTCTTCGTCAAAAGCTCCTGCTGATCAGCCACCTGTCGTCTAGTGAAGCCTGGAGCAGTCACTCCATCAGTCGAGGTCTCGGTAGAAGTCAAGATGCTACGGACTGATACCACCTACACAGCTGTGGCGTTTTTGGTGTCCGTTCTAAGCCTACTCCCGGTGTCTAGATATACCGCTCTACTGAAAAAAGACGCAGATCATCAACCATGTAATGGACAACACTTTCGTAGCTATCCTTGAGTGACTTCAAAGTGTTTTCGAAAAAATATCTACATATTGCAAACTTATGGTTTTTGTTCCATAAATTGTTTATTTATCGGCCGACTTTTATGAAATTTGTTTTTTTTTTTTTTAATAAAAGAGTGTTTTCGATATGATTCACCTGGTCTAAATTTAAAATTTAATTAAATCATTTTTCAAGTTTTTTGCCTGTTAGGGCAGGAGATGCAAATGGAAAAAGAAAGCCAAAGATACCAGCACACACTAACCACTATGGGACGCGTTTCGTCTTTGGTTAGAAGACTTTTTAACCATATTAGGTGTGATGGCTTCAAGGGTCGTACGTTGGTATGTTGTATTTAATCGTATTTAATTGCGAAAACGCATCTATGATGCAATAATTACCACATTTACCAAGCTTGACAACCCTGCTTATTAGCTGTACTTTTTCCAATGCATTTATTTTTGTGTAATGACAGACATTCTGTCTGTGGTAAATTAAACTTCCGTACCACACACGATTTTGATCAACGGCAACCGCTCACGCTGTTGCTCCGTGTGCGCAGGTTCGAATCCTGGCCGGGCTCTGCCGAATTTTCTTTTTTAATGTTTTCAAGTTTTTTGCATGTTAGGGCGAGATCATTAAATTTTAAAATTTTTGTTTGTTTCTCTTTCGAGACGAGCTCAATGATCGGAGATGCAAATGGAAAAGGAAAGCCAAAGATAGCAGCACACACCAACCACTATGGGACTTTTTCAACCATATTAGGTGTGATGGCTTCAAGGGTCGTGCGTTGATATCTATGATACAATTACCACATTTATCAAGCTCGACAACCCTGCTTATTAGCTGTACTTTTTTCAATGCATTTATTTTTGTATAATGGCAGACATTCTGTCTGTGGTAAATTACACTTCTTCCGCACCACACACGATTTTGATTATCTGTTGGAAGTAGTATTGATGGCTTCGAACGCTAAGACAACGGCAACCGCTCACGCTGTTGCTCCGTGTGCTAAAGTTCGAATCCTGGCCGGGCTCTACTAATTTTTTTTTTTCATTTTCAAGTTTTTTGTCTGTTATGGCGAGATCATTAAATTTAATGCATTTATTTTTGTGTAATGGCAGACATTCTGTCTGTGGTAAATTACACATCTTCCGTACCACACACGATTTTGATCATCTGTTGGAAGGTAAAAAAAAAAATTATTTAATTTTAAAAATTTAATATTTATAATTTGTTTTTGTTATATGCTGTAAAAAATTGCAAGTTACAGAGAAGGTTTTTATGGTAAAATAGAAAGATGAAATTCTATTAAAAAAAAGAGACGAGTTAAGACCAAAATTTGCCTCCTGAGAAATTTTCACAGAAATTTTGTACTTGGAGAAAATTTCATTAACATTTCGTCTTAAGAAAAAAATTTGTTTAAAAAAATTTTTTTTTGACGACGTTCTTGGTGAAATTTTGCATTTGGAGAAAATATTATTGAAATTTTGTTTTCAGAACAAATGTCCTTGAAACTTAGTCAAAAATGTCATTTAAATTTTGTTAATAAAAACAGTTATATTGAAATTTTGTCTTTGAGAAAAATAATTTCTTTGGGAAAAATAATTTGCTTACCGCAAAAAAAGTTTGTTTGTCTCAATTTCTCACTTGAAGTGTCCCACCCCAAAATATGACCACGATGCAATTTCAATCAAGTTTAACTTGTTTGAACTGTTGAGTGGAGCGGTTGATGATCTGCGCCTATTTCCAGGGGAGCGGCAGATCTAGAGTCCGGAAGTAGGCTTAAAATGGACTCCAACGACTCAATAAGTGCGGTGGTGGTATCAGGCCGTAGCATGTTGTATGCCACTGAAATTTCGACTAGTGGAGCGGTAGCTCCAGGCTCTACTAGCCGACAGACGACTGGTCAGCGGGGGCTTTTGGCTAATTCACCTGGTTCGAGCCTTAAGGACAAGGCCGAACCTATTCTATCTTCGCATGCCTATAATTTGCCTAGGCCATTGGCCTTCGTCGCAAACCAACACGCCCTTTAAGAGGTTGGAATAATAAAAGGCGCATCGCTCTCAGATTTATTGAGAGGCTTGGTGCGAATGATTCTAGGGCTTTCACTAATAGGGGGAGACTCCCCCTATTTGGGCAAGCACAGGCTACCCCAAAGACTACACGTCTAGACTCGGAAACTGCACCGCAGTCAGCCAAAAGGTTGCGGTCACCTAGAGGGCATCCCATGCCTAAAAGAACTACGACGAACAATAGTAAGATGGGTCCAAGAAGCTTTGCTAATGTCGCTAGGGACAGTTTGGTGATGGTAGTTGTCGACAAGTGCGAAGAACAGGGCTGTACACCTAGGATGGTGTAGTCAATGGATTGTCATCAATATACTCCTAAGTTTTCGTGGAATTTTCTGAGTCTCCTCCAGTTTGTGACGATGCAGGCTGGTATCGGGGCCGATGCGGACTAGTTGATTTCGGGGATCAATGCTCAATTGAAATGTATCGTTGATCCCTTAAAAAAATTTGGTGAGATCTGGCCAGTTGCAGCACTAGATTTAGTCAAGAAGATATTCCTTCCCGACCAATGGCGCATGCTCGGATTCCAAGTATTCCCTCAGATCCGAATTCATACTTGCAAGACTAAGGGAATGCGATCCCAATCTTTCAACCATCGCCTGGAAGATTGGATGAGGCTGATGGTGACCGTAGACATGCAGTATTCGTATTACACTCCAGCTGTCTCGATGACCTCAATAAGTCTAAAGAAGTTGTAGGCTGTCATGGAATATACATTGGGAGCATTTCTGGACAATAAAGGTGCTTTCAATAATGTAAAGCCTACGTCAATCATGAAGGAGTTGGAGTTTCTAGGCATCGACTATACCGTAAGAAAGTTTAATAATAACTTGCTAAAAGATGCATTACGGCAGTCTTGGGTTCTGTGGATCTAAAAAGATGGGTCAGCAGAGGAACACCTCAACGAGGTGTAATGTCTTCTCTACTATGGAATATAGCCATTAACAATATACGAGGTGTACTGTCTTCGAGGTGTACTGTCTTCTCTACTTTGGAATATAGCCATTAACAATATATTTGGTTGCCCAAAAAGTAATTGCGGATTTTTAAAAGAAAGTAAATGCATTTTTAATAAAACTTAGAATGAACTTTAATCAAATATACTTTTTATACACTTTTTTTCTAAAGCAAGCTAAAAGTAACAGCTGATAACTGACAGAAGAAAGATTGCAATTACAGAGTCACAAGCTGTGAAAAAATTTGTCAACGCCGACTATATGAAAAATCCGCAATTATTTTTTGGGCAACCCAATATTATTGTTTCTGGAAGAAAAAGGTGTGAAAGAGTCGCGTATGTTGATGTCGTGGCAGTTGCGGTTAGGGGAAAGTTTCCCAGCACTATAAGAGATATACTACAGGAAGCTCTACGTGCACCAGCAAAGTGGGATACCGAAAGTGGTCTAAGTATAAATTCGTGCCAGACAGAAGTAGTTCTTTTCAACAGGAGATACTAGTTGCCTCCAGTGGCACTTGTCTCCTTGGGATGAGAAACTGTTCCAGAAAGCCCAAAATACTTGGCTGTTTTGCCGCACAGGAAGTTAAACCTCAAATCCAACATTTTGGAAAGGGCAAGAAAGGCAACTATTGCCCTATACACCTGCAAGAAAGCCATTGGCAAAATGGCAAAAGTTGGGGGCTTAGACCGAGTGTCATGCATTGGGTATATAATATAGTTGTCAAACATATAATGCTGTATGGTGTTGTGGTCTGGTGGACAGCGCTTCAAAAGTTCACCTACTGCTCCATACTCAAACGAATCCAAAGATTGGCTTGTTTGTGCATCACAGCCGCACTGAGGACGACACCATCTGATTCACTGGATTTAATGCTACATCTAATGCCCCTGGACATTGTAGTTAGACAACTTGCAACGACCACTACCGTTATCAAGATCAAGATGTTCCAGGCAGTGTGGATTACACCTGAGCCCCTTTTTGATAAAACGTACTGTACCACTATTCCTGATAGAACCGATTGGAACTGAGATATCCCCGGTAATAGAACTTACACAGTCTTCTATACGGATGGTTCCAAGCTAGACGACCAGGTGGGCTTTGGGGTGTACTCTTAAGATGTAAAACTGGTCATATCGAAAAGGTTACCCGACCACTGCAGTGCGTATCAAGAGGAAATCCTTGCATTATATGGCTAATATATAATGTCATAACGACGATTGGCATAAATATCTTCTCAGACACCCAGGCAGCCATTAAATTCTTTGAGAACGTATTTCTGTACACAAAATGCGCCCTCGACTGTCGCAGATCTCTTAACGAGATGGCTGAATAGTTAAAAATTCACCTGCTCTGGGTCCCGGACCACACAGATATCACAGGGAATTGTAAAGCGGACGAGCTGGCTAAACTAAGAACTAACTTACATATTCCAGGGAAACTAGAATGTGTGGGTATGGCTCTAGCGACATGTAAGCTATGTTTTCAGAACCAGGCCCGAAGTACAACGAATAAAAGACGGTCACAAAGAGGGGCTGTAAGTAGTCCAAAGCTATGTGGCCTAATCTAGACTTGAAGAGATCTACTGCTTCGCTAGAACAAACGTCTCGTCATTGTGTCCGTCATGACAGGTCACTGTCTAATCGGAAAACATGCTGACAGACTGAAGGTTGTCAGTAACGAGTTTTACAGAAGCTGTGAGGACAACGAAGAAGAAGAGACTATAGAACACCTTCTGTGTGTGTGTCCCGCTCTGGCAGTCAGAAGGAGTTCCACTTTAGCGGATGTGAACATTCGCATGTTATTGGTCTTTTTAAATCGATCTGTATGGTTCAATGGTAGGAACTAGGAGGCAAGTTCCTTCTTCTGTCCTGGTGGTATAACAATGGACGAAAACGTCTAAGTGAGTCTGGTGGCAGACTGCCACTTATACCTAACCTATCCTAAAACTAAATGAGTTGACTGAAAAAAATTGCTAAAAAAACTTCGTCATTCATTGAGATACACATTTTTTAATTTTTAATATGAAATAATGAATAGGAAAACCATAATATTAAATAAATACATACCTGTGCTTGTGTAAATAAAACCCTTCTTTTCCTTCTTTGCGTTAAAGGAAATTGTAAGGATTTCGTTTCACTAACTGTACATGTGGCAAGCGATCCCATATTTCCCATATGTCCCATGGTACCGGTTGCAGTACTACCCATTAATCTGGAAACTGAAAACAAGGTATACAAGTTTATTGATTATAGTTTTAGTTAGATTTATTAAACAAAGTTTAGATTCTGTCGTAAATTTTAGGGTGTAAAAATTTATAATGTGGTCCATTTTATTTGAAATATTGATTATAATAACAAAATAAATTCATATATTATCAAACTATTGTTCATTGTTTGTCAATACTAACTACTTCGAAACAAACGGTAGTTAGACGGAAGAGGCAAGGTCTGAGGTAGTGAGTTTGCCAACACACCCTATCTTCAGTTTTCCAAATACATATTTAGTTTATCTAACAATATAGTCATATATAGAATCAATTACATTCTGTACAGGTCGTGCACCCGATTTCCACGGCTCATAAAACAAATCACTCTTAAGATCTCACCAGGCACAAGGCATTACCTTGGCCTATGGATACTCGGCTTGACGTTGATATGGCTGGTAAGCTAGTTGTAGTAACTGTAGTGAAGTGAAAAATCCCGCTTAAGTGATACTTGATGGTAAGAACACGTGTGTACGATTTATCTTTTATTTCAAAATTCAAGTCCAATGATTAACCGAATAAGGCCGAAAAAGGTTGACGGTTAATCAAAATTTGGTATCCAAATTTCGGATAGGGTACCTAGGGGGGCCGCCCCACCCTAAAACCTACCAAACATATATTAAGACCAATCACGACAATATGGGACTCAAATGCGAGTAGAATACGAATCTAATATCCAAATGTGGGACCACGTTTCTGGGGGTCCACTCCTTCCCCAAAACACCCCCAAACAGGACTTATTGTATTTACTGACCATAGGAATATGTGGCTTAAATAAGTGTAGAATACGAATCTGATATCAAAATATGGGACCAAGTGTTTGGGAGGCCGTCTATCCCCAAAAATATCCCCCAATGGGGACAAATTTACGACCATAGCAATATAGGGCTCAAATGAAAGGTCTTTGGGAGTAAAGCACGAATGTGATATCAATATTCGGGAAAAGTGCCTATGGGGCCACCCCACCCCCACAACACCACCCAAATAGGAAGTTTTTGCTGACTATTGCAATATTAGGCTCAAATAAGAGGGTCTTAAGAGTTTTAGAGTAGAACACGAATCCGATAAATATTTTCAAAGCCAACTCACTGAGTGGCCGCCCATCCCCCAAAACACCCCCCTAGTCGGTCATGTTTGCCGATTATGGAAATATGGGGCTCAAATTGAAGGTATTTGGGAGTAGACCACGTATCCGACATCAACATTGGGGACCAACTGTTTAGGGAACGTCCCATCACCTTAACAACCCCCTAAAAGGACGTATTTGCTCACCAAGAGAATTAGTTTTTTCTTGTTTTTAGGGCCAATACCCCAAACCGGACATATTTGCTGAATTTAGCAATAAGCAGTTTAAATGTGATTAGAAAACGAATTTGATATCCAATTTTGAGGCCAACGGCGATATGGGGTTCAAATAAATGATATATAGTTATATGGGAATAGAGCACGTTGCTGATATATTTTCCGGGTTTAGTGTTTGGGAGACCACCCCAATCCCCAAAACACCCCTAAATCGGGTATATTTAACGACCATGTTAATATGGAGCTTAAATGAAAGGTATTGGGGGGTAGAGCAAGAATTCACACCCACTTTCGGGACCAATTTTCTGGGGGTCTACCCCTTTCCCAAAATACCCCACAAACAGCAATTTTTTACTGACCATCGCAATATGGGGCGCAAATAAAGGTATTTGGGAGTGGAATACGAATCTCATATCCAAATGTAGGACCATGTATTCTCGGCATCACCCATTCCCTAAAGCATCTTCCAAAGGGTAAAAATTTTTCGACCATGCCAATATGTGCCTCAAATGAAAGGTATTTGAGTTGATAAAACGAGTTTGATAACCTATTTTGGGGCCATGTGTTTGGGGGACGCCTCATCGTGTAAACTCCCCTAAACCAATGGCAATATGGGGTTTAAATAAATTGTATTTGAAAGAAGAGCACGATGCTGATATTTTTCAGGGCCAGGTGCCTGGAAAACCACCTCGCCCCCGAAAACACCCCTAAATCAGACATGATGAGAATATCGGGCTGAAATAAGGTATTTTAAGATTGGAATACACCTTCCATCCAAACTTGAATTCGTTGACCAACAAAGATCATATTCGATTCAGATAAAAGCCCCTGGAATGGTTAATCTGTTAGTCAAGCGATATACTATTTTCGTAGCATGGTAATTCACTAAAAGATCTTTAATTGTCGAAAATAAATATTCCAAAGAAAACTTTGTTCCATATAAAATAAAAGATGGCGCAGCGGAGCGGGCCCGGGTCATCTAGTCTTACATATAAAAAATTTAAGTCATAAACTTATTCTGTTTAAATATTTAAAATTGGCTATTAAATTCTTTATTTGTTGCATAATATATAAGAAGAGAAGAAGAAAATTAAAAAAAAACCTCTTGGTATGATAAAACTTAATCTTAAATTAATGTAGGATGGCGCAATCCGCATCGTTTGGGTGCCAGGCCATAACGGTAAAAGGGGGAATGGAAGAGTACACTATTTGGCAGTGAAAGCCAGAGAACTGACGCCAATAAACTTGGTTAACCCGAAGCCTTTCCGGTCGCCGCAGTCCGATTTACGGGCGTGGGTGACGAACGCGCATGTAACACCGTGGAACAGCGAAACGGTCGGTAGGACGCCGAAAATCCTATGGGGTGATCCGGATCGCGAGAAGACGAGACTATTACTGAAAGGAAGCACGCTTTTGGTATTATAATGGAACACATAGGACTACGAGTTTACTTATGCAAAATCGGTGCGGCAAGAGTTAGCATGTGTAGGGCATGTGGGGAAGATGATGAGACGATGGGGCATTGCAAAAGACACAGGTACTTAAGAGGGGACACAATACCAGACATGAAACAACTTAGTGGAGTGGTATGGAAAACTATTATGGATTTTGTAGGTAGCATGGAATTCCTAACTCAAATTTTCTTTTTCATGGAAAACAGATAAGGATTTTGTAAGTAGCACGGACTTAGACCTCCATTTCAGAGGTTACTTTTTAGTTTTTAGAGAGCACAACAAGCAGATTACTGGCGTAGTTCTATGTCCATAGTGGCATGGGCGGATTAATATCTGCACCCTCTTTTCAACCTAACCTAAATTAATATAAATTCTGCACACCTATTTCCCAATGTTGCAAATCTCTCCGGTCATCTAGGGTTTTACTTGGGCTAATTTCCATTCTCGAAGAGGAGAACTATGTTGTTGTTGCATCAGTGTTTTTTTTTTTTTGGTTATTTATATACAAAAAGTAATGTTTGCTTATAACTACAATAAATAATAGTTAACAAGATTGGTATTACATATTCAATGTCCCTTATTTATATTTTGTATTAAATTTTTATTTAAAAACTATTTAAGTTACATTTAAAGTAATTCATATTTTTATTTTGTTGTATGCAATAAGAAAGTATGAAAAACATTACAATTAGATGTTATAAGGTATAAGCTAAAGCTAAGTAGGAGGGAAATGTTTTTGTTTATACAACCACCAAAATTTGTTGGGCTTGGGTTTATGTGCAGAACAAGCTACTCTATTAAACAAACTTGTCTCACATCTGATATCCATATTTCATTTGTACAATTGATGGCCTTTATATTGGCCCGGCTATAGTTATGATAAAATATTGGAATATTGACCGTAGAATATACCTATCTTACCCAGATGCAGGAAAGCCTCTGGAGGAACAAAACCTTTTTGGTATTGATTGAATTAAATAATCTTTATTTGTGTAGAAAGGATCCATAATTAAGTTATTTTCATAACATTGTGTAAACCTTGCAATCTTATTCCTATTCCTAATTAGTGATTGAAACATAATAACTTTTCGTCTACTTTCAAGTAATTTCGAAAAAATTTTTGCCTTAAGAAGAGTTGATTGTTGAAATACAGAAACTTTTCTAAGCGAAAACCTAAACACTTCACTGTCTCCTTAATCGGCATAGAAGAATTATCCGCATTGGATTTAATTCCAAAACGTGTCTAAATTGTCCTCATATTATAATTACATTTATTTATCTGTGGTCTATATAATATAGTTTCGCATTTATTTCATATCATGTTCCAATCAATCGTATGGTTTTCGACCTGGTCGAATAACTTCTGCAGTTCATCATTAATATTCTCAACGGTGTTATCATAATTGTAACTGACAATATTGTCTGCATATGAAATGCTGCTCTCAATTTCTTTTTTTGATGATGTCGAACAAAAATATATTAAAATAAAAAAGAAGAGTTCTGCGCTCCTTGCTCCATTAATCATTTTGAAAGTCCTTTTCCCACACAGATTTTTATTATAAATATTAAAAGTTTTCTCACTAATCATATTATAAATTAGTATTATTAGATAAAAAGGAAAATCATGAATCATCAATTTAGAAAAAAGACCGCAAGCACCTGTATAAGATTGCCTATTTCAATTTGTATTTGATACAAGTAAGTGTATCGCATTGACTGTTGATTGTTTAAATCGAAATCCAAATTGCCTGTCGCTTGATATATATTTTTACCTACAGACTTTTTTTAAGTTGTTGATTATACATTTAGAGTTATTTGGCATATTGTGCAAAATTATTTAACTGTCCTCTGGGATCTCCAAATTTTGCATATTAAGAGGTTGGAATCTCCTAAATCTTTTATCCACCTCTTGGAACATGTGGCTGGTATTCCTTGTATTGATGCTAGATAAACACTCCTGCATTTGTGAAATCCAGGTCCAGTGCCTGCATTTGTGAAACCCCAACATGCAGGGGTTGTCCCCAATATATGCAGTGCATTGCGTTGGAAAGGATAGTTAAGGATCGGAGAGGGGAAAGAGGGAGTAGCGTTTATTGACATTTGCTTTGAATTTCTGGATGTCGTAAGTAGCGGGAAAGACATCCGCCGAAAGCCGATTCCACATACGAACCGTCCTTGCGAAAAAAGAATTCTCTAGGTAGTGCATGGTCCGATCAGCTGGCCAATCGATTACAAACCGGTGCGCGCTCCTAGAAAAACTTGTATTTCTGACAATGTTCTTCGGAAATCAGTCTTCTGACGGTGGAAGAATCGATAGAACAGCGCCACACAACCCACATTTTGTCGATGTTCTCCATTCAACACCAACACCCGCCTCTGGACACGGTCAAGCAGCTCTAAGGATGATTTTGGAGCACCGTCCCATATATCCGAGTTATATTCCATCTTCGGTCTGATGTTAGTAGTGTGGATATAAGAAGATCAGATGGAGTGAAATATATCTTACACCACTTAAGAAAGCCCAAGCACTCGAATGCTTCAATCGACACTTCGAATAAATGTTTTGACCAACGGACATTGAATCTTCATGCCCAGAACACCAAGAGCCTCTGACTGCTTGATATCTACACGGTCGATAGCTATTGACGATTGTAAAGTGTCAGTAAATCGTTTGTGGGACAACAAACAGCACTGCGTTTTGCGTGCATTAAAATCTACTCTGTTCATTCGACCTCACTCTGGGCACCATCGCAAAATGGGGCTCAAATAAAGGTATTTGGGAGTAGAATACGAATTTGATATCTAAATTTAGGACTATGTATTTAGGGCATCACCCCTTTCCCAAAACACCCCGCAAAGGGTAAAAATTTTTCGACCATGCAAAAATGTGGTATTTAAGATTAGAAAACAAATTTGATAACCTATTTTGGGCCATGTGTTTGGGGACGCCTCATCGTGTAAACTCCCCTAAACCAATGGCAATAAAAGGTTTAAATAAATGGTTTTTGAAAGAAGAGCACGATGCTGATTTTTTTGCCTGGGGGACCACAAACAGCCCTAAATTAGATATCATGAGAGTAGCGGGCTGAAATAAAGTATTTTAAGAATGGAGTACACCTTACATCCAAACTTAAATTCGTAGACCAATAAAGATCATATGGGATTCGGACAAAGGCACTTATATTGTTAAACAATTAGTCAAGCGATATACTATATTCGTAGCATGGTATTTCACTAAAAGCACTTTAATTGTCGAAAATAAATATTCAAAGGAAACTTTTGTTCCACATAAAGTAAAATAAGGCGCAGCGGACCGGGCCCGGGTCAGCTAGTCCTTTATATAAAAATCAAATTGTGTTTGTTTGTGTGTTCCTAATAGACTCAAAAACGGCTGAACTAATTTCCATGAAATTTTCACTGATGGTGCATAATGATCCCGTGGTGAAAATAGGGTACTACATTTACCACAATTAATTCGCATCATTACCTTGTTGCAGCAAAGGTTCGCACCCGTTTGAACATGGCGAGGAAAGTACGATCTGACACTGCACGGAAGCTGGACATTGAAAAGCTGCAAACACAACAAATTGCAGCAGCATACTCCACTCGACTGACCCAACTGCTTCATGAAAGCACTCCTTGTTCCGATGATATAATGGCGCAGTGGCAAAATATTGCCCACTCCATGGAAAATGCCGCTAAATCCGTACTTGGGTACCGGAAGCCTCCTCCAAAACACCCATGGTACGACCAAGAGTGTCGAGATGATACTGAAGCCAAGAATGCGGCATATAGAGCAACCCTGCAATCAATAGCAACGCGCCAGATGAAGGAGAGGTATCGGGAGAAAAGGAGAGAGGAGAAACGTCTATTCCGCAGAAAGAAAAAGGAAATGGAAAGACGTGAGTGTGAGCGAATTGAGGTGTACAGGAGTCAGAATGAAGTCCGGAAATTCTGGCAAAGAATTAAACACCAATGGCTTTGGTGCAGGCACATCCTCCTGCAGAGACAAAGAAGGAAATCTGGTAACTGACACAGACAACATGCTGAGGATATGGAAAGAACATTTTACCCAACTGCTAGTATCCGATGTTGGCGGCGAAGAGGATACCGCAGAACCAATCCCTGATGATGGTATAGAATGTTTACCTCCTAGTCAGAATGAGGTCCAAGTAACAGTAACCCAACTAAAGAACAACAAGGCAGCAGGAGCCGACGGGTTACCCACTGAACTATTTAAGACCGGAGGTGACACGCTGATAAGACGTATGCATCAGCTTATCTGCGCAATCTGGCTAGAAGAACGCATACCCGATGATTGGAACCTCAGCATACTCTGTCCCGTACACAAGAAAGGAGACAAGACGGAATGTGCCAACTACAGAGGAATAAGTCTCCTCCCCATCGCATACAAGATACTCTCGACCGTACTGTGTGAAAGATTAAAACCTAAAGTCAATGAGATAATTGGGCCCTATCAATGCGGCTTTAGACCCTAGACCAGATATTCATACTGCGCCAAATCCTGGAAAAGACCCGAGAAGGACAAATTAACACCTACCATCTCTTTTTTGACTACAAAGCCGCCTTCGATACTCCTGTACGTTCAAAGGTATTTCAAGCCATGTCTGAGTTTGGCATCCCTGCAAAATGACACTTGCTGATACGCATTCCTCAGTAAGAATAGGAAAGAATCTCTCCGAACCATTTAATACCAAACGAGGTTTCAGGTTTAATATCGTGTGATCTCTTTAATATCCTGCTGGAGAAGATTATACGAGATGCAGATGTGAATAGATATGGCACACTAATCACAAGAGAACACATGCTACTCGCCTTTGCCGAAGACATCGATATCATAGGTCGGTCACTGGAAGTAGTAACTGCAGCCTTTAAAAGAATCGAAAGAGAGTCAGTGAAAATGGGTCTGGCAGTAAATGGAGATAAGACGTAATGGATGGTTTCAACTCCCAAAAAGCAGATAAAGAAAATGGAGAAAGTTGGGAACCACAATTTTGAGACAGTCAGTAACTTTATCTACCTCGGGATCGCCGTAACCGAAACGAATGACACCAGTTTTGAGATAAAGCGAAGAATAATACTGGCAAACAGATGCTACTTTGGACTAAGTAAGCAGTTTAGAAACAAGGCCACCTATCGACAGATGAAGACTACACTTTACAAGACACTGATACTATCTGTGCTGTTATATGGTTCTGAAGCATGGGTACTTGTGAAAGCAGATGAGGCAGTGCTTGGAGTATTTGAGAGAAAGATTCTTCGTAAAATATATGGACCAGTTTGCGTTAACGGAGAATATAGGCGACGTATGAACCACGAGCTGTATGAGCTATATGTCGACGATAGCATAGTTACACGCATCAAAATACAACGGCTGCGTTGGCTAGGTCATGTTGTCAGAATGGATGAAGAAGCTCCAGCAAAGAAGTCTTTTGAAGGTAAACACGGTGGTATACGCAAACCGGGAAGACCAAAAGCCCGATGGAAAGATCAAGTTGTGGGAGACACCTCGAAACTTGGTGTCAGAGATTTTAGAATGAGCGCAGAAGATCGAGGCGCTTGGAACGCCATTCTACGTTCGGCTAGTGGAAGAAATATGCAGTCATAGCCAATTAAAGTAAGTAAGTAAGTAGCCACGTTGTTTTAAGACTGCACTTAGTCCATTTGGCATGGAGTTTGCCAACTTCTCTGTTTCCTCAGATGTTATTTTCGCCCATTCTGCCTGCATGAGACTTCGTAACATCTCCTTGCTGGTTATAACGTGCTGTCGAATTTTTTTCTCCAATAGATCCCAAAGATGCTCAATGGGGTTGAGATCTGGTGATTGGGATGGTGTTTTAAGCTGCTTTGGAGTGTTATATAGAAGCCAAAGCCTAACAGCTTCCGATGTATGCTTTGGGTCGTTATCTTGTTTGAACCAAAATGTCGTTGCTAACCCTAGTTTAGCAGCACATGCTTCCAAATTTTTTTTTCAAAATATTGAGATAACCCCATTTGCCCATTTTGGACTCAGTAAATTCTATTTGGCCCGCTTCACTAGCAGCCATACACCTCCAAAACTCCACCACCACCGTGCTTCACCGTTCCAACTAAATTTTGTTTTTCCAGCTAAGTCCCGAACTTGCGCCACGCTATTTGCCGACTTTTAATGCCAAAAATACAGAATTTGCTCTCGTCGGAGAAAATAATTTGTTTCCAGAATTCAGGAGGCTTATTGATGAAAGTATTAGCGAATTCAATCCGCTTTTGTCTATTTATGACTGAAATATACGGCTTTCTTCGAGCAACTCTTCCATGAAATCCAGCTCTACGTAATATTTTTCTGGCAGTTTCGGCACAGATGCTTTTTTTAAACATTGTTTTAATATTTTCAACAATTTTGTTTAATGTTATACGAGGTCACTTTGGGCTCTTCTGTAACGGATAATTTTTTTGGACGCCCAGGCCGAGGCTTTGAATTTATAATGCCGGTTTCTTTGTGATTATTAATTACGCGCTGGACAGAAGAATACGTTCTAAAGCTTTGTCCTCCTTTCCACAATTTAATAATTATTTTTCTTTCAAATATGTATATTTCCTTTCCTTTAGTTTCCATGTTTCCAAATTTATTAATTTAAAAAAAAACACGTGTAACTATCACTTGTTATGATAATGAACTGAAACTGATCAAAAATAAGAACAAGCATAATAAAAAGTAACGGTAATTTCGAAGTAAACAAAGTGAACGCAGACTTTTTGGCTGTCATAATTTCTTCTATGAGACAAAAGTACCGTTAGAACAAAAAAGCAAAAGCAAACTTGTATTTTTGTTTTCTAATTTAAGAAATATAAAGAAACAACATATACAACAAAACTTAACTTTATTTATTCTTTTAATGTTGTTTTTAAATCATTAAAAAAGAAATTGTTTTTAAATCATTAAAAAAGAAAGTTGACGAGACCACACTGGCGCTGCATTACTTACCACACACCGGCCAATTGCTTTGTATGTGGTCATCAAGGTTTCTTTGTCTGCACCCCCAGTGCTGCCAGCAAGCGACTTCAGGACCTTGTTTCTATTTTTGACTTAATCGCAAATTGCTGTAGCATGTGGGGAGAATGTGTAAGAGCTGTCAAATGTCACGCCAAGTATTTTCGAACAGTTGATGGTCGGAATCATTTCTCCATCGACCATCACAGTCAGCTCGGCATTCACCTCACCCATATTTGTAGTGAACAATGTGGCTGACGATTTGATGGCAACCTATCGCAGATGTCAACATTGGGTGGGGGCCTGATGCCATGATCGTACAATCGTCCGCATATGATACAATCTCTATGCCGTCTGGAGTGGGTGGAATCGAGGATAGGATGAGGTTAAATAGTAGCGGAGATATCACCCCACCTTGGGGAACTCCCTGTTTCACTCTACGGTGCTTCGATTTCCTATCCCTAAATTCCACAAATGACTGGCGACCACAGGCCTGGCTGGAGCGACGTGTTGGCGATGTCCTTAAATAATTTGGCATGGCTGACCGTGTCAAACGCCTTCGATAGGTCCAGTGCCAAGAAGACCGTCCTATCACATGGCCTGGGCTGATTGAAGCCACGCCAGATGTGTGCGGTGTTGGCATGCAAAGCTGTTGTGCTATGCAGTCTTCGAAATCCTTGTTGATGCTAGGAGAATGGAAATTCTCCTACGTGGCTCGGGGGGAATAATGCCTCAAGCGTCTTTGCTACTCGTGAGAGAAGGATGATCGGTCTGTACGACTCCACCAAATTGGGTTCTTTCCAGGCTTCAGTAGCGGGATCACTCTTGCCCATTTTCCAGACATCGGGAACTATAAGAGTGTTCAATGACAGGTTGAGGACAGTGGTAAGGTACACAACTCCAGGTGAATCCAGATATTTCAACATCAGTGTAGAGATTCTGTCGGGGCCCAACGCCTTAGATGATTTGGCGCCACGGATGACATTCGTATCTTCGCCCACAGTAAATTGTGATGACTGCTCATCAGCTAGGAGACCGGCGAATGGCTCTCCTCCTTGCCCTGTCTCTCTCGGGAAGCACAATAAATTGACGATTGAACAACCTGGCGCTTCTCTTCAGATCATTCACGATTATTTCGTCAAAAGTGACTGATGATTTGGCGCCACGGATGACATTCGTAACTTCACCCACAGTAAATTGTGATGACTGCTCATAAAGCTCGGAGACCGGCGAATGGCTCTCCTCCTTGCCCTGTCTCTCTCGGGAAGCACAATAAATTGACGATTGAACAACCTGGCGCTTCTCTTTGGATCAGTCACGATTATTTCGTCAAAAGTGACTGAGGTCCTCCCGTCCACCGGGGTCGAGAGTGACTTAACAGTAGACTACAGCTTGCCTAAGCCGGTGCTTGAGTTACATTGCTCCAAGTGTTCCAGCCACAAATTTCGCCTATGTTCGATGACTACCCTGTTTATTTCCAGCTTCAGCTCGTTGATCCTGGGGTTAGTGGGGTCCATACAACGAATCCCATCACGCTCGTCTGCGAGTACCACTGCCTGCGCCGGGAAATTGTGCCGCACTTGTATTCGACCGGTTGGTAAAAGCGAGCGGCTGCTGCGGCTCGGAATTTCCTCTCGTCCACTAGCACATCCGGGGGTGTGGCAGTTCAGTGAAGTGCCGATTGAAGCCAGCCCAATCGGCCTACTTCTGATTGATAAACGTCCGGAGCTCAGAAGTTATGAAGTCGGGTGGTCGGTCGATGTTGAGAATTATGGGGAGGTGATCTAATCCAAAATAAATGTCTGGCGAGCATATACACCTCCTTGTAATCCTAGTGGGGGTATTCTCATTCACCGTGCAAAACGTGGACCTTTCAATCTGCTCTGCCAAAGCTCTGCCACGCTGGTCGTTACCTAGGGGAGAATGCCATGAAGTGTGATGCGCATTAAAGTCCCCTAGAACCAGAAGATTTTTGGCCAGATAGTAACCCACTTATGTCGGGGTTGTAAACTTGGCCGTTAATCGGGACACAGCTACCAACTGGCGGTGTGTACATGTCCTTACGCAGCACATTGTTATTGTTATTGTGATTGTTTCGAGCATTGTTACTGTAATTGTGTCTGTTCGAGTTTTCGTAACCACTACCATTGTGTCTATAACCGTTACCATTTCTAATTTTTTTTTTCATTTGGCCTATTTGTTCTATGCTCGCAAACTACCTTCTTCGTACCTACCCCTAAACTCTTCTTGGCTGTAAAACATCTCCGTGTAGCTTTATCTGAAGTCATTAGCATATTCGCCAATAATTTTAGTTGTTAGTCTAGTTTATTTTAACATGCTTAGTCTCCTGAGACGAAATTTTTAAATTGCCTATTTCAAATCTGTTGAGTTCATCACAAAGTCCAGAAATCTTCCTTCCAAAAAGAATTCATTGTAGAATTACCCTGTTTTGTAGTTCCCACCTCAGTTAATAACTGTTGCAGCGTTCTGGGATTTGGATAAGCATCATCAATTGCTTCTTTTAATGGTGCAAATGTCGTTGATTTATTCGTTTACAATTATAAACGTACTTAATGAATGTTAATCTATCTTGTCCATTTGTTGAATCATCCAGCAATTCTGCCTATTATATAAAATCTTCCAAAAACTTGAAATCACCTTCGAATATTTGCAAGTTCTTGCTAACCATTGACACCTCGAAATGTGCCGTAGTCATAGAACTATCAATAAGTTTATCTTCTTTAATATTCGATTCATTTAATAAAACCGAAATTTTTATCTTTAATTCTGTTATATAGACTTTTATCTCCATTTATATATATAATACTTCAAAATTTGAAAGACAACTTTAATTTTAAAGTGTGAAGGGTATGGAAATTTTAAATCGAACGGCTATACAGAGTAGAATTTTTGGGTATTATCACATTGGTTACTATTGGGTTGCCCAAAAAGTAATTGCGGATTTTTCATATAGTCGGCGTTGACAAATTTTTTCACAGCTTGTGACTCTGTAATTGCATTCTTTCTTCTGTCAGTTATCAGCTGTTACTTTTAGCTTGCTTTAGAAAAAAAGTGTAAAAAAAAGTATATTTGATTAAAGTTCATTCTAAGTTTTATTAAAAATGCATTTACTTTCTTTTTAAAAATTAATTTTTGGGCAACCCAATACTACTTTCTTAACCAACTATTCCTAAAGCAGATGTCAACTTATTGCTTTCATCATTGTTCCAAAAGACGTATGGCAAACTCGCTTATAATCTTTTTCATTTTTCAATAGCAAACTACATTTGTTTTCTTAAATTCGGTTTCATAAATAAAAGTAACTTTTTTCTTTTTACAAAAGTGTTGTTTCGATATATGTGTAGCAATTGAATGTACATATATTATCAATACATTATGTGCAATATTTATGCACTGTTTTGCTTTTATCTTGGTTTTTAATAAAGTACTAATAAATAAAAATTTTCGAATATTTTTATTTAATTTGTACATTTTTGTGGAGCTCAATGTTTTTGTTGTCTTCCAGCGTCAATTGTCTTCGACCAGGTTGCAGTGAAAAATTTTCTTGTTGTTGGGAGCCTCTAGTTGTTGTTGTTGTGGCATTAATTAGTAGGATCGCAATGCAGGGGTTGTCGGCGATCTTTCGCTGCACCGATGATCCTCATTAGGATGTCCGACGCCACTGGTAGAAAAGTTAGTTTTCGCAGGCAAGAAATAAAACTCAAACAAGGAAGCTTTTAATTACATAGAAGTGTTAGACAGATTGTCCTTATATACTTACTAGCTGACCCGGGCCCGCTCCGCTCCGCCATCTTTTACTTTATATGGAACAAAATTTTCCTTGGAATATTTATTTTCGACAATTAAAGAGCTTTTAGTAAAATACCATGCTACGAAATAGTATATCGCTTGACTACCAGTTTAACAATATAAGTGCCTTTATCGGAATCACATATGATCTTTGTTGGTCAACAAATTTAAGTTTGGATGTAAGGTGTACTCCATTCTTAAAATACTTAATTTCAGCCCGATATTCTCATGATGTCTGATTTAGGGGTGTTTTCGGGGGTGAGGTGGTCCCCCAGGCACCTGGCCTTGAAAAATATCAGCATCGTTCTTTTCTTCCAAATGCTATTTATTTAAACCCCATATTGCCATAGGTTTAGGGGAGTTAACCCGATGAGGCGTCCCCCAAACACATGGCCCCAAAATACGTTATCAAATTCGTTTTCTAATCTTAAATACCTTTCATTTGAGGCACATATTGGCATGGTCGAAAAATTTTTACCCTCTGGAAGGTGTTTTGGGGAAGGGGTGATGAATAAAATACATGGTCCTACATTTGGATATGAGATTCGTATTCCACTCCCAAATACCTTTATTTGAGCCCGTATTGCGATGGTCAGTAAAAAATTGCTGTTTGTGGGGTATTTTGGGAAAGGGGTTGGCCCCCCGAAAATTGGTTCCGAAAATGGGTATGAATTCTTGCTCTACCCCCAATACCTTTCATTTAAGCTCCATATTGACATGGTCGGTAAATATTCCCGATTTAGGGGTGTTTTGGGAATTGGGGTGGTCTCCTAAACACTAAGCCCACAAAATATATCAGCAACGTGCTCAATTCCCATATAACTATATTTCATTTATTTGAACCCCATAATGCAATTGGTCTCAAAATTGGATATCAAATTCGTTTTCTAATCCCATTTAAACTCCTTATTGCAAAAGTCAGCAAATATGTCCGGTTTGGGGTATTGGCCCTAAAAACTATAAATGTTTAGTTCCACTATCTTTAAGACCCAAATTCTCTTGGTGTGCAAATACGTCCTATTTGGGGGTTGTTATGGTGGTGGGACGTTCCCTAAACAGTTGATATCGGATACGTGGTCTACTCCCACGTGGAAATATGAGCACCATATTTCCATAGTCGGCAAACATGACCGGCTAGGGGAGTGTTTTGGGGGATGGATTGAGATTGTGAGTTGGCCTTGAAAATATATATCCGATTCGTGTTCTACTCTAAAAACCCTCTTATTTGAGCCTCATATTGCAATAGTCAGCAAAAACTTCCTATTTGGGTGGTGTTGTGGGAGTGGGTTGGCCCCATAGACACTTTTCCCGAATATTGATATCAGATTCGTGCTTTGCTCCCAAAGAGCTTTCATTTGAGCCCCATATTGCTATGGTCGTAAATTTGTCCCCTTTGGGTGATGTTTTTAGGGAGAGGCTGCCCCCCAAACACTTGGTCCCATATTTGGATATCGAATTCGAATTGTACACTCAAATACCTTTCATTTAAGCCCCATATTCCTATGGTCAGTAAATAAGTCCTGTTTGGGGGGTGTTTTGGGGAAGGAGTGGACCCCCAGAAACGTGGTCCCACACTTGGATGTTAGATTCGTTTTCTACTCGTATTTGAGTCCCATATTGTCGTGATTGGTGTAAATATATGTTTGGTAGGTTTTAGGGTGGGGCGGTCACCCGTAATTTGGATTCCAAATTTTTGATTTTAGTGTACTATATGAGAGCACACAAAATTTCGCTTAAATCGCACCAACCATCTCTGAGATCTGGCGTTTCTGAAAATTAGTGCAAGGGGGAGGGTTCGCACCCCCTTCAGATATCAAAAAATGTAGTACCCTATTTTCACCACGGGATCATTATGCACCATCTGTGAACATTTCAAGAGAATCGGTTCAGCCGTTTCTGAGTCTATAAGGAACACACAAACAAACAAACCTACAAACAAACAAACCTACAAACAAACACAAATTGATTTTTATATGTAAGACTAGCTGAGCCCGGCCGGCTCTGCTGCGCCTGATTATGCTATATTGGAGAGAAGTACACAAAATTTGAACATTTCAGCGTAATTGTAGTTGAAAATGTATTCCAATATTCCTATGGATTTTTATACACTAAAGTACCTCTTATTTAAACCCCACATTGCAATGGTCAGTAAAGGTCCTTCTTGGGGTGTGGTGAACCCCCAGACACTTGGTCCGAAAAGTGAGAGTCAATTGCGTGCTCTATTCCCAAAGACCTTTCATTTAAGATCCATATTGCCATGGTCGATAAATATGTCCGATTTGAGGGGTTTTATAGTGGTGGGGTGACCGACGAAACACTTAGTTCCGCAATTGGATATCAGATTCAAATCCCTTTAATTTGAGTCTCATATTGTAGTGGTTGGTCTATAAATCCGTTTGTCGGGTTTTGGGGGTGGGCGGCTCTCCTAGGCATCCCACCCCAGAATTTGATACCAATTTTTTTGCTTTTAGATCCTTCCAAAATCCTATATTTTATTTTTCTTTATTCAAATGACCGAAAGATTGTCATAACACAGATATCAGATTCAAATCCCTTTAATTTGAGTCTCATATTGTAGTGGTTGGTCTATAAATCCGTTTGTCGGGTTTTGGGGGTGGGCGGCTCTCCTAGGCATCCCACCCCAGAATTTGATACCAATTTTTTTGCTTTTAGATCCTTCCAAAATCCTATATTTTATTTTTCTTTATTCAAATGACCGAAAGATTGTCATAACACAGATACATGCTGATTACCTCTCCGCCCTCTCTCTGTTCATGTTGGCATGTTTTTAATTGGATCAACTAAATCCAATTGGATCAAACAATTTCAGTTGAAGAATGCCAGATGACGCTAATTGAAATGTTAGTGCTACTCGCTTAGAGTGGATCATATGGTATGGTGGTTGTCTATGAATGACTATTCATAGCTGTAATATAGTCATCATTTAGTCTTTTTTTTATACCCACCACCGAAGGATGGCGGTATATTAATTTTGTTATTCCGTTTGCAATACATCAAATATACATTTCCGACCCTATAAAGTATATATATTCTTTAGCGTAAAAATCGAAGACCATCTAGGCATGTCCGTCTGTCTGTCTGTTGAAATCACGCTACAATCTTTAAAATTAGAGGTATTGAGCTGAAACTTTGCACAGATTCTTTTTTTGTACATAAGCAGGTTAAGTTCGAAGATGGGCTTTATCGGACTATATCTTTATATAGCCTCCATATAAACCGATTTGCCGATTTAGGGTCTTAGGCCCATAAAAGCCACATTTATTATCCGATTTTGCTGAAATTTTTGGCAGTGAATTGTGTTAGGCCCTTCAGAATCCTTCGCCAATTTGGCTCAGATCGGTTCAGATTTGGATATAGCTGCCATATAGACCGATCCGTCGATTTAGGGTCTTAGGCCCATAAAAGCCACATTTATTATCCGATTTAGCTGTAATTCGGGACAGTGGGTTGTGTTAGGCCCTTCGACTTCCTTCGTTAATTTGGCCTAGATCGGTTCAGATTTGGTTATAGCTGCCATATAGACTGATTTCTCGATTTAAGGTTTTGGGCCCATAAAAGGCGCATATATTGTCCGATGTCGCTGAAATTTGAGACAGTGAGTTTAGTTAGGCTCTTCGACGTCTTTCTTAAATTTGGCCCAGATCGGTCCAATATAGCTGCCATATAGATTGATCTGTGGATTTAAGGTTTTGGGATCATAAACGGCGCATTTATTGTCCGATTTCGCCGAAATTTGGGACAGTTTCTTGCGACAATTTCTTTTTTAATGATTAAAAAACAACAATAAAAAAAATAAATAAAGGTAAGTTTTGTTGTATATGTTGTTTCTTTATATTTCTTAAATTAGAAAACAAAAATACAAGTTTGCTTTTGCTTTTCTGTTCTAACGGTACTTATGTCTCATAAGAAGAAATTATGACAACTAAAAAGTCTGCGTTCACTTTGTTTACTTCGAAAGTACCGTTACTTTTCATTATGCTTGTCCTTATTTTTGATCAGTTTCAGTTCATTATCATAACAAGTGATAGTTACACGTATTTTTTTAAAAAATTAATAAATTTGGAAACTAAAGGAAAGGAAATATGCATATCTGAAAGAAAAATAATAATTATATTGTGGAAAGAAGGACAAAGCTTTAGAAATATTGGTGGAACAGTTGGAAGAACGTATTGTTCTGTCCAGCGCGTAATTAATAATTACAAGGAAACCGGCATTATAACTTCATAGCCTCGGCCTGGGCGTCCAAAAAAATTATCCGTTTAAGAAGAGCCCAAAGTGATTAATATGGCAAGCAACAACCCTCGTATAACATCAACCAAAATTGTTGCAAATATTAAAACAATGTTTAAAAAAAGCATCTGTGCCGAAACTACCAGAAAAATATTACACAGAGCTGGATTTCATGGAAGAGTTGCTCGAAGAAAGCCGTATATTTCAGTCATAAACAGACAAAAGCGGATTGGATTCGCTAATACTTTCATCAATAAGCCTCCTGAATTCTGGAAACAAATTATTTTCTCCGACGAGAGCAAATTCTGTATTTTTGGCATTAAAAGTCGGCAAATAGTGTGGCGCAAGTCCGGGACTTAGCTGGAAAAACAAAATTTAGTTGGAACTGTGAAGCACGGTGGTGGTGGAGTTATGGTGTGGGGGTGTATGGCTGCTAGTGGAGCGGGCCAAATAGAATTTATTGAGTCCAAAATGGGCAAATGGGGTTATCTCAATATTTTGAAAAAAAAAATTTGAAACCATGTGCTGCTAAACTAGGGTTAGCAACGACATTTTGGTTCCAACAAGATAACGGTCCAAAGCATACATCGGAGGTTGTTAGGCTTTGGCTTTTATATAACACTCCAAAGCAGCTTAAAACACCACCCCAATCACCAGACCTCAACCCCATTGAGCATCTTTGGGATCTATTGGAGAAAATATTGGAGAAAAATATATATATATAGATTTCACTTAACGGTACTTACTTAATTCTTACAAACCAATACTAAAAAACAACATTTTTAATCTTACGATATTTCAGTTGATTTATCTAACCTTAAGTAGGGTATTCTGTTCAGCTTTTCGAGCGGAATGCGGTCACACTCCGTATAAAAAAACGCCGGCAAAATAGGCTATAAAGTTGTACTCTGCTCATAGTGAGGAAAATGGAAAAAAAATATTAAAATTATTGCCGGCATGATTTTTGTTTGTTTTGTTAGTTTCAATGGGTCGTTTTTCTTTATTAATTTGCGAAAATTTTATTAAACAGAGAAAAAAATAAGGGCAGATGAAGAAAAGTTTTTTGGTATCGAAACAAAAACATTTGATTGCTGTCAAATTTCGCTCAAGATATACTTTAAAGTTCCGCTGCTATTCAAGAATAGAACTTACTTACTTACTTTAATTGGCTACGACAGAATATTTGTTCCACTAGCCGAACGTAGAAAAGCGTTCCAAGCGCCTCGATCTTCTGCGCTCATTCTGAAATCTCTGACACCATGTTTCGAGGTGTCTCCCACAACTTGATCTTTCCATCGGGCTTTTGGTCTTCCCGGTTTGCGTGTACCACCGTATTTGCTTCAAAAGACTTCTTTCCTGGAGCTTCTTCATCCATTCTGACACCATGACCCAGCCAAAGCAGGCGTTATATTTTGATGCATGTAACTATGCTATCGTCGTCATACAGCTCATACAGCTCGTGGTTTATACGTCGCCTATATTCTCCGTTAACGCAAACTGGCCCATATATTTTACGAAGAACCATATAACAGCACGAGTAGTATCAGTGTCTTGTATAGTGTAATCTTCGTCTGTCGAGAGAACACCGACCCTAAAACATTGAAAACAGACGATCTTAAGAAATGGATGTTCTCATAGATATTGGGGAAGGATATATTGCAACACTAGAGTCTGTCTGTCTTTTTCTCTATGTTATTTTGTGTACCAATTTAGTACCGGCTTCCGTTTTGGCCTAGAGACGAAGCCTATTGAAATTGGATGAAATCGGTTAAGATTTGAATATAGCTCCCATAACTATTTTCGTCCGATTTGGACTAATCTTATATATAAAAATCAATTTGTGTTTGTTTGTAGGTTTGTTTGTTTGTAAATTTTGTGTGCTCTCATATAGTACCTAAAAATAAAAATTTGATATCCAAATTTTGGATTGGTTAACTAGGGGGGCTGCCCCACCCTAAAAAGTACCAAACATATATATAGATCAATCACGACAACATGGGACTCAAATGAAAGATATTTGGGATAAGTACACGTATCTGATATCCCATTATCGGATCAAGTGCTAGGAGGACCACCTCAAGCTCCAAAACACCCCTAAATCAGACATATTTACCGACCATGGCAATATTGGATTCATTTTAAAGGTATTTGCGAGTAAAATACGAATCTGACATCCAAATGTGGGACCACGTTTCTGGGGGTCCACCTCTTTCCAAAAACACCCCCCAAACAGGACTTATTTACTCACCATGGGAATATGGGGTTTAAATAAAAGGTATTTGATTGTAATATACGAATCTGACATCCAAATATGGGACCAAGTGTTTGGGGGGCCGCCTCTCACCAAAAACATACCTCAAAGGAAACAAATTTACGACCATAGCAATATGGGGCTCAAATGAAAGGTCTTTGTGAGTAAAGCACGAATTTGACCTCAATATTCGGGAAAAGTGTCTGCGGGGCCACGCCACCCCCACAACACCACTCAAAAGTAAGTATTTCATGACTATTGCAATATGAGGCTCAAATAAGAGGGTTTTTAAAGTGGAACACGAGGCCGATATATATTTTCAAGGCCAACTCACTGAGAGGCCACCCCAAAACACCCCCCAAGCCGGTAATGTTTGCCGACTATGGAAATATGGGGCTCAAATTAAAGGTATGTGAGAGTAGACCACATATCTGATATCATCATTAGGGACCAACTGTCTTGCTGACGTCCCACCACCATAACAACCCCTTAAATAAGACGTATTTGCTCACCAAGACAATTTGGGTCTTAAAGAGAGTGGAACTAAATATTCATAGTTTTTAGGGCCAACACCCCAAACCAGAGATATTTGCAAAGGTATTTGGGGGTAGAGCAATAATTGATACAAATTTTCGGGATCAATTTTCTGGTCCCTTTCCAAAAATACCCCACAAACAGCAATTTCTTAGTGACCATTGCAATATGGGTCTCAAATAAAGGCATTTGGGAGTAGAATACGAATTTGATATCCAAATGTAGGACCATGTATTTAGGGCATCACCCCTTCCACAAAACACCCCCCAAAGGGTAAAAATTTTTTGACCATGCCAATATGTGGCTCAAATGAAAGGTATTTGAGAATAGAAAACTAATTTGATAACCTATTTTGGAGCCATGTGTTTGGGGGACGCCTCATCCTGTAAACTCCCCTTAAACCAATGGCAATATGGGGATTAAATTAATGGTATTTGAGAGCAGAGCACGATGCTGATATTTTTTCAGGCCCAAGTATCTGGGGGACCACCTCACCTCCGAAAACACCCATAATCAGACATCAAGAGAATATCGGGCTGAAATGAAGTATTTTAAGAATGGAGTACACCTCACATCCAAACTTAAAGTCGTAGACCAATAAAGATCATGTGGCATTCAGATAAAGGTACTTATATTGTTAAACTGTTAGTCAAGCGATATACTATTTTCGTAGCATGGTAATTCACTAAAAGATCTTTAATTGTCGGAAATAAATATTCCAAGAAAACTTTTGTTCCATATAAAGTAAAAGAAGACGCAGAGGAGCGGGCCCGGGTCAGCTAGTACTACAATAAAATCGTAATTTGTCAACCGATCCTCGCTAAATTTGGCACGAAGGTTTCTCCTATGACTCTTCTAAACAATGGTGAACTTCGAAGAGATCGGTTCAGATTTAGATATAGCTCTCATATATATGAGTGATCTGATTTTCACATCAAGAGCCTTTGCAAGCGCATTTACCAACCGATCTTCTCAAAATCTTGCACAACTATTTCCTACACGCCTCTTAAAGTATGAGCGAATTTTGATCAAAATTCTACATAGAGACAAGTTTTTAATTATCTTTTTTTTAAACAAAATATCAATAACATTTTTTCCCAAGCTTACAATTTTTATTAAATTTTTTCCAAAGTATAAAATAAAAGAAAACAAAATTTCCTATTCTTCAATTCAAGCTCGGGGTCTTTCTGTTTTTTATAGTAAATTTATATATCAATATTTCAGTGGAATGCATTTCAAGATATGATATATCCAAATGAAAAATAAAACACGGATTTTATATACGAAATATCAATAATGAGTATAAAAACAGTAAAACTGAATACAACAGTCTACTATAAAAATAACAACAATTTATTTATTTATTCTAAAAATATTTTAGAATTAAATTTTTTTGTGTTGAAACATTTTTAATTGCTTTTCCGGAGTCTGAATTGAGAGAATTTTCTTGACTTCGACTCCGGGCAAATTTGCTCGACTCCGGCAACCCTGGCCTTAATGGCGTCCAGCGCTTATATTGAAAAGGTCTAAAAATGTGGATATCATATGAACTCTAAAAATAAAAAACTATAAAGTAACCTCTAAAAAGAAAGTTGTAAGTATGGAATTCCGTGCTACTTACAAAATCCTTAATTGTTTTCAATGCCATTCCCCTAAGATAGTTCATGTCTGACATTGTGTCTCCAGCATCTACCTAAGTACTATGCGGATTTACCCATCCTCAGAGAAGGCGTTAATTTCCTTCTTACACTGCAAGACTATTCGTGACCTTACCGTCCTGGTTGTTATTGCGCTAATGGCAGTTTTACTGTCGGCAAAGATGTCCACATTCGACGTCCTCGCGTTAGCACCACACCACTCCACGCATTCCGTGATCGCCCGGATCTCCGCCTGTATTATGGTCAGGCAGTCTAAAACAGATGTCAGTTCCTGGGTTTTCATTGTAAACCCACAGGCCCAATCTGTCCTCTAGCTTTGATCCATCCGTGTAACATGATCTTCCAGGTGGCAATACTAGGGTTCCGTCAATCCAAGACTTTGACATCGCCTTAAGTCTCATAGCTGTAGTGGCTGACTAACACTTAATCAGTATGTCAATGGGTCGGATATCTAGAATAGTCTCCAGTGCCCTATTGGGCGTGGTCCTCATCGCTCCGCCTATGCCAAGATAACATGAACATGTTGTATGGTCCTTATGTTGCACTTTTTCTCCATAGCAGCAGAGCCAATGGACTATCCTCGGATTCAGGTCCCATTTCGAGCCTACGGCCCGTCTACATAGTGCTCCTGAATGTGACACTTCCAATTCAGTTTCCTGTCCAAGATCACACCTAAGTATTTGACCTTGTCAGATATCGAAATCGTCTTATTGATAAAACGTGGTGCGTTAAATTGGCCCACCTTCGTCTTCCTCGTGAACAGGCATATTTCAGTCTTCTCTGGGTTAACATTGAGACCTCTGGGTCAGGCCAGTCAAATGCCATATGCAAGACCCTTTCGGCCCTTCTGCATAACTCGTTCGGATCCTTACCCCTTAGAAGTATTATAACATCGTCTGACGGGTTCAAATTCTCCTCAGTCAGCATCCGTAATAGGTCATTTATGGTGGTCACCCATAGGAGTGGCGATAAAATGCCCCCCTTTTGCAGTAACATAAGCGGGTGCATCCATACTCACTTGCAAATTTGCAAAGGAGTATGCAATTAGTTATTTTTACGAAGTAAGATCGTATCCTTATAACCGTGATGAAGTGAAAAAGAACTATTTTTTAAGTATCAAATCAGTTGACATTTACGCTATAAAGGGAACGGACGTCTTAGAGCGAGTTCGCAAATCAAATAACGCGATAACTTGTGTGTGTGTTTTTTTTTCGCTGCATAACCTGTTTGTCTCGCACATTAATTGCCAAGACCAGAAACTTTTGTGATACCTAAATAAATTAATGGGTGTCACTGACCCATTCCTTTAAAGTTGTGAGTGAGAATAAAATCAAATTTGTTAAAAACGCTCGAAAGTTTCAAATAATATCATATGGAAACTCTAAATGTGTAATATTCTTTTAAGGGATTCACATGGTGTTGCTGCATATACACATAAATAAACAAATAAGAGAAAAATATAGAAAGACAATTTTTTCCGAAAGTTTTGCCCAAAATCGAACAAAGCATTTTTGGGAATTCATGCCCTTTTTATATTTAGGGTAAACCTGTATTTTTATTGAAATGCAATTCGAGCTATTTTTTGCTCTAAATTGCCATTTTTTCGTCCATTACACAATTGTCGCATTTGTTAACCAATCACCACGAAATTTATCAGTTATCGTTTTTTCAGCCCAAAGACGAATGGTTTACGTTTCGGTGGAAATCGGTTTAAATTTAGATATAGCTCTCATATATATACACTGCCCGATTTACTTTTGAAAAATCCTAGTAAATAAAATTTTGCACATATTTGGACGAAATTTCAAATGTATTATTTTACGAAGTACATAAAAATCGGTTCAGATTTTAATATATCGGTATAAGATGTTACATAGGCGATGTTTCACGACTTTTTCCCTACCATACTAGTTCACTTATTAATCCTTTAACCAGAAACCCAAAAACTCGCAAATCCGAGCCATAGAACTCACCAAAATGATCTATTTTACTCGACAAGTACTATACCAGTGAGCGTTTTTATCGTTTTCATTCGCATGCATGACAAAAATTGAAGTTGCTGGTCCGCAGTTGTAAAGCAAGCAGCTCTTATCTTAAGTGTTCATTTGCTTCATTCATTCGTTTCTTCATTCAAACGCATTTAGTGGTCGCTCGATTTCATTCGAGTAAACTACGAATGAACGACAAAAATAAAATTATTGGTCTAGGCAGTAACTGAGTACATGCTGTTTTAAGCACATTTTTGTATGTAAACATAAATCTATAAATATTTTGCTTTGCATATATTTCAATGGATACAACAAAGAAGGTAAGATGGTAGGGAAAATATCATTAAATAGGTTGATTAAAAATTAAAAATAAAAAACAACAATAATGCCACATTTTTGTATGTAAACATAAATCTATAAATATTTTGCTTTGCATATATTTCAATGGATACAACAAAGAAGGTAAGATGGTAGGGAAAATATCATTAAATAGGTTGATTAAAAATTAAAAATAAAAAACAACAATAATGCCATTGGTTGTATATATACCACGAGATTTCTCTAGAAAAGCTCGTTCTGTCTTCGAATATCCACGATGGAATTGGTTAAGCGGATTGGATTGGTAATTTTAAAGCTAAGAACAATAAAATAATTGACATTGCTAACCTGTAACTATCACTTAGACCAAGCGTTAATTGGGGTAATATTAAGCATAGCTGAAAACATGCTTAAAACTTTTGTAATTGATAAATTTATCGTGATATCAACGCACATGAACATATCTTCTTATATATTAAAATCAATTTGAGTTTGTTTGTAGGTTTGTTTGTTTGTGTGTTCCTTATGGACTCAGAAACGGCTAAACCGATTTTCTTGAAATTTTCACAGATGGCGCATAATGACCCCGTGGTGAAAATAGGGTACTACATTTTTTGATATATGAAGTGGGGACGGACCCTCCCCCTTTCACCTTATTTTCAGAAACGCCAGATCTCGGAGATGGGTGGTGCGATTTAGGCGGAATTTTGTGTGCTCTTATATAGTACCCTAAAATTAAAAATTTGGTATCCAAATTTCGGATGGGGTACCTAGGGGGGCTGCCCCATCCTAAAACCTACCAAACATATATTTAGAGCAATCACGACAATATGGGACTCAAATGAAAAGTATTTAGGATAAGAAAACGTATCTGATATCCAATTGTCGGAACAAGTGAACCATTTACCGATCATGGCAATATGGGACTCAAATGAGAGGTATTTGCGAGTAGAATACGAATCTGATATCCAAATAGGGTACCACGTTTCTGGGGGTCCACCTCTTTCCCAAAACACCCCCAAACAGGACTTTTTTACTTACCATGGGAATATGGGGCTTAAATAGAAGGTATTTGAATGTAGAATACGAATCTGATAGCCAAATATGGGACCAAGTGTTTGGGGGGACGCCTCACACTAAAAACATCCCCCAACGGGGACAAATTTACGACCATAGCAATATGGATCTTTGGGAGTAAAGCACGAATTTGATATCAATATTGGGGAAAAGTGTCTACGGGGCCACGCCCTCCCCCCCACAACACCACCCAATTATTAAGTATTTTCTGGCAATTGCAATATGAGGCTCAAATAAGACGGTTTTAAAGTGGAACGCGAATCCGATGTATATTTTCAAGGCGAACTCACTGAGTGGCCCCATATGGAAATATGGGGCTCAAATTAAAGGTATGTGGGAGTAGACCACGTATCTGATATCAACATTAGGGACCAACAGTCTAGCGGACGTCCCACCACCATAACAACGAATAACGAATTTGAATAGATATATGAGAATAGAGCACGATATCCAATAGATGAGAATAGATATATGAGAATAGATAGAGCACGCTGCTGATATATTTTCCGGGCTTAATGTTTGGGGACCACCCCAATCCCCAAAACACCCCTAAATCGGGCATATTTACCGACAATGTCAATGTGCAGCTTAAATGAAAGGATTTGGGGGGTGGAGCAAGTATTAATTCCCATTTTCGGGACCAATTTTTTGGGGGTCTTCCCCTTTTCCAAAATACCCCACAAACAGCAATGTTTTACTGACCATCGCAATATCAAATAAAGGTATTTGGGAGTAGAATACGAATTTGATATCCAAATGTATGACCAAGTATTTAGGGCATCACCCCTTTCACAAAACACCCCCAAAGGGGAAAATTTTTCGGCCATGCCAATATGTGGCTCAAATGAAAGGTATTTGAGATAAGAAAACGAATTTGATAACCAATCTTGGGGCCACGTGTTTGGGGGACGCCTCATCCTGTAAACTCTTCTTAAGCCAATGGCAATATGGGGTTTAAATAAATGGTATTTGAGAGAAGAGCACGATGCTGATATTTTTTCTGGGCCAAGTATCTGGGGACCGCCTCTCCCCCTAAAACACCACTACATCAGACATTATGAGAATATCGGGCTGAAATGAAGTATTTTAAGAATGGAGTACACCTTAGAGTAGACAAATAAAGATCATATGGGATTCAGACAAAGGCACTTATATTGTTAAACTGTTAGTTAAGTTAGCATGGTATTTCACTAAAAGATCTTTAATTGTCAAAAATAAATATTCCACGGAAACGTTTGTTCCATTTAAAATAAAAGAAAGCGCAGCGGAGCGGGCCCGGGTCAGCTAGATCTAAAATAAAAAACAAATAGAGCTATGAGCAAGCTACAATATATTGAAGTACAACCTCTTAATATATATTTTACTATCCAATTAACTAAAACTGAGATTATTATTGGAGCAAAAAAAAATCTAATTGTTCAAATATTTCGAGCCATGTTCAAAGCCATGCTTCTAAAACCCAATATAATCAACAAATCTAGGAATAATTGTTGTTATTAATGAACTTTTCCGAGAAAATATACTCAAATACACTTGGGAAAGCGCATTTTGTATTTGAGTGATACTGCGCTACAAAAATGCAAACATATCATCAACATTTTGTTCACTTGAAAAATTTTGTAATTATTTCACTCTTTCCTCGTTACGCTTTCGCATGTGCAAGTTTGGATACATAAAGGAAGCGCATCCAAGTGGTACATTTCATTTTGATTTTACCAATGAATTGCTTACGATGGCCAGCGCTACACATATTTTTCTTCCTTTACAAACCTGCTGAATTTTCGGCAAGTTTTTTGTTTAACATGAATATATCCGATATTAGTCAGTGGCTCGTCTCAAACAAACAGAAAACTGTGAAATAAAAATTATCTTCGCCATAACAGCAAGAAAAAAAAAACTAGAAAATGATAAAGTAAACTACATATTATTTTATTAATTATAAATGTAAGTATTGGTTATAAATGTAAAAAAGTATGCAGTTATTGGGAGTGTATAGTAAGTACTAAAACAATTTTATTTTTGTAGGATAGGGAATATGACTACGAATATTTCACTGTACTTCTCGGAAAAGTTCATTATTAATAACAATTATTCCGAGATCTGTTGATTATATGACTTTCGAAAAAAGGCTTTGAACCAGATTTTAAATTAGCAGATTTATTAGGACCGTTAGAATACTTTTCTGCTTCAATAATAATCTCAGTTTTAGTTAATGGGATCGTAAAAAATGTGTTAAAAAGTTCTTCTTGTAGCTTCCTCATAGCTCTCGATATTGATTTTAGCATATTTTCAAACATGTATGCGTTGATATCACTTAAATACCCACACAATCTTGCTGTAAGACTAGTGAATTCATAGTAGATCGAAAAGTCGTTTACAAAAGTTCTTCGCATATTTTCAACTATGCTTATAGGAAATGCGGGGGGTTAAAATACAATTACCAAAGAGAGAGAATAAATAAAATACAAATAACTTATGAGTTTCCAATAATTGAAATAAAATATTACCTTCGGGTATTATAGTTTATTTTAGAGCATTTGTTGTAATTTCGTTCGGTCATTGTAATTCCCTTTGGCGTTTATTTTTGTTTTACTTCGTTGTAAACTTGACACACTGGGTTGCATTTAACAATTTATTAAATTAAAACTAAGGGTTGACTTCATCGCAGATTGCTGTGGCATGTGGAGAGAATGTGTAAGAGCTGTCAAATGTGACGCCAAGTATTTTGGGACACTTGATGGTCGGAGTCATTTCTCCATCGACCATCACAGTCAACTCAGTATTCACCTCACGCGTATTTGTAGTGACCAATGTGGCTGAAGATTTGGTGGCGGATATCTTCAGAGTTCTTGCAGCGAAATATGAGGCAAGTTCGTTGAGGTAGACTTTTAACCTATTGCAGATGTCATCAATGGGTGGGGAAACTGATGCCATGATCGTACAATCGTCCGCATATGATACGATCTCTATGCCGTCTGGAGGGGGTGGAATGGAGGGTAGGTAGAGGTTAAACAGTGTCGGAGATATCACACTAACTTGGGGAACTCCCTGTTTCACTCTACGGTGTTTTGACTTCTTATCCCTAAATTCCACAAATGACTGGCGAACACACAGATAATTCGCGAGCCATCGTTTCAGGCAAGGCTGGAGGGACGTGTTGGCGATGTCCTCAAATAATTTGGCATGGCTGACCGTGTCGAATGCCTTCGATAGGTTAAGTGCCACAAGGACGGTCCTATCACATGACCTGGGCTGATTGAAGCCACGGCAAATGTGTTGTTATGCTGTGCAGTCTTCGAAATCCATGTTGATGCTCGGAGAATGGAAATTCTCCTACGAGGCTCGGGAGGAGTAATGCCTCAAGCGTCTTTGCCACTCGTGAGAAAAGGGAGATAGGTCTGTACGACTCCCCCAAACTCGGGTCTTTTCCAGGCTTCATTGCCCATTTTCCAGACACCGGAAACTATAAGAGTGTTCAAAGATAGGTTGAGGACAGTGGTAAGGTACTCAACTCCAAGTGAATCCAGATTCTTCAACATCAATGTAGAGATTCCTTCGGGTCCCAACGCCTTAGATGATTTGGCGCCACGGATGACATTTGTAACTTCGCCCACGGTAAATTGTGATGTCTGTTCATCGGCTCGGAGACCACGAATACGGCAAATGGCTCTCCACCTTACCCTGTCTCTCTCGGGATGCACAATAAATTGACGGTTGAACAACCTGACGCATCTCTTCGGATCAGTCATGGTTATTTTACCAAAAGTGACAGAGGTCCTGTCATCCCGTCTATCGGGGTTCGAGAGTGACTTAACAGTAGACCACAGTTTGATTACACCGGTGCCTGAGTTACATTGCTCCAAGTGTTCCAGCCACAAATTCCGCTTATGTTCGTTGACTACCCTGTTTATTTCCAGATTCAGCTCGCTGATTCTGGGGTTAGCGGGGTCCATAGCACGAATCCCATCACGCTCGTCTGCGAGTACCACTGCTTGCGCCGGGAAATTGGGCCGCACTGGGGGTATTCGACCGGTTGGTATAAAGCGAGCGGCTGCTGCATTAATGATTTCTCGGAATTTCCTCGGGTCAACCCGGGGCGTATAACCGGCTGCCATGGGATTGTTGAAACTTTTGTCATAAGTAAGAGTGGGAGAACGAGGTAATCTTCCTTTCATTCGCTTAAATCCATTAGAATATATGAATCGGTTAAAATTCCATAAAAGGCTCTTTCGAGAAATTTGCGAGTTGTTCTCTAATGCAGCATATTCAGTGTCATAGCTACGTTGGCATAAACTCGTCCTTTCACAAAGTTAAATTCACTTTGCTCTGAGCAATATGATGACAACCTTTGTGTAATTTTAAATTTCGGGTATGTTCAATGAAAGAAAGAATATCCTCAGTAGGAGCAATTTGGTTCAGAATCACATGAACTTTCTTCCTGTCGAAATTCATCATAACCGTAAACGTAGATTTTGGCCATTCCAAACAGGGAATTCTAAACCATCTCAGAGCTTTCCACAAAAGGTCATTGGATATCAAATCATATGCCTAGATACCTCTTGACGCAATATCAGCTGGGTCGTAATGCGACAATACGTGATGCCTAGTATTTGTACAAACTCTAGTTGCAATGGTAGCTACTCGAGCCACGACTTCCGAGCTTCTGCAGCCACGACAAAATGATTATTTGTCGCTACTTTTGTACGAGCTGTGAGTAGTTGTGTGACATAGTCACCATGGGAGTTCCCAATTCGGAAATATAGTGAAGCCGCATATGCATTCTCGGAAGCATCACAAAAGGCATGCAGTTGTACTTTTTGGTTTGGGCTGAAACCAACACAACGGGGGATCGAAATCCGTACGGTCTCACTATAATCGTCCAAAAACGCAAACCATCTATTTAGAATTAAGAATTTCAAACACTCGTCCCAATCTGTCTTGTCTTTACAAGTTTGTGCTTTATAATCATGGCAACAATAACCTTAGGGCTAGTTAGCCTGCTTTGTCGAACAACTTCGCTATTTCAGACAAGACCGCACGTATGGTGACGATCTAGTTTAGTATGGGCTGAAACTAATTAAAAAAATACCACATCTTTTCCAGCGTTCCAACGTAAACCTATCGTTTTAGCGATACGATACATCAAATATATTTAGAAATTCGTCATCCAATAAATATTCGGGCGCAAATCTGTAACAGACCTTAGCCGTTGGCCTCCACTTACGTAGATTAAACTCTGCAGAGCCTAGACCTTCAATAAGTTCATCACCACCTTTTATGACATCATTCAAATTGTGAGCACCTCCCAGTATGTCATCAAAATACATCTGCGGGTCTATCAGGTCTATTTCCCGACCTTTAAGATCTTCAGCTATTAAAAATTGGCTCCGTATGGCTAGTAGTATGGAGTACAGTACACGCCAAATGTGAACGTCTTCAATTTGAAATCTTGATTTTCAGTATCAGGGGCCAAACGGAAAACAATTCGTTGACATGAGGTCTGATCGGGATTTAATGTCATCATTATAGACAAACCTAAAAAGTCTACAGCGGAGAACTAAAACAATTAGGTTTAGTTGAAACACGGGTCCAGTTAGCACAATATCTTTAAGTATTAAATACAACACGCAACTATCAGGCTTTAAAACAGCTTGATGAGGCAGATTATATGCCGTATTCGGGGAGTTGTCACTATCCGGACAAACTCGAGCCATATGATTCAAGTCAGAGTATTCTTGAAGGATTCTTTCATATTAATCCTTCAATTCGTTTCTCATCAATGGGAATGTTTGACCTAAGAAACAGCATTATTGCGGGACAGACCGAGCTGAAAATCAAGTCACGACCGTCTCCATGGCGGTAAGTAGCACGGCGATACAACTCCTCACACCATCTTTGCTCTTACGACATAGTGCAAATCCTAGGCTCATCTTCAATCTCCCAAAACCGAGCAAGTTGTTCATTCAACTCCATGTATTTATAAAATGACACCACAGAATCTAGGGGCTTAGTTTGAGAGATTAGGCAATAAGGCAATTAGTACAGCACCTGAACCATTTAATAGTCTCTATGCGATTCCTTACAGACATCGGAAGGAAGTCTTCGCATAGTCTTAGGGAATGCGATTCTGAGCACAGCGGATATTTCCGCTGAACAGGAGCAATCAGAATGCTGGTAGAGAAACTCTTTTGACAGTGCCAGTACCAGATAAAGAAGAAGTGGTAGTATGGCGCCTTTAATATCAAGGAAGGATTCAAGGGTCTGATACCTGGCAATCAGAATCTCATCCATGGCTTCCCTTTTTCGACAATTCCGAATTGAACCCTTGAGATTGCTATCAATTTTAACAACAGGGGCGAGTTGAATACAGTTTTAAGTTGGGCGTTAACGAGGATCCTTTTATTACCACAATGATCCAACAAATTTTGCCATGCCATTTCGAAGCTCTTTATTATATCAGATGCTTCACCATTGATAATACATCTTTTGAATGTTATTGATGTGTTGAGTTGCATTTAGTAAAAGGGTTCAGAACATGTCTCTGAGAGTGGGCGAAGATTTATAATCACCTTTAAAAAATATCGTTATCGCAAGGGGGAGGTGAATTGGAATGGATGAACCAGACTTCTTTTTCGCAAAAAATTTCTTTGTTAAGTCTTCTATGAAAGCTTGTCCACGGACGTACGTTTTGTACACCGCGATATACATTTCCTTTACTTCTGCAAAACTGTCCTTAACTCTTATTGCATTACTTACAACCTCGTTAAATCCACAAAAACTGTCCCAAAGATGTTTCATTTCTTGTTTGTGGACGTTGAGGCTATGAACAGTATGTTCCTCTGGCCCGATAGAAATCACTAAGAACTCCAAATCATTCAAGCGATCGCCGCTTCGGATTAAATTGTGGAGATCAGACATATATAAATCATAAAAATCGAAAAAGATTAGGAAAATTCGAATTTAAATTATTATCCCTATTCTACGATTTAAAAGGGCTCAACAAATTATGAAATATCGGGCTCTGTAAAGAGATACTCAACTTGGTAAATTATTTTATTTTAAAAGTGGGATGGTGTTAACCGGCTCGTAGGACCATGAAAATGCGAGGAATTAAAATGAAATTATTACCAAAATGAGAGAATAAATAGAACACAAATAAACTATGAATTTTCAATAATTAAAATAGTTCGGGGGTAAATATTACCTTGGGTATAATAGTTTATGTATGGGTATTTGTTGTAGTTTCGTTCAGTTATACTATATTCAGACCAAAGCTGGTTTGAGCGAGCAACTCGTTTCCCCTTTATTATGCATTGACTCGTTTTTCCTTTACAATTTATAAGGGCAAAACGACTCGCTTTCCACAAAAACGAGTCATTCGAAGCATGTGAGCCCAAATAAATGCCTAAGTATCTCATCTAGTGTGAATGTTTGAGGTGTTTTTCAAAATCACAGAAGCAAAACGAGTCAATGTTGACATAACATTATTGTAATTCTTTTTGACGTTTCTTGTTTTTTCTTACTTCCTTATAAACTTCATGGATTATGCTAAAAATGTATACAAAATAAATTTAATTGAAGGACATAATTTTCTTCAACGTACTAAATTTCTGTCAAACCAGCAAAAATTAAAGCTTATAGAAACAGAACAAGGATGATCGAAAGACCAGTTTACATGGGAGCTATATCAGGTTAAATATTGATTTGGACCGTATTTGGTACAGTTGTTGGAAGTCGTAACAGAACACCGCATGCAAAATTTCAGCCAAAGCGGAAATCGCGGCTTGTATGGGCTCAAGAAGTCAAATCGGGGGATCGGCTTATATGGAAGCTATATCTGGTTATAGACCGATTTCGACAATACTCGGCACAATTGTTTGAAGCCATAACAAAAGTCTACAATGACTTCAATCCACGAAAGCAACAAAAAGCATGCGCAGTCTTATTGCTCACCAATCTCCAGTACGTCTGCAATCTGACTCCTGGGCATAGAGTGAAGAAGAAAAAGTCAATGCTTTTGCAAATAACGTTGAAATAGTTTTCACACCTAATGGTACTCTAAATAATTTTGTACTACCAAACCTACAAACTACAGCTTTTGAATCCACTTTAGTAAATACAGCAAACAATCCGTTGCGTTTGACGCTTAATAAAATCGATTATCTATAAAAGATTTAAGGCCTAAGAAATCGGCAGGTGGCGATAGTATTAACGCAAAAATGATCCCGTAATCAGTTGTCAGAATATTATTATTCATCTTCAACATTATATTAAGTCTTGAATATTTTCCTCCATTTTGAAAACGATCTGAAATATTTATTATCAAGGACCCAACACATATAAAGTCGTTATCGCTATTTGACAAAAAATGGCTGACGAAAATATAACCTTATATATTGAACAACAGCGTAATACCCGATCAACCGTTTTTGCTGTTAGATCGTCGACTAGCCAAACCATTATAAGAAAACAATTGGCAAAATTGAAGCTTTTTTAAGGTACATCTATGATGGATCATTTCCTTGAATTCTGAGGGCGACGAAAATCCTGAATCTGGAACAGTTTTCGTGGCTAAAAAGAATAATATGAAGGTCAACTTTCGTGTAAAAAGGGAAGCCAATTTCATTAATAACCATCAAGAAGCTCAGGTTATTAGGACAGTGAGGATAAACGACAACAGCGCAGTTTGTTTTATGGTAAACACAGAACAGATATCGAGTTTCCAAATGAGCTTCATATTGGATTCGGGTTCATGTGACCACATAACAAATGATCGTAGCCTCTTCAATTCAATTCGATTATAAAGATGCAAAATCCTGTCAAAATTAACGTAGCCAAGGATGATGAAAATTTAGCTGCGACCGATATGGGAGACTCAAGATGGAAAGCAAGTAATTCCCAAAAATGTGCTATACGATCCAAATCTTTAGGAGAATCAATTATCAGTTCAAAAACTGACAAAAACGGGTCTAGAAGTAGTAATTAAAAATGAGAAAGCTATCATATTAAATAATGGGTTAGAGTTTGCTATTGCGAAACAGAAATGTAATATTTCTGAGATTAAATTTAAGAAGTGGTTCGATTATTCGTATAGCTTTTCACGTGATGAGTCCAAACTTTGGCATAGTAGATCAGGACATATAAGTCAACAAAGCCTTGAGCTGATGTTCAAGAATGAAATGGTGACTGGATTGGAAAATGTTATATTTGTTGGTGTATGCAAAGTTTGTCTTAAGGGTAAACAATTCCGTGAACCATTTAATGACCACCATGCTCGTAGCCAACGTGTGTTGGAAAGAATACATAGCGATGTTTGTGGTCCAATTTCGCCAAGTATTCACGATGGATTCAAATACTTTGTCTCATTTGTCTATGATTTATCTCATGCGAAGCAAATCAGGGGTATTTGAGAAATTCAAAAAGTATGAAGCCTTCGTTAATGAGTAGTTTTCACAAAGTATCTCGATCTTGTGCTGTGATCAAGTAACTGAATACCACTCTAACGAACCAAGGAATTATTACAAAGAGAGGGGTGTCCAAGTAGAGGATGCAAAGGCTTATACTCCCCAGCAAAATGGAATATCAGAGCGATTTAACAGGACCTTGGTAGAAAAGATACGCACAATGCTGGAAGGAATTAATTGCTTAACAGAACCCCTACAAGAAGCATTAAAGAAATGAAAACTCCTGCTGAATTATGGTACGGATATAAACCGGATCTAAAAAAAATGAGAATTTTCGGATACAATCCCCATGTTTGGATACCTGATGGAAAGAGAAAAAAGCATGACCCTAAAAGAATGGAGGGTATAATGATTGGATACACAAATATTGGATATAGAATTTGGAATCAAAAGACCAAAAAGGTAATAACAGCTCTTAACGTAAACGTTGACGAAAATTCATATCAATTTCGTGAATCGAAATGCAATGAATGCAAGTATGAATGGGGATGAAAATGAGGACAGTGTGAAAGATTCCGAGTCAGGTATGAAAAAATAAATCAAATGTAACTCACTCAATTGAAGATCCTGAAAAAGAAAACAGTGATGAAGACACACTGTTGTCATATCTTCATCAGAAGCCGAATATATAGCTTTAAGTGCTGCAACATCTAAGGCAATATGGTTGAAAGGGCTTTTGCAAGATATGGGAATTAAAGATTCAAATTATGCCGTAACCCTATTTGAAGATAACCAAGGCTGTATTTCTATGTCAAAAAACACCGAGTGTAAACGATCAAAACACATCGATATTACGCATCGTTTCATTCGTGTCCACTTAGCGAAAGGTAACATGAATGTACAGTATGTTAATACTACAGATCAACTAGCCGATATTTGCACTAAAATATTAGGTATTGATAAATTTAAGCTTTTTAGATCTAAACTCTATTTGTCAGAATGTAATATCTAGTAATATTTTACCATTTGTTTGTTAGATTTGTATTGAAAAAAAAAATAGTTTTTCATTCGATTATATTCGTTAAATAAAATAAGTTGTTTCAAATAATATTTCCGTGGAATCCTATTATTACTAGAGCGTGGCATGAATGACTAATCTAAAATTACGTCGATTGTTACCAGCTAATACCCATAAGTTGTTAGTGAGTTATCCTTCAAGAGACACTGTCTTATGTATCGAAAGTATAAATGCTGGCGTTCCACAGAAAGCATATTGAGTCCTATGTTATACATTTTATTTACAGCAGACATGCCCACTACCGACACGTCTGCTTTTGCAGATGATACTGCTATTATATATTGCGATAAATGCGTCTAAACAGTAACAAGTACACGTCCGAGGGCCAGAACAGTGGGTCCAGAAATGGAGAATCATAATGAATGCAAGTGAGTGCACCCATGTAACTCTTAATGGAGAATCTTGCCCTTCAATAGTAATATTCAACGATACCCCAAAAAGATAACGTTAAGTATCTGCGAATATATTCAGATAGACACCTAACTTGGACTGATCATATAAATGGAAAGTTTATCCAAATAAAGCTTAAAACAAGCCAAATACATTGGCTCATTGGTCACCATTAAAATTTTCAATACAAAGCTTTGCTATATAAATGTATTATTAAGCCAATATGGATTTATGGCATACAAATCTGGGGTACAGCATGTGTCGGAGCCCCATGGTATGTCAGGAACGCTAATATTTATAAAGATTTTAACGTTAAGCCGGTAAAGGAGGAAATCACCATCTGCACTCAATGCTACATAAATAAATTGAGGTATCATCCCAACGCCCTTGCTCGAGATCTTCTGAACTTTGAATGACATGATAAAAAAAAATTCTAGCTAACCCGGGCCCGCTCCGCTGCGCTCTCTTTTACTTTATATGGAACAAAAGTTTCCGTGGAATATTTATTTTCGACAATTAAAGATCTTTTAGTGAAATACCATGCTATCTTGACTAACACTTTAATAATATAAGTGCCTTTATCTGAATCCCATATGATCTTTATTGGTCTACTAATTTAAGTTTGTTTGTACTCCATTCTTAAAATACTTCGTTTCAGCCCGATATTCTCATAATGTTTGATGTAGTGGTGTTTTCGGGGGAGAGGCGGTCCCCCAGATACTTGGCCCTGAAAAAATATCAGCATCGTGCTCTTCTCTCGAATACCATTTATTTAAACCCCATATCGCCATTGGCTTAAGAGGAGTTAACAGGATGAGGCGTCCCCCAAACACATGGCCCCAAGACTGGTTATCAAATTCGTTTTCTAATCTCAAATACCTTTCATTTGAGCCACATATTGGCATGGTCGAAAAATTTTTCCCTTTGGGGGTGTTTTGGGAAAGGGGTGATGCCCTAAATACATGGTCCTACATTTCGATGTCAAATTCATATTCTACTCCCAAATACCTATATTTGAGCCCCATATTGCGATGGTCACTAATAAATTGCTGTTTGTTGGGTATTTTGGGAAAGGGGATGACCCCCAGAAAATGGGTATCAATTCTTGCTCCACCCCCCAATACCTCTCATTTGAGCTGCACATTAACATTGTCGGTAAATATGCCCGATTTAGGGGTGTTTTGGGGATTGGGGTGGTCCCCCAAACATTAAGCACGGAAAATATTTCAGCAACGTGCTTTATTCTCATATACCTATGTATATATGTATTCTCATATATCTATTGGATATCGTGCTCTATTCTCATATATCTATTGGATATCAAATTCGTTTTCTAATCACATTTAAACTCCTTATCGCAAAAGTCAGCCAATATGTCCGGTTTGAGGTATTGGCCATAACAACTATTAATATTTAGTTCCACTCTCTTTAAGACCCAAATTGTCTTGGTGAGCAAATAGGTCCTATTTGTTGTATGTTATGGTGGTGGGACGTCCTCTAGACAGTTGGCCCCTAATGTTGATAATTTTGTGTGCTCTCATATAGTACCCTAAAATTAAAAATTTGGTATCCAAATTTCGGTTGGGGTACCTGGGGGGGCTGTCCCACCCTAAAACCTACCAAACATATATTTAGAACAATCGCGACAATATGGGACTCAAATGAAAGGTATTTAGGATAAGAAAACGTATCTGATATCGAATTGTCGGACCAATTGCTAGAAGGACCACCCAAACCCCCAAATCGGACGTTTTTACCGACCATAGCAATATGAGACTCAAATGAAAGGCATTTACGAGTACAATACAAATCTGATATCCAAATGTGGGACCACGTTTTTGGGGGTCCACCCCTTCCCCAAAACACCCCCAAACAGGACATATTTACTGACCATGGGAATATGGGGCTTAAATGAAAGGTATTTGAGTCTACAATTCGAATCTGATATCAAAATATGGGACCAAGTGTTTGGGGGGCCGCCTCTCCCCAAAAACATCTCCCAAAAACATCCCCCATAGTAATATGGGGCTGAAATAAAGGGTGATTTTTTTGAGGTTAGGATTTTCATGCATTAGTATTTGACAGATCACGTGGGATTTCAGACATGGTGTCAAAGAGAAAGATGCTCAGTATGCTTTGACATTTCATGATGAATAGACTTACTAACGAGCAACGCTTGCAAATCATTGAATTTTATTACCAAAATCAGTGTTCGGTTCGAAATGTGTTCATTCACCGTAACGTTGCGTCCAACAGCATCTTTGAAAAAATACGGTCCAATGATTCCACCAGCGTACAAACCACACCATACAGTGCATTTTTCGGGATGCATGGGCAGTTCTTGAACGGCTTCTGGTTGCTCTTCACTCCAAATGCGGCAATTTTGCTTATTTACGTAGCCATTCAACCAGAAATGAGCCTCATCGCTCAACAAAATTTGTCAAAATTTGAACACATTTCGAACCGAACACTGATTTTGGTAATAAAATTCAATGATTTGCAAGCGTTGCTCGTTAGTAAGTCTATTCATGATGAAATGTCAAAGCATACTGAGCATCTTTCTCTTTGACACCATGTCTGAAATCCCACGTGATCTGTCAAATACTAATGCATGAAAATCCTAACCTCAAAAAAATCACCCTTTAAAAAGTGTTTGGGAGTAAAGCACGAATTTGATATCAATATTCAAGAAAAGTGTCTACGGACACTTTGATATCCAAATGTAGGACCTTTTTGATATCCAAATGTAGGACCATGTATTTAGGGGATCACCCCTTTCCCAAAACACCCCCAAAGGGGAAACATTTTTCGACCATGCCAATATGTGGCTCAAATGAAAGGTATTTGAGATTAGAAAACGAATTTGATAACCTATTTTGGGGCCATATGTTTGGGGGACGCCTCATCCTGTAAACTCCTCTTAAGCCAATGGCAATACGGGGTTTAAATAAATGGTATTTGAGAGAAGATCATGATGCTGATATTTTTTCAGGGCTAAGTATCTGGGGAACACCACTAAATCAGAAATCATGAGAATATCGGGCTGAAATGATGTATTTTAAGAATGGAGTACACCTAACATCCAAACTTAAATTAGTAGACCAATAAAGATCATATGGGATTCAGAAAAAGGCACTTATATTGTTACAACTTTTAGTCAAGTAAGCATGGTATTTCACTAAAAGATCTTCGAAAATAAATATTCCAAGGAAACTTTTGTTCCATATAAAGTAAAAGAAGGCGCAGCGGAGCGTGCCCGGGTCAGCTAGGTGTTAATAAAAAAGAAATACAAGTTAAAACATCTATAAAAATATGTTTTATTTGTCCCTAAGGCAACAATTTTAGTGGGAGTGCATTGCGAGAGGATTTTGCTCTTGTACTCAAAAATATTATGAGTGGCACGGATTTAGTTGTTAGTGTAAAGTATACAAAAAATTAAACAACACGAAGTGCTTAATGCATACAGCAGGCGTCAATTTATTTTAGTACTTGTTTGAGTAAGCGGACGTGAACAATCACCGGTTGCAAAATGCGAATTAGCCTATACATATTCCATTAAGGAACAGGAGCAAACTTCTCACACAACCTTGGGTACTGTTCGATTCATATTTTAAGCTTTATGATAAGGGACCTCATTTTTTTAGCTGAGTCCAAACGGCGTTCCGCATTGTGACATCTCTTTGGGATGAAGTGTTATGATATAGTATCTCATTAGTCACCAGAACAAGAAGTGGAAAACCAACGCTGAACATTTTCCTGTTGTTCTCGCCGTGATTTAAACCCAGGCTTTTAGCTTCAAAGGCGGACATGATAACGTCTGAACTATGGTGGCCTGCATACATACGCCAGTTAGTAAAACTTTTAAAACAATTTGGCTAGTTCAATTGTATTGTTGGTTTAATCGTAGCTCTCCGATGAGGATGGCTCCATCAAAACACTTAAAGTACCGAAAGTTGCTCCTTTCGTGGTGTCTGGAAGGATTTTGCCAAATATTTCTGCAAATTTTGCACTTTCCTTCTAATGTACAACAACCGATTTGAGTTAAAATTACAACTTCATTTGGTGAATTTTCTGTACCTGATACTCGAGCGATATTCTCGTACATATATGGCAGCTATATCTAAATCGTAGCGATTTTATGGAATTCTCCTGTAATATTGAAGTCATTAGAAAATTGAGTAATATTAAGAGTCATAAGAAAATAGAGTAATATTAAGTCATAAGAAAATCCTTTCTGCCAAATTTCGAGAGAATCGATTAACAAATGAGCACTTTATTGCAATATTTCTCAAAATCGGACGAACATATGCCTGGGAGCTATATCTAAATCTGAACCGATTTCGACCAAACCCTTAAGACATTGTTGTAGTCATCGAGAAAAGCGTTGTAGAACTTTTTGGCAAGACTGGTAAAAATGTTTTTTTTTTGTTGTACGGGCTTAGGAAATAAATAGATTTTATATTTCAAAAATTTATAAAATTCAAAATATTTGAAAAAATTGCTTTGCTACCCCCGATGGTAACCCAATTTCAAGGTGTAACTGTATCGCAATTTTAGTAGCTTTAGCCTTATCCGTAATGAAAGAACATTTTGAAAGTTTTATTGCCTAAATGCATGAATTAAAAAAAAACTCTAGTCGGCCGATAAAAGTCAAGGTGTAACTGTATCGCAATTTTGAGATCTTTGGCTCAATCCGTAAATAAAGTACCATTTTGTACGTTTTAGCATCTAAATGTAAAAATTTCAAAACAATTTTCTGGACATCCGTTATATACTACCAAGATGTACCTGTATGCCAAATTTCACAGATATAGCTGAGTCTGTAAATAAATTACCAATTTGAACGTTTTAGTGTCAAAATGAACGAATATAAAAAAATTTTCTTGTTGTTCGGTACTTAGCACCTAGATGTAACTGTATTCCAAATTTCAGAGCTGTAGCTTAATCCGTAAAGAAGGTGCCGTATTGTACGTTTAAGTACCAAAATGTGCGAATATCGCCAAAATCTTCTAGTCGTCCTGTACATACCGCCAAGATCTGCCGGTACCCCAAATTTCAGATTTGTAACTCAATCTATAATGAAAGTACTTAATAGTACCAATTACTTTTTATTCCACTCCTGGTACGATTTCAACATATATATTTGGTACAACGTATCGTATATTTGTCAAGACATGGATCATTTTTGATTTTTTTTTTAATTTTACCCTTCTTCTCCGTTCACTGTAAAAGTATATAAGCTATTTCGTACTTTTTTGTACCAAAATGCATGATTTGTTAAAAATCACTTATTCAGCCCACATATATTTCTTAGCAGAATCTACATGTATTTAAGAGCTACATACATTTAAGAGCTCTAGTTCAATCCGTAAAGAAAGTATGGAATGGTACCAAATACTGTACAAAGCGTACATTTCTTTCGTTTCCATTACTATTTTTTATATATTTTCCATTATTTTGGAACAACAATCATTTAAGCAAAATTTCAAAGTTCTAGCTCTATTCATTAACCCAATGCAAAGTTCACCTATTTCGTACCTTTTTTGGAACTTTTTTTTTTCTAAATGTCGAAAGTCTCCTTTGGCATCCCAATTTAAGTTGCCATAGTGTACCTAAATTAAAAGATTCAAAGCTCTAGCTCAATTAACAAACAGACAAACAAGGTATAAAAAAGTACCAATTGCGGTATTAAAAGAACCATTTTCCCACTTCCGGTACTATTTTGAGACATTTGGGATATTTTTTACTCATCCGCGCTGGGTTAAAAGTCACAATATCATACTTTTTAGTACCTTAACGTACGAATATATCAAAACCCCGTCTTATCGCGCGCCTATGACCCAAGACCCACATTCGTGCCAAATTTCGTGACTCTAGCTTTAGCCGCTTGGGCTTGTAGTTGATCAGCCAGCAAGTCAGTCAATCACGCGTTTTTTTATATATAGAGATTTTCGTCGAAATCGGACAGCGGAATCGAGGGTCAGGCGTAGTGGGTTAAAATGTTATCTTTATAAATATTTATTGAAATTTGTCTATAGAAAAATTTTAGCAAAATGTTGTTTGGGACAGATAAGCATCATAAAAATTCTTTAAAAATGTTTATGCGAAATTTAGATTTAGGTTTTAAAAAATAATCTCGAGGTTAGGTTGTCTTTTGCAAGTAGCACGGAATTCCTAACTAAGAGTTTCTTTTTCGAGGTTACTTTTTTTTGTATTTAGAGCTCACAACAGGCCGATTACTGGCTTAAGTGCCCATAGTGGCATGGGGCGGATTAATATCTTTCAACCTAATCTAGGTTGTCTTTAGAGAGTTTCCGCTGAAAATTAGTCCTTAAAAAAAATTGATTACAATGTAGTCTTTAGAAAAAATTTAATATTTTTTTTTTATAAAAATGTTGTCGCGGGATATTGTTAAATGGTATTAAGTCGGACAAATGAATCACGTTGCTTTACAACCATTCCAACTAGAGTAAGTTGTAAACCACACATCTGAAGAAAACAAATCAAATCTTATTCCCTTATTCAAATCCAACTAAAGCCGGACAATATCTCGCAATGGAATCTCAATACGATTTTAAGACCAAACAAAAAAAGCGCAAACAGACAAAATTTTGTGTTTAGAAAAAATTTTAAAGAAATTTTATCTTAAAAAAATAATTTCGAGGGGGTCCGGCACGTGCTGAAGTTTTGTCAAATTTTTTTAGAAAAAATTTTAGTAAAATTTTGTTTTTACTTAGAATTTCATTACACTTTTGTCCTTAAGAAAAATAATTTTAAGGCAGCTCTGGCCTCAGCAATGTTGTCTTTGTAGAATATTATAAATATAAAATTTTGTCCTTACAAAAAATGTAAATGAAAGTTTTGTTTAGAATAAATTTTATTTGACCTACACCACTACCACCACTACTGTGGTACTATACCTTTGTGCAGTTGTTTGCAAAACCAAGAAGGAAGAGAGATAGACCCAATGATTAGTATACCGATCGACTCAGAATCACTTTTGATGCGATTTAGCTATGTCCATCTGTCTGTCCATGTTAATTTGTGCACAAAGTACTGGCCACAGTTTTCGCCCGATCGTCTTAAAATTGGGTACAGTCATGTTTTTTGGTCTATAGACGAAGCCTATTGAAATTGGAAAAAATCGTTTCAGATTTGGATATAGCTTCCATATATATTTTCGTCCGATATGGACTAATATTGCAATATAGCAGTCATTTGTCAACCGATTCTCGAAATTTGGCACGAGGGATTTTCTCTTGACTCTCGATATAACTGGCGAATTTCATGGAAATCGATTCAGATTTAAATATAGCTCTCATATATATATCACCCAATTTCAACTTTAGTCACAGCAAGTGCATTTATTGTCTAATCTTGCCAATATTTGGCACAACGCTTTCCTCAACAACTTCCGCAATGTCTTAGAAGTTTGCTTGAAATCGGATCAGATTAAGATATAGCTCCTATATATATGTTCGCCCCATTTTGAGAAATATTGTAATAAAGCGCTCATTTGTGAACCGATTATCTTGAAACTTTGCAGGAAGGATTTTCTTTTGCCTCTTAACATTACTGGTGAATTTCATAGAAATCGGCCCGGATTTACATGTAGCTGTTATAATGTATATCGCCCAATTTTCACTTCAAGAGCAACTGCAAGCGCATTTATTGACCAATCTTCCAAAAATTTTGCACAAAGCTTTCATCAACGATTACAACAATATCTGAAAAGTTTGCTCAGTTCAGATAAGATATTGCTCCCATATATATGTTCGTCAGATTTTGGGTAATTTGCAATAATGTTGTCATTTGTCAACCGTAGTTATTACATTTCGAGCATATTTACTCGAACTTTGATACGGTTGGTTTTATAACCCACTAGCTGACCCGGGCCCGCTCCGCTGCGCCTTCTTTAACTTTAAATGGAACAAAAGTTTCCTTGGAGAGAGGTGGTCACCCAGATACTTGGCCCTGAAAATATATTAGTATCGTGCTCTTATTCTTTTAAATACCATTTATTTAAACCCCATATTGCTATTGGCTGAAGAGAAGTTTACAGGATGAGGCGTCCCCCAAACACATGGCCCCAAAATAGGTTATCAAATTCGTTTTCTAATCTCAAATACCTTTCATTTGAGCCACATATTGACATGGTCGAAATATTTTTTCCCTTTGGGGGTGTTTTGGGAAAGGGGGGATGCCCTTCATACATGATCCTAAATTTGGATATCAAATTCGTATTCTACTCCCAAATACCTTATTTGAGCCCCATATTGCGATGGTTAGTAAAAAATTGCTGTTTGTGGGGTATTTTGGGAAAATTGGTCCCGAAAGTGGGTATCAATTCTTGCTCGACCCCCCTCCCCCTATACCTTTCATTTAAGCCCCACATTGTCATGGTCGGTAAATATGCCCGATTTAGGGGTGTTTTGGGGAGTGGGGTGGTCCCCCAAATTCTAAACCCTGAAAATATATCAGCAACGTGCTCTATTCTCATATATCTTTATATCATTTATTTGAACCCCATATTGCCGTTGGCCTCAAAATTGGATATCAAATTCGTTTTCAAATCTCATTTATTGCAAAAGTCAGCAAATATGTCCGGTTTGGGGTATTGGCCCTAAAAACTATAAATATTTTGTTCCACTCTCTTTACGACCCAAATTGTCTTGATGAGCAAATACGTCCTATTTGGGGGTTGTTATGGTGGTGGGACGTCCCCTAGACAGTTGGTTCCTAATATTTATATGAGATACGTGGTCTACTCCCAAATACCTTTATTTGAGCCCCATATTTCCATAGTCGGCAAACATGACCGGCTGAGTTGGCTTTGAAAATATATATAAGATTCGTGTTCCACTCTAAAAACCCTGTTATTTGAGCCTCATATTGCAAAAGTCACCAAATACATACTATTTGGGTGGTGTTGTGGGGGTGGGGTGGCCCCATAGACACTTTTCCCGAATATTGATATCAGATTCGTGCTTTACTCCCAAAGACCTTTCATTTGAGCCCCATATGGCTATGGTCGTAAATTTGTACCCTTTGGGGGATGTTTTTGGGGAGAGGAGGCCCCCCAAACACTTGGTCCCATATTTTGAAATCAGATTCGAATTATAAACTCAAATACCTTTTATTTAAGCACCATATTGCCATGGTCAGTAAATAAGTCCTGTTTTGAGGGTGTTTTGGGGAAGGGGTGGACCCCCAGAAACGTGGTCCCACATTTGGATATCAGATTCGTATTCTACTCGCAAATACGTTTGATTTGAGTTCCATATTGCCATGATCGGTAAATATGTCTGATTTAGGGTTGTTTTGGGAGTTGGGTGGTGTTGTTGGGGTGGGGTGGCCCCGTGGACACTTTTCCGAATATTGATATCAGATTTGTGATTAACTCCCTAAGACCTTTCATTTGAGCCCCATGTGGCTATGGTCGTAAATGTGTCCTCTTTGGGGGAGGTTTTTGGGGAGAGGCGGCCCCCCAAACACTTGGTCTCATATTTGGATATCAGATTCTAATTTTTCACTCAAATACCTTTTAATTAAGCCCCATATTGCCATGGTCAGTAAATAAGTCCTGTTTTGAGGGTGTTTTGGGGAAGGGGTGGACCCCCAGAAACGTGGTCCCACATTTGGATATCAGATTCGTATTCTACTCGCAAATACGTTTTATTTATTGCCATGGTCGGTAAATATGTCCGATTTGGGGGTGTTTTGGGGGTTGAGGTGGTCCCCCTAGCACTTGGTTCGACAATTAGATATCAGATACGTTTTCTTATCCAAAATACCTTTTGTTTAAGTCCCATATTGTCGTGATTGCTCTAAATATATGTTTGGTAAGTTTTAATTCGCACCACCCATCTCCGAGATCTGGCGTTTCTGAAAATTAGTTTAAGGGAGGGGGTCCACCCCCCCCCCCCCCCCCCCCCCCCCCTTCAGATATCGAAAAATGTAGTACCCTATTTTCACCACGGGCTCATTATGCACCATCTGTGAAAATTTCAAGAAAATCGGTTTAACCGTTTCTGAGTCTATAAGGATCACACAAACATACAACCAAACAAACCTACAAACAAACACAAATTGATTTTTATATATAAAAATTTGAAAACATCCGCCGAGGTCCATCAATTGGTTCAGAATTGGACATAGCTCCCACATTGTACTTATAGGATAGGTGTAGGGCATTATACAGTCGCCATCGCTCGACTTTTGCCTTTCCTTACTGTTTGCAGTCAATTTTCGTATTTGCATATAACAGTTGCTTTTAATAAAACAGCTGACATTCATTCATCGAACTGTCAAACATTTCTCTCTCACTCTCTCTTCTGTGAACGACTTTCAGTAAAAATGTGTGCAAATTTGCACAAATTTTTGGGTACACGAACACATTTTATTAGAATTTGGGGGACCACCCCATTCCCAAAAACACCCCTAAATCGGGCATATTTACTGACCATGACAATGTGGGGCTTAAATGAAAGGTATTGGGGGGTCAAGCAAGAATTGATACCCACTTTCGGGACCAGTTTTCTGGGGGTCTACCCCCTTTCCCAAAATACCAATACCAAAAAAATATTTCGACCATGTCAATATGTGGCTCAAATGTATTGGTATTGAGATTAGAAAACGAATTTGATAACCTTTTTTGGGGCCATGTGTTTGGGGGACGCCTCATCCTGTAAATTTCTCTTCAGCCAATGGCAATATGGGGTTTAAATAAATGGTATTTAAAAGTATAAGAGCACGATGCTGATATTTTTTCAGGGCCAAGTATCTGGGGGACCACCTCTCTTCAAGGAAACTTTTGTTCCATTTAAGGTAAAAGAAGGCGCAGCGGAGCGGGCCCGGGTCAGCTTGTAATCTATATACATGAAAATTAATTTGTGTTTGTATGTTTGTTTGTTTGTTTGTGGGTTTGTTAATTTGTCTGTTCCGTATAGACTCAAAAACGGCTAAACCGATTTCTTTGAAATTTTCACAGATTGTGGGAGTGGTCCGGAAGGAGCAACAGGCTATATAATTTTTTGATATCGCATTGGGGGCGGACCCTCCCCCTTACCCCAAAAGTACCAGCCAAAAATAAAAGTGGACCGATTGGGACAATATGGGACTTAAATTAAAGGTATTCAAGAGTAGAGAACAAATTCCATATTAAAAATTGGATCCAAGTAATTGGGGCGCCGCCCTGACCCAAAAAACCCCCCAAAATAGGTTTATTGGACTACAATGACAAAATGGGAATCGAAAGAAAGGTATTTGGGAGTAGATTAAGAATATGGTCCAGAAGGAGCAATAGTCTATATAATTTTTTGATATCGCATTGGGGCGGACCCTCCTACTTACCCCAAAAGTACCACCAAAACTAAAAGTGGACCGATTGGGACAATATGGGACTTAAATGAAAGGTATTCAAGAGTAGAGTACGATTTCCATATTAAAAATTTAGTCCAAGTAATTGGGGGACCGCCCCGACTCCGAAACCCCCCTAATTGGTTTATTGGACGATAATGACAATATGGGGCTCGAATGAAAGGTATCGCGAGTAGATTATGAATATGGTCAGGAAGGAGGTATAGGATGTATAATTTGTTGGAAGGGGGCGAATCCTCCCCCGTTTCCACAAAAACGCCACCCAAAATCAAAAGTTGACCGATATGGACAATATGGGTATCAAATGAAAGATATTGGAGAGTAGAAAGCGAATGTGGTATAAAAACTTGTATTCAAGTATCCAAGGGGTAGCCCAAGCCAGAAATGTGCTCCAAATAGAAATATTGGACGTATATCTCAATATAGGACTGCAATGAAAGGTATTCGGGAGTAGACTACGAATATGGCATAAAAAACGAGCTCCAAGTAATTGATATTCGCCCCATCCCCGTTAAGCTCCCTAACTGGGAATACTACTCAATCATAGCTTGATGAAACTCAAATGATAGGCATATGAGAGCAGATTACGAATATGACTTTAAACTTTGTGTACAAGAACCTAGGTGGTGTTTTACCTCCTAAAATCGGCTCCAATAGGTTGTTTTACCTATCAAAACAATGGGGAATCAAGTGATCGATTTTTTGAGTTGAGTGCGTCATTCAAATTTGTGCTCAAGTTGCAGTGTGGCGCACAACCCTCATATAGGCGCCCTCCACCAAACGGCTGTATTCACCAATCATGACAATATGAGGTTAAATTAAGGTATAAGGTTGTGTACTGCGAATCTGATATCATTATTCTGCTTCATATATCAAGCGGACCACCTTACCCTAAAACAGTCGATCAATATAATGACCTATCGGGACACTGTGTGATTTAATTAATGTGTAGGCCGCCATAGTCCCGAAATTATAACATTCAGCGTGAAAGCAGGAGTTGCAAACCTTAACGATAAGGTTGCAACCATTTTTAGCTCACCGATAGGCGAGACCAAACGACATGTTGCTGGGCAACACTTTTTTGTTCAAGAGTTTTACACTATCGCCACCGCACCAAATATATAGACGGCAAATTAGTTTCTTACCCACAGAAAATCGGTGAAAATTTCATACCTTTATATCCCATAGCAGTTATATCGAAATATGTTCCGATTTGGACCAAATACTAATAAGTACAATTTAATTGTTCAATTGTGCATAACAAAATAGTGATATTTTTAGTTCCTATATCTAAAAATATAACCGATTTGAACGGATGTCGAAAAGCCTAACATAAGTAACTGTGTCAAATTTCAGTGAAATCGGATTATAAATGAGCTTTTTAAATCGAGATATCGGTCTATATGGTAGCTACATCCAAATCTGCACCGATTTGGGCCAAGATGCAGAAAAATTTCGAAGACCCTAACACTAAGTACTGTCTCAAATTTCGTCGGAATCGGACAATAAATGAGCCTTTTATGGGCCCAAAACCTTATATCAAAAGATCAATCTATATGGCAGCTATATTGGACCAATCTGGGCCAAATTGAAGAAGGACGTCGAAGAGCCTAACTAAACTCACTGTATCAAATTTCAGCGACATCGGACAATAAATGCACCTTTTATGGACCCAAAATCTAAAACCGAGATACCGGTCTATATGACAACTTCCAAATCTGTACCGATCTGTGCGATATGGCAGAAGGATGCCAAGGAGCTTAACCTAACACACTGTCCCAAACTTCGGCGACATCGGACAAGAAATGCGCCTTTTATGGGCCCAAGCCTTAAATTTACGGATAGATCTATATGACAGCTATATCCAAATCTGAACCGATCAGGCCAAATTGAAGAAAGATGTCCCAAATTTCATCAAAATCGGATAATAAAAGTGGCTTTTATAGGCCTAATACCCTTAATCGGAGGATCGGTCTATATGGCAGCTATATCCAAATCTGGACCGATCTGAGCCAAATTGGCGAAGAAAGTCGAAGGGTCTAACACAACTCACTGTCCCAAATTTCAGCTAAATCGGATAATAAATGTGGCTTTTATGGACCTAAGACCCTAAATCAGAGGATTGGTCTATAAGGCAGCTATATCCAGATCTGGACCGATCAGAGCCAAATTGTCGAAGGATTTTGAAGGACCTAACACAACTCTCTATCCCAAATTTCAACAAAATCGGATAATAAACGTGGCTTTTATAGGCCTATGACCCTAAATCGGCGAATCAGTCTATATGGGGGCTATATCAAGATATAGTCCGATATAGCCCATTTTCAAACTTAACATGCTTATGGACAGAAAAAGAATCTGTGCAAAATTTTAGCTCAATATTTCTATTTTTAAAGACTGTAGCGTGATTTCAACAGACAGATGGACGGACATGCCTACATCGTCTTAGATTTTTACGCTGATCAAGAATATATATACTTTATAGGATCGGAAATGGATATTTCGATATTTTGCAAACGAAATGACAAAATTAATACACCCCCATCCTTCGGTGGTGGGTATAAAAAAGACTAAAATGTGACTATTTAATAGGTAGTCATATGGGTATAGGTAGTCGTATAGGTATGAATAGTCATTCAGAGACAACCACCAAACCATATGATCCATTCTATGCGAGTAGTACCAACATGAACAGAGAGAGGGCAGAGTGGTAAAAATTGATTTTCAGCATGTATCTTTGTTATGACAATCTGTCGTCCTTTGAATAAACAAAAACAAAAAAATAAAAAATAGAAATATAGGAAGCATCTAAAGCAAAAAATTTGGTATCAAATTCTGGGATGGGATGCCTAGGAGATCTTAAATGAAGGGTCTTTGGGAATAGAGCACGCAATTGACTTTCACTTTTGGGACCAAGTGTCTGGGGGTCCACCACTCCCCAAGAAGGACTTTTACTGACCATTGCAATGTGGGGTTTAAATAAGAGTGTAGAAAAATCCATATTAAAATTGGAATACATTTTCAACTACAATTACGCAGAAATGTTCAAATTTAGAGTACTTCTGTCCAACATAGCATAATCAGGCGCAGCAGAGCGGGCCGGGCTCAGCTAATCTTATATATAAAAGTCAATTTGTGTTTGTTGGTTTGTTTGTATGTTTGTTCCTTATAGACTCAAAAACGGCTGAACCGACTTTCTTGAATTTTTCACAGATGGTGCATAATGATCCCGTGGTGAAAATAGGGTACTACATTTTTTGATATCTGAATGGGGGCGGACCCTCCCCTTACCCTAATTTTCAAAAACACCAGATCTCGGTGATGTGTGGTGCGAATCAAGCGAAATTTTGTGTGCTCTCTTAAAGGAACATAAAAATAAAAATTTGGTATTTAAATTTCCGATAGGGTACCTAGGGGGCAGCCCTACCCCCAAAACCTACCAGATATATATACAGACCAATCATTACAATATGGGACTCAAATGAAAGGTATTTAAGAGTAGAAAACGTATCTGATACGCAATTGTCGGACTAAGTGTTTGGGGGACCACCCCAACCCCAAAATACCCCTAAACCGCACATATTTACCGACCTTGGCAATATGGGACTCAAATGAGAGGTATTTGCGAGTAGAATACGAATTTGGTATCCAAATGTGGGACCAAGTTTCTGGGGGTGCACCCCTTACGTAAAACACCCTCCAAACAGGACTTATTTACTGATCATGCAAATATGGTATTTAAGTGTGGAATACGAATCTGATATCCAAATGTGGTTCCAAAAACAACCTCCAAAGAGGACAAATTTACTATTGGGTTGCCCAAAAAGTAATTGCGGATTTTTTAAAAGAAAGTTAATGCATTTTTAATAAATCTTAGAATGAACTTTAATCAAATATACTTTTTTTAAACCTTTTTTCTAAAGCAAGCTAAAAGTAACAGTTGATAACTGACAGAAGAAAGAATGCAATTACAGAGTCACAAGCTGTGAAAAAATTTGTCAACGCCGACTATATGAAAAATCTGCAATTACTTTTTGGGCAACCCAATACAATAGCAATATGGGGCTCAAATGAAAGGTCTTTGGGAGTAAAGCACGAATCTGATATCAATATTCGCGAAAAAGTGTCTATGGGGCCACCCCAACCCCATAACACCACCCATATAAGACGTATTTGCTGACCATTCCAATATGGGGCTGTAATAAGAAGTATTGTAGAGTAGAACACGAATCTGATATATATTTTCAGGGCCAAGTCACTGAACGGCCGCCCCATCCCCCATCATTGGTGCTCAAATGAAAAGTATTTGGGAGTGGACCACGAATCTGATAATAACATTCGGGACCAACTGCCTAGGGGACGTCCCACCCTCATAACAACGCTCAAATGGGACGTATTTGCTCACCATGACAGTTTTGGGTCTTAAAGGGAGTGGATCTCGATATTGATTTGATTGTTTTTAGGGCCCATAACCTAAACCGGACATATTTGTTGACTTTTGCATTAAGGGGGTTAAAATGAAATGAAGGTATTTGAGATAAGAAAACTAATTTGATATCCAATTGTAAGGCCAATGCAATATGAGGTTCAAATAAATGATATTTGAGAGTAGAGCACGATGCTGATATAATTTCAGAGCTAAGTGTTTGGGGGACCACTCACTCCCCAAAACACCCCTAAATCGGGCGCCTCATCCCATAAACTCCCCTTAAACCAATGAAAATTTGGGGTTTAAATAAATGGTATTTGATAGAAGAGAACGATGCTGATACTTTTTTCTGGGCCAAGAGTCTAAGGGACCACCTCACCCCCGAAAACACCCCAAATCGGACATCGTGACAATATCGAGCTGAAATAAAGACTTTCAATTTCGTATTTTCGTAGCAAGGTACTTCACTAAAAGCTCTTTAATTGTCGAAAATAAATATTCAAAGGTTAATTTTGTTCCATATAAAGTAAAAGAAGGCGCAGCGGAGCGGGCCCGTTTCAGCTAGTAAATATATAAAATTTCATCAAATTCTGACAACGGAATCGAAGGTCAGGCGCAGTGGGTTTAAATTTGATCTTTAAAAATATTTATCGAAACTTGCCTATAGAAAAAATTTTACGAAAATGTTGACAAGAATAATAAAAGGATTTTAAAAATATTTCTGCAGAATGTAATGTAAGAAAATTCTAAATTTTATTGAAATTTTGTCTTTAAAAAATAATTTCGAGGTAAGTTTGCTTAGAGAAAAATTTAGTTTAAACAAAATTTAGTCTTTAGAAAAATTTTTATTGATTTTTTTTTTATAAAAAATTTTGTCTCTAGAAAAAATTTAATTAGAGCATTTTAATTCCTTTAGAAACATTTTAAAATAACTTTTCATTAAAAAATAATTTCGAGGGGAGTCTAGCCCACGCTGGAGAATGTTGCGCTGAAATTTTGTCATTAGAAAAATTTCATTAAAATTTGTTTAGAAAAAATGTCATTAAGATTTTTTTCATTACAATTTTGTTCTAAAGAAAAATAATTTTAAGGCAGTCCTGCCCTCAGCAAAATGTTGTTGGCGATACCTAAGAGAAAATCTACAGCGTATTTCAAGAAAATAGGTTCAGATTTACATATAGCTCGGGTATACATCGTTTTTGGGATCGTATTCTACACGATTCGTATTCTATTCTACTCGCAAATACCTTTCATTTGAGTCCCATATTGCCATGATCGGTAAATATGTCCGATTTAGGGGTGTTTTGAGGCTTGGGGTGGTCCCCCTAGCACTTGGTCCGACATTTGGATATCAGATACGTTTTCTTATCCTAAATACCTTTCTTTTGAGTCCCATATTGTCGTGATTCGTCTAAATATATGTTTGGTAGGTTTTAGGGTGGGGCAGCCCCCGTAGGTACCCCATCCTAATTTTGGATACCAAAATTTTTTTTTTTTTTAGGGTACTTTATGAGAGCACACAAAATTTCGCTTTAATTGCACTACCCATCTCCGAGATCTGGCATTTCTGAAAATTAGGGTAAGGGGGAGGGTTCGCCCCCTCTTAAGATATCAAAAAAATGTAGTACCCTATTTTCACCACGGGATCATTATGCACCATCTGTGTCTATAAGGAACACACAAACATACAAACAAACACAAATTGATTTTTATGTATAAGATGTGCCCAATTGATTTGGCATACATAATACATTTTAAAAATTATAGTTTTACCTGGCTTAAATCTAATATTAATAACTCAGTGCTGTACCTGTACCTTGCTGTACCTTGTGCTAAATACCAAATTTTTCGACTGGATGGTGTTTCAATCGCAGTTTCCTTAGATTTTCATTGTGAAATGATTGATAAAGCTAAAGTTGATAATATTGAATTTTTAACAGTTAAGGTACAATTAAAAGTTCCTTTTTGTGTGATGGCAGTGATATACTCTTACCTGTTTAGGAAAATTTTAATAATAGTGATAAATATGGCCATTAGTTAATTATGGCATTGAAATGAAACGTGTCTTAAATAGTCATAACAAACTTTTGGATCTTGTTTTTGTTAATGTGCCTTGTGATGTTTTCATTGATTTTTGTAATCCTTTGGTGCTACCTGAGAACAAGTTTCATCCTACTATTTACACAAAAGTTTTCATTTCATCTCTTCAAAAAACTAGGACACATAATGTGAGGCGAAAAATTTATTTGTTCCCTTAAACGAATTACGAGAAATTGAATAAGCTTTAAATTAAGCCGTCGGGGAGGGTGTAGTCTAGATGATGTTCTTCGAAAATTTAATAATATATTATTTGCCTGTTTTTCTTAATCTCTTCGCAAAATTTCAAACCTGACCTCGACTGGACCTCCTTGGAATACACCAAAACCATCCGTATCACATTTCGACCAAGTATGTTCAAACTGTAATAACTACGGTTGAAAAATGACAACATGTATTGGGAGCTATATCCAAACCTGAACCTTTTTTTTAATTTTAAAAGACATCGTCTCTTCGCAAAAGAAAACAAGTAAAAAGGCGTTAAGTTCGGCCGGGCCGAACTTTGGATACCCACCACCTCGTGTATATATGTAAACCACCTTTCATCAAAATTCGGTGAAAATTTCATACCTTATACTCATATACCTCATACCGATCTGAACTATATACGACACGGATGTCGAAAAGCCGAACATAAGTCACTGTGTCAAATTTCAGTGAAATCGGATTATAAATGCGCCTTTTATGGGGCCAAGACTTTAAATCGAGATATCGGTTTACATGGCAGCTATATCCAAATCTAGACCGATTTGGGCCGAGTTGCATAAACATGTCGAGGAGCCTAACACTAAGCACTGTCCCAAATTTCGGCGAAATCGGACAATAAATGCCTCTTTTATGGGCCCTAAACCTTAAATCCAGAGATCGGTCTATATGGCAGCTATATTCAAATCTGGACCGATCTGGGCAAAATTGAAGAAGGACGTCGAAGAGCCTAACCAAACTCACTGTCTCAAATTTCAGCGACATCGGACAATAAATGCGTCTTTTATGGCCCCAAAACCTAAAACCTAGATATCGGTCTATATGGCAGCTATATCCAAATCTGGACCGATCTGAGCCAAATTAACGAAGGATGTCGATGGGCCTTACACAATTCACTGCCCCGAATTTCATCAAAATCGGATAATAAATGCGGCTTTTGTGGGCCTAAGAACTTAAACCGGAGGATCGGTCTATATGGCAGCTATATCCAAATCTGAACCGATCTGGACCAAATAACAGAAACATGTCAAAGGGCCTAAGACAACTCACTGTCCCAAATTTTAGCGAAATCGGACCATAAATGTGGCTTTTATGAGCCTTAGACCCTAAATCGGAGGATCGGTCTATATGGCAGCTATATCCAAATCTGAACCGATCTGGACCAAATTACAGAAACATGTCAAAGGGCCTAAGACAACTTACTGTCCCAAATTTCAGCGAAATCGGACTATAAATGTGGCTTTTATTGGCCTTAGACCCTAAATCGGAGGATCGGTCTATATGGCAGCTATATCCAAATCTGGACCGATCTGAGCCAAATTGACAAAGGATGTCGAAGGGCCTAACACAACTCACTGTCCCAAATTTCAACAAAATCGGATAATAAATGTGGCTTTTATGGGCTTAAGACCCTAAATCGGCGGATCGGTCTATATGGGGGCTATATCAAGATATAGTCCGATATAGCCCATCTTCGAACTTAACCTGCTTATGGACAAAAAAAGAATCTGTGCAAAATTTCAGCTCAATATCTCTATTTTTAAAGACTGTAGCGTGATTTCAACAGACAGACGGACAGACGGACAGACGGACGGACATGGCTAGATCGTCTTAGATTTTTACGCTGATCAAGAATATATATACTTTATAGGGTCGGAAATGGATATTTCGATGTGTTGCAAACGGAATGACAAAATGAATATACCCCCATCCGTCGGTGGTGGGTATAAAAATTATGTGCCAAATTGATTATAAGACGATCGTGTGAAAATTACGACCTGTAGTTTGTACACAAATTAACATGGACAAGCAGAAAGACAGACAGACGGACATAGCTAAATCGAATCAGAGTGATTCTGAGTCAATCGGTATACATATCCACCAACTATGTTATAATACCCTTGTACTACAGTGGTGGTGTAGCGTATAACTAATTAATGTCTTTTCATGGAGTACTACATTTATTAAAGAGTTACTATCTGGATGATCGCGAGTTTGTTAATGTAGAATCTTTTCTTGATCTTGGTATTCTTTAGATCGAAAGTTGAATTTTAGGTTTCACGAAAAGATGGAATAAAGAATTCAATGATCCCAAAGTTACTAAAACTTTATACATACACTGTCGGAGAACATAAAGTGCGGTTTTGTACCCTTCTTCATTAATCCTCAATATTTTTATCTACGTCCATTATTTCCTGTTTTTTTTTATTGTGTTTGTTGGAGTGCTTCAATTATTTCATAAACATTTGAATTTTTAAACTCGTTCGTTCAGTTTTCTGATGTAAAAGTATTGTAGTGTAAAAAAAGTCTTCGCATTATTAAAAAAGAATAATTTGTAGCAAATTACCTAACTTTTTCGTTCAATATTACTTAAATATATAGAAAATAAGTACGGACCATTACTTTTTCGAAATGAAGACCTTAACCGAAACTCAAAAAGATATGTTGGTACAAGATCGCGATAATGGGATAAATTTGAAAGCTATGAGTTCCAAGTATAAAATATTAGAAACTGGAGTCAGAAAAATTATTGTTTTTTAAAAAATAAGGAAATCAAATAGAAGTTTGAAAAAATTATGTGGCAGAAAACGTAATACGACGAAGCTTGAGGATGATCATATTGCAATTCTAGCAAAGAGCAATTCTATTACGACAGCCAGAGATATTAAGGTTAGGTAAGGTTTAAGTGGCAGTCTGCCATCAGACTCACTTAGACGTTTTTGTCCATTGTGAACAGAAGAAAGAAGATCTCTGGGCTTTAAAAAGCCCAATAACTTGCGAACTCCATCTGACTGCTAGTGCGGGACACACACACAGAAGGTGTTCTATAGTCTTTTCTTCTTCGATGTCCTCACAGCTTCCACAATAGTCGTTGCTGGTATCCTTCAGTTTGTCAGCATGTTTTCCGATTAGACAGTGACCTGTCATAACAGACACAATGACAGATACGACTGTTCTAGCCAAAGCTGTAGACTTCTTTAAGTCTTGATGAGGCCACATAGTTTTGAAATACTCACAGCCCCCTCTTTGTTACCATTTATCATTCGTTGTCCTTCGTGCCTGGTCCTAAAACTTAGCTTACATGTCGCTAGAGGCATACCTACAGATTACAGTATCCCTGGAATTTGTAGGGTACTTCCTAGTCTCGCAAGCTCGTCTGCTTTTGAATTCCCTGGAATATCTCTCTGGCCCGACACCCAAAAGAGGTAAATTTTGAACTGTTCAGCCATCTCGTTGAGAGATCTGCGACAGTCGAGGGCGGTTCTTGTGTTCAGAAATACATTCTCCAAGGATTTAATGGCTGTCTGAGAAGATATTTACGGCAATCGTCGTAATGACATTATATCTTAGCCATTCCACCACTTCCTTAATTGCAAGGATCTCTGCTTGATACACACTGCAGGGGTCGGATAACCTTTTCGATATGACCAGTTCTATATCTTTAGAGAACACCCCAAAATCCACCTGGTCGTTTAGTTTGGAACCATCCGTATAGACTTCAATATTACTTCTGTTACCAGAGATATCGTAGTTACAATCGGTTCTATCAGGAGTAGTGATACAGTACTTTTTATCAAAAAGCGGCTCAGGTAGGGTGTAATCAACACTGCTTGGAACATCGGAACACAGTGTCCGTAGCCGCCACATTACCAATGAGAAAGCTCACTTAATCTCACGGCAGTGGTCGCTGCAATTTATCGAGCTACAATGTCAGCAGGTATAAGATGTAGCATTAAATTCAGTGCATCGTATGGTGTCGTCCTTAGTGCGGCTGTGATGCACAAACAAGCCATCAATTGGATTCGGTTAAGTACTGAGAAACAGGTGGACTTTTGAAGTGCCGTCCATCAGACCACAACACCACCTAGCTTTATAGGATTTACAACTGCAGTATATACCCAATGAATGCCATGCGGTCTAAATCCCCAACTTTTGCCATTCTGCCAATGGCTCTCTAGCAAGTGTATAGGGCAATAGTTGCCTTTCTTGCCCTTTCCAAAATGTTGGATTTTAAGTTCAATTCCCCGTCCAGCAAAACACCTACGTATTTTGCGCTTTCTGTAAATGAAACATTATCTCCACCCAAGTAGACAGGTTCCACTGTAGGCAACTTATATCTCCAGCTGAAAAGTACTACTTCTGTCTTAAACGGATTTATTCCTAGACCACTTTTTGTAGCCCACTTTGCTGTTGCACGTACAGCTTCCTGAAGTATATCTCCTAGAATGCTGGGAAACTTTCCCCTAACCGCAATTGCCACGTCATCAACATACGCGACCACTTTAACGCCTTTTTCTTCCAGAGACAACACTATATTTTTAATGGCTATATTCCGAAGTAGAGGAGACAGTACACCTCCTTGAGGTGTTTCTCTGCTGACCCATCTTTTTATATCCACAGATCCCAAGCCTGCCGTAATGCATCTTTTATTAAGGAAGTTATTCATACGCTTTCTTACGGTAGAGTTGATGCCTAGAAACTCCAACGCCTTCATGATTGACGTCGGTTTTACTTTATTAAAAGCACCTTCAATGTCAAGAAATGCTACCATTGTATATTCCTTGACAGCGAGAGAACCCTCTATGTAGCCGACTAGGTCGTGAAGGGCTGTTTCAGTGGATTTGCCTTCACCATATGCATACTGCTGCCGCGACAGGCGATCTCCAGGGGTCTTTGGGTTAAGATATGTTTCTAACAACCTCTCAAGAATCTTCAGCATAAAGGATGACAGACTAATAGGACGAAAATCTCCCGCCTTCGTGTGCTAGGATTTTCCTGCTTTTGGAATGAAAATTACCTTCGTGTCCCCCCTCACAGGTATATATGACATTCTGATGCAAGCAGAGTATAGCTCCCTAAGCCAGGGACCTGTCTATCAGATACAGCTTTTAGTTCAACCAGTGATACACCATCAGGTCCGTGCGACTTAAAGGATTTTCAGCTCACACACAATTTCTCTAATAACCTCCGATGAATGCATACGAGTGACAACCTCTTCTGGCTCCACGTTGTCCGTTGAAGAATTTCCCGGGAAATGTGTTTCAACGATTAGTTCTTGTGTTTCCTCACTAGACATTGTCCATACATTCTCTGACTTCTGGTTATATCCCACCGTAATAGGTCTCGATGGCAGAATCTTCCTTAGCCAAGAGGCCTCAGATGTATCTTCTACGGAGCTGCAGAATTCTACCCACGATTTGTTCTGAACCTTTCTCAGCCCTCCCTTATATTTTCTTAGCTTAGCCTTATAGATGCCCCAACCGTGAGGTGCTCTTGTGGCTTTTGGAATATTTATTTTCGGCAATTAAATATCTTTTAGTGAATTACCATGCTACGAAAACAGTATATCGCTATTTTACTCGCAAATACCTTTCATTTGAATCCCATATTGCCATGGTCGGTAAATATGTCCGATTTAGGGGTGTTTTGGGGCTTGGGGTGGTCCCCCTAGCACTTGGTCCGACAATTGGATACCAGATACGTTTTCTCATCCTAAATATCTTTCATTTGAGTCCTATATTGTCGTGATTGGTCTAAATATATGTTTGGTAAATTTTAGGGTGGCGCAGCCCCCCTAGATACCCCATCCAAAATCTGGATACAAAATTTTTATTCATAGGGTACTATATGAGAGCACACAAAATTTCGCTTAAATCGCCCCACCTATCTCCGAGATCTGGCGTTTCTGAAAATTAGAGTAAGGGGGAGGGTCCGCCCCCCCCCCCCCCCCCCCCCCCCCCCCCTTCAGATATCAAAAAATGTAGTACCCTATTTTCACCACGTGATCATTATGCACCATCTGTGAAAATTTCAAGAAAATCGGTTCAGCCGTTTCTGAGTCTATTGATTTTTATACCCTCCACCATAAGATGGGGGGTATACTAATTTCGTCATTCTGTTTGTAACTACTCGAAATATTCGTCTGAGACCCCATAAAGTATATATATTCTTGATCGTCGTGACATTTTATGTCGATTTAGCCATGTCCGTCCGTCTGTCCGTCCGTCCGTCCGTCTGTCCGTCCGTCTGTCTGTTGAAAGCACGCTAACTTCCGAAGGAGTAAAGCTAGCCGCTTGAAATTTTGCACAAATACTACTTATTAGTGTAGGTCGGTTGGTATTGTAAATGGGCCATATCGGTCCATGTTTTGATATAGCTGTCATATAAACCGATCTTGGGTCTTGACTTCTTGAGCCTCTAGAGGGCGCAATTCTTATCCGATTTGAATGAATTTTGGCACTACGTGTTTTATTATGATATCCAACAACTGTGCTAAGTATGGTTCAAATCGGTCCATAACCTGATATATAAACCGATCTTGAGTCTTGACTTCTAGAGCCTCTTGAGTGCGCAATTCTTATCCGATTGGAATGAAATTTCGCACGACGTGCTTTGTCACGATATCCAACAACTATGTATGCCAAGAATGGTTCAAATCGGTCTATAACCTGATATAGCGGTCATATAAACCGATCTTGGGTCTTGACTTCTTGAGCCTCTAGAGGGCGCAATTCTTATCCGATTTGAATGAGTTTTGGCACGACGTATTTTGATATGATATCCAACAACTGTGCCAAATATGGTTCAAATCGGTTCATAACCTGCTATAGCTGTCATATAAACCGATCTGGGATCTTGACTTCTTGAGCCTCTAGAGGTCGCAATTATTATCCGATTTGCCTAAAATTTTGTACGACGGATTCTCTCATGACCATCAACATACGTGTTTATTATGGTCTGAATCGGTCTATAGCCCGATACAGCTCCCATATAAATCGATCTCTCTATTTTACTTCTTGAGCCCCCAAAGGGCGCAATTCTTATTCGAATTGGCTGACATTTTACACAGGCCTCCAACATATAATTTAATTGTGGTCCAAACCGGACCATATCTTGATATCGCTCTAATAGCAGAGGAAATCTTTTCTAATATCCTTTTTTCCCAAAGAAGAGATGCCCGGAAAAGAACTCGACAAATGCGATCCATGGTGGAGGGTATATAAGATTCGGCGCGGCCGAACTTAGCACGCTTTTTCTTGTTATTTATTAGATTCGATAATCAGCTCACCCTTTTCGTTGGAATCCGAACTTCCTCATATTTAGTGATGTACATAAGCTTCTCTTCCTACAATGAGACTCTTCTTCCCTACAGAAGCGGCGTCAACCAGCGACTTAATCGTGTGTTATATGTAGGGAAGCCAGCCAGTATTAAATCTTCAGTGTTTAGCGACGGAAGAGAAAAGCCATTTAGACTACTCTCTAGAAGAATTCAGGCTCTGTATATCCTATTCCCCGTACCCTTGAGTAGTCCAAGAACCATTCCATACTCTTATCCTTCCTTCCTGGATAAGAGCACGTCAAATCCCCCAGCCATCAACAGGGCCTTTAGTGCCGTCGAAGTGGTCTTAAAATGGTGGAGATTTATCTGTAGAAACCGGACCATAGTCAGGATTTAGAACTTCCACCCCTTTTGTGTTAGCCTCGTCTTCTGATTCCACCAGGAGTTCATCCTTACAAGATTCGTTAGATCTGATGAACTTTCGTACGCATCCAGGGACAGGGGAGAAAGCTGTGGAACCAGTCCTCTCAGGACGCTGGACACTTGCGGTGCGGTCGATTCCTCCTTAGATGCTTTACTTACTGCTGCTGTCGAAGTTTTTTTGAGCTCTCCGCTGGCGTACACCTGGAGCCCAGACCAACCGGATGACCCACCCACTCATATCTTGTCGGGTCTCGATTGTGGCGAAGGGATTTTCAGTCTCTTGCAAAAGGCTTTAGCGATATGGTGAATAGTTCCTAAGGCAAGTGTTCAGCAACAACTGCTGAGTCGTCTCCTGATTCCTCATTGCCACCGCCGCTGCTATAGACCTTCAGTTTCAACTTGTTGAATCTGTAGGATACAACCCCTTCAGACTTATTTAAGGTCTGCGAGACAGCCGGAGTTGAGTACGAATACTGCATGTCTCCGGTCACCATCAGCCTCATCCAATATACCAATCTTCCAGTCGGTGGTTGAAAGATTGGGATTACATTCTCATAGTCTTCCAAGTATCGCTGCTATAGACCTTCAGTTTCAACTTGTTGAATCTGTAGGATACAACCCCTTCAGACTTATTTAAGGTCTGCGAGACAGCCGGAGTTGAGTACGAATACTGCATGTCTCCCGTCACCATCAGCCTCATCCAATATACCAATCTTCCAGTCGGTGGTTGAAAGATTGGGATTACATTCTCATAGTCTTCCAAGTATCGCTTCAGGATCTGAGGGAATCCTTGGTATCCAAGCACGCGCCATTGGTCGAGAAGGAATATCTCCCTTCTTTCTAAATCTAGTGCTGCGCCTGGCCAGATCTCACCAATCTTTTTTAGCGCACAACGATGCATTTCAATTGAGTGTTGATCCCCGAAGGCAATTAGTCTGTATCGGCCTCGATACCAGCCTGCATCGTCACAAACTGGAGGAGACCCAGCAAATTCCGCAAGGACATCGGAGTATACTTATGACAGCCCATTGACTATCCCACGCCAATTATCATAGGTATATAGTCCTGTTATTATCCCTTGCAGATAACTGCCATAACCAAACCGTCCCTAGCGACATTAGCAAAAGTTCTTGGACTCATCTTACTATTGTTCGCCCTAGTTCTTTTAGGCATTGGATGCCCACCAGGTGACCGCAGCCTTTTGGCTGACTGCGGTGCAGTTTCCGTATTTAGACGTGTAGTCTTTGGGGTAGCCTGTGCAGTGAATTCTCGAGCCCAATTAAGTGAGTCTCTCTCCCTATAATCATTCGCATCAAGCCTCTCAATAAACCTGAGAGCGATGCGTCTTCTATTATTCCAACCTCTTAAAGAGCGTGTTGGTTTGCCGGGGAAAGCCTGTGGCCTAGACAAATTATAGGCATGCTTAGAAAGAATAGGTTCGGTGTCTTCTTAAAAAGGTATCTTCGTCAAAATCCCCTGCTGACCAGTCGTCTGCTCGCAAGTAGAGCCTTGAGCAGCCTCTCCACCAGTCGAGGTTCCAGTAGTAGACAGCATGCTGGGTCTTTGGAGTCCATTCTAAGCCTACTCCCGGGCTCTAGATCTGCCGCTCCACTGGAGACAGATGCAGATCATCAACCGCCTAATGGATACCTCTATTGCAGCTATCCTTGAGTGACTTAAAGAAGACTTAATGAAGGGGTTTAAAAAGAGTGTGGAGTGAACCAACACAAATGCTAAAATCGAAAAACCTTATACATACTGTAAAACATGGTGGAGGAAGCCTCATGGTGTGGGGATGTTTTTCCTCTTCGGGAGTAGGTAGGCTCTTAATAATTGACTCTAAAATGACTTGAGAGCATTGTGTAAATTGTTTGAAAGAAAATCTATATACATAGTTCATCTTTCAGCAAGACAACGATCCCAAGCACACGAGTAAGGTCGCTAAAAAATATTTTAAAGAAAATAACCTTGAAAAATTAGAATGGCCTGCTCAAAGCCCTGATCTAAACCCCATTGAGCATCGTTGAGCTATCCTAGATTACAAAATCCCGATGGAATCCAGATCAAATCTTCAAATATTTTGGGAAAAAATGCAAAGTGAATGGAGGGCAACAACAAATACTTAAAGAAACTTGCTTTGCCGAAAAGTGTAAGAAAAGCTATATATGATAAAAGAGGAACAACTTCGTACTAAGTTTTGAAGTTATTTAATTTATTATAATATTTATTAGAGAAGTGTTACTTTATTTTGTCACTTGAATTGAAATTCTTTATGTGCCATATAGTTTGTATTATAAATAGAAAATATAAAGTAAGAATTCAATGTCAAGTTCATTATTAGACAAAATATCAACCGAATTAAAAATAAAACTATAATTTATAAAAACTTGAAAACAACAAATATATGTTTCAATCATAAAATTCAAAATATTTTTAAACCGCACTTTATATTGTCCGACAGTGTATCTCTTGTTCAAAACACACTCGAGTATCGATCCGTTATTTGGGATCCGGTTTATGCGATTCACATTGATAAAATTGAATTAGTTCAGAAACAATTACTCTGGTTTTTCCTTATAGGGGTTGGAATTACTAAAGACTCCCTTCCGAATTGCGATTGAGCCGACTTCATTTGAACATTCCTTCTAGGCCAACGAGAAGTTTGAGGCTGCTAACTATTCAATATTATCAGAGAGATTTTACTTATAATGGTCATCTTAGTAACAACGTGCTGTATATGTATAAGAATAATAAAAACAAACAATCCAAACGGGGCAAAAATGGGCAAAACTTTTTGGAACATATATATAGTCGAGGATCCCCCGATTTAGAAAAACTCAAATTCGAAGCTTAATAAGTTTTAATAGTCAACTATATCTCCATGTTTTCTAAAAAAACATACAAATTTTAAAGGCGTTAGAAATTAATTATTTTATGTTACGTACAATTGTCAACGCCTGAAACAGATAGGGTTAAAGTATCCAGGTCATATGACTTTTTCCTCAGTTTTTCCGCAATAATTCGTATGAAATTATACGAAATCATGTTAGTTTGAAAACCCAAAAAAATTTATGCCCATAAACCTACTGCAACTAGGTTATATGCCCTAAGACCAATTTTTTCCAGAATATGAGAGAGAATTTTATACCTTTTCGAATGTTGCGTAATATTTTATTATAGCTTGAAATTTAAATTTTGAATTAAACGATACTTTTCAGGCCAAATTCCTCAAAGTGCGCAGTTCATACTCGGCATAAAAAAGGAGGTCCCTTATCAGTGAGCTTAAACTTTAAGTTAACTGCACATTGATATGAGAGAAGTATCCTCTGTTCCTGGGGAATTTTGTAGTATTTTAATATCACTTTAACTTTTGTTTCATTCTTAAGAGTTACCTAAGAGAGGTGAAAAGGAATTGAGCATACATAAAAGCTGTAGAAAAGCACAAGTCAAACAAGTCAACAAACATAAGCTAACAAAAAAGTTAAAAGTGTTTTGTAAAAATAAATTAATGTTGAATGCAAAAAAATATCGACAATCGATTGAAAACTATCTACATAAATCAGATTCATTGTTTATTCACACTTCTCTTAAAATTTTGTCTTCTCTTAATCTTTGCACAATTTAATTTAGTAGTCATTTAGTAGCCACCCAACATTTTTTCAAAATCGAAAATTGCCAAAATTCTTCTGTTATAGCTGGTACTATGTTTGTTTTTCACCGGTGAAAACACACGTTTTTCACGGCTACATTGGTAAAACACTTAAAAGAACTCAATGATAACATAATATTTTTGTGAAAAATTTTTCATAAGTAATAGGGGAATGTGCTATTGAATGGAATGAGCAGGTTATTTTGCTTCAAAATCAATTATCTAAAAAAAGTTATCAAGAAAAAATTTCGCTAAACGCGAACTTAGTACAACCCTTTACTGTGAAATAGGTAACGATACCTTTTTTTTCTAAATCGCGTTCTATATTATTGGCAGGCGGTGACATAATTTGGTCATAAAGTAAAAGCTGAATTTTGTACTGATTGCTAACACACTATTTATAGGCCGATCCTAATCCATAAAAGTGTGGTGTTCTTTGCGAATGTCTTAGTTTTAAAGTGAAAGTTTTGGCGAATCAACTTCAGTATTTTGATAAATTTGTTTCATTTTTGTGATTTATACAGGTAACTGTTTCAGTCGGTGAATTGGTTTTAAATGACTTTTATTTCCCTGAATTTTACGCAAATAAACTAAAAACATTAAACAACTCTATAATTGTTAAATAGTTCAAAAATAAAATTTTACCAATTTTTACTAAGAAACATTTAAATTATGATTAAATGATGTCGAAAATCCTATTTTGATGGAAAAGATGTCCAGTAAAAATTGTATACAACTATTGTCGTATATGCTTATAATTTCCATCATGTTTTTATAAGTAAGAACAGGTGGTGGAACTAAAAATCACATGTTCGAAGAGATTTATACGTTATTGCCGTTGTAAACTTGTTTCTTTCATTGCCCACTAATTGATGTCAAAAGAGGCAAACGTAAGTGTATTATAAAACTTGCTCTCATAGATAAAAGTCTGATGACTATTATTGTTTTAACACATTTCCCCACCTAAGGTGGGTATTAAGTTCGTGTTTCACAGTGAAAATTAATGTTTGTACGACTACTTTTTGTAGATAATAGATTTGAAGCAACAACACTTTCTGTTTCCATTCCTTAGAGTATTTCCAGTATTTATGATAACATTTTAATAAATGTGTTATGTTATCAGTGATAGTTTTGTAGTTTTTCAAAAAAGGAGTCGTCAAAAAGATGGGTATTTCACTGTAAAAAAAAAAACGAAATCGAGGGTCAGGCGTTATGGGTTAGAATTTTGATTAAATTATGGCTTTAAAAAACAGTATTTTTAAAATCTTAATCTTTAAAAAAAATCTCGAGGTTAGGTTGTCTTCAGAGAGTTTTTCGCTGAAATTTAGTACTAAAAAAATTAACTAAAATTTAAATTGAGTCGGTAGAAAAAATTTTATTTAATTTTCTCTTTACAAAAATGTTAACTAAAATGTTGTTTTTAGAAAAAGAAAATTGTTTGTTTGTGCTTTCTTTTTTCGGTCTTAAAATGTTTTTGAGATTTCATTGCAGGATATTGTCCGGCTTAAGACAAATGTTTAGTGCTTTCTATTCAATAGTATAGCAAAAAAACATTTAAAAGTCAGCAAGTCGTCTTAAAGAGCGCTGTTCAAATTCTCATGTGTGCTTTAAAATCTACTCTAGTTGGGATGGTTGTAAAGCACCATGATCCATGATCCATTTGACATCGACCGCTGATGATATTTCTTGGTTGAAATTGAAACCGTGATACGGGTAGCCAGTCAAATAGTTCTAGCAACAAAACACACTTTTGCTGATTTTTAAATGTTTTTTGCTGTACTATTCTTTGAATAGAAGCGTTAAACAATGGTCTAAAGCCGGACAATATCCCGCAATGGAATCTCAATTTAGAAAAAATTTTAAACAAATTTTGTCTTCCAAAAATATTTTCGATGTGGGTCTGGCCCGTGCTGAATTTTGTCATTAGAGAATGTTACTCTGAAATTTTGTCTTTAGAAAAATTATTTTAAGGCGGCCTTGCCCTCAGCAAAATGTTGTCTTTGTAGAATAAAATATATATGAAATTGTGTTATTTTAAAAAATGTTACTGAAATTTTTTGTTAGAATAAATTTAATTTAAATATTTTCTTTAAACAAAATCATTTTGTTCTTTAGACAAAATCATACCTGAAAGCAACCTGTACCTTGATTACAAAAATATCGAAAGAACAGGAAAAAAATGTTGAAGCCAAGAGGTTTCTTTAGAATAGTTTTTAGAATTGTTTGTAGTTTACATTTTTGCTATACGATTTTTCACTTTTTTTCATCCATACAAATGAACCCCAAGGCCACTTGCAGAAATCCTCTATTGTAAATGGCAAAGTAAAATTAATACCAATCTATATATAAAAATGAAATTTTTGCGCTTTGTTTGTTAGCTGCTTGTTGTTAGCTTGTTTGTCTTTTCCGTATAGACTCAAAAACTGCACCGATGTATGCGAAATTTTGTATGCCACCCCATGTTGCCCCAAAAACACGAAATTGGTATAAAATTTCGGGTTCAAATAATCTTGGGGCACGCCCCATCTCAAAACACACTCGAACGGACATATTTGGGTGTCAAGTGAAAGGTAGAGTGCGAACATGGCATAAAAACGTCGGAGGGTCCCCACCGCCAAGAACACTACCCAACAGGACACTTTTGTCGTTGTGGGCAATATGGGTATCAAATGAAAGGTATTTAAAAGTAGAGTTGAAACCTGACATAAAAATGTATTCCCTGGTATCTGAGGTGGTGGGGAAGCCCTCCCTCCAAAACCCCCCAGAGGGACATACGTGCCGATTGGGGCAATATGGGACTCAAATAAAAGGTATTTGGGAGTTAAATACGAATATAGTATAAAAATTTGGTCCACGTACCAAGGAAGCAACCCCAGGCCCAAAACCGTCACAAAATCAAAAGTGGGAATATATCGGACTCAAATAAAATGTTTTCGGGAGTAGAATTCAAATATGGGCTCTAAAATTGGATCCAAATACCTGGGTCGTCGCCCCATGAGTGCCGTCCAAAATGAAAAGAAGGGTATTGGAGAGTAGAATGCGAATATGATGTAAGGAATTGAATCCAAGCACCTAGCGCGGCTCCCCAGGCCCAAAACCGCACCAAAACTACCGCCCAAAACCAAAAATGGACAGATAGGGACTGTATGGAACTCCCATGAAAGGTACTCGAGATTAGAGTACGAATATGATTATCGAATATTAATAATTGTGTGCAATTCCAAGGGGCCGCCCCAAAACCAAAACCGTCCCAAGTGGGGATGTTAGACGGTCATGATAATGTGGGACTCAAATAAAAGATTTTCGAGAGTAGGTTACGAATATTGCATTAAAAGTGAGGTTCAATTGATGGGAAGTTGCCTGCCCCTCAAAACACAATAATATTAATATTTGTCAAATGTGACTATATGGAGTGAAAAAAGGGTACTTAATTTTTCGCTATCTGAAGGGGGAAGGACCCCCTAATTTCCGAAAAACGCCAGATCTTGGAGGTGGGTGGTGCGTTTCAAGTAAAATTTTGTTTGTACTCTAAAAGTAACCTAAAACCAAAAATTTGTTATATAAATTTCGGGCGGGGTACCTGAGGGGACCGCCCCGCCTCCAAAACCCTCAAATGGATATATAGACCAATTGTAATAATATGGAACTCAAATGAAAGGTATTTGGGAGTAAAATACAAATCTGATATCCACCTGTGGGATATCTGGGCCCCCCCCCTTTTCCAAACCACCTTTCAAACAGGACTTATATCTGATATCAATATTCTGGAAAAGTTGTCCATGGGGCCACACCACCCAAATAAAACATATTTTCTGACCATTTCAATATGGGGCCTAAATAAGATATATTTTAGAGTAGAACATTTGGGAAAAGATAACAACATTCGGGTCCAACTTTCTAGGGGACGTCCCACCCCCATACCAAACTCCAAATTGGACATATTTGCTCACCATGACAATTTAGGTCTTAAAGAGAGTGGAGCTCGATATTGATAGTTTTTAGGGCCCATACCCCAAACCGGACATATTCGGTGACTTTTGCAATAAGGGGTTTAAATGAAAGGCATTTGAGGTTGGAAAACGAATTGGATATCCAGTTTTGATATGTATTTCCATTGGCGTCAAAATTGGGTTCAAATAAATAATATTTGAGAGTTGAACACAATGCTGAAATATTTTCAGGGGTAAGTTTTTAGGGGACCACTCCACTCTCCAAAACATCCCTAAATCGGACATATTTGCCGACCATGTCAATGTGGGGCTCAAATGAAAGATATTCTGGAGTAGAGCACAACATTTATACCCTTTTTCGGCGCCAATTTTCTGAGGGCCTACCTCTTCCCCAAAACAACAATTATTTACTGAGCATCGCAATATGGCGCTCAAATAAGGTTATTTGGGAGTAGAATACGAATCTGATATCCAATTATGGAGCCATGTATTTGGGGCACCGCCCCACATTGAATGCATTTGTATAAGGGGCTGTGAAAAAAATAGTTAGAATAGGGGTATCGATCTGAAAATTTCAGAACATGTTTAGGGACATCCGTATATAGTTATCAGTTTAAATGGGTATTTATGATCAGAATATTTTAAAATAATGAAAACTGTTATAAATTTGTTTGCAAAGAAAACACATAAATGATAATTTTTTATTAAATATATATTAAAACTAAAAGAAAATAAACAACTCTACCTGTTTTCGAAGTAAAACGCAACTTGTTTGCAATTCATATAGAAATAAATATTTATAATAATAAAATGCTGATGAAGAACTATATTATTAAATTATTATTATTATTAAAAGAAAATCAATGAAAATTATATACACACATATGTGAACACATTTATATTTTATCTCTTTAGATATCTTCCATCAAATCAAATACAGGTTTTAATAAACTAGTTTTTTTGGTGCATGGCAATTTTTGTCTGGATCTGAGCTGAGGAGTAATCGATTTAGCAAGTCCGTATTCGTTGTAACTCTGGAGGTTTTTCTGGTTTGATGGAAATCTTTTAATATCATTATTTTGAGCTTATGTTTCTTCGTCAGAAAGCCCGCTAATTGATACTAATGCATGCTCAATAACATCGGAACAGTGTATTAATAGTGGCTTCTGTTTGTAGGACAATGACTTCTCTGAAGGAAAACCATTCGGATCCTTTTTTAAAACGATTGTTTTAGTGCGTTTGTTCTTTTGCCAAAATGCTACCATTTTCTTGCAAATGAAATTCAAACGATTTAATAACTCAAAAAACACTTCTTTGCTACCTTCTTTCTAATCTTCGTCACTACTTCATCGGAAACCTATCGATCCTTGTCAGAATCCTTCCCTTCTTTAGAACACCAAATTTCAAAAGCGAACAATCGAGAAAAAAGGAATCCTGTTATCTGAATCCTATATGATCTTTTTTGGTCTACGAATTTAAGTTCGGATGTATGGTGTACTCCATTCTTAAAATACTATATTTCAGCCCGATATTCTCAGGATATCTGATTAAGGAGGTGTTTTCGGGGGTGAGGTGGTCCCCCAGATACTTGGCCCTGAAAAAATGTGTGCATCGTGCTCTTTTCTCAAATATCATTTGTTTCAACCGCATATTGCCATTGGTTTAAAGGGAGTTTTTAGGATGAGGCGTCCCCCAAACACATGGCCCCAAAATCGGTTATCAAATTCGTTTTCTAATCTCAAATACCTTTCATTTGAGCCACATATTGGGATGGCCGAAAAATGTTTACCCTTTGGTGGTTGTTTTGGAGAAGGTGTGATGCCCCAAATACATGATCCAACATTTGGATATGAGATTTGTATTCTACTTCCAAATACCTTTATTTGAGCCCCATATTGCGATGGTCAGTAGAAAATAGCTATTTTTGGGGTATTTTGGGAAAGGGGGAGACCCCCAGAAAATTGGTCCTGAAAGTGAGTATCAATTCTTGCTCGACCCCCCAATACCTTTCATTTAAACCCCACATTGTCATGGACTGTAAATATGCCCGATTTAGGTGTGTTTTGGGGAGTGGGGTGTTTGTTTGTGTGTTCCTTATAGACACAAAAACGGCTGAACCAATTTCCATGAATTTTTCACTGATGGGGTACTACATTTTTTGATATCTGAAGGAGGGCTGACCTTCCCTCTTATCTTAATTTTCAGAAACGCCAGATCTCGGTGATGGGTGGTGCGATTTTTTGTGTGCACTCTTACTGTACCCTAAAAATAAAAATTTGCTCTCCACATTTCGGATGGGGTACCCAGGGGGCCGCCCCACCTTAAAACCTACCAAATATATATTTAGACCAATCACGAAAATATGGGACTCAAATGAAAGGTATTAAGGATAAGAAAACGTATCTGATATCCAATTGTCGGACCAAGTGCTAGGGGGACCACCCCAAGCCCCAAAACACCCCTAAATCGGATATATTTATCGACCATGGCAATATGGGACTCAAATGAAAGGTATTTGCGGGTAAAATAAGAATATGATATCCAAACGTTAGACCAGTTTCTGGGGGTCCATCCCTTCCCCAAAACACCCCCCAAACAGAACTTATATACTGACCATGGCAATATGGGGCTTAGATAAAAGGTATTTGAATGTAGAATACGAATCTGATATCCAAATGTGGAGCCTCCCAAAGACACCCCAAAAAAATGAAAAAAATATGGGGCTCAAATGAAAGGTCTTTCAGTGCAAAGCAAGAATCTGATATCAATATTTGGGGAAAATTTCTATGGGGCCACCCCACCTCCATAACACCACCGATATAGGACGTATTTACTGACCATTCCAAAGTCATGTTTGCGACTATGGAAATATGGGGCTCAAATGAAAGTTATTTGGGGGTAGACCACGAATCCGATATCAATATTCGGGACCAACTGCCTAGCAGACGCCCCACCCTCATAACAACCCTCAAATGGGACGGATTTGCTCACCATGACAATTTAGGTATTAAAGGGAGTGGAACTCGATATTGATAGTTTTAAGGGCCGTTAACCCAAACCGGACATATTTGCTGACTTTTGCAATAAAGGGTTAAATGAAAGATATTTGAGATTAGAAATTGATATTCAATTTTGATGCAAATATGGGGTTTGTAATAAACAAAATTTGAGAGTAAAGAACGACGCTGCTATATTTTCAGGGCAAAATGATTGGGGGATCACCCACCCCTAAATGGAGCATACCGAGCATACTGTTAGTCAAGCGATATATTGGTTGCCCAAAAAGTAATTGCGGATTTTCCATATAGTCGGCGTTGACAAATTTTTTCACAGCTTGTGACTCTGTAATTGCATTCTTTCTTCTGTCAGTTATCAGCTGTTACTTTTAGCTTGCTTTAGAAAAAAAGTGTAAAAAAAGTATATTTGATTAAAGTTCATTCTAAGTTTTATTAAAAATACATTTACTTTCTTTTAAAAAATCCGCAATTACTTTTTGGGCAAGCGGGCCCGGTTCAGCTAGTTATTTATAAATTATGCTAGTACCATTCACTTTAACTTTCATTATTGGTATGTTCTAATTTGAGTCTTTCTAATTTAGTTAATTGCTTTTGATGTGTGAACATCTTTACCGACTGTAAAATTGCCATAAGCGCAATAACAACCAGGACGGTAGGTCACGAACAGTTTTGCAGTGTAAGAGGGAGATTAACGCCTTCTCTGAGGATGGGAAAATCCGCATCGTTTGGGTGCTGGGCCATAACGGAGCACCGGGAAATGAAAGGGCAGACAATTTGGCGGTGAAGGCCAGAGGACTGCCGTCAATAAACTTGGTTAACCCGACGCCTTTCGGGTCGACGCAGTCCAAATTAAGGGAGTGGGCGACGAATGCGCATGCAACGTTGTGGAAGAGCGAAACAGTCGGTAGGACGGCGAAAATCCTATGGGAGGATCCAGATCGTGAGAGGACGAGGCTATTACTGAAAGGAAGCAAGAAGGAGGACAGTATAGCTATTGGTATCATGACGGGACACATAGGACTACGAGCTCACTTATCTAAAATCGGTGCGGAAAGTGAGAGCATGTGTAGGGCATGCGGGGAAGATGATGAGACGTTGGAGCATTTCCTTTGTCATTGCCCGGCTTTCGCGTTCAACAGATACCGGTACTTAGGTGGAGACATAATACCAGACATTAACCAACTTAGGGTAGTGGTATTGAAAACAATTAAGGGGTTTGTAAGTAGCACGGAATTCTTAACTTAAATCGGGAGGTCGGATTATACGGGATTTGGAGGTGTTAGGAGAAATTATGCAAAATTTCAGCCAAATCTCACTTAAGAAGTTCAATCGGTAGATCGGTTTATATGGGGGCTATAAATGGTTATGGACCGATTTAGATTTAACTTTACAAAAACGTTGGAGGTCATAAAGTAGCCTGTTTGCAAAACTCTAGAGGCTCAAGAAATCAATTCGGGATATCGGTTTTTGTGGAGGCTTTATAAGGGTATAGTCCAATATAGACGGCGATCAAGAATACATACAATCGTAATTGAATATTGCTTGATGTTGTAAACGTAATGACAAAATAAATATATTAATTCATAGAGCACGGTGTGTATAAGAAGAAAATTTAAAAATAAATAGTCAATTTAAAACCAAAGAAGCGGGAGCGGAGCGGAACAAATAATTTGCAAATTTTACCCATGAACATTCCACTAAGGAACGGGGGCAAACTTCTCACATATCAATGAGTGCAGTCCGATTCAAGTTTAAGCTCAATGTGAAGGGGCCTCCTTTTTATAGCCGAGTCCGAACGGCGTGCCGCCGTGCGACACCTCTTTAAAGAGAAGTTTTATATGGCATAGTACCTCACAAATGTTGCCAGCATTAGGAGGGGAAGGCCACCGCTGAAAAATTGTTTCGGATGGTCTCGCCAGGATTCGAACCCAGGCATTCTGCGCCATAGGTGGGCATGCTAACCTCTACGCTACCGTGGCCTCCTGGAATGTTAATTTGCCTTTCATAAGACTTACAATGAACACTGTGAAATGAGCATCCATCGGATATACAGCCGGATATGTGACATTTAGGCGTGATGGAAGTACAAACAGATCTAGAGCCATAGTAAAAGAGTAGAACTTCGTACCTCAAATAACACCTCACCTTCTTCGACTTGCTGATAGTCTATCTCTTGCTATGAAATGCAAAGAAAAATGCAGGACAAAAACAATCATATGTTCTAAGTAAGAAGGATAATAATCTCACTTCAAAAGTTGTACCTCGTCGTGATGAACCATGTATAATTTTGAATAAAAGGTGTACTCGTATTACAATGTAGATTCGGTGGATAAATCCAATGTTCCGATAGCAACATATCACGCATCAGACCTAATCTTTTATGAAGGAAACACTGATAAAACACTTTATAAACTCTAACATCGAGGTCGGCATAGTAAAGCCTTTTCAACAGACAACACCGAGCAATTAGAAAATTCAACTTTGACTAACGAGAATACAACTACTACAAAGCCGATACTAAAGGCAGAAAAAGCTACACCCAATGACACAACAAAAGATGCAACAACCCATCGAAAATAAATTACCTTCTTCAAAAGACGGTAACACTACAATGAGGAAAAGGTCCTACCGCCACCGACGACAACCACATAGATACGGAGATATCCCGCCACATCATCGGGACGATTTCTGAGGCAGTGGGGAGCATGTAGAAGCAGCGTTGTAATTACAACAATGCTAATTTTTGAACATTTTATGTTGGAGATATTTTATTTGAACATTGATTATTATTTGAGTGTAAAAAATGTCTCTTTTGATTTAAATGTTAAAACACTCTTTTGAGCTATGATTCATTCCATTTACTTGATTGATTTATATACCATGGATTAATTCTCTCATTGGCATCTTTACAGTCGAATCGTTTTCACTCTCCTAATACCATTTTTCTCTTATAGCACGTTTAACTATACAGTTTATAATAGTAAGTACTGTACTCTCACTCTCGTTTGTATAACATCGATTTAGTTTTGAGTGTATAACAGTTTAAGTTTTGAGTATTAACGACCTAAAAACACTTAATATTGGACAGCTGGACAAAATTCGGAAGACTAAACAGAAGAAAACTTGAGCCAGATAGTTTAGATTGTAGAAGCATGGAAGATGCTTAAGACAAGGTCAACAGGATAACGGCTGCAAAGTGAGGTCTTTCGAAGCTATTTGACCTCTTCGAGAAAGGAAATCAGCCCAAGAAAAAACCCTGGACCCTGTAGAGATTCGAAAAATTGGGAAAGAGGTCCACAGACTTCATAACAGAACACGTAGTAAAAAAGCGGAAGTTTACTGAGATGTCTACTATACACGGCTCAAAGAATACAATAAGATAATCAGAGCGGCAAAACGAAACGTGGCTTCTGGAAGCTTTTCTGTGAACAGGTCAAACACCATCGATATATGACGAAGTTCATAACGGAATTTATTTATCGATATTTGACAAGGTCAAATATCAGTACTAAAGTACGCTTTAGTGGTTTGGTGCACTGCAATGGAGAAAAAGTGCAACATAAGGACCATACAACTTCAAATCCAACATTTTAGAAATGGCAAGAAAGGTAATTCTTGCCCTAAGCACTTGCAGGGGAGCTATTAGCAAAATTTGGGGTTTAAAGAGCGTAACTTGCACAATCTCCAACAGATGCATAGAATCATGTGTACAACGGAAGTCGTGTAATTGTCGAAGAAGAAAAGTCTGTCATTGCACAAAAACACATGCATTGGGAAAAAGTACGGCTAATAGACAGGGTTGCTGAGGGTGTTTAATGTGGTAATTGTATCATAGAGGAGTTTTCACAATTAATACGATTCAAATACAACATACCAACGCACGGCCCTTGAAGCCATCACACCTAAAGACGAACCGCATTCCATAGTTGTTGTTGTTGTAGCAGTTTATTGTGTTCTATCTTTCGTCTGCTTGATTCTGTTAAGTATCAAAACCCAGGAACACTGCCACTAAGATGGGGTGCGTCCACAGGGATCTGGGTCTGAGTCGAGTGGGTCTGGCCGGGCAGTTAAATAGGTGACGTGTATCGTGCGGTCCCTGGTTACGGTCGGAACGTACATCTTGCACGTCGGCATTAATCCTTGCTCTGTAGGAGTTGAGGCGGCTGCATCTGCCGGAACGTAATTGAGCCAGAACTACTCTGGTATGCCGGGGGAGGTCAATTTCTTCAGGTGCAATGGGAGGCGGTCGTTCTCCAAGGACTGCATTCACCCGGTAGCCATTTACCGCATCTGCTACCGTGTCTGCATGAATGTTGTCTAGACCTGCTTGATATGCCGCTTGATCTAGAGGTTCTCTCTTACCTTAAGGCTTCTGGGACTCTGCGATAACAGTCCAAAACCACAGACCGGCCAATTGCTTTGTACGTGGTCAACAAGGTTTCTTTGTCTCCAACCCTAGTGCTGCCAGTAAGTGACTTGAGGACTTTGTTTATACTTTCGACTTTATCGCAAATTGCTGTGGTATGTGGGGAGAATGTGTAAGAGCTGTCAAATGTGACGCCAAGTATTTTGGGACACTTGATGAAGATTTTAGGTAGATGGCTATAAATTTGGTGGCAGATATCTTCAGATTTCTTGCAGCGAAATATGAAGCAAGTTTGTTGAGGTAGACGTTCAACCTATCGCAGATGTCTACAATGGGTGGGGGCCTGGTGCCATGATCGTACAATCGTCCGCATATGATACGATCTCTATGCCGTCTGGAGGGGGTGGAATGGAGGATAGATAGAGGTTGAAATGTGTGCGGTGATGGCATGCAGCTGTTGTTGTGCTATCTTCGAAATCCATGTTGATGCTCGGAGAATGGAAATTCTCCTACGAGGCTCGGGAGGAGTAGTGCCTGAAGCGTCTTTGCCACTGGTGAGAGAAGGGAGATCGGTCTGTACAACTCCCCCAAACTTGAGTTCTTCCCAGGCTTCAGTAGCGGGATTACTCTTGCCCATTTTCCAGACATCGGGAACTATAAGAGAGTTCAAAGACAGGTTAAGGACAGTGGTAAGGTACTCAACTCCAAGTGAATCCAGATTCTTCAGCATCAATGTAGAGATTCCGTCGGGGGGGTCGCAGTTCACTGAAGCGGCGTTGGTATACTCTCTGAAGCCAGCCCAATCGGTCTTCTTATGATTGATAAACGTCCGGCGCTCAGAGGTTATGAAGTCGGGTGATCGGTCGATGGTGAGAATTATGAGGAGGTCGTCTGACCCCAAAGTGATGACGGCTTGCCAGGATACGTCACTCAGGAGATCAGGGGATATAATGGATGTCTGGCGAGCTGCTGCACCACCTCGTAATCCTAGTGGGGACATCCTCATTCACCGTACAAAACGTGGAGCTTTTAATCTGCTCTGCCAAAGCTATGCCACGCTGGTCGTTACCTAGGGGAGAATGCCATGAAGTGTGATGCGCATTAAAGTCCCCTATAACCAGACGATTATGGCCAGATAGTAACGCACTTATGTAGGGGTTGTAAGCTTGGCCATTAATCGGAATACAGCTACCAACCGGCGGTATGTACACGTTGTATAGCACTCCATGTAAGGGTCACAAGCGCCAGGCGTGGGCGAGATGGGCCTATGATGGAGGCGGAATGGTGTATCACGAAGGCCAATCCCCCACCATTCCTTGAGCAAATCTTGCCTTGGATTTCGTTGCAGTTTAGCTGCAAAAACGATCAACTTCCCGGCACTGGCCTGACAATATTTGGGCTGGGATGCTGCCGTTGCGTATATTGCCGTACAGGAGAGTTCGGGGGGTCACATAGTCCGACGGCGAGGACGCAGAAGGCGATGACGACGAGTGAAGTGAGGCCAGAAGAAGATCGGAAATGTACCCACTCCATGCACCGGTTACACCTCACCGACACCGACCGATGATGGAGCGGTTCTGGCAAACCTAACGGAACCGGGGTCCGGGGTTCTTTTCAATCCTGGCACGGGCCAGAATCGTGCGGAGAAAGCACTCCGGGACGAACACGTACACTGTGGTGCGTTCTATAGTAGTTGGTGTGTGTTGCAATCTCTGGCTTTCCTTTTCAATTTGCAAAGAAAATCTCCGATTGGTGGACCGATGTTCGTCAATAAACTTGTTTAACCCGAAGCCTTTCGGGTCGACGCAGTCCGAGTAAAGGGCGTGTTCGACGAATGCGCATGCAACCCTGTGAAACAGCGAAACGGTCGGTAGGACGACGAAAATCCTATTACAAGATCGTGAGAAGACGAGGCTATTACTGAGCAGCAAGCAGGAGGTCAAAGCTTTCGATAACATAACTGTACACAAAGGTTTACGAGCTCAATTATGCAAAATCAGGGCAGCAAGCGATAGCATATGTAGACTTACGGGAAGATGGTGACACGTTGGAGCGTTTCCTATGTCTTTGCCCGGTTTTCGCGACTAACAGACAGCGGCACTTAGGTGGGGACATAATACCAACAAATTTGTCGCTGTCATTTGCCAAAATTCAAAAATAAAACTCTTATAACTGGTACTATATTGTCGGCCTAGTGTTATCTTGTTCCATAAGCCATCTTCGGCTTTTTTGAGTTAGGATCACTTTCTAGGATTTTAAGATACTAACTTTCAGAATTTTCAAGATTTTGACGTGTCTCTCTTAGTTCCTGAGACATTGAGATGTAAATTTGTTCCATATCCACTATTTTTTAAAAAAAAAATCGTGAAATTTGTTCCAATCCAAAATTTCTGCACGTGGGATAAGATAACATATATTTTTAACAAATCTAATTGATGTTCCACGTGCTCAGTTTATACTCAATTTATAAGAAGGCTCAATTTATAAGAAGGCGCAAGTCTAGGTGACCCATGAACCGTTGAGTGGAGCGGACGTATTGTTATTTCACTCCACAAGAAGTTTCGTATAACTCGTAATAGGTCATTACTTTTGGAAGCAAAATTTAAGTCACTTAAAGAAAGCTGCGATAGAGGTATCCATTGGGCGGTTGATGATCTGGGTCTGTTTCCAGTGGAGCGGCACATCTAGAGCCCGGGAGTAGGCTTAGAATGGACTCCAAAGACCCACCAGCTGCGGTGGTTGTATCAGGCCGTAGTATGTTGTCTGCTACTGATACCTCGACTGGTGGATTGGCTGCTCCAGGCTCCACTCGACGACTGGTCAGCAGGGGCTTTTGACGAAGACACCTGGTTCGAGTCTATAATTTGCCTAGGCCATCGGCCTTCTCCGGCAAGCCAACACGCTCTTTAAGAGGTTTGAATAATAGACCAAGGATTCCCTCAGATCTTGAACACTTGAACACTGAACACTTGCTGAGGAACTATCGAACACATCGCTAAAGTATGGCGGATTGCAGGAGACTGAAAATCCCCCTGCCACAATCGAGACAGGAGCGGATGGCATCGAAACGGGACCCAACAAGCTCTAAGTTGGTGGGTCACAAAGTTGGACTGGGCTTAAAGTGCACGGAACTCAGAAAGTACTTCGACAGCAGCAATAAGCGAAGAATCTAAGGGAAAATCGTGCACATCGCAAGTGTCCAGTGGAAGAGTGGTTCAACAGCTTTAACACCTGCCCCTGGATGCGTATGGAAGCTCATCATGACAAGTTCTAACGAATCTTGTGATGAACTCTTGGTGGAGTCAGAAGACGAGGCTAACACAACAGTGGTGGATGTTCTGAATCCTGACTATGGTCCGCTTTCTACAGATAAATCTCCACCATTGTACGGGGAATGGGAGACACAGAGCCTGTATTCTTGCAAAGAGTAGTCTAAAAGTTTTTCTTCTTCCGTCGCTAAGCACTGAAGATTTAGTAGTAGCCAGCCTTTAAATAAACAAGTCTCATTACCGGCACGCTTCCCAAAAAATGCACACGATTCAGAAATGCCGCCTTCAAACCTTAAGTCGCTGGTTGAAGCTGCTTCTGTAGGGAAGAAAATCCTCATTGTAGGAAGTGATGCTAATGCACATCACACGATATGGGGGAGTTCGGATGTAAACGAAAGGGGTGAGCTGCATTTTTAATCTTATATATAAAAATTAATTTGTGTTTGTTTGAATGTTTGTGTGTTCCTTATAGACTCAGAAACGGCTGAACCGATTTTCTTGAAATTTTCACAGATGGTGCTTAATGATCCCGTGGTGAAAATAGGGTACCACATTTTTTGATATCTGAAGGGGGTGCGAACCCTCCCCCTTACCCTAATTTTCAGAAACGCCAGATCTCGGAGATTGCTGGTGCGATTTAAGCGATATTTTGCGTTCTCTTATATATTACCCTAAAAATAAAAATTTGGGAGCCAAATTTCGGATGGGGTACCTTGGGGGTCGCCCCACCCTAAAACCCACCAAACTTATATTTAGACGAATCACGACAATATGGGACTCAAATGAAAGGTATTTTGGATAGGAAAACGTATCTGATATCAAATTGTCGCACCAAGTGCTAGGGGAACCACCCCAAGCCCCAAAACACCCCCAAATCGGACGTATTTACCGACCATGGCAATATGGGACTCAAATGAAAGGTATTTACGAGTACAATACAAATCTGATATCCAAATGTGGGACCACGTTTCTGGGGCTCCACCCCTTCCCCAAAACAACCCCAAACAGGACTTATTTACTGACCATGGGAATATGGGGCTTAAATGAAAGGTATTTGAGTGTACAATTCGAATCTGATATCAAAATATGGGACCAAGTGTTTGGGGGGCCGCCTCTCCCCTAAAACATCACCCAATGGGGACAAATTTACGACCATAGCAATATGGGGCTCAAATGAAAGGTCTTTGGGAGTAAAGCACGAATCTGATATCAATATTTGGGAAAAGTGTCTATGGGGCCACACCACCCCCACAACACCACCCAAATAGGAAGCATTTGCTGACTTTTGCAACATGAGGCTCAAATAATAGGGTTTTTAAAGTATAACAAGAATCCGATATATATTTTCAAGGCCAACTCACTGAGGGGCCGCCCATCCCCCAAAACACCCCCCAAGCCGGTCATGTTTGCCGACTATGGAAATATGGGGCTCAAATTGAAGGTATTTGGGAGTATACCACGTATCTGATATCAACATTAGGGACCAACTGTCTAGGAGACGTCCCATTACCATAACAACCCCCAAATAGGACGTATTTGCTCACCAAGACAATTTGGGTCTTAAAGAAAGTGGAACTAAATATTTATAGTTTTTAGGGCCAATACCCCAAACCGGAGCAATAAGGAGTTTAAATGAGATTTGAAAACGAATTTGATATCCAATTTTGAAGCCAATGGCAATCTGGGGTTCAAACAAATGATATATAGATATATGCGAATATAGCACTTGCTGGTCAATTTTCCGGGCTTAGTGTTTGGGCGACCATTCCAATCCCCAAAAAACCCCTAAATTGGGCATATTTACCGACCATGACAATGTGGGCCTAAATGAAAAGTATTGGGGGGTAGAGTAAGAATTGATACCCATTTACGGAACCAATTTTCTTCATATTTCAGATAAAGGCACTTATATTGTTAAACTGTTAGTCAAGCGGTATAATATTTTCGTAGCATGGTATTTCGCTAAAAAATCTTTAATTGTCGAAAATAAATATTCCAAGGAAACTTTTGTTCCATATAAAGTAAAAGAAGGGGATAAACCGACCTTTAGTACCAGAAACAGGCAGGAGGTACTATATATTACCTTTGTATCGGAAGATATAAGTGGAAGAATATACGACAATATACCCGGTACTGATCTAAGGATTGGATCAGAGTGTCGGTCCGCACATTGTTAAAAGCCCCCTCGATGTCTATGCATACCGCTAGTGTGTACGTTTTGGCATCGAAGGATTCCTCTATTTTATGTACAACCTCGTGCAGGGCAGTCTCCACCGACCTTCCCTTGACATCGGCATGATGTTTGTATTTGAGCATTTCGCTGGATGTCATACTCTTTATCATGGTGTCCACAATACGTTCCATGGTGTAGGCTTTTGGTGTCGCATAACTTGCCTTGCCGGGCTTGGGTATAAACACCACCCTTGCCTCCTGCCAGGCTTTCGGAGTATATGCAAGTCCTAGGCACGCTGTCAAAATGTTTGCCAGATGAGGCTCCAGATAGTCTGCCTCTTTCTGTAGTAACCCCGGAAATATTCCATCAGGCCCGGGTGACTTAAATGATTTGAAGCTCCTCAACGATTGCTTCACCATAAATTTCGTTTTTATAAATCTTCGATCAACGTCATTATTCCAATATTCCGGTGTCTCCGAGTCATTTCGTATCCTGTGGAAAATGGATTTTCATCAAAAGCCTCAACATGTCCTCCGTTGTCTCTGCACTCACTCCCATGTCGTCTGCTAAAGTTTCAGTTTGGACATGGGTTTTTGAGAAAAACTTTATCTTGGCGGCGTAATTAATGCTTCCAGGAGGCACGTTTTGCGGCTCTGGTAATATTATTGTATTCCTTGAGCCGTGTGTTATACACATCGCAATAAACTTCCGCTTTTTTATGACGTGCTCTGTTAAAAAGACTGCGGAACTCTTTCCCAATATTGCGAATCTCCCCTTCTATTAGTAAGGTTTGTCTTTTTCTTACTGTGTAAAAGTTCTTAACTGGACCAACTGTGTAACGTTTCGCTTCAGCTTCGGCTGCGGTAAAAGGACATTTCTTTTGTTGTAAAACCAAAAACTATTTAATGACAAAAGGATTTCAATCGCCTCAAATGATGATTTGTTTAACGAACCACTAATTATTCTTTTGTGTCTCTCCTACTAGGAAAAAAGGGTGAGTATTTCAGTGTAATGGTAATGTGGTAATGTGTGTAATATATTCAAGCCCAGGGGCTTTTGTTTTTGTGTACAAAAATATGTGCTGTTATGTGTGTGTTTTGATCACCACTGGTATATACCAGTGATTGGCAAAATACGCACACTATTGCACGTCAAAGTGCACGTAAACAAGAAGATAACCACAAGCAAGCACTTATGCTTGCATATAATTGCTGTTGTTTTCTAGTATAGAAATTTCTCACACAATATTTTTAAAGTTTTTTAACATTGCAAAGAGCAGGCAGAATTTTGAGCAGCTCGGACGAATGCGGATGGTAAATTCGGAAAGTGATAGTTGCAGTTTTTTAGCGTTCGAAGCCACCAAAACAACATCCAAAATACGCACAGTAACATGTGTAAGCCATGGAAACAATTGTAGTCGTATAAAAAAAGTCCGCCACTGCAAAAAAAAAACACGTACTGATGTGATAGATGTCAATCTGGATTAGATTGACAGTTACATCGTAATATTTTCGCGGTATATTGTATGGATTGTGAAACCTCCACACCTAATGTGGTTGAAAAGTCACTTAATCCAGGACGAAACGTGTGCCACAGTGGTTGGTGTGTTGTTATCTCTGGCCTTATTTTTTCCATTGCAAAAAGTCGTCGATCATTAAGTCCCGAAAGAGAAACAAATTTTTTCAAAGTAGCCGTTGAGTGGAGCGGACATGTTTTCAATTTGCTCCTCAAAGAAAAATATCCGTATCTCGGAATAGGTACTACCTATTACGAAGACATTTGAAAGCCTTTTTAGAGTAGGCTTAAAATTAACTCCAAAGACCCAACATCTGCGGTAGTGGCGTCAGGCGGCACTATGTTGTCCTCCCCTCCTATAGGTGTGGGTGCCCCGCCACCTGTAGTCAAGATAAATGATTTAAGCGCAATACTAGTCGTCAGACTTATTAATGAGGAAGGGACGTATAAACCAGAGGGATGCACAGTTCGTCCCCAGCCTTTAGGTGAAGGGTGTTTTCGGCTCGGATTCACAATCGAGAGATAAGGGCAGGAGGATAATGGCAGAGGTGAGCGATGACTTTGCTAAGCTCACTATCAGACCGGGAAAGCGATCCAGGGCACGGCGAAGGAGACAGATGAGTATGTACCGGCAGCGCAATCCGGCGAGAGTGCAGGATGCTGGAAGGGGTACAACTGACATTCCAATAATTTCAACGGAAGCTGAGAAGAGTATCAGATCTCTCGAAGAGCATAATTTTAATGTGGATTACGAACGGCTCAAGGAATACAATAAGATTACCAGAGCGGCAAAATGTGCCTCCTAGAAGCTTTTCTGCGACCTGGTCGATAGCGTTAATGACGCCGCCAAGATGTAAAAGTTTTTCCCAAAAACCCATATCCAAAATGGCACTTTAGTAGACGACATGGGAGTGAGAGCAGAGACAATGGAGGACATGTTGAGGCTTTTGATGATAACGCATTTTCCACAGAATACGACAGGACTCACGAGTACTCCGGAATATTGGAATAATGAGGTTGATCGAAGGTTTATCATAACGGAATTTATCTTCAAGGAAGCCCTGAGAAGCTTCAAACCATTTATATCGACCGCCCCTGATGGAATATTTCCGGCGTAACTACAAAAGCAGGCCGACTATGTGGCACCTCATCTGGCCACTATTTTCACAGCGTGCCTAAGACAACACCAAAGGCCTATAAGCCTTAAGTCCTTTCAACTCCAAACCATAGAACGCATTGTGGATACCAGGCCAGGGAACAGATGAAAAATTGCTGGTGCCATGACATAAATATTAGGGAGAAAGTGGCACAGGACACGCCACAAGGAGACGTTTTATCGCCAATCCTTTTGGGAGGCCACCATAAGTAACCTATTACGGATGCTGACAGAGGAGGGATTTGAATCCGTCTGCTATGTAAACGATGTTATAATACTTCTTAAAGGTAAGGATCCGAACCAGCTATGCAGAAGAGTCTTGCATATGACTTGGCTAGACCTAGGGGTCTTATTGTTAACCCAAAGAAGAGTGAAATATGCCTGTTCAAGAGGAAGACGAAGGTGGGCCAATTTGATGCACCAAGTTTTCGTTTAAAACGTTTTCGATATTTGACAAGGTCAAATACTTAGGAGGGATCTTGGATAGGAAACTGAATTAAAAGTGTCACATTCAGGAGCCTACTGAGAGGGCTCACAGATGTTGGGCACTATGTAGCTCGAAATGGCGACTGAATCCGAGGATAGTCCACTGGCTCTACAGAAGTGTAATTAGACCAATACCTATGCCTCAGCTATTTGGTGGACTGCTATGGAGAACCAGTGCAACGTTAGGACCATACAACAAGTTGTCTTGGCATAGGCGAAGCGATGAGGACCACGCCCACTAGGATTAAGGAACAGATTAAATGTGAAGCAGCCTCTGCGGCAGTGAAACTTAAGACGATTGGAGCAGCATATACCATCGCGTTATAATCGAGGCGGTGATAGAAAACCTGGAAGGAAAGGAAGAGGTTTCCGATCGGATGCCTGAGACGATACTTGATTTCGAGTGCGAGTCACTGCTGCCAGCGGCACAGTCTTGGACTGAAGGAACCCTAATATTGCCGTCTGGAAAAACGAATGGATCAAAGCTAGGGAACAGGGAGGACCTGGGGGTCTGACCATAATACGGTCCTGCAGGCGAAGATCCGGGCGATCTCGGAATGCGTGAGTTGGCACTAAAGCGAGGACGTCGAGTGTGAGCATCTTTACGGACAGTAAAATTGCTATAAGGGCAATTACAACCAGGACGTTAAGGTCGCGAAGTCTTGCAGTGTAAGAAGGAGATTAATGGAATGAAAGGGCAGACGATTTGGCGGTGAAGGCCAGAGAATTGCCGTCAACAAACTTGGTTAACCCGAAGCTTTTCGGGTCGACCCTGTCCGAGTTAAGGGAGTGGGTGACGAATGCGCATGCAACATTGTGGAACAGCGAAACGGTCGGTAGGACGGCAAAAATCCTGTGGGGGCTCCAGATCATGAGAAGACGAGGCTATTACTGAAAGGAAGTAAGAAGGAGTTCAGTATAGCTATTGGTATCATAACGGGACACATAGGACTACGAGCTCAGTTATGTAAAATCGGTGAGACAAGTGATAGCAGGTGTAGGGCATGCGGGGAAGATGATGAGACTTCGGAGCATTTCCTTTGTCATTGCCCGGCTTTCGCGTCTTGCAGATACCGGCACTTAGGTGGGGACACTATACCAGACATGAACTAACTTTGTGTTTTTTTTTCGAGGTTCCTTTTTTTGTATTTTTATAACTGGACCCTCTTTTCAATCTAACCTAACCTAATATGGGAGCTATATCAGCTTATTGACCGGACATTGGGGGTCATAGTACCAAATTTCAGCCAAATCGGACGATCGGTTTATATGGGAGCTACATCTAAACGTTGACAGATTTTGTCCATTAACAATCAATCCCAAATGACCTATATCAATAATAAAAAATTTGAAATTTATAATAGAAATTTACACAGCACGCTAGTTCTTGTCCTTAAAACCCGGAAGATAGACTTTGATGTAACACCCATGGTTCTTCAGCAAGACTTCTTAGAATTTTCTTATTGTTTGGGCCTTAAAAATTGATCCACCCTTATATAGACACTTTTTTGGGTTGGAAATCAAAAAAAAAAAAAAATAAATTTATATATATATATATATATATATATATATATATATATATATATATATTTCTTTCCTTATAAACAAAACACTTTAAATATTCGTTACCTCGTCCGTGTTTTGTGATGTTTCGGTATATTACTTTTTGGATGAATTAAAGACTGAATTTGTTTGTTTGTCTTTGTTTAATTTTAAATGATTAGTCACTCAAAACCATTTACTTTTTCTAGTATTTTGCATATCTTCGATTTTTTAAGGCATGTTTATGCAATAAAAAAGGACTCGTTAAGAGTCCTTGACACTTCTTGGGAGTAGTTGCCTTTAAAAGGGTCTATGGTACACTGGTTCAAAATAATTTTGCGAATATGAACTTTTTAACTTACTTGCAAATCTTGGATCGTTAGCTGTAGAACCGTACCAGGTAGATGTCCGCATATCACCATAGTGTCCCGCTAATGACAAGTTGTCTGTTGGCCCGCAGTAACTTTGCACACCTGGGCTATGGTAAATTGAACTCATAGTATACGGACTAGTCATTGTTGATGGGCACTGCGAACTTGGAGAGTTAACACCACTTTCGCTTGAATTGGATCTGAAATAAGTAAATATTATACAATTAAATACATATTCCAAAAATTTTCTGGTGTGAGTTTAGTAAGAATAACAAGGGATGATGCGGAAGCGATAACCGATTGACCCATATTTAATTTTTTTATCTTCATTGTATCATTGGAAAAATTCATCAATAAGTGTATTCAGGCCTGCATCAACAGTTTAATTCAATCTATTGTATTAACAGCATTTTAATTTAACATTTGCGGACACAACATTCCAAGTTACGACAAAATTGTATGCAGTGCAGATATGATTGGTGTTTCCGCAAACATATCGGATGCTGTTTTATAGTTGAAAACTTGTTTTTGGCGATTACTTGTTTGTAACCCTACAAAAATCTCAAAGATAACAATACATTTTTATACCCTCCGCCATAGGATGGGGGTATACTTATTTCGTCATTCTGTTTGTAACACCTCGAAATATGCGTCTAAACCCCCATAAAGTACATATATTCTTGATCGTGGTGACATTTTAAGTCGAACTAGCCATGTCCGTCCGTCTGTCTGTCGAAAGCACGCTAACTTTTGAAGGAGTAGAGCTAGCCGCTTGAAATACTTCTTATTGGTGTAGGTCGGTTGGGATTGCAAATGGGCCAAATCGGTCCATTTGTCCAAATCGGTCCGATCTTGGGTCTTGACTTCTTGAGCCTCTAGAGAGCGCAATTCTCATCGGATTTGGCACAAAATTTGTATTGTACAACGGCTCCTACCATGGCCTTCAACGTACGCGTGCAATATGGTCAGAATCGATCTATAGCTTGATATAGCTCCCATATAAACCAATCTCCCGATTTCGCTTCTTGAGCTCCGAATCGGACTATAACCTGATATAGCTGCTCCTCCGTCCTTATTCATTATAATTTGTTTGCCTAAAAACAGATACTGCGCAAAGAACTCGACAGATGCGACGATGGTGGAGGGTATATAAGATTCGGCCCGGCCGAACTTAGCACGCTCCTACTTGTTTAAAATTAAAAAGTTGTGGGGTGATCTTGTGATCATGATTCAGGTCGCATTTGCTGTCCGATTGTCATGAAATTTTGCACAAGCCTCATATTTGGCCCAGGAACGAGCGCTATTGATTTTGGAAAAAATCGGATCAGATTTAGATGTATTGAGTTGCCTAAAAAGTAATTGCGGATTTTTTAAAAGAAAGTAAATGCATTTTTAATAAAGCTTAGAATGAACTTTAATCAAATATATAATTGCCATTTTGTTCGATAACTTTTTGCCATCTTTCTGGCAAATTTAGTATTCCACGCTCATAGAACTTCTGGCCTTTATCTGCAAAAAACTGAACATAGTGCGATTTTATAGCCTCATCATTGCCGAAAGTTTTACCATTTAAGGAGTTCTGCAAATATCGAAATAAATGGTAGTCTGATGGTGCAAGGTCAGGGCTATATGGTGGATGCATCAAAAGTTCCCAGCCAAGCTCACTCAGTTTTTGGCGATTGACCAAAGATGTGTGCGGTCTAGCGTTGTCCTGGTGGAATATGACACCTTTACGATTGACCAATTCTGGTCGCTTCTCCTTGATGGCTGTATTCAATTTGTCCAATTGTTGACAGTAAACATCCGAATTAATCGTTTGGTTCCTTGGAAGCTGCTCAAAATATACCACACCCTTCCAATCGCACCAAACAGACAGCATAGCCTTCTTTTGGTGGATATCAGCCTTTAAAGTGGTTTGAGCTGGTTCACCATGCGTGGACCATGATCGTTTTCGACTAACGTTGTTGTAAACAATCCATTTTTCATCTCCAGTTATGATTCGTTTTAAAAACGGGTCGATTTCATATCACAAGCGTTGATTCGGTTTGTTAAATGAATTTCTTTCAATACATGTGGTACCCTAATATGAAGCTTTTTCACCAGTCCAAGATTTTTATGTGATAATGAATGGTTAATTTTGGTATATTTAACTTCTCTCCTATCTCACGCTCAGTTACATGACGATCCAACTCGATTAATGCTTTGATTTGGTCATCATCAACTTCATTTGGCCGACCTGAATCTTTAAGTGAAAAATCTCCAGAACGGAATTTGCGAAATCAATTTTGACACTATTTTCCTTTTAAGGCTTTATCACCATACACATCTCGTAACTTTTTAGCAACCTGCTCCGCGTTTTTTTCCTTTACGGAAATAATAAAGTAAAATATGACGAAAATGCTCCTTTGTGGGCTCCATATTAAAATTGACGCCAAACAAACAAATGTAAACAAAATTTCGCGCACTTTTTTTCTAAAGCAAGCTAAAAGTAACAGCTGATAACTGACAGAAGAAAGAATGCAATTACAGAGTCACAAGCCGTTGAAAAAATTTGTCAATGCCGAATATATGAAAAATCCGCAATTACTTTTTAGGCAACCCAATAGCTCTGATACATATTTTTCATCCGATATGGCCTTCGAAGGTCGTAGTCGCCACAATTTTGATCCGATCTTTACAAAATTTTTAACGAGCTATGCTATTTTACGTCCTAATACGTGTGCAAAATTTCATCAAAATCGGATCAGATTTAGATATAGCTTCCCTGTATATTTTTCAGCCGATGTGATCTTTAAGGTTGTAGAAGCCACAGTTTTCGTCCGATCTTTACAAAATTTAGCATGACATGTTTTGTTTGACGTTTCGTACGTGTGCAAAATTTTATTAAAATCGGTTCAGATTTAGATAAAGCTCTCCTATATATATATATATATATATATATATATATATATATATATATATATATATATATATATATATATATATATATATATATATATATATATATATATAAATATATATATATATATATATATATATATATATATATATATATATTGGGTTGCCCAAAAAGTAATTGCGGATTTTTTAAAAGAAAGTAAATGCATTTTTAATAAAACTTAGAATGAACTTTAATCAAATATACTTTTTTTACACTTTTTTTCTAAAGCAAGCTAAAAGTAACAGCTGATAACTGACAGAAGAAAGAATGCAATTACAGAGTCACAAGCTGTGAAAAAATTTGTCAACGCCGACTATATGGAAAATCCGCAATTACTTTTTGGGCAACCCAATACATATTTCACCTCATTTGGTTTTTTAGCCTGTAGAAGCCACAGTATTGGTCCAATATTTACAAAATTTAGCATTACAGGTTTTATTTGACGTCTTCTTACGACTGCCTAATTTCATCGAAGTCGGACCGGATTAAAATATAGCTCCCATATATATTTTATCCGATGTGAAGGGCCATATGCCAAGGCTGTAGTTGCCACAATTTAGTTCGTATCGTAAGAAAATACTTAGATCTGACAATTTCTAATATTTTCTAATTGCTCCAAAAAAAAATTTTAATATAGTTTTGACCTTTATTTTACATTACTTCCCATATATGATAATTTTATGAGAACTAGCTGACCCGAGCCCGCTCCGCTGCGCCTTATTTTACTTTATATGGAACAAAAGTTTCCTTGGAATATTTAATTTCGACAATTAAAGTGTTTTTAGTGAAATACCATGCTACGAATATAGTATATCGCTTGACTAATTGTTTAGCAATATAAGTGCCTTTGTCCGAATCCCATATGATCTTTATTGGTCTACGAATTTAAGTTTGGATGTAAGGTGTACTCCATTCTTAAAATACTTTATTTCAGCCCGCTACTCTCATGATATCTAATTTAGGAGTGTTTGTGGTCCACCAGGGACTTGGCCCCGAAAAAATATCAGCATCGTGTTCGTCTTTCAAAAACCATTTATTTAAACCCCATATTGCCTTTAGTTTAGGGGAGTTTACACGATAAGGCGTCCCCCAAACACATGGCCCAAAATAGGTTATCAAATTCGTTTTCTAATCTTATCTAATCTTATATTGGCATGGTCGAAAAATTTTTACCCTTTGCGGGGTGTTTTGGGAAAGGGGTGATGCCCTAAATACATGGTCCTAAATTTAGATATCAAATTCGTATTCTACTCCCAAATACCTTTATTTGAGCCCCATTTTGCGATGGTCACTCAAAAATTGCTTCTTGTGGGGTATTTTGGGAAAAAGTGGGTATCATTTCTTGCTCTACACCCTAATACCTTGCTCTCATATAGTACCCTAATATTAAAAATTTGGTATCCAAATTTCGGATGGGGTACCTATAGGGGCTGCCCCACCCTAAAACCTACCAAACATATATTTAGACCAATCACGACAATATGGGACTCAAATGAAAGGTATTTAGGATAAGACAACGTATCTGATATCCAATTGTCGGACCAAGTGCTAGGGGGACCACCCCAAGCCCCAAAACACCCCCAAATCGGACGTATTTACCGACCATAGCAATATGAGACTCAAATGAAAGGTATTTACGAGTAGAATACGAATCGGATATCCAAATGTGGGACCACGTTTCTGGGGGTTCACTCCTTCCCTAAAACACCCCCAAACAGGACTTATTTACTGACTATGGGAATATGGGGCTTAAATAAAAGGTATTTGAGTGTACAATTCGAATCTGATATCAAAAGATGGGACCGAGTGTTTGGGGGGCCGCCTCTCCCTAAAAACATCCCCCAATGGGGACAAATTTAGGACAATAGCAATATGGGGCTCAAATGAAAGGTCTTTGGAAGTAAAGCACGAATCTGATATCAATATTCGGGAAGAGTGTTTATGGGGCCACCCCACCCCCCCAGCACCACCCAACTAGGAAGTATTTGCTGAATATTTCAATATGAGGCTCAAATAAGAGGGTTTTTAGAGTAGAACACGAATCCGATATATTTTTTCAAGGCCTACTCACTGAGTGGCCGCCTATTCCTCAAAACCTCCCCCAAGCCGGTCATGTTTGCCGACTATGGAAATATGGGACTCAAATAAAAGGTATATGGGAGTAGACCACATATCTGATATCAACATTAGGAGCCAACTGTCTAGGGGACGTCCCACCACCATAACAACCCCCAAAAAGGACGTATTTGCTCACCGGACATATTAGCTGACTTTAGCAATAAGGAGTTTAAATGAGATTAGAAAACGAATTTGATATCCAATTTTGAGGCCAATGGCAATATGGGGTTCAAATAAATGATATATAGTTATATGGGAATAGAGCACGTTGCTTATATATTTTCAGGGCTTAAAATTTGGGGGACCACCCCACTCCCCAAAACACCCCTAAATCCGGCATATTTACCGACCATGACAATTTGGAACTTAAGTGAAAGGTATTGGGGGGTCGAGCAAGAATTGATACCCAATTTTTTGGGGGCCAACCCCTTTCCCAAAATACCCAAATAAGCTCAAATAAGGTATTTGGAAGTAGAATTCGAATTTGATATCCAAATGTAGGACCATGTATTTAGGGCAACACCCCTTTCCCAAAACACCCCCAAAGGGAAAAAATATTTCGACCATGTCAATATGTGGCTCAAATGAAAGGTATTTGAGATTAGAAAACGAAGTTGATAACCTATTTTGGGGCCATATATTTGGTGGATGCCTCATCCTGTAAACTTCTCTTCAGCCAATGGCAATATGGGGTTTAAATAAATGGTATTTAAAAGAATAAGAGCACGATGCTAATATTTTTTCAGGGCCAAGTATCTGGGGGACCACCTCTCTCCAAGGAAACTTTTGTTCCATTTAAGGTAAAAGAAGGCGCAGCGGAGCGGGCCCGGGTCAGCTAGTTATATATAAAATGCGAAACAAACAACCTAAAAAAATTGCTATTTCTTTGGGCGCCATCTCTTTGTATCAGTCAGTTTTAAAAATTAACTATTTTTGCTCGTTTTGATAAGGCAATGCTACTAACGTATCGAGGAAGGCTTGGGAACAGTTCTTACCAAGCCAAAAATAAATGTTTAGAATTCCAAGACTTAACTTCCTTAGAAGTCTACAAACTAACTAGAGTCAAAAAAAAAAAAAAATGCAACCGATGGTCGTTGCTTGGACACATAAATAAAATCCCCCCGCATATCCAAAGATGACCGGTTTGCGTGTTTTAAATCCCTAAAAATACAAGATATCTTCATCAAAACCTAAATTTCATTTGCGTGCCTCAAAATTTCAAAAGAAAGTCTAATTATTCCATGATTTCAATTGGCAATGCCATTTATTCTCAATTAAGACAATTCATTCGTACATATAAAAAAGAAAAATTAATCGACTACTCGTAAAAGTATATCCTTTTCCAAATATTATTCTAGCTAAAGTGTTTTTTTTTAACAAAAATTAAAATCATTCGACAAAAGTAACGATATTTTATACAAATCGATAAATCGGAGGCGTGGAAGAAAATTAACTATGCAGTTACTTAATAATTAATCCATTATTGGATAGCGATGATATGAAATAGTGAAATGTTGCAAAATGTATACCTGCATTTCTCCGATGGACTGAGCTCAATTCATACGATGCAGCTGGAAATTTTGGATCTATGAGAACAACAAAAAAGAAATTTGTAGTTGGCTTTTAGCCATTCGAATATCCAATAAAGAATTATGTATACAAAAAAATGCTTGTAAACTCTTTACATTGAAAAGTCTATTTTATAATTTCATTCAAGCAATGCAAAGAACTTACAATATACTACATTTATTCTAATTTTTGTTTAGGGACTTAATAAATTTTAAATATCACGCATATTTTATGAATTCTTATTCTACAGGCAAATTCAGTTTAACCTTCCTTTTTTTGGTTTTCTTTTAAGTATGAGAAAACAAAATACAAGAGCATATTTTTATTATTATGCTTATAACTTACAAGAGTATCAAACATATAAGAGTTTAATGAGATTGTAATTGAGAGAATTAAGTTGAATTTATTGTAAAGGGTGATTTTTTTGAGGTTAGGATTTTCATGCATTAGTATTTGACAGATCACGTGGGATTTCAGACATGGTGTCAAAGAGAAAGATGCTCAGTATGCTTTGACATTTCATCATGAATAGACTTACTAACGAGCAACGCTTGCAAATCATTGAATTTTATTACCAAAATCAGTGTTCGGTTCGAAATGTGTTCATTCACCGTAACGTTGCGTCCAACAGCATCTTTGAAAAAATACGGTCCAATGATTCCACCAGCGTACAAACCACACCAAACAGTGCATTTTTCGGGATGCATGGGCAGTTCTTGAACGGCTTCTGGTTGCTCTTCACTCCAAATGCGGCAATTTTGCTTATTTACGTAGCCATTCAACCAGAAATGAGCCTCATCGCTGAACAAAATTTGTCAAAATTTGAACACATTTCGAACCGAACACTGATTTTGGTAATAAAATTCAATGATTTGCAAGCGTTGCTCGTTAGTAAGTCTATTCATGATGAAATGTCAAAGCATACTGAGCATCTTTCTCTTTTACACCATGTCTGAAATCCCACGTGATCTGTCAAATACTAATGCATAAAAATCCTAACCTCAAAAAAATCACCCTTTAAATTGATGCTCTTATGTACCCTGTCTCTTTTTATACCCACCACCGAAGGATGGGGGTATATTCATTTTGTCATTCCGTTTGCAACACATCGAAATATCCATATTCTTGATCAGCGTAAAAATCTAAGACGATCTAGGCATCTCCGTCCGTCTGTCTGTTGAAATCACGCTACAGTCTTTAAAAATAGAGATATTGACCTGAAATTTTGCACATATTCTTTTTTGTCCATAAGCAGGTTAAGTTCGAAGATGGGTTATATCGGACTATATCTTCATATAGCCCCCATATAGACCGATCCGCCGATTTAGGGTCTTAGGCCCATAAAAGCCACAATTATTATCCGATTTTGCTGAAATTTGGGACAGTAAGTTGCGTTAGGCCCTTCGATATCATTCATCAATTTGGCCCAGATCGGTCCAGATTTGGATATAGCTGCCATATAGACCGATCTCTCGATTTAAAGTCTTGGCCCCATTAAAAGGCGCATTTTAATCCGATTTCACTGAAATTTACATAGTGACTTATATTAGGCTTTCCGACATCCGTGTCGTACATGGTTCAGATCGGTTAATTTTTAGACATAGCTACTAAAAAGACCAATATTTTGTTATACACAATTGAACAATAACTTGTAATTATTAGTATTTGGTCCAAATCGGAACATATTTCGATATAACTGCAATGGGACATAACGTATGCAATTTTCACCGGATTTTGATGAAAGGTGGTTTACATATATACCCGAGGTGGTGGATATCCAAAGTTCGGCCCGGCCGAACTTAAAGCCTTTTTACTTGTTCTCTCTACGATATGATGTATAACAAATGCTGCATGTTAAAATCCATGACAAAATATACGATATTACCAGATGGGTACACTCATGTATGTATGGATTTCTGTCGTCGGCAAGATTAAATATCTTACGATCACTTTATGTATTCAGTCCAGAAATTTTGTTCCGGGTTGTCCATGGCTCCTTAATTAAGGAAATACGAATCTTACCCTTGCTGATGTTCTCAATCAGAGCTTGAGAAGCTGTCCCGCTCCGGTGTATCTGGATGACCTCAATCATCGTCGGCTCCTGTGCATTAGGCTGCATTGAGTTTTCTATCACTGCACTGCTTGATGTTTCAGCATTAGGATATTCATCCATCCTAGTCTTCCCGATCTCGAGAAAGTCGTTGATGGCTCTGTCGCCGGGTCCCTGTCCGTTAGGCTGAGTTGGGTCTTCCACTCCTGCACTGCCTGATGTTTTAGTATTAGGATCTTTGCTTATCCAAGTCTTCCCAATATTGAGAGAGTCAGTGATTGTCTTTTCGAATTCTGACGGAGATATCAAAGTTTCCTTCTAAAATTTCTGGTGAATTTCTCTAGAAATAGCTATATATGGCTAATTTATTTGGTTCTGTATGTTTCTTAAGACTTTTGATTTTGCATTAATTTTTCAACATTTATCAATAATTCTGTGATTTTATTGTTGACCTTTGGAATTTTATAACTTTGTCTTCTTGCTTTATTTCGAGGTCATCGAAGAATTTTCAAAGACAGGATTTGGTGTTTTATTTAATTGTTTTATTTGTAATTTTTCCAATATTTCGACCACCGCCGGTGATCTTCATCAGGGGTTTAACGACAAATTTAACAAACAAGTAATTTTACAAAAATTATAAAAAACTTTTATATGTTTGAAAATAATAACATTTTGAAACAAAACAATCGACTTTTCCCTTACAGCGCACAAGTTCGACTAAAGCTCTCTTTTTTGTCTGTATTTTTGTACCAAATACCTGTAAATTTGTGCATAATTTTCTGTGTCTTTCTTATAGTTCATACGTTTGTTTGTAAGGGTGTAAGGAGGTTTTGGGTTTCCGGACACTCCACCGCTTGATGACTCTATATGAGGATATTTGCATATCGTAGTCTTCCCAATCTTGAAAAAGACAGATATGGCCCCGTATTACGCCATGCCTTTAGTCTTAGCCAAACTTGGAGACTTGGCCAATTCCCACCACAAGGAGAGAGTTGACACTGTCGCTGTCTGACCTTGAATCGGGAACACCACCTTTACTTAAAGATTGGGGACGAACAGAACATTCATATGGTTTATCCGTTTCTTCCTCACTTGTTAGTCTGACGACTGGTTGTGGCGCTTGAAGCATTACTCTCGACTGCAGGTGCCAAGGCACGCATGCCTATAGGAGGGGAGGACCACATGCTACGGTCTGATGCCACCACTGCAGCTGTTGGGTCTTTGGAGTCCATTTTTAGCCTACTCCTGAAATGCTTTAACATTATTCGTAATAAGTACCTTTCCCGAGATACGTTTTTTTTTTTCATCGTGGAGCGAAATTAATACCCTTCCGCTCCATTAAACGGTTACTAATGATCAGTTTAACCACGTTAAGATATTCGCAAATGCCGCCAATATGTGGGAGTGATGGAGAGAATAACAGATAGCCTATGCATCAGTGTTGCCATATTCATAAAAGTAAATAAGAATTGAAAATAACTGTACGATTTCCTAATTTTTTTTTTTTTTCAATTCTGATTATTGGCCCGGTAAACGAATAATCGTTATCGGATCGGACCAATAATTATTCTCTTGCGTCTTTCCCACTAGAGAGAGAGGGTGAGTATTTAAGTGTATATGACAGTCATGGCTAAAAGCGATGAGTGGATGCTAGACTCGAAAATTGACATTTTGAAAGATTCGCCATTGGTAAGTCCAATGACAAAAATCATTACACCAATGTGGAAGGTTTTTAATATAATTGTGTATCATAGCTTAGGTAAGACTCACTTAGACGTTTTCGTCCATTGTGATACCACAGGAACAGGAGAAGGAAGATCTCTTCTAGTGCTGGGAAACTTTCCCCTAACCGCAATTGCTATGTCATCAGCATACGCGACCACTTTTAGACCAGAGACAATAATATATTTTTAATGGCTATATTCCAAAGTGGAGGAGATAGTACACCTCCTTGAGGTGTTCCCTTCTTTTTAGATCCACAGATCCCAAGCCTGCCGTAATGTTATTAATAAACTTTCTTACGGTAGAGTTGATGCCTAGAAACTCCTACTCCTTCTTGATTGGCGTAGGTTTAACATTATTAAAAGCACCTTCAATGTCAAGAAATGCTACCATTGTATATTACTTGACAGCGAGAGAACTCTCTATGTAGCCGACTAGGTCGTCAGGGGCTGTTTCAGTAGATTTGCCTTTACTATATGCATGCTGCTGCCGCGATAGGCGATCTCCAGAGATCTTTGCCCTAAGATATGTTTCTAACAACATCTCAGGAGTCTTCAGCATAAAGAATGACAGACTAATAGGACGAAAATCTTTCGCCTTCGTGCGTTAGGGATTTTCTGATTTCAAATGAAATTACCTTCGTGTCCCTCCATCCCACAGGTATATATGACATTCTGATACAAGCAGAATATATCTCCCTTAGCCAGGGAACCAGTCTATCAGACACAGCTTGTAATTCAACCGGTGATACATCATCAGGGCCTGGAGACAAAAAGGAGTCGAAACTTCTTATCGCCCAAAAGATTTTCGACTCAGACACAATTTCAATAATAACTTCCGACGAATGCATACCAGTGACAACCTCTTCTGGCGCCACGTTGTCCGTTGGAGAATTTCCCGGGAAATGGTCAACCATGGTGGTCGCTGTTTGCCCCTTGGCTTGGCACTAGGACAAATGAGTCATTCATTGCCTTCGTGATCCGCTTGACCATTATGTTTATGTCCTCCGCAGTTTCCACTTCCCTTTTCTGGTATAGAAGGGATAGATGTGCAGAATTCGTGCCGAAATTTCTGCATCTTCTGCAGTATTTTCTCCAATGCTATAATGATGATCAGAGAAGCAATGGTCATCCAACACTTCCCACCTATATCTTCCGATACAAAGGTAATATCTAGTACCTCCTGCCTGTTCCTGGTAATAAAGGTCGGTTTATCCCCTTTATTACAAATCGCCAGAATGCAACTTATAATATATTCAATAAGCAGCTCACCCCTTTCGTTGACATCCCAACTTCTTCATATCTGCTGATGTAGGCGGCATCTCTGAATCGTGTGCCATATATTCGGAAGCCAGCCAGTAATGAGACTTGTTTATTTCAAGGCTGGCTACTGCTAAGTCTTCAGTGCTTAGCGACGGAAGAAGAAAAACATTTAGACAAATCTTTGCAAGAATACAGGCTCTGTGTCTCCCATTCCCCGTACCCTTGAATAGTTAAAATCCCGGAATTTTTAGTTCACGAACTATTCCTCAACACACCCATGTTACCTGGATAAAAAACACGTCAAATCCCCCTGCCATCAGGAGGACCTTTAGTGCCGCCGAATCGACCTTACAAAGGTGGAGATTTATCTGCATAATCGTACCATAGTTAGGATTGAGAAATTCCACCACTGTTGTATTATCCTCGTCTTCTGATTCCACCAAGAGTTCATCCTCACATGATTCGTTATATCTTGTCATGATGAGCTTCCGTACGCATCCAGGGTCAGGTGAGAAAGCTGTAGAACCACTCTTTCTTAGAACATAGGACACTTGCGGTGTGGACGATTCCTCCTTGGATGCTTTATTAGCTGCTGCTGTTAGAGTACTTTGTGAGTTCCGTCATTTCCCGCTTGCGCACACCTTAACCTTAGTCCAACCGGATGATCCACCCACACAGGGTTTGGCGGGTCCCGTTTCGATGAGATCCACTCCTGTCTCGATTGTGGCGGATGGATTTTCAGTCTGCAATCCGCCGGAATTTAGCGATGTCGTCGATAGTTCTTCAGGCAAGTGTTCAGCAACAACTTTTGAGTCGATTCAGATTAAACTTGTTGAATCCGTAGGATACAACTCCTTCAGACTTGTTGATTTGTGCGAGACAGCTGGGGTTTAGTACAAATACTGTATGTCTCCGGTCACCATCAGCCTCATCCAATCTGCCAATCTTCCAGTCGGTGTTTGAAAGATTGGGATTACATTCTCTTAGTCTTCCAACTATGGATTCAGGATCTGAGAGAATTCTTGGTGTCCAAGCTATTAGGCAAGAATTTATCACAAAACAAATAAAAGCGTCTTAAGTTTGGCCGGGCCGAATCTTATATACCCTCCATCATGGATCGCATTTGTCGAGTTCTTTTCCCGGCATCTCTTCTTAGGCAAAAAAGGATATAAGAAAAGATTTGCTCTGCTATTAGAGCGATATCAACATATAGTCCGGTTTGGACCACAATTAAATCATATGTTAGAGACCTGTGTAAAATGTCAGCCAATTCGATTACGAATTGCGCCTTTTGGGGGCTCAAGAAGTAAAATAGAGAGATCGATTTATATGGGAGCAGTATTGGGCTATAGACCGATTCAGACCATAATAAACACGTATGTTGATGGTCATGAGAGAATGCGTCGTACAAAATTTCAGGCAAATCGGATAATAATTGCGACCTCTAGAGGTTCAAGAAGTCAAGTCCCCAGATCTGTTTATATGACAGCTAAATCAGGTAATTAACCGATTTGAACCATAGTTGGCACAAATGTTGGGTATCATAACAAAATACTACGTGCACAAATTCATTCACGCCGTGCAAAATTTCATTCCAATCGGATAAGAATTGCGCACTCTAGAGGCTCCAGAAGTCAAGACCCAAGATCGGTTTATATGGCAGCTATATCAAAGCATGGACCGATATGGCCCATTTACAATACCAACCGACCTACACTAATAAGAAGTATTTGTGCAAAATTTCAAGCGGCTAGCTTTACTCCTTCGCAAGTTAGCGTGCTTTCGACAGACAGACGGACGGACGGACATGGCTAGATCGACATAAAATGTCGCGACGATCAAGAATATATATACTTTATGGGGTCTCAGACGAATATTTCGAGTAGTTACAAACAGAATGACGAAATTAGTATACCCCCCTCCTATGGTGGAGGGTATAAAAACGTGTACTTTTATCGTTAACAAAATCCAACGTTTTTCAAAAATCCGTAATCGAGTTTTGCAAATGACGAATCTTTACATATTGTATTGGGTTGTCTAAAAAGTAATTGCGGATTTTTTAAAAGAAAGTAAATGCATTTTTAATAAAACTTAGAATGAACTTTAATCAAATATATAATTGCCATTTTGTTCGATAACCTTTTGCCATCTTCCTGGCAAATTTAGTATTCCACGCTTATAGAACTTCTGGCCTTTATCTGCAAAAAACTGAACCAAGTGCGATTTCATAGCCTCATCATTGCCGAAAGTTTTACCATTTAAGGAGTTCTGCAAAGATCGAAATAAATGGTAGTCTGATGGTGCAAGGTCAGGGCTATATGGTGGATGCATCAAAAGTTCCCAGCCAAGCTCACTCAGTTTTTGGCGAGTGACCAAAGATGTGTGCGGTCTAGCGTTGTCCTGGTGGAATATGACACCTTTACGATTGACCAATTCTGGTCGCTTCTCCTTGATGTCTGTATTCAATTTGTCCAATTGTTGACAGTAAACCGAATTAATTCGTTTGGTTCCTTGGAAGCAGCTCAAAATATACCACACCCTTCCAATCCCACCAAACAGACAGCATAACCTTCTTTTGGTGGATATCAGCCTTTGAAGTGGTTTGAGTTGGTTCACCATGCTTGGACCATGATCGTTTTCGACTAACGTTGTTGTAAACCATCCATTTTTCATCTCCAGTTATGATTCGTTTTAAAAACGGATCGAATTCATTGCGTTTAAGGTGCATATCACAAGCGTTGATTCGGTTTGTTAAATGAATTTCTTTCAATACATGTGGTACCCATATTAAAATTGACGCCAAACAAACAAATGTAAACAAAATTTCGCGCACTTTTTTTCTAAAGCAAGCAAAAAGTAACAGCTGATAACTGACAGAGTCACAAGCCGTTGAAAAAATTTGTCAACGCCGAATATATGAAAAATCCGCAATTACTTTTTAGGCAACCATATGTCTTTGTTGTGTTTGAGTGAGAAGCGCACTCACTTCGCTTACGAATGCTCCAGCTTTCTGTAGTGGAATACAGTAAAGTGTTTTAAGGAAAATGGTTAAGTTAAAAAGCGATAACAGAAAATTTAACGAATTTCAACTATGGCTTTAGAGTATTTTTCTCTTGTTTTTTCTTGAAACATTTCGGATATGTGTGTGTACAATCAATTAATAAGCGTGGTGGCGTGTTTCTTAATAAGAAAAAAATCTCGGCAAACGTTTTATACGAATAAATTGGTGTTGATAACACTTTTCCTAAATAATTGTGTTTTAAATGAATATAAGAAGAATTTCAGGCCATTTTTATTATGTTTGTCGATTTCTCTTTGGTTTTTCGTGTTTTTGGCTAGAGTTGCCAGGGAGAAAAAATAAAAAACGATTTCTGCTAACGAGGAATTAGAGAATAAAATAATCGTTAACACTTAAAACACACGTTAAACACTTCGCAGTAGAACCTATTATACAAAAAGTGGAAAGGAGGGAAAAGAGAAGAATCATATTACAGACTCTGAACAATATTGTTATTGTCCAGTGGTCCGTGTAAGTTTCCAAAGGAGCGATAGAGGCCCACTCCCCCGGGATTAAGAAGCGTTTCTCCTCCCCTCCCCTCAAAAGGGGTCGGAGATAGACCAGAGGGCAAACGAGCTTTCGGAAGCTGAATGCTGGGATTCTGAGATCTTTCAAAAGGGAGGGAGTGAAGGTAGTTGCCTACGCAGATCATAGTGGTGGCTGTTTCCTCCCTACTATTACGGACCTTTCCTCCATTCTATTACGGACCTCGTTCAGGGAGCTTTGAGGAAGCTGTGCGGATAGGCGGGGGCCAACGGGCTTGGTATAAATCCCAGAAAGACTGAACTGGGAATTTTCACCAGGAGGAGGAAGCTGGGTATTTTAAGGAACCTGTTCTGGATGGGGTGGATCTACCGCTCTCTTCGGAGGTCCAATACTTTGTTGTTTGGAGAAGAAACATCTTAGAAAGGTTCTACCCTGTCGCAACGCGCAACAGGGCCTAAGGCCCCAATGCCGTTGACGGTGTGGAACAAAGCTTTGGACAATTGTGCCCAGGGTTACCGTTGATAATTTCGAAAAGGTCACACAAAAAAGTACAAATTACACTGAAAGAAGTCAATTTTTCTCAAATATTTGTTGGTAAATGGACTTGTTACGGCTCTATAAAAGAAAATTGGGTAATTCATGTACATGGAGTTATATCTAAACCTTAACCGGTTCCCACCCTTTGCAGTGTGATATTATCTGGAACTTGATCATCATTAACATGCAAAAAGACGATAAGTTCAAACGAGCCAAACTATGAATACCTACCACCTCGGGTTTATTTGTAAACCACCTTTCGTCAAAATCCGGTGAAAATACATAATTTATGACACCATAGCAGCAATATCGAAACATGGTCCGATTTGGAACAAATTCGACACTGAAATTGAGTTGTCTAAATCGTACAAGTCATTGTGTAATTTTGCAGAAAGGAAGCAATCTTATATATAAAAATCAATATGTTTTTGTTTGTTTGTGTGTTCCTTATAGAGTCGGAAACGGCTGAACCGATTCTCTTGAAATTTTCACAGATGAAGCATAATGATCCCGTGGTGAAAATAGTGTACTACATTTTTTGATATCTGAAGGGGGTGCGAACCCTCCCCCTTACACTTATTTTCAGAAACGCCAGATCTCAGAGATGGGTGGTGCGATTTAAACCAAATTTTGTGTGCTCTCATATAGTACCCTAAAACCAAAAATTTGGTATCCAAATTTCGGATAGCGTACCTAGGGTGGCCGGCCCATCCTAAAACCAACCAAACATACATTTAGACCAATCACGACCAATCAAATGCGACTAGAATACGAATCTAACATCCAAGTGTGGGACCACGTTTCTGGGGGTCCACTCCTTCCCCAAAACACCCCCAAACAGGACTTATTTACTGACCATAGGAATATGGGGCTTAAATGAAAGGTATTTAAGTGTAGAATATCTGATATCAAATATGGGACCAAGTGTTTGGGGGGCCGCCTCTCCCTAAAAACATCCCCCATAGGGGACAAACTTACGACCATAGCAATATGGGGCTCAAATGAAAGCTATTTGGGAGTAAAGCACGAATCTGATATCAATATTCGGGAAAAGTGTCTATGGGGCCAACCCACCCCCACAACACCACCCAAATAGGAAGTTTTTGCTGACTATTGCAATATGAGGGTTTTTAGAGTAGAACACGAATCGGATATATATTTTCAAGGCCAACTCACTGAGTGGCCATCCATCCTCCAAAACACCCCCCTAGCCGCTCATGTTTGCCGACTATGGAAATATGGGGCTCAAATTGAAGGTATTTGGGAGTAGACCACGTATCCGATATCAACATTGGGGACCAACTTTGAGTCCAATTGCAATATGGGGTTCAAATAAATGAAATATAGTTTTATGGGAATTGAGCACGTTGGTGATATATTTTTTGGGCTTAGTGTTTAAGAGACCACCTCAATCCCCAAAACACCCCTGAATCGGGAATATTTACCGACCATGTCAATATGGGGCTTAAATGAAAGGTATTGGGGGGTCGAGCAAGAATTTATACCCACTTTCGGGACCAATTTTCTGGGGGCCAACCCCTTTCCCAAAATACCCCACAAACACCCCCGAAAACACCCCTAAATCAGACATCATGAGAATATCGGGCTGAAATTAAGTATTTTAAGAATGGAGTACACCTTACACCCAAACTTCAATTCGTTGACCAACAAAGATCATATGTGATTAAGATAAAGGCACTTATATTGTTAAACAATTAGTCAAGTGATATACTATTTTGTAGCATGGTATTTTACTTAAAGCTCTTTAATTGTCGAAAATAAATATTCCAAGGAAAATTTTGTTCCATATAAAGTACAAGATGGCGCAGCGGAGCGGGCCCGAGTCAGCAAGTATCCAAATATAAACCGATCTAAACCATATACGACATGGATGTCGAAAAGCACAAGTCACTGTGCCAAATTTTAAGACTTTAAATCGAGGGATAGGTCTATATAAAGAGGGATATCGAAGTGCCTAACACAACACACTGCCACGAATTTCGGCGACATCAGACAATAAATGCGTCTTTTATGGGCCCAAGACCTTAAATCTAGAGATCGTTCAATATGGCAGATATATCTAAATCTGGACCAGTCTGGGACAAATTAAAGAAAGATGTTGAAGACAGCTCTCCCAAATTTCAGCGAAATCGGACAATAAATGCGTCTTTTATGGACCCAAAGCATTAAATCGAGGGATCGGTCTATATGGCAGCTATATCCAAATCTAAACCGATCTGCGCCAAATTGAAGGAAGAATCGAAGACCCTAACACAACTCATTGTACAAAATTACAGCGACATCAGACAATAAATGCGCCTTTGAAGGACCCAAAACTTTAATCGAGAGATCGGTCTATATGGCAACTATATCCAAATCTGGACCGATCAGAGCCAAATTGAAGAAGGGTGTCGAAGGGGCACCAAACACACTGTCCCATTCTAGCAAAATTGGAAAATAAATTTGGATTTTATGGGTATAAAACCTTAAACCGACGGATCGGTCTATATGGAGGCTATATCGAGATACAGTCCGATATAGCCTATCTTCGAACTTAACCTGCCTATGGACAAAAAAAGAATCTGTGCTCAATATCTTTATTTATTGGGACTGTTCCGTAATTTCAACAGACAGACAGACGGGCGGATGTGGCTTGATCGTCTTAGATTTTTTAGGGGTCGGAAATGGATAGGCAAACGGAAGGACGGTGGTGGATATAAAAAAAGCGAAGAAAGTTTCCGCATAATTCAGTATCAAACAACGAGTTAAACAGTCATTTGATATTTTTACCTTCAGAAAAATTGAGAAGTTATCCAACTAGGTTTACTTGGATTTAAATAATCCAAGAAGTTGCTCTAACCAGAAAGTCAAGAGAACAAACATCTGGCGGTTCACACATGCCGGAAATACAAAAACAGAAAGCGAAATTCGATTGTAAAGCAAAAAACCCAAAAGACAGAAGCGCTTTGGAATTTTTCTACGTTCAGTTAAAAAAATATTCTGCAATTTGTATAAAGGCTAAGTTAAGAAGAGGGTTCGGATATAATCCGCCCCATGCCACTATGGACATACACCTAAGCCAGTAATCGGCTTGTTTGGCGCTCTAAATACTAAAAATTTACCTCTGAAATGGAAGTCTAAGTTAGGAATTCTGTGCTACTTACAAAATCCTTATCTGTTTTCCATGCCTTATCTGTTTTCATGTCTGGTATTGTGTCCCCACCTAAGTGCAGGTATCTGTTAGCCGTGAAACCGGTCAATGACATAGGATTTGCACCAACATCTCATCATCTTACCCACATGCTTTCACCGACCGCTTCGCTGTTCCACAATGTTACAAGCTGCGTTCGTCGACCACGCGTTAAACTCGGTCAATGGGTCGAATTCTTAATCTAATCACGCTCCTGTAAAGCCAGTGAACTATCCTCGGATTCAATCCCCATTTCGTGGCTGCGGCCTGTCTACATAGTGCGCAACTTAAGTCAACAACCAGTCGTATACCATCTGCAAGACCCTTTCGGCTTTTTTTCTGATGGCCTCGCCAGGATTCGAAACCAGGCGTTCAGCGACATTGGCGGACTTTCTAACCTCTGCACTACGGTGGCCTTCTACAGTAACGCAGGAAATATTCCATCAGGTCCGGGTGACTTACATGCCCTCCATTGTCTCTGCTCTCACTCCCATGTCGTCTACCAACGTTTCAGTTTGGACATGGGTTTTTCAGAGAATTTTTTTCATTTTGGCGGTGTTATTATTGTTATTGACCTGTTTGCAGTAAAGCTTCCAGGAGGCACGTATTGCCGCTCAGATAATCTTATTGTATTCCTTGAGCCGTTCCAATTCCAAGCTGTGCCTGATAGACTGGTTCCTTGGCGTAGGGAGATATACTCTGCTTGTATACCACACGAACGCGAAAGATTGTCGTCCTATTTGTCTGTCATCCTTTATGCTGAAGACTCTTAAGAGGTTGATAGAAACATTTCTTAGGCAAAGATCCCTGGAGAATATACAATGGCAGCATTTCTTGACATTGAAGGTGCTTTCAATAATGTAAAACCGACGTCAATCATGAAGGATTTGGAGTTCCCGGAGTTCCCACGCCTCAACTCTACCGTAAGAAAGTTTGTTAATAACTTAGGTTAGGTTAGGTTAGGTTTTAAAGAGGGTGCAGATATTAATCCGGCCATGCCACTATGGACATACACCTAAGCCAGTAATGGACTTGTTGTGTGCTCTAAAATTGTTAATGACTTACTTACTAAAAGATGCATTACAGCAGACTTGGGATCTGTGGATCTAAAAAGATGGGTCAGCAGAGGAACTCCTCAAGGAGGTATAATGTCTCCTCTACTTTGGAATATAGCCATTAACAATATATTATTGTCTCTGGAAGAAAAAGGTGTAAAAGTGGTCGCGTATGCTGATGGCGTGGCAATTGTGGTCAGGGGAAAGTTTCCCAGCACTCTAAGAGATATACTTCAGGAAACTCTACGTGCAACAACAAAATGGGCTACAGAAAGTGGTCTGGGTATAAATCCGTGCAAGACAGAAGTTCATTTCAGCAGGAAATACAAGTTGCCGTTGCCTAGAGTGGAACCTGTCTCATTGGGAGGAGAGAATGTTCCATTTACAGAAAGCGCAAAGTACCTGGGTGTTTTGCTGGACAGGAAATTAAACTTTAAATCCAACATTTTGGAAAGGGCAAGTAAGGCCACTCTTGCCCTATACACCTGCAAGAGAGCCATTGGCAAAAGTTGGGGAGTTAGACCGCGTGTCATGCATCGGGTATATACTGCAGTTGTCAGACCTATAATGCTATATGCTGTTGTGGTCTGGTGGACGGCGCTTCAAAAATCCACCTACTGCTCAATACTCAACAGCATTCAAAGGATGGCTTGTTTGTGCATCACAGCCGCACTGAGGACGACACCATCTGATGTAATGAATTTAATGCTACATCAAATGCCTCTGGACACTGTGGCTACCTCAATTGCAGCAACCATTGCCGTGAGGTTAAGGGAGCTTTCTCATTGGTCATGTGGTGGCTACGGACACTGTGTTCTCCTTGATACAATATCCGATATTCTAGGCAGTTACACCCTACCTGAGCCGCTTTTTGATAAAAAGTACCACTATTCCTGATAGCACCGATTGGAACCACGATATCCCTGTTAACAGAAGTTACATAGACTTCTATATGGATGGTTCCCAACTAAACGACTTACTCTAAAGATCTAGAACTGGTCATATTGAAGAGGTTACCAGACCACTGCAGTATGTATCATGCAGAGATCTATGCAATTAAGGAAGTGGTGGAATGGCTAAGATATAATGTCGTTACGACGATTGGCATAAATATCTTTTCAAACAGCTAGGCATCCATTAAATCCCTGGAGAATGTTTTTCTGAACACAAAAACCGCCCACGACTGCCATAGATCTCTCAACGAGATGGCTGAACATTTCAAAATTCACCTCTTCTGGGTGCCGCGCCATAGAGATGTCCCAGGCAATTCTAAAGCAGACGAGCTTACGAGACTAGGAACTACATTACACATTCCAGGGATACTGTAATCTTTGCGCATGCCTCTAGCGACATGTAATCTAAGTTTTTTGGAACAGGCCCGAAGGATAACGAATGATAGATGGTCACAAAGAGAGGCTGTAAGTATTCCAAAACTACTTGGCCTCATCTAGACTTGAAAAGGTCTACTGCTTTGCTGTCATTGGCTAAAACAGACGTCTCAGTAATTGTGTCCGTCATGACAAGTTACTGTCTAATCGGAAAACATGCTGACAGACTGAAGGTTGCCAGCAAAGACTTTTGCAGAAGCTGTGAGGACAACGAAGAAGAAGAGACTATAGAACACCTTCTGTGTGTGTGTCTCGCACTAGCAGTTAGAAGGAGTTCCGCTTTAGGTTCTCATTTCTTTGAGAACCTGTCTTATTTAGCGGATGTGAATATTAGCAAGTTATTGGGCTTTTTAAAGCGATCTGGATGGTTCAAAGGTTGGAACTATAAGGCATCTTATTTCTTCAGTTCCTTTGGTATCACAGTAGACGAAAACATTTAAGTGAGTCTGATGGCAGACTGTCACTTAAACCTAACCTAACCTAACCTAAACTATCGGATTCGGCGCTGGTCGTGCTATCCCAAACAACGCAGGTCCTCGACCGAGGTTCAGTCCAAAAACCTTGTTCTGGATCGTGCATGACATTTGGCAATATTAATCTTACCCTCGCCGATTTTCTCCATCAGAGCGTGTGTATCCGTCTCGCTACGGTGGAAGTTTCTCTGGATGGCCTCAATAATGGCCTCACTCCTAAGAAGCTCATTTACTAGAGGACATTAGGAGTAAGTGATGGTCTCATCGTCTACTGCCTGTTCGTTAGGCTGCATTGAGTTTCCTGTCACTGCAATGCCTTAAGTTTCAATATTAGGATCTTTATCTATCCCAGTTTTGAGAACGTAGTTGACAGTCCACCGCCGAGACCCTGATCGTTAGGTTGTGTTGAGTCTCTTGTCCCTACACTGCCTGACGTTTTAGTATTAGGATCCTTGCTTAACTTAGTCTTCCCAATATTGAGAGAGTCGATGATTGTCGCGGATACTTGATCAATGCCCACCACAAGGTGAGTTCGTTCCTCCTTCTCTTCCCCGTGGACGACCTCCCTTATCCACGCGACCAAGTCTTGGTTTTGCTTGTTTACGACTTCCACCATGCGTTCGGTCGCGAATTTGCCACCCTCACCCATGATGAAAACCGTCGCCTTTGTGAGCTGGGGGAAGACCATCTTTCTCACAAGGTCGACCTTTGCGCCCAAGGTGTATGGATAAAAGTCTTACTTTTGTAGAAAAAGTAGCACATTCAATGAAAAAGTGTAAATTTCAAAAGGTCGCAAAAAGTTATTTAAAACTAAAAAGGTCCATAAATTCGACTTTAGACAATAACACGGATTGTGCCCTTCACAGGATCAGCGAGACGGTTCAGGTTACCGCGGCAGTGGTAATCCCTGGGGCATGGCGAAGTGCCCCGAGTACGGCGCTAAATCCCATTCTCGATCTTATGCCTTTGCACCTTTATGTTGGGTTTGTGGGGAGAGAGATCGCCACCAGATATTGGACATGTTAGCATTTTGAGTATTTGTACCGGATTGAAAAATGAGAGTTTAGTGCCTTTACTTTACTTTAATTGGTGTTTCGAGATGTCTCCCACCACTTCCATCTTTCCATCGGGCTATTGGTCTTCCCGGTTTACGTGTACCACCGTGATTGCCTTCAAAAGACTTCTTTGCTGGAGCTTCTTCATCCATTCTGATAACATGACCTAGCAAACGCAGCCGTTGTACAATATTTTGATGCGTGTAACTATGCTTTCGTCGTCATACAGCTCATACAGCTCGTGGTTCATACGTCGCCTATATTCTCCATTAACTCAAACTGGTCCATATATTTTACGAAGAATCTTTCTCTCAAATACTCCAAGCACTGCCTTATCTGCTTTCACAAGTACCCATGCTTCAGAACCATATAACAGCACGGGAGGTGGCCTTGTTTCTAAACTGCTTACTTAGTCCAAAGTAGCACCTATTTGCCAGTATTATTCTCCGCTTAATCTCGAAACTGGTGTCATTCGTTTCAGTTACGGCGGTCCCGAGGTAGATAAAGTTACTGACTATCCCAAAGTTGTGGTGCCCAACTTTCTCCATTCTCTTTATCTTTATCGTCGGCATAGGCGAGTACCATGTGTTCTCTTGTGATTAGTGTGCCATATCTATTCACATCTGCATCTCGATTATACGATCGATTATTAATATCTGCACCAGGATATTAAAGAGATCACACGACAGGCTGTCTCCTTGTCTGAAACCTCGTGCGGTATTAAATGGTTCGGAGAGATTCTTTCCTATTCTTACTGAGGAACGCGTATCACCAAGTGTCATCCTGCAGAGTCTTATTAATTTTGCAGGGATACCAAACTCAGACATGGCTTGAAATACCTTTGATTGTAAACGATTATCGAAGTCGGCTTTGTAGTCAACAAAGAGATGGTAGGTGTTAAATCGTCCTTCTCGGGTCTTTTCCAGGATTTGGTGCAGTATGAATATCTGGTCTAGGGTGGATTTACAAGGTCTAAAGCCGCATTGATAGAGCCCAATTATCTCATTGACTCTAGGTTTTAATCTTTCACACAGTACGGTCGAGAGTATCTTATATGCGATGTGGAGGAGACTTATTCCTCTGTAGTTGGCACATTCCGTCTTGCCTCCTTTCTTGTGTACGGGACATTGTATGCTGAGGTTCTTATCATCAGTTTTGTCTAGGCAGATTGCGCAGATAAGCTGATGCATACGCCATATCAGCGTGTCGCCTCCGGTTTTAAATAGTTCAGCCGGTAACCCGTAGGCTCCTGCTGCCTTGTTGTTCTTTAGTCGGGTCACTGCTACTTGGACCTCATTCTGACTAGGAGGTAAACATATCATCATCAGGGATTGGTTCTGCGGTATCCTCTTCGCCACCAACGTCTGACGCTAGCAGTTGGGTAAATTTTTCTTTCCATATCCTCAGCCATGCTTTCTGTGTCAGTTACCAGATTTCCTTCCTTGTCTCTGCAGGAGTATGTGTCTGCACCAAAGCCATCGGTTTGATGTTTAATTCTTTGGTGGAATTTCCGGACTTCAATCTGACTCCTATACACCTCAATTCGCTCACACTCACGTCTTTCCATTTCCTTTTTCTTTCTGCGGAATAGACGTTTCTCCTCTCTCCTTTTCTCCTGATACCTCTCCTTCATCTGGCGTATTGCTATTGATTGCAGGATTGCTCTATATGCCGCATTCTTGGCTTCAGTAGCATCTCGACACTCTTGGTCGTACCATGGGTTTCTTGGAGGAGGCTTCCAGTACCCAAGTACGGATTTCGCGGCATTTTCCATGGAGTGGGCAATAGTGTCACTGCGCCATTATATCATCGGAACAAGGATTGCTTTAATCAAGCAGTTGGGTCAGTCGAGTGGAGTATGCCGCTGCAATTTGTTGTGTTTGCAGCTTTTCATGTCCAGCTTCCGTCCAGTGTTAGATTGTACTTTCCTCGTCATGTTCAGACGGGTGCGAACCTTTGCTGCAATAAGGTAATGATCCGAATCTATATTCGTTCCACGGATCGATCGTACATCTAACACGCTGGATGAATGCCTTCCATCTATCACAACGTGATCAATTTGGTTTCTCGTGTTTTGATCAGGTGACAGCCATTTGGCTTTGTGAAAATTTTTATGTCGAAATCTGGTGAAATCTATCAGCCTCAACCCATTACTGGACGTTACCTCGTGGAAGCTAAACTTTCCGACTGTTGGACCAAAAATGTCTTCCTTCCCTATCTTCGCATTAAAATCTCCCAGAACGATTTTAATATCATGGGCGGGGCAGCGGTCACATTCTCTCTCTAGGCTCTCGTAGAAAATATCCTTGGTCTGCTCGACGGAAGACAAACGTCGGGGAACGGGCACAAATAAGGCTGATGTCGAAGAATTTGGCTTTTATGCGGGATGTGGTTAGCCTCTCATCCACCGTTGTAAAGCTGGAGACAAGGTGTTTCAGTCTCCAACTAACCACAAATCCACAGCCAAATTCATGCTTCGTGTTATGGCAGCTATAGTATAGTTCGCCATGGTTTGGTGTTGTAGTGGCGCCATTCCCAGTCCATCGCACTTCCTGTAAGGAGACAATATATGTCTTTTAGATCTCTAATACATCCGCCAGCACTTCTCTATAAAGAGTGCGGACATTCCAAGTGCAGATCCGCAAATCATGGTCCTTTTTTCTTTTGCGTGGGTCGTTAAAGTTGGGGGAGGGGTCCGTTTTTACTATTACTTATTTCTCATAGTAGTTCTCCGGGGCGGGTTATTGGCCCAGCGCCCCCACCGCATGGGTTTTGTGGAATTGTACATGTATCCCTCGTTGTGGCGAGCCGCTTGCTCCATGATCCGACGCTCGACTCCAGCCGCCACTAACCTGGGAACAGATGCTGATGTTGGCCATTGATTATTTGAAGGCGCCAATAACTCGCCTTGTCATCTCGAGTATCATTGGCACTCAGTATTTAATTAAGAGCCAGTGCCACGTAACTCCTCACTGAGACTCTCCTCTCAAAAATCGCTGACTGCCCGCGGCCGCATTTGCAGCTACTCCGCATAAAAACGGAGCTTTCCACCAACCGCAAGTTGTGGACGCGCCCGGTAGCTTTCAGCTAAGCTTCCCGTAATACCGATGGACACCACACCAGTCGGAGCTCAAAGTTCCAGCCTGTGTGGTGCTCATAGTTATCCCGTGTCGGCCGGGGAGAGTTCAGTGCCATATCTATAACAACAACTTGAATAGACTTTACTTTAAGGTCAACAACGATACAACATTAGATGCATATTTCTTTTCTTCTTTGTGAGCTTTATAGAGACTTGGGTATGTTGCCACCATAAGGTCGATAATCGAAGGTTCTTCAATTATTGCTTTTAATTTTTTAAACTGGTAGCGTACAGAACATGATGATAGCTCTTTTTCGGGATTATAATTTATTTTTTTGGAACTGTCTGGTGCAATTAAATATAGGTCTTCTTTTGACCAGTCTGTTTATTTAGCTTCGAAAATTTTTAAATCCAGGTTGAATTTTTTAATTTTTCCTCCAACTTTACTTTAAACATTCTTATATCTTCCCTTATTTCGTAGCATCGATTATCACTAGATTTGGTTTCATCAATTATTTTACTGCAGAGCCAAAAGTTTTTTGAAACTGATATTGTATCTAAAATTGCAAATATACAAAAATATTGCAAAAACTTACAGTCGATTTTACCTTCAGCCTTTTAACAACAGTCAACACATTAAAGGCCATAATATGACAATTAATACGGCAATAAAATGAGTAAGTTATGTGTCTTTTTATGACTTAATGCACAAGTCACAATTTACGAAAACCATTTTTTTTCTAACACACACCCTTATCTTTAAAAACAATCACGTTACTATTGGTATACATATATTTTTTTACATATGTTTTTTATTTGTCGGTCTTGTATAGAGTGATACTTAAGGCTCTATTACACATCATGTAGACGTCTTATGACATGGCGTGTCTATTCCTTCTGACAAAAACATAAAGAAATTAGCTGTTTTTGTTGTCAGTCGAATGAAATTAACCCCATATTAAATTGTTTTCGCAAATTTATGATTTAAATAGCTTTTTCACAACATTGACACTTTTTGCGCATAAAAAAATCGGCTTTTGCTTAAATTTTTAGGTTATGCCATACGCAAATAATATACAGGTGTGATAGCAAAAATGATGAATCATATGTAAATTGACAATTTTGACAAACATTTTCAATAACATATGAATATAAAAAGTGGCATGTCATAAGACATCTACATGCCGTGTAATAGCGCCTTTAGCAAGTAACCGTTGAGTGAAGCAGACGTGTTTTTATTTAGCTCCTCGAAGAAAAATATCCATATCTCGGAATAGGTACCTACTACGAGCAATTTTAAGCCTTGGTGGAATCAGAATGTAGCATGTTGTCCGCCCTTCTTTTAGGTGTGGGTGCCTTGTCACCTCTAGTCGAGAGTGATGCTTCAAGCGCACAATCAGTAATGAAGAAAAGATGGATAAACCAGAGGGATGCACAGTTCGTCCCCAGCCTTTAAGTAAAGGTGGTGTTTCCGACTGGGATTCAGACAACGGCGGTGTCAACGAAACAACCATCGCAGCCGAATAGAGCGATGAGGACAGCGGGATGACGGCAGAAGTGAGCGAGGGCTTTGCTAAACTCACAAAAAGACCGAAAAGGGAACAGGGTGCACGACAATGGAGACATGGGAGTATACACCAGCAGAGCAATCGGGCGAAAGTGTGTGATGCCGAAAGGGATAGTACTAACATTGAAGGCACTTCTACAGAAACTGGAAAGAGAATCAAATCTCGCGAAGAGCATAACACTGCTAAAATGCTGAAATAGAACTCCCACCAGCAATCCCTCCCGCAATGGAGACAACAGACAGTGTCCTGCGGAGGGAGACAAATTCAAAACAGAATCGGAGGAAGCGCACATGGAGGGAAGAAGAAGATAGTCGCTGAAAGAGGAACAGGTCCGCCCTATTACGCCACAGTAGCAAGGAAGCATAAAAGAGATGAGATGACTTATGCAGTCATCGATATCGGCAGTACATCCGGTAGGATTCCCCTAGATCATCGGTCCCAAGTGGAGGATATGGTTAACGATCGGTTTTTCGAACATGTGTGGAACCCTAAACTGGGTCCACCCAACAAATTATGAGGTGCGACTATAGAGGGGACATCTTTACACTGCGCTTTGCGTCAGCAGAATGTATTGATACCGTGGAAAAGCTAGTCGGAAGTATCCAGACTCCCTGCGAGGGCGCATGGCTCGACCTGGTAAGAAAGATTCGCATCCCCCAGCACACAAAGGCGACGGTAATCATAAATTCGAGACGGAACATATGTTGGGATGCTTGGACAATCAAAACCAATGAGAGATCTTTCACAGGGAGGAGAAGGAGGAAGGAACTCTCCTTGTGGTGGCCATTGATCAAGTCTCCGTGACAAGTGGGATAGGCAAATATACTCATATTGCAAAATCAGGCCGTGCAGTGGCAGGTAACTTAATATGGCCTAATAAACAGGGGGCTGACGGCGAGACCATCCACGACTGTCCCAATAATGGAATTTGGAAGACAAAGATCCTAATATTGTAACATCAGGCAGCGCAGGGGCGGGAAACTCAGTACAGAAAAACGAACAGGAATCCGACGATGGAGCTAGTGGAGTCTTTCGAAGATAGTTACCTTCTTCGAGAAGGAAATCAGCCCAAGAAAAACCTAGTTGAACAGAGATTCACAATATTAGGAAAGAGGTCCGCATACTTTATAACAGAGCATATCGTATAAAAGCGGAAGTTTATTGGGATTGGCGGTATGCATTGACATCGAGGGGGCTTTTAACAATATATAGACCGATACATTGATCCAATCCTTAGACCATTACTGGGTGGACCGAGTCTTAAGAACAGGTGAATAAATTGAGGGTCCCATGACGTAAATATAAGGCATAAAGTGGCACAGGGCACGCCACAGGAGGGCTTTTTATCGCCACTCCTATGGGTGAATTCGTTTACTACGCATACGATGTTATAATACTTCTAAGAGGTAAGGTCAGTATAGCTTTCAGCATCAAAACGGGAGATATGCGCATAGTGCCTTGCGCACCACATACTTCTTTATGATTCTTGAATTGGGGTTCACCAAAGGAATCCAGTACCGAATTTACTGTAAGAATTTAAGCCTTCTTTTCTGAAATATTAATAATCAAGACGCATAAGTGGTCAAAGTAGATCGCATAAGTCGGTTCTAAATGATCGTCTAATCAATGTTAGAATACAGATTTGGATTTCTAAGTTATCTAATATATAGGGGATAAACTTCCTCGCAGCAGAAATAGCTGATTATTTGAAAAAAATTGCAGATCTTTCGGGTGGATGGCGTATTGAATACCATTTCCTTGGAAGGTTGATATATTTCTTTTTGGTTTTGGTATATTTCTTTAAATGAAAAGAAATATACCAAAAACTCAATTTGTTTTAGAACAAAAATTTCATTGAATCAAAGAGTTCTAACATAAAAAGTAAAAGGGGATTATGTTTGGCTTGGCCCAATCTTATGTACCTTCCACCAAGGATGGCATTTATTATGCTCTTTGTACTAATATATATAAGCTGAATTTAAAAGCTAATTCAAGCTTATACCAGGCTCTCAACAGTTCAAATTTAGTCATCGATTTTTATAGTTTGGAAGTCATAATAGAAGTCTTTGTGCACAATTTTACCTAAATCGGATTAGATTTACGCCTTCTAGGGGCTGAAAAAGTCTATGCGAAGATTGGTTCGAATTTGGGTCATATGCAACCCCAACTGATTCACTTCAATAAGAAGCATTTATGCAAAATGTTAGCTGTTAGCTTACCTCGATAAAAAATTAGTGTGATTTCCAAAGACAGGCAAATCAAAGTGGCTTGTCGCGTGCCCTCCAACCTTACCTAACCAAATAGTACATTAACTTTATAATTTAAGTTTGCATTAGGTAAAATATGATTTCCCCAACCAAAGAAATGGATTTGGTTTTCATTTCACAAAGCAATAGATTCTTTTGGATTATTTTCGAAACTTTTGTCGCTTCATACCGCACAGCAAAGCATAGAGATATACTAACTTCACTACTCAGTTCCGAATGTTGAAAGGACGCTATATCTTATATAAAAAAATCAATTTGTGTTTGTTCGTTTGTTTGCATGTTTGTGTATTCCTTATGGACTCAGAAACGCCTGAACCGATTTTCTTGAAATTTTCATAGATGGTGCATAATGATCTCGTGGTGAAAATAGGGTACTACATTTTTATACCCTCCACCATAGGGAAATATTCGAAATATTTCCTACTCGAAATATTCGTCTGAGACCCCATAAAGTATATATATTCTTGATCGTCGCGACATTTTATGTCGATCTAGCCATGTCCGTTCGTCCGTCCGTCTGTCTGTCGAAAGCACGCTAACTTCCGAAGGAGTAAAGCTAGCCGCTTGAAATTTTGCACAAATACTTCTTATTAGTGAAGGTCGGTTGGTATTGTAAATGGGCCATATCGGTCCATGTTTTCCAAAAATCCAAAAATTGTGCCAAGTATGGTTCAAATCGGTCCATAACCTGATATAGCTGCCATATAAACCGATCTTGGGTCTTGACTTCTTGAGCCTATAGAGTGCGCAATTTGTGCACGTAGTATTTTGTTATGATACCCAACATTTGTGCCAACTATGGTTCAAATCGGTTAATAACCTGATATAGCTGTCATATAAACAGATTTGGGGACTTGACTTCTTGAGCCTCTAGAGGCAATTATTATCCGATTTGCCTGAAATTTTGTAAGACGCATTCTCTCATGACCATCAACATAGGTGTTTATTATGGTCTGAATCGGTCTATAGCACGATACTGCTCCCATATAAATCGATCTCTCTATTTTACTTCTTGAGCTGGCTGATATTTTACACAGGTCTCCAACATATAATTTAATTGTGGTCCAAACCGGACCATATGTTGATATCGCTCTAATAGCAGAGCAAATCTTTTCTTATATAATTTTTTGCCTAAGAAGAGATGCCGGGAAAAGAACTCGACAAATGCGATCCATGGTCCATTCGGCCAAGCCGAACTTTGCACTAATTTTCAGAAACGCCAGATCTCGGAGATGCGATTTAAGCGAAATTTTGTTCGCTCTTATATATTACCCTAAAAATAAAAATTTGGTATCCAAATTTTGGATGGACTACCTAGGGGGGCCGACCCACCCTAAAACCTACCAAACATATATTTAGACCAATCACGACAATATCGGACTCAAATGAAAGGTATTTTGGATAAGAAAACGTATCTGATATCCAATTGTCGGACCAAGTGCTAGGGGACCACCCCAAGCCCCAAAACGACAATCACGACAATACGGGACTCAAATAAAAGGTATTTTGGATAAGAAAACGTATCTGATATCCAATTGTCGGACCAAGTGCTAGGGGACCACCCCAAGCCCCAAAACACCCCTAAATCGGATTTATTTACCGACCATGGCAATATGGGACTCAAATGAGAGGTATTTGCTAGTAGAATACGAATCTGATATCCAAATGTGAGACCACGTTTCTGGGGGTCCACCCCTTCCCCAAAACACCCCCCAAACAAGACTTATTTACTGACCATGAGAATATGGGGCTTAATTAAAATTACGACCATTACCACGTGGAGCTCAAATGAAAGGTCTTTGGAAGTAAAGCACAAATCTGATACAATATTCGGGAAAAGTGTCTATGGGGCCACCCCACCCCCACAACACCACCCAAACCCCAAAACACCCCTAAATCGGACGTATTTACTGATCATGGCAATATGGGACTCAAATGAAACGTATTTGCGAGTAGAATACGAATCTTATATCCAAATGTGGGGGTGGGCCACCCCACCCCCACAACACAAACCAAATAGTAAGTATTTGCTGACTTTTGCAATACGAGGCTCAAATAAAAGGGTTTTTAGAGTGGAACACGAATCCGATATATATTTCTAAGGCCAACTCACTGAGCGGCCGCCCATCCCCCAAAAACACCCCCCAAGCCGGTCATGTTTGCCGCCTGTGGAAATATTGGGCTCAAAGGTATTTGGGAGTAGACCACGTATCTGATATCAACATTAGGGACCAACTGTCTAGGGGACGTCCCACCACCATAACAACCCCCAAATAGGACGTATTTGCTCACCAAGACAATTTGGGTCGTAAAGGGAGTGGAACTAAATATTTATAGTTTTTAGGGCCAATACCCCAAACCGGACATATTTACTGACTTTTGCAATTAGGAGTTTAAATGAGATTTGAAAACGATTTTGATATCCAATTTTGAGGCCAATGGCAATATGGGATTCAAATAAATGATGTAAAGATATATGAGAATAGAGCACGTTGCTGATATATTTTGCGGGCTGAGTGTTTGGGGGACCACCCCAATCCCTAAATCGGGAATATTTACCGACCATGTCAATGTGGAGATGTGAAAGGTATTGGGGGGTAGAGCAAGAATTGATACCCACTTTCGGGACCAATTTTCTGGGGGCCAACCCCTTTCCCAAAATATCGCAGAAGCAGCAATTTTTTAGTGACCATCGCAAAATGGGGCTCAACTAAAGGTATTTGGGAGTATAATACGAATTTGATATCTAAATTTAGGACCATGTATTTAGGGCATCACCCCTTTCTCAAAACACCCCGTAAAGGGTAAAAATTTTTCGACCATGTCAATATGTGATATTTAAGATTAGAAAACAAAATTGATAACCTATTTTTGGCCATGTGTTTGGGGGACGCCTCATCGTGTAAACTCCCCTAAACCAATGGCAATATGGGGTTTAAATAAATGGTTTTTGAAAGAAGAGCACGATGCTGATATTTTTTCAGGGCCAAGTGCCTGGGGGACCACAAACACCCCTAAATTAGATATCATGAGAGTAGCGGGCTGAAATAAAGTATTTTAAGAATGGAGTACACCTTACATCCAAACTTAAATTCGTAGACCAATAAAGATCATATGGGATTCGGACAAAGGCAGTTATATTGTTAAACAATTAGTCAAGCGATATACTATATTCGTAGCATGGTATTTCACTAAAAACACTTTAAATGTCGAAAATAAATATTCCAAGGAAACTTTTGTTCCATATAAAGTAAAATGAGGCGCAGCGGAGCGGGCCCGGGTCAGCTAGTTCTGAATAATATCCGTTCCAAGTTTTGCACAAATATTTCTTATTGAATTTGGTTGGTTATGCAACCAACCACATTTTATAATTGCATACAAAATCCAAAAGACTTTGTCAGTAATATCCCAATAAGGTTGGTTTTACTCATTACATTCACTACTTTGACTGACATCATACGTTTACCTTCATTAAAAGTGTTGACTTGGACTTATTAATTCCATTGCGACTTTGTGAGCACAAGAGATTTTTTGAAGGTATAGATATTTCGTCCACATTTTTTGTTTAAATTTCTTAAAGAATTTTTTTTTTAATTCTTATATTTTTTCTAATTTCTTTAAATAAAATTTTAAAATCTATGCCAGAAAGACCATCAGCCCTATTCTGAATAACAATTCCCTGGGAGCTTTTCCCCTACCCTCTTTTCCACCATTCTGAATAACAATTTCCTGGGAGTTTTCCCTGCTCCCTTTTCCCGTATTCTAAACAATCTTCGAAAAAGGGAAATATCTCCAGGGAAAAAAGTAGCTATTCTGAATCGAAATAAAAGAAAGAATGAGAAAATAAAATTTGGGAAAAATTTCCCCAAACACACGAAAGGGTGTTAGTAAAAAAAATTATGAATTCAATTGTTTTAATAAAAAATTATACGACTTCCTACCATTTATGAACAGTGTTGTTTCACTAAGGAACAGGGGGAAACTTTTCACATATCAATGAGTGCAGTCCGATTCAAGTTTAAGCACAATGAAAAGGGGCCTCCTTTTTATAACCGAGTCCGAACGCAGTGCGACACCTCTTTGGAAAGAAGTTTAACACGGCATAGTAACTACAAATGTTGCCAGTATTAGGAGGGGAAAACCACCGCTGAAAATTTTTTTTCACAAATGTTGCCAGTATTAGGAGGGGAAAACCACCGCTGAAAATTTTTTTTCTCATGGTCTCGCCAGGATTCTAACCCAGGCGTTTAACGTCATAGGCGGACATGCGAACTTCTGCGCTTGTGTCCACCGTTTGTTGTTGGATACTAAAAAGAGGTCCCTTATCATTAAGCTTAAAGCAGAATCGGGCAGCACTCAGTGGAGTGTTCGTGGCCAAATTTGCAACATTGCCCTTCAGACCATCAATTATTGAAAAATATTTGATGGCACATTTGGCAGCATTTACTCCGCAGGAATAGGAATAAATCCATAAGTCGCTTTTCGGTAGCACTATGTCCAGCAGACGTCCCAACCACAAAGAAAAGCGGTCGCCCGGAAATATCGATTAGATCTTCCAGTTCTAGCTCCATAAAAGTAGGCCTTCAGATAAGGCAGCGTATTATTTAGTCCATCACAACTTTCATGACGACGAAGTAGAAGCAAAGTTCTATACTACTCACTAAAATAGTTCTTTCTGTCCAAGAACGATACGATAGATTCAGCTAACTAAACACCTTTTGGCAAGGCAAAACGCCAGAGCAACCAAAGACAACATGACACAATTAAGTTATTTATCTGTCCACCAGACCACTTTGGAAGCATCTCACTTAAGTCAACGATTTTGGATGAAGAGGGAAAGTTGTTATCGCAACACAGAAATATCGTGACAAGCTGCAGCCTATAATTGTGCACTATTAAAATACAAAAAGTAAACAAACATTACAAAAACAACACTAAACATGTTTGTTAACAATTTAAACAACCTTTATAAAAACATACCTTTATAAACAACCGTTTCCAAAAAGTAGTAGTCAAATGTTTAGCCAAAATAAAACAGCTGAAGCAAAACAGCTGTTTTCGAAAATTCGAATATTTCTCTCCCAAATTTTTCTTCTCCCCATTCAATCAGAATAGGAGGATTTTATTCAAGGGAAAAATTAATTTTCAGAATTGGGCTGCATATTGTTTGCGGAAATGGGTGTCTTCAAAAAAGTGCGAATTGCCGAGATTTCACAACTTGGGAATTCCCTTTGCAAAACCCTAGTTAGAAGCCATTTCCGCATTAGGGACGAGTTTTTGAAGCGATTGGGAAAACTAACATGTAAAACGAATTGATACTATAACACGTGTTTACTATTTTATACGCGTGAATAAATGCTGTGTTAAGGTTGGTACTATATTCGGTTTTCACGGTGAAACTCAATACAAAAAAAGGGCGGAAAATATTAATGAATAGTGTTCATTTCGCTATAACTTGTTTTTTCATCTAGGTGAAATTTACATTTCACTACGCCAAGTCGCCAACAAGTCGTTTTCTAAAGTTAAATAAACGCGATCGCCAAACTTCTAATTGTAACTAAGTGTTACTTAGTGTTAGTGATCTTGCTCACATGTATTTACTCGGGGTGGAAAAAAATATTATTTTTGGACGCATAAATAAGAAACTATTTGTATAAAAATATAAATAAATATACTACTAAAATAAATATATCTTTCATAACAAGCTATTGTAATAAAGCTGTACGAAGTAATAACGATTGTGAAAGAAAACACTATTTTCGTGGTGTCAATATAATGCTAATATTTCTTTTGATCTTGCTATTACAACCACATTATTTTTATACAAGTGGAAGATGTTGGCAAAGGCTTTTGTAAAGTTGTGCTTATTACATACGAAAATACTACAAAATCTAATTATTTTTACAAATAACAGCTGAATGCGTTCTTTTAAATAGTTTTGTGTTTCATTATTTGTTAATTTCCAAGGGGTGGGTTTTGGTTGAAATTGCAACACATGTATGAATTTGAGTACGGTCCACACACTCGCATTTGTATGTAAGCATGTACGTAAGCAGCTGATAAATTGGTTGGTGCCATATTAATTTTTATATTTTGATGGCAACATTTTGTCCAAAGAAACCCAAAAAAAATCAAATGTGGTAGCCTTCTCAAACCACTGAAAGAACGATTTAGGGGAATTTTTACCAAAAAAAAAAAAACTTAGGCTGGTAGCCTTTAAGATAATTTTTTCCGATTAGACTCATAATCAAAAAAAAAAAAAAAAATATGAATACAGTATACACCGTATACTGTAGCCTTATAATGTTCGGTTAAAAATTTGTAAGAACATTGTGGTATAATTCTCAAAATGTTTTCTTTATCGAATCGACAATTAGGTTATTCTGTAATTTAAGGTTACCACTTTTAAATGTCTTTTACATATATTAAAAAAAAAAATTTCAAAAAAAATTATTATTTTTAATATGTGTTCAGTGTAAGTTTTCATAATATTTTAAAGTTTTTAAATGAATTTTTATTTTGCAGAAAGAAAATCATATGCCCTAGAGCAACTCCATCGCAGCAGTCCGACCTTGTAAGATGCTTCGAAGAGGAAAAAAGCTTCTCAAAAGTTAAATTTGCGCCTTACATTGGGCAAAATGGCACGGAAGAGGTCGTTAGAAGTGGCGGACGTACCAAGTCTCGGCACCTTTACATAAAGCACATTTAAGCCAAGAATATCTTTTTGTCCTCCAGTGGCTGTCCAATTCGCCAGATGCCAATCCGATAGACTCTTATATTTGGGTCGTTTTAGAGAGCATGGTAAAGAATAAATAAAAATATGCCAATATGGGTGCGCTGAAGAAAGTCATTACACGGGAATGGGTCAAAATACCGGCTAATTATATTCGTTCATATTACAACTCATCGGAAAAATTAATGGGTTCTTAAATTTAGAATACATATAAAAATTATTCACACAAAAAAGGTCTTTTAATTTGTAACACTGTATTACGCCAGGAATTCCATGCTGGTCACGAGATCGTTAAGTTTTCCATTTTAAGCTGGTTCAATTCTCGTATCGTGTCTGCATCGAAGTGCCAGAGTCTGTTAGCAAGGAAAGGCCAGCATAGACATAGGAAGTGTTCCAACGTCTAATCATCTTTCCCGCTTAACATTTACCCGAATCGCTCTGACAAAATTCAGCGTTAACTACGAAATTGACCTAGAAGAATATGTAAAACCGCCCGTCTATGGTACGTGAAAAGTGCTTATTTATAAAATCTTAGAATTTTACGACGATGTAAGATATAAGTACTTTGTGGAGTCAAAAGTATATATTTCGATGTGTTGCAAGCGGAATGACAAATGGATGTCATCATTTGGTGGTGGGTTTAAAAAGGCACAGGGAAGTGTTCTCGGTCGGGCTAGTTTTTATAAAATGCTAAATATCTTTAAAAAATGTTTTCTTTACAATATGAATTTTCCAAATGTTTAAATATTATCGGTAAGGCTAACCAACTACAATTTTTTGGTTGTTTACTTACCGATGAATTTCGACAGTAACCGTCGGTGAGAAATTAGAGAATCGTACGGCTTATGCCTAGAAACCGTCCAAAGAATCATCTAGACATGGGACCGTTTGTGTTGTGGAATATGGTCTCTTATATTTGTGGGAAGTCGAATAGCTTCAAGATATTGTCGAAAACAATTTAATTTGAATATTTAGCAAAACCTAAACACTCAAAATTAATGTTGAAACTTGTCTCTTGTCTCACATTTTACGTAATGCAAACTTAAATTTCAAAGTTAATATATTAATCAATCAAATCTAAAATTGTAATATTGATAGAAATGAATTACAAAATTTGGTTCTTATTTTCAACAAAATTCACACAGAAAAATGCGAATGGTGTCTTCCAAATGGATAATAATAGTCCTCGTTATGTTAAATGGGTAATTGACAAAATTTCAACAATAGAAATAATTAATTTCTAACAAGATACTCTGAAATTGAAGCACAGAAAAAATATTGACTTAAATTGGACCAATTAAACATGGTACTGATTTATAAAAATATTTTTAACAAATATATTTATTGCTCTGATAAATGTTGGCATTGAAATTCCATTTGCCATTGAATCATGACATGTGATTGGTTAAAAGATTAATGTTTAACAAATTTTTAATTGCACTAACTAAAATTGTTATTTAATAACAGAAACGGTATGTATCTGTTATGTATGTATGTATCTGTATGTAAAATTAAAAACTATGTTCATTGTACTTCACTAATCTTCTGTTCTGTTTTAATATAAATATATAAAATTGATATTTTTTCTCCTTAATCAAAAACTTATGTTCTTATTGGTGCCAGGTGCCAGGGCTCAAAAAAAAGAAGAAAAATTGTCGATTACATTCTGAGCTTCTCTTCGTTGCGGCAATACAGCCTGTAAAGAGTATTATAAACTATATACTTCATATACACACTTATTCAAAATGAATCGTAATAAATACTAACCGAATTTCGAATTTCGAATTTCTATGTTAAAAATAATTAAAGTAATTCATATTGTATTATATATAAAAAACAATTTGTGTTTGTTTGTAGATTTGTTTGTTTCTGTGTGTGAAAATTTCACAGATGGTACATATTGACCCCGTGGTGAAAATATGGTATTACATTTTTTGATATCTGAAGGGGGGGGGGGGGGAGGGGGGGGGGGTGACCCTCCCCCTTACCCTAATTTTCAGATACGCCTGATCTCGGAGATGGGTGGTGCGATTTAAGCGAAATTTTGTGTGCTCTCATATATCGGGTTGCCCAAAAAGTAATTGCGGATTTTTTAAAAGAAAGTAAATGCATTTTTAATAAAACTTAGAATGAACTTTAATCAAATATACTTTTTATTCCCACCACCGACGGATGGGGGTATATTCATTTTGTCATTCCGTTTGCAACACATCGAAATATCCATTTCCGACCTTTTAAAGTATATATATTCTTGATCATCGTAAAAATCTAAGACGATCTAGACATGTCCGTCCGTCTGTCTGTTGAAATCACGCTACAGTCTTCAAAAACAGAGATATTGAGCTGAAACTTTGCACAAATTCTTTTTTTTTTTGTCCATAAGCAGATTAAGTTCGAAGATGGGCTATATCGGACTATATCTTGATATAGCCCCCATATAGACCGATCCGCCGATTTAGGGTCTTATGCCCATAAAAGCCACATTTATTATCCGATTTTGCTGAAATTTGGGACAGTGCGTTGTCTTGGGCCCTCCGACATCCTCCGTCAATTTGGCTCAGATCGGTCCAAATTTGGATATAGCTGCCATATAGACCGATCCTCCGATTTAGAGTCTTAGGCCTATAAAAGCCACCTTTATTATCCAATTTTACTGAAATTTTGGAACAGTGAGTTGTCTTAGATCCTTCGACATCCTCCGTCAATATGACTTAGATCGGTCCAGATTTGGATACAGCTGCCATATAGACCGATCCTCAAATTTAGGGTCTTAGGCCCATAAAAGCCACATTTATTATCCGATTTTGCTAAAATTCGGGACAGTGAGTTGTGTAAGGCCCTTTGCATACTTCTGCATTATCGCACAGATCGGTCCAGATTTGGATATAGCTGCTATATAGACCGATCTCTCGGTTTTAGGTTTTGGAACCATAAAAAACGAATTTATTGTCCGATGTTGCCGAAATTGTGGACAAAGAGTTAAGTTAAGCCCCTCCACATATTTCTGCTATGGGACATAAGGTATGAGTTTTGCACCGGATTTTGACGAAAGGTGATTTATATATATACCCGAGGTGGTGGGTATCCAAAGTTCGGCCCAGCCGAACTTAACGCCTTTTTACTTGTTTACACTTTTTTTCTAAAGCAAGCTAAAAGTAACAGCTGATAACTGACAGAAGAAATAATGCAATTATATAGTCACAAGCTGTGAAAAAATTTGTCAACGTCACCTACATGAAAAATCCGCAATTACTTTTTGGGCAACCCAATAGTACCCTAAAATTAAAAATTTGGTATCCAAATTTCGGATGGGGTACCTAGAGGGGCTGCCCCATCCTAAAACCTACCAAACATATATTTAGACCAATCACGACAATATGGGACTCAAATGAAAGGTATTTAGGATAAGAAAACTTATCTGATATCCAATTGTCGGACCAAGTGCTAGGGGGACCACCCCAAGCCCCAAAACACCCCCAAATCGGACGTATTTACCGACCATAGCAATATGAGACTCAAATGAAAGGTATTTACGAGTAGAATACGAATCTGTTATCCAAATGTGGGACCACGTTTCTGGGGGTCCACCCCTTCCCAAAACACCCCCAAACAGGACTTATTTACTGACCATGGGAATATGGGGCTTAAATAAAAGGTATTTGAGTGTACAATTCGAATCTGATATCAAAATATGGGACCAAGTGTTTGGGGGGCCGCCTCTCCCTAAAAACATCCCCCAATGGGGACAAATTTAGGACCATAGCAATATGGGGCTCAAATGAAAGGTCTTTGGAAGTAAAGCACGAATCTGATATCAATATTCGGGAAAAGTGTTTATGGGGCCACCCCACCCCCCCAGCACCACCCAACTAGGAAGTATTTGCTGAATATTTCAATATAAGGCTCAAATAAGAGGGTTTTTAGAGTAGAACACGAATTCTATATATTTTTTCAAGGCCTACTCACTGAGTGGCCGCCCATTCTTCAAAACACCCCCCAAGCCGGTCATGTTTGCCGACTATGGAAATATGGGACTCAAATTTAAGGGATGTGGGAGTAGACCACATATCTGATATCAACATTAGGGGCCAACTGTCTAGCGGATGGCCCACCACCATAACAACCCCCAAATAGGACGTATTTGCTCACCAAGACAATTTGGGTCTTAAAGAGAGTGGAACTAAATATTCATAGTTTGTAGGGCCTATACCCCAAACCGGACATATTAGCTGACTTTTGCAATAAGGAGTTTAAATGAGATTAGAAAACGAATTTGATATCCAATTTTGAGGCCAATGGCAATATGGGGTTCAAATAAATGATATATAGATATATGAGAATAGAGCAAATAAATGATATATAGATATATACGAAGTTTACAAGATGAGGCGTCCCCCAAACACATGGACCCAAAATAGGTTATCAAATTCGTTTTCTAATCTCAAATACCTTTCATTTGAGCCACATATTGACATGGTCAAAATATTTTTTCCCTTTGGGGGTGTTTTGGGAAAGGGGTGATGCCCTAAATACATGGTCCTACATTTGGATATCAAATTCGAATTATACTTCCAAATACCTTTATTTGAGCCCCATATTGCGATGGTTAGTGGGGTATTTTGGGAAAGGGGTAGACCCCCAGAAAATTGGTCCCGAAAGTGGGTATCAATTCTTGCTCGACCCTCCAATACCTTTCATTTAAGCCCCACATTGTCATGGTGGGTAAATATGCCCGATTTAGGGTTGTTTTGGGGAGTGGGGTGGTACCCCAATTTCTAAGCCCTGAAAATATATCAGCAACGTGCGCTATTCTCATATATCTATATATCATTTATTTGAACCCCATATGTCCGGTTTGGGGTATAGGCCCTAAAAACTATGAATATCTAGTTCCACTCTCTTTAAGACCCAAATTGTCTTGGTGAGCAAATACGTCCTATTTGGGGGTTGTTATGGTGGTGGGCCGTCCGCTAAACAGTTGGCCCCTAATGTTGATATCAGATATGTTGTCTACTCCCACATCCCTTAAATTTGAGTCCCATATTTCCATAGTCGGCAAACATGACCGGCTTGGGGGTGTTTTGAGGAATGGGCGGCCACGCAGTGAGTAGGCCTTGAAAAAATATAAAGGTGTTCTACTCTAAAAACCCTCTTATTTGAGCCTCATATTGAAATATTCAGCAAATACTTCCTAGTTGGGTGGTGCTAGGGGGGTGGGGTGGCCCCATAAACACTTTTCCTGAATATTGATATCAGATTCGTGCTTTACTTCCAAAGACCTTTCATTTGAGCCCCATATTGCTATGGTCGTAAATTTGTCCCGATTGGGGGATGTTTTTGGGAGAGGCGGCCCCCCAAACACTTGGTCCCATATTTTGATATCAGATTCGAATTGTACACTCAAATACCTTTTATTTAAGCCCCATATTCCCATGGTCAGTAAATAAGTTCTCTTTGGGGGTGTTTTGGGGAAGGGGTGGACACCCAGAAACGTGGTCCATTTGGATATCAGATTCGTATTCTACTCGAAAATACCTTTCATTTGAGTCCCATATTGCTATGATCGGTAAGTACGTCCGATTTGGGGGTGTTTTGGGGCTTGGGGTGGTCCCCCTAGCACTTGGTCCAACAATTGGATATCAGATACGTTTTCTTTCATTTGAGTCCCATATTGTCGTGATTGGTCAAAATATATGTTTGGTATGTTTTAGGGTGGGGCAGCCCCCCTAGGTACCCCATCCGAAATTTGGATACCAAATTTTTAATTTTAGGGTACTAGGTACTATTAGAGCACACAAAATTTCGCTTTAATCGCACCACCCATCTCCGAGATCTGGCGTTTCTGAAAATTAGGGTAAGGGGGAGGATCCACCCCCCTTCAGATATCAAAAAATGTAGTACCATATTTTCACACCGGGTCAATATGTACAATCTGTGAAAATTTCAAGAAAATCGGTTCAGCCGTTTCTGAGTCTATAAGGAACACACAAACATACAAACAAACACAAATTGATTTTTATATATAAGATTTTTTCAACAACAATAATTTATTCGTTATATACTTTACATATATGGCACCTGTGATGAAAATTGTATGAGGCGTAAAGTAAGAATCCAAGTGAACGGCCTGTAGGGGCCTAATCACGGCATTCAATTTCAATATTTTTCAATCGAATTGTACACTTTCGAACCACGAGAGTCGATATCGAGTTTCATTTGTTCGAAATAATATTCAATTGCTCTGTCATCATCGAGAAGGGTTTCTTTCGATTGCTTATATATTTAATTATACACAAAAAATTGCAGAAACGTAAATTTGTTTTTGTGATCTTCTGCTTTCTTGTCTATTTTTTATAAAGAATGGTTTATTAACTATTTTTGCCCAAATTACATGAATTAAATAACAACAATAAATTCTTAATAAATCAACTGAAAAAGCACCAAAAATCATAAGAAATTGTACACAGATTAGGGCGACAAAGAAGCGGTCGAAGTTTTATTCCTAACTTCATGGCCGCGGTGACAGTATAGCTTGGAAGAAGATAAATATATGTAACCTTGCCATAGTCGTTTTCAATCAATGCCGGACTTCAGTTTGTAAGCTACCTACCAACTAGGTAGCCATGTACTATATTTTTTTGGAAGCTTCTAATTGTCAAAAGATTTTATTGATGATATTGCTGTCGGCCAGAATGCTCTTTTCTGCACATCAATTCATTTGCTTTTTGCACTTCTACATTGATTTTCAAAACCAACTACATGCATACGATATATCGACGCGCTGCAAGAAATTTACTCCGTTCGGCCATGATATCGTTGTTCCTGTCATCCTAAGAGAAATATCCATCAACTACAGCACAGCAAAAAGTAATTTTTGCGTTTAGATTTACAAAGCAAAGTAATATTCATTTTTATTCACTGCCGCCGACTAGATTTTCCTATTTGTTTTGATTCTAATTCGTGTTTTGAAGCTGGCAACGCTGTACAAAATGGTAGCAAATTTCGATCGATCGTATACGTTTTCGTTCGACAATTTGTTCGAAGTAAAACGAATATGACATCGAAAGTCGTGCTTAGACCCCAGTCCAATCCCTTTGCTAATATCAATCTACCAGCGCATATTGCTCTTTTAATGGCTTTGCTTTGAAAAAGGTAGGTTAGGTTGAAAAGAGGGTGCAGATATTAATCCGATCCATGCCACTATGGGCATACACCTAAGCCTGTAATTTCAAAATAGGAATTCCGTGCTACTTACAAAATCATTAAATTGTTTTCAATACCACTCCCCTAAGTTGGTTAATGTCTGGTATTGTGTCTCCACCTAAGTACCGGTATCTGTTGGACGCGAAAGCCGGGCAATGACAAAGGAAGTGCTCCAACGTCTCATCATCTTCCCCGCATGCCCTACACATGCTATCACATGCCGCACCGATTCTACATAAGTGAGTTCGTAGTCCTATGTTCCCGTTATGATACCAATAGCTATACTGACCTCCTTCTTGCTACCTTTCAGTAATAGCCTCGTCTTCTCACGATCTGGATCCCCCCATAGGATTTTCGCCGTCCTAACGACGGCTTCGCTGTTCCACAATGTTGCATGCGCATTCGTCGCCCACTCCCTTAACTCGGACTTCGTCGACCCGAAAGGCCTCGGGTTAACCAAGTTTATTGACGGCAGTCCTCTGGCCTTCACCGCCAAATTGTCTGCACTTTCATTTCCCCTTACTACGTTATGGCCCGGCACCCAAACGATGCGGATTTTCCCATCCTAAGAGAAGACGTTAATCACCTTACACTGCAAGACTGTTCGTGATCTTACCGTCCTGGTTATTATTGCCCTTATGGCAACTATAGCACCACACCATTTCACGCATTCCGTTATCGCCCGGATCTCCGCATGCAGGACCGTATTATGGTCGGGCAGTCTAAAACAGATCTCAGTCCCTGGATTCTCAATGTAAACCCCCAGGCCCACTCTATCCTCTAGCTTTGATCCATCCGTGTAATATGATCTTCCAGATGACAATACCAGGGTTCCGTCAATCCAAGACTGTCCCGATGGGAGCAGTGCCTCGCACTCGACTTCAAGGTTCGTCTCAGATATCCGATCGGAAACCTCTTCCCTTCCTTCCAGGTTTCCTATCGTCGCCTCGATTATACCGCGATGGTATGAGCTGCTTCCATCCTCAATCCATTCTCCCATCGCCTGAAGTATCATAGCCGCAGTGGCTGCTTCACACTTAATCTGTATGTCAATGGGTCGGGTATCTAGAATAATCTCCAGTGCCCTAATGGGTGTGGTCCTCATCGCTCCGCCTATGCCAAGACAACATGTCCTCTGAACCAAACTACTGTGGCGTAAGTATGTATTGGTCTAATCACGATACTCTAGAGCCATTGGACTATCCTCGGATTCAGGCCCCATTTCGAGCCTACGGCCAGTCTACAACATCAGGAATCGAAATCGTTTTATTGAGGAAAACCTTCGCCTTCCTCGTGAACAGGCATATTTCAGTCTTCTCTGGGTTATCATTGAGACCTCTAGGTCTAGCCCAGTATGCAAGACCCTTTCGGCCCTTCTGCATAGCACGTTCGGATTCTTACCCCTTAGAAGTATTATAACATAATCTGCGTAGCAGACGGGTTCATATCCCTCCTCAGTCAGCATTCGTAATAGGTCATTTATGGTGGTCACCCATAGGAGTGGAGATAAAATGCCCCACTGTGGCGTGTCCCTGTGCCGTTTTCTCCCTTATACTAATGCAATGGGAACCACAACTTATCCACCTGTTCCTTAGCATATGGTTTATCCAGTCTCTAAGGACCGGGTCCACCCGGTACTGGTCTAAGGATTGGATCAGAGTGTCGTTCCGAACATTGTTAAAAGCCCCCTCGATGTCAATGCATACCGCTAGTGTGTACGTTTTGGCATCGAAGGATTCTTCTATTTTATGCACAACTTCGTGCAGGGCGGCCTCCACCGACCTTCCCTTGACATAGGCATGCTGTTTGTGTTTGAGCAGTTCGCTGAATATCCTACTCTTTATCATGGTGTCCGCATGGTTTTGAGTAGAAAGGACGTAAGGCTTATGAGTCTGTAGGCCTTTGATGTCGCATAACTTGCCTTGGCGGGCTTGTGTATAAACACAACCCTTGCCTCATACCAGGCTTTCGGAGTATATGCAAGTCCTAGGCACGCTGTGAAAATTTTGGCCAGACGAGGCGCCAGATAGTCTGCCTCTTTCTGTAGTAACGCCGGAAATATTCCATCAAGTCAGGGTGACTTAAATGGTTTGAAGCCCTTCAAGAATTCCTTCACCATAAATTCCGTTATTATAAACCTTCGATCAACGTCATTATTCAAAGATTCCGGTGTCTCCGTATCCTGTGGAAAATGGGTATTTATCAAAAGCCTCAACATGTCCTCTGTTCTCTCTGCTCTCACTCCCATGTCGTCTACTAAAGTTTCAGTTTGGACATTGGTTTTTGAGAGAAACTTTTTTATCTTGGTGGCGTCATTGACGCTATCCACCTGTTCGCAGAAAAGCCTACAGGAGGCACGTTTTGCCGCTCTGGTAATCTTATTGTATTCCTTGAGCCGTGTATTACACATCCCAATAAACTTCCCCATTTTTACGAAACACCGTAGAGTGAAACAGGGAGTTCCCCAAGTTGGTGTGATATCTCCGACATTGTTTAACCTCTACCTATCTTCCATTCCACCCCCTCCAGACGACATCGAGATCGTTTCATATGCGGACGATTGTACGATCATGGCATCAGGCCCCCCACCCATTGATGACATCTGCGATAGGTTGAACGTCTACCCCAACGTACTTGCCTCATATTTCGCTGCAAGAAATCTGAAGATATCCGCCACCAAATCGTCAGCCACATTGTTCACTACAAATACGCGTGAGGTAAATACTGAGCTGACTGTGATGGTCGATGGAGAAATGATTCCGACCATCAAGTGTCCGAAAATATTTGGCGTCACATTTGGCAGCTCTTACACATTCTCCCCACATGTCACAGCAATCTGCGATAAAGTCGAAAGTAGAAATAAGGTCCTCAAGTCACTTGCTGGCAGCACTTGGGGTGCAGACATAGAATCCTTGTTGACCACGTACAAAGCAATTGGCCGGTCTGTGGTAAGCTATGCAGCGCCAGTGTGGTCTCGTCAACTTTGTGACACGCAGTGGAATAATATTCAGATCTGTCAGAATGCCGCCCTCCGAACTGCGACGGGCTGTCTCCTCAGTTCTCACGTGGACCACCTCCAACAGGAGACAAAGATCCTACCAGTGCGAAGACATCACTACATGCTGTCTAAGCAATACCTTTTGAGCTGTTATCGCAGAGACCATCCAAATAATCATCTTGTGGATAGATATCAACCGCCCAGAAGCCTTAAGGTAGATCACACGATCTAGAGCGTGAGGTTCAGCGCTACAAAAGAGAACCTCTAGATCAGGGCGCATATCAAGCAAGTCTAAACAACATTCATGCAGACACGGCAGCAGATGCGGTAATTGGCTACCGGGTCAATGCATTCCTTGGAGAACGACCACCACCCATTGAACCTGGAGAAATCGACCTCCCCCGGCAAACCAGAGTAGTTCTGGCTCCATTACGTTCCGGCAGATGCAGCCGCCTCAATTCCTACAGAGCTATGATTGATGCCGACGTGCAAGATGTATATCCCGATTGTAACCAGAGACCACACGACACACGTCATCTGTTTAACTGCCCGGCCAAACCCACTCGACTCAGACCCAGATCCCTGTGAACGCACCCCATCATAGTCGCAGAGTTCCTGGGTCTTGGCAGTCAACAGATTCAAACAGACGAAAGATAGAACACAATAAACTGCTACAACAACAACAACATAGTCCGATGTGGACCATATTTGGGTCAGATGTAGGGAGGCCTAAAACAATTCACTGTTATAATTTCAGCGAAATCGGATGTAAAATAGAGCATTTATGGGCATAGGATCCATTATCGGGAAATCGGTCTATATAGCAGCTATATCCAAATATGGTCCGATTTGGCCCGTTCAAGAACTTAACCAGCGTGCATCAAAAAGACGTATCTGTGCCAAATTTCAGCTCAATATCTCAATTTTTGAAGGCTGTAGAGAAATTTCAACAGACGGACGGACAGACATACGGACATCGTTAAATCGTCTTAGATTTTTACGACGTTCCGTAACATATATATACTTTGTAGGGTCGGAATTTGATATTTCGATGTGTTGCACACGGAATGACTAAATGAATATACCCCCTATGCTACGGTGGTGGGTATAAAAATCAAATGCATTGTGTTTATGGTTAAAATTTTCACAATAAATTGGTTTTACTTACAAATTGTCGTTAAATATATTATCTTATATATAAAAATCAATTTATGTTTGTTTGTAGGTTTGTTTGTATGTTTGTGTGTTCCTTATAGACTCAGAAACGGCTGAACCGATTTTCTTGAAATTTTCACAGATGGTGCATAATGATCCCGTGGTGAATATAGGGTACTACATTTTTTGATATCTGAAGAGGGGGCGAACCCTCCCCCTTACCCTAATTTTCAGAAACGCCAGATCTCGGAGATTGGTAGTGCGATTTAAGCGAAATTTTGTGTGCTCTCATAAAGTACCCTAAAAATAAAAATTTGGTATCCAAAATTAGGATTAGGAATTAGGGGGCTTCCCCACCCTAAAACCTACCAAACATATATTTAGACCAATCACGACAATATGGGACTCATAAGAAAGGTATTTAGGATAAGAAAACGTATCTGATATGCAAATGTCGGACCAAGTGCTAGGGGGACCACCCCAAGCCCCAAAACACCCCTAAATCGGACATATTTACCGACCATGGCAATATGGGACTCAAATGAAAGGTCTTTGGGAGGAAAGCACGAATCTGATATCAATATTCGGGAAGTGTCTATGGGGCCACGCCACCACCACAACACCACTCAAATAGTAAGTATTTGCTGACTTGTGCAATATGAGGCTCAAATAAGAGGGGTTTTAAAGTGGAACACGAATTCGATATATATATTCAAGGCCAACTCACCCAAAACACCCCCCCAGCCGGTCATGTTTGCCGACTATGGAAATATGGGGCTCAAATTGAAGGTATGTGGGAGTAGACCACATATCTGATATCAACATTAGGGACCAACTGTCAAGCGGACGTCCCACCACCATAACAACCCCCAAATTGGACGTATTTGCTCACCAAGACAATTTGGGTCCTAAAGAGAGTGGAGCTAAATATTCATAGTTTTTAGGGCCAATACCCCAAACCGGACATATTTGCTGACATTTGCAATAAGGAGTTTAAATGAGATTAGAAAACGAATTTTATATCCAATTTTGAGGGCAATGGTAATACGGGGTTCAAATAAATGACATATAGATATTTGAGAATAGAGCACGTTGCTGATATATTTTCCGGGCTTAGTGTTTGAGGGACCACCCCAATCCCCAAAACACCCCTCACCCGGGCATATTTACCGACCATGACAATGTGGAGCTTAAATGAAAGGTATTGGGGGGGTAGAGCAAGAATTTGTACCCATTTTCGGGACCAATTTTCTGGGGGTCTACCCCTTTCACAAAATACCCCACAAACAGCAATATTTTACTGACCATCGCAATGTGGGGCTCAAATAAATGTATTTGGGAGTAGAATACGAATTTGATATCCAAATGTAGGACCATGTATTTAGGGCATCACCCCTTACCCAAAACATCCCCAAAGGGAATACTTATATTGTTAAATTCTTAGTCAAGTAAGCATGGTATTTCACTAAAAAATCTTCGAAAATAAATATTCCAAGGAAACTTTTGTTCCATATAAAGTAAATGAAGGCGCAGCGGAGCGGGCCCGGGTCAGCTAGTATTTTATAAAGAGATAAAAACACACAATGTACATTTTTCTTCATATCGCTTTTTTGTCTAGTTACTCTATTTTGGGTCCGTATCAAAGGCCTGCGCAAGACCATTCATTTCTGCTTTCCAGACACACTAACAATCATAGAACATTTAATGAACTTTACTCTTCCTTTAAAAATACAACATTGTATGAGACAATTGGTAACTGAGTAAAACTGATAAACAAAACAAAAAAACAGAATGCAGAAAATGAGCCCTTCAGCAAAAAGAAATATATTATTTCAAAATAGAAAATTGCCATAATTCTTCTGTTACTGCGAAATTGGTAAGATATCTTTTTTTTTTTTGAAATTGTGATCGCTTTTGGGTGTAGGAACTGACGGATGGGTCAGTGTAAGAGCTTTTGCTTTTACGCAAAAGAAAACTGCAAACAGTAACTATTGTATAATTGTTAAATATTTCAAATAATTAATTTTGACCAATTTTTGTGAAGAGCCATCTACATTCTGCTTAAATGATGTCGCTAATTTCTTCTTCGAACTTAATTAAAATTGATCGAAAATCAATTGCATCAACTTTTGTATACGCTTATAATTTGCATCATGTCTTAATAAGTCCTAAAGTATTCCTAATTTATTGGAGATAAAATAAGAAATGGTGTTAGAACTTAAAATCAGAAACGCGAAGAGATTTATTGCAGCTGCAATTTTTTTTTTCTTTCTTTGCCCGCTAATTGATGTCAAATGACCAAGCCGCAAACGTAAGTAAAATATAAAATATATACAGGGTGGCTGATGAATATTGCTACAATGATGAATATTGCTACATTTTTTTTTCGGTGTATGGAATACATTTTTCTTTTATTCATGTTAAATTAAATTATTAAATTAATTATTAAATTATTATTAATTAAATTAATTAATTAATTAATTAAATTAATTATTAAATTATTATTATTAAATAGAAAAAAAGTTATTACATTTTTTTTTGGTAGCGGCTTTCATCAGCCACCCTGTAGATAAAAGTCTCCTGACTAAAATTATTTTAACAAATTTCCTCACTTAGGGTGGGTATTAAGTTCGTGTTTAATAGTGAAAATTAATAGTTTTAATATAATATTTTGTAGATAATAGATGTTGAAGTAAAAAGACTTTCTGATTTCATTCATTAGGGCATTCCCATTATTTTTGATAAATTTTCAATAAAGGTGTTATGTAATCAGTGATATTTTTTTAGTTTTTCAAAAAAGTTATCGGGGAAAAACGGGTATTTCACAGTGAAACACCCACGTAATACCCGTGTAATTTGACTCGTCAAATTTAATTAAAGATTTTCGAACATAACACATGAGGAAATCGTTATTCGCAAAATCTTTTCATCGTAAAAATATTTTCTTCGAAGAAAATCAAAAATTAAAAAGTAAATTAAAAAATGTTTTAAAGAATATTACACTGCGCTCAGATCTACGGTCAAAACCAAAAGAACAAACAAATTTTTACTACAATTTTCATCACTTAATCACTATGAGCTCCGTATCAATTGCCTTAAATAATGTATTGTGAATTATGGAATTTGAAAGAATTATTTTAAAATATAAATTAATCTGGGCGATAAATTTGAGGTTTTAAAATTGCTGATGTTATTAAAATAATTTATAATTGCAAATTTTTGTTCATGACCATTCCATTAAGTACCAGACATTATTCTTTGGAAAAGTTTTTCCGACTAGCAAGCAAATTATTAAATTTAAAGGCATTTTTTAATAATATTTTCCTACAGATTAAATTTAAATGAAAATAATAAAACGAGAATTAAGATAAAGTTTATATAGCCTTTATATGTCAAAGAAATATTTATTTTAAATGTTAAACCTTCGGAAAAATTTTTATAAAAATATTTTTTGGCATGAAAGAAAGAAAGAAAGAATTATTTTCAAATATAAATTTATCTGGGCGATAAATTTGAGGTTTTAAAATTGCTGATGTTATTAAAATAATTTATAATTGAACATTTTTGTCCATGACCATTCCATTAAGTACCAGGCATTATTCTTTGGAAAAGTTTTTCCGACTAGCAAGCAAATTATTAAATTTAAAGGAATTTTTTAATAATATTTTAATACAGATTAAATTTAAATGAAAATAATAAAACGAGAATTAAGATAAAGTTTATATAGCCTTTATATGTCAAAGAAAAATTTATTTTAAATGTTAAACCTTCGGAAAAATTTTTATAAAAATATTTTTGGCATGAAAATTCCGTGAAGATTTTGGCTTAAAAAAACTTTAAATAACTTTTCGTTAAAACAATCACAAAAATATTATCTTTTGAAAAAATTACATTGCGATTTGGTCTTCAAAAAAATTGCATTAACCCTTTAACGATGAAAAATACCCAAGAATAGAACTGCCTTAGTAAAATTTTAGATCGAGTTAGGAAAGAGGTTAATAATGAAATTCTTTTTAGAGTATAGTGAACGACTGAAACCAGTTACAAAAAATTTTACGTCATGTTTGGGGAAAAATTGCCTTTTCAACAGTCGGCAATTTTTTATATCTTAAAAATCAAACGAAAAAAAATTCTCAAAATTCTTAAGTGTGAGATTTCAGGAACCATTTTGCATTTGATGGTATTAAAAAAAAAAAAAAAATTATGGCAAAAATTTTTTTTTTTTGCTCTTTGCAGGTGCGACTTTATGCCAAAACCATTAAATTCCGTTTTCTTCCCTAAATGGTCATAACATATTACGAAAATGATTTTAGGTTGTAGGGGCTTAGGAAATAAATTTTCCCAATAAAAATTTTCAATAAGAATTCCCCAAAATTATAAGTATATAAAATTCCATCAAATTCGGACAAACGGAATCAGGCGTAATGGGTTGAAATGTTGTCTTTAAAAATAGGAATATGTTGTATGGGACAGATAGACATAATATCAAGACTTTATGTTTATGCAAAATTTAGTTTCTCAATATGCAAAATTTTATTGAAATGTTGACTTTAAAAAATAATCTCGAGGTTAGGTTGTCTTTAGACAAATTTTCACTGAAATTTAGTTAAAAAATTCATTTAAATTTAGTTTTAAGAAAAAATTTTATTTTATAAAAATGTTTAGAAAAAATTTAATTAAAATGTTGTCTTAAAAAAAAAAAATTTAAGAGAAATTTTGTTTAAAAAAAATTCGAGGGGATCCGGCCAGTGCTGAAGTTTTGTTGTCTTCAGAAAAATTTTATTAAAATTGGTTTAGAAAAAATGTTATTAAAATGTTGTTTTTACTAAGAATTTCATTACAATGATAAATATAAAATTTTATAATTTTAATTAAAAAAAAAATTTAAATAAAATTTTTTCTCTATTTAAAATCAGTTTGGGATGGGGGGCTCGGACCCGAGGGACCCCCACCCCCCTCGCTACGTCCCTGGGTATCATACAAACCGATCTCCCGATTTAAATTCTTCAGTCCCTGTAAGCCGAAATTTTTGTCCGCTTTGTCTAAAACTTGGCACATAGTGTTCAGTTATGACTTCCAACAACTGTGCCAAGTGCGGTTTAAATCGGTCTATAACCTGATATAGCTCCCATATAAACCGATCCCTAGAATTGATTTCTTCAACACTTACAAGTCGTAATTTTTGTCAGATTTGGCTAAAATTTTGCATGCGATGTTCCGTTATGACTTCCAACAACTGTGCCAAGTACGGTTCGAATCGGTCTATAATCTAATATAGCTCCCATATAAAAAGATCTCCCGATTTTACTTCTTGAGTCCTTACAAACCGCATTTTTTGTCCGATTTAGCTGACATTGAGCATGTAGTGTTTTGTTATGAGTTTCAACAACTGTGCCAAGTACGATCGAAATCGGTCTTTAGCCTGATATAAAGACCCCTAAGTTATCTGATTCGCCCTTCCGGATTGTGCAGATGCTCGATGATCGTTTCTCCAAGCTAAGCGAAAGGTTAAAGAATCAATTCAAAGAACTGCTAAGAGAAACAGAAACACGTATTTTGAAAGAGTTTGACCATAAATTAACAGCAGTGATACATGATTTAAATAATGTCCACGCAGAAAAGAAATAACACTAAACAACGTATTTTGCCTGATGGAGTAATCCTTATTAAGTTTATGTCGCCATACGACAAAAAGTTTTTCTTCAAATCTATAACAAGCTATAAGAAACGAAATAACAACAAATTATTATTGTGTGATGTTGGGTTTAACTTCAATTCCCAATATTAAATCAATGTTACATCAACACAAACTAACAAGATGCAAGTCAATTAAAAAGGAAAGGTCTTTTAAAGGCAGCTTATACTTTTCGTGGCCTTGTATATATCAAACGCCTCGATTGCGATGATCCAATATGCGTTTTTCATCCCAAAACCCTTAAGAATATAGAAGCCGGCAAGACGAAGCTGGTATGGATTTACAATCCTAACTTTATAGCTTGTTTATTATTTATTCTTTTACCACATAACCATATAATAGCATTTTTAATCATATTTCATATTTGATAAGATTTTTATTGTTTACCACTATAATGCTTTTTTAAACACTTATAGCCGTTTTAAATTCAATCTGAAATCCTGAAAGGAATTCTATTCGTAATTGCGCTGCTGATGCCATATTCCTTAATTGTTTAAAACTGATAAATGATGCAAATTGGTAATGTTAATACAAATTCCAAAGACGGAACAAAAACTTGGATCGGATATTGGCTAGGATTTATGCCACAAAAATTCTCAAAATCTGGTAAGGAAGATTGATGAATTTAGATATATTTTTGAAGGATCAGGCATTGATATTATATGCCTCTCGGAAACATGGCTTAGTTCTTCCATAGCTGACAGTCTCGTTAAATGGATATTCTATGTTCAGATCTGACAGGGGAAGTCACGGAGGTGGTGTTGCCATTTATGTCAGAAGAAACCTGAAAGCTAGAATTCGTTTAAAGTCTGAATTCGGGGACCAGATAGACTACATGTTTGTTGAACTATCTTCAAATCGTGAAAAAGTTTTAGTTGGTTGTAACTACCTTCCGAATAATACGATTGACATACATGGGCTTCAGGTTGTACTGGAGTCCGTAACACTGGGTTATACTGATGTTATAATCACTGGGGACTTTAACTCAAACATACTTATAGATTAGACTCTGACTGATTCTATGTTGACACTTGGCCTATGCGTCACCAATAATACAAACCCCACACATTTTACGTCAACCGTCAATACACTCTTAGATTTCTTCGTTGTCAATAATTCTTTGAAGATATCATTGTATGATCAGATTTCTGTTCCATGTTTCTCTTAGCATGATCTGATTTATGAAAATGGAGTATTATTCTTCAAGATATGATTGCGCAGTGGGCTCGAAGAATAAGTGGAAGGTGATACATAACATCGGAGTGGGTAAACCCAAGTCAAACACTCGATACCATGGGGATCTAGATGAACTCAACAGGACCTTCGTAAGCATACCCGATATACAAACGGACACTCAATTTTACAGTGATGATGATGGGTCGGCTTTCGTTTTTGATGCCCGTAATCCTTTTGAGTTTAGATGTGTTAGCCATGAGGAAATTTATGAGAGTTTTATCCGTGTTAAGTCAAATGTAATTGGCTTGGACGGAGTTGATCCGAGATTTGTACGAATGTTACTTCCATATCTCCTACCGTACTTTACGTACTGTTGAATTCAATTTTGAGCTCCAGTGTGTATCCTATTACTTGGAAACATGCAAAGATTATCCCCATTTCCAAATCCAACGTTGATTATCGGCCGATATCAATTTTATGCTATCTCTCTAAGGTTTTCGAGAAAATTCTTCATGGACAGATGTCGGTATATCTTCATCAAGAGTCCCTGTTGTCAGAAAGACAGTACGGCTTCACATCAACGGCAACGAGTCTGATTATGTCCTATCTGAGCGATAGACGGCAGTCTGTATGTACAGGGAATATATTATCTAACCCCTTGTTCGTACCTAAGGGGGTTCCCCAAGGTTAGATTATAGGTCCACTTCTTTTTTCATTATATGCGAACGACTTGCCTCATCAACTAGCACACGGTCAGATTATGATGTATGCTGATGACGTGCAGATTTTTCAAAGCGGCTTTATGGACAATGTAGACGACTGCATAAGTAAACTTAACGCGGACCTACATCGCGCTTATGACTGGGCGACTGCAAATAGTTTGTTGCTAAATCCAAGTAAGTCTAAATGTTTGGTTGTTCACAAAAACAAGAATTTCAACATGCGACAACCGGATATTTATTTACGTTAATGGTCAGAGGATTGATATTTTGGCGTGGTTTTTAACAGTTCTTTGAGCTGGTCCGATCATGCTAACATTACAGCCGGGCAGAATTATGCAAAGCTTCGAGCTTTATGGATCACACACTCTTTTACACCCATAAATATCCGAATTCTTCTGGCGGAAACATTCCTAATTCCAGGTTTGATATATGGTTGTGAACTTTTTTCGAATTGTGATTCTTCGAGCCTCCGAAAATTAAATGTAGCTTTTAACAGCATAGTCCGTTATGTGTATGGTTTAAAAGGAGTCGGCATGTTTCACAATATGTAGATTCTCTAAATCCTTAAACTTAGCTTCAACAATCTTATAAATACCAGATCATTAATATTTTTACATAAGATTATTGTGGAAAAGAAGCCCAGATATTTGTTTAAAAGACAGAGGTTTGCCCAATCTGATAGAGGAAGAAATTTAATTTAAGAAATTTAATACCATTATGTCTGAACGATATTTTTATATTAGCAACTTATGTCTTTGGAATAATCTACCACGATATTCAATGCACATTTAAAAAACGGCTTGTTCAATTTTTCAAATAGCTAACTGATATCTAATTTCATTAAATTTGGCTTTAAAAATTTTTTTAAATTATGTTTTTATAATTATTTTTTATTTGAGTTTTTTTAACCCTTTTTATTTGTAAACACTGTTTTGTTCCTCTTTTTATTTATTGTAACCAAGTTTATTTATTAAGAACCAACTTTAGTCTGATGTATTATAAAACAATAAATCTATAATCTAATTATAAGATTATTATCTTTTTGTGTAGACAATAAATCCATAAATAAATAAATAAAAAAATAACTACCATATAAATCGATCTCCTGATTTGACTTCTTTAGCCCTTACAACAACTGTGCCAAATACGGTCGAAACAGTCTATAACCTGATATGGCTCCCATGTAAACCAGTTATCTAGATCATCTTTGCTCGGTCTCCAGAAGCTTTAATTTTTGCCGGTTTGACAGACGTTTGAAAACAATTAAAATTAAAATTATGACCCCCAATTAAATTAACTTATACTCTCTGGACAGGGCCCGCTCCGCTGCGCCTTCTTTTACTTTATATGGAACAAAAATATCCCTTGAATATTTATTTTCGACAATTATAGAGCTTTTAATGTAATAACATCCTACGCAAATAGTATATGCATATCGCTTGACTAACAGTACAACAATATAAGTGCCTTTATCTGAATTCCATATGATCTTTTTTGGACCACGAATTCGCTCGGAGGGTTTAATGCCATTCTAAAATTACTTTATTTCCGAACGATGTTCTCATGATGTCCAATTTAGGAGTATCAAAACACTCCTAAATCGGCCATCATGAGAATATCGAGTGAAAATAAAATCTTTTTATAATTTCATTAAACCCTCCGAGCGAATTCGTGGTCCAATAAAGATCATATGGAATTCAGACAAAGGCACTTATATTGTTATTCTGTTAGTCAAGCGATATGCATATACTATTTGCGTAGGATGGTATTTCATTAAAACCTCTTTAATTGTCGAAAATAAATATTCAAAGAACAATTTTGCTCCATATAAAGTGAAAGAAGGTGCAGCGGAGCGGGCCCTGTCGAGCTAGTTTAGTATACAATTTTAGCAGAATCAATGGTGGTGGGTTCCCAAGATTCGGCCCGGTCGAACTTGGCACGCTTTTACTTGCTTTAAGTCAACACCATGTTTAATGAGTCAAATTGCGGTCTATAATGTTTCTGTGTACGCCATTTACTAATTATTTGAGTTAGATGCTTTAAAAGTAGCAATCAATTTGTTCTATGTCGAATTCATGTTGAATTTTTTGTACCGGTTCCCAAGATCTTATTTTAATCTGATTTTATAATCCGATTAATAAAAAAATATATAACAATAATCTACGTACACAATGATAAAAAAAAGTCACAGAAAATGAAAATTCGAACAAGTTTACTTCGTGTTGGAATTTTCGACGACACACCAATGTTTAAATCACATTTGGTTAATTTCTGGAGTACATCCAGATCACCAAATACGAATTTTTTTCTACAACCTTGAAAGCAACAATTTCGCAGAGATTTAAATGAAATTTCTGAATTTCAAGTCAGATATTTGATTTTTAAAGGAAATTGCTGTTGGTTTTTCTGACTTACAGTTGCAAATGGTGTAGATATTTTAATTTACCTAAATGGAGAAGACGGGCTATCAATATGTTCTATTTTCCTGGTATTGTCTTCAGCAGGACTTAATATATCGGTCACGCTGAACGGAGTGGAATGACAGTTGCTATAGAATATATTATAACTATTTTGTTGGTTGTTTAAGTTAGGTAAGTGTTGAAAATTTGAAATATTATGTTGTTGCGCAATAGCTACAACTGCAGCTGCCGCAGTGGCGACGTGTTCTGGAAGTTTTGTATTTGATTCTGCTTTAAGAATGTATTCATCTGCGTGATTATTGTTTTGGGAAATTGAAGACGCCAACGATTCCTTTGGAATAAAAGTCATCCCTCAATTTTACACTACAAGCAATGGTTGAGTTATGATCTACTTGCACCATCAAGAGTTGTTATTGACTCTGTTTGTTAGAAATTATCCTCTTAATTCTGAAAAGAAATACAAAAGTTAAAATTAATTAAATGTAACGTAGTTGTTCGCAATTGATAAAAAAGTTACTAGACGTATTTTTGTATGCTTATGCTCCGCATAGTCTCAAAAATGCCTGAACCGATTTTCATGCATTCATATTTTCAAAACCAATATAGCTCGGAGTGGTTGCATCGAGGTAGGTGAAATTTTGTTTGCACATTTATGGCAAATTTATGTGTGTTTCCGACCCTATAAAGTATCTTGATCAGCGTAAAAATCTAAGACGATCTAGCCATGTCCGTCCGTCTGTCTGTTGAAATCACGCTACAGTCTTTAAAAATAGAGATATTGAGCTGAAACTTTCCACAGATTCTTTTATTCTCCATAAGCAGGTTAAGTTCGAAGATGGACTATATCGGACAATATGTTGATATAGATCCCATATAGACCGATTAGGAGCCGTTTTAAGGTCTTAGGCCCATAAATACCACATTTATTATCCGATCCTTCGACATCCTTCTACAATTTGGCCCAGATCGGTCCAGATTTGGATATAGCTGCCATATAGACCGATCTCTCGATTTAAGTTCTTGCGCCCATAAAAGGCGCATTTATTGTCCGATTTTGCCGAAATTTGGGACAGTGAGTTAAGTTAAGCCCCTCGACAGATTTCCTCAATTTGACCTAGATCGATCAAGATTTGCATGCAGTTGCCATATAGACCGATCTCTCGATTTAAGGTTTTGGGCCAATAAAAAGCGCATTCATTGTTCGATGTCGCCGAAATTCGGGACAGTGAGTTGTGTTAGGCTCTTCGGCATTTTTGTGAAACTTGGCCCAAATCGGTTCAGATTTGGATATAGCTGCCATATAGACCGATAATCCGATTTCTCTGAAATTTGACACAGTGACTTATGTTAGGCTTTTGAAATCCGTGTTGTATATGGTTCAGATCGGTTTATTTTTAGATATAGCTACTAAAAAGACCAATATTTTGTTGTACACAATTGAACAATGACTTGTACTTATTGGTATTGTATTTGATCCAAATCGGAACATATTTCGATATAGCTGCTATGGGGCATAGGGTATGCATTTTTCGCCGGTTTTTACGAAAGGTGGTTTACATATATACGCGAGGTGGTAGGTATCAAAAGTTCGGCCCGGCCGAACTTAAAGCCTTTTTACTTGTTTTAACCTAACCTAGCGCCCCAAATTGATGTCGAACACAAAATGGGTGTCAAATGAGAGGTATTTAAGAGAAGAATAAATCTGATATAAAAATTTGGCCGCAAGTTTCTGTAGGGTCGCCTACCCTCCAAAAACTACCCAAAGGGACATGAAGGTGGATGGCGACGCTATGGTACTCAACTGAAAGGTGTTTGAGAGTAGTGTACAAATATCCAATTATTAGTTGAGGCGAAGATGTAGTGAAGCCTCTCAAATGAACGGTCTATGAAAATTATGAATCTGATATAAATAATGGGGTAGGTAGGAACCATTATCATTTTGTATCGTTTATAACACGATTTTACAACAAATTCACTTATCATACTAATTAATGTGGTTCTGTAAGGGATCCATGGTTCTGAATGTTGTGGTGCGCTGCCACCAGTATCAAAATATTTAAAAATCAATTTATTTTTAAAAATTCATTTAGGGTGTAGTGAAGAGCATCGGGCTGGTCTTAAACTTATTACAACTGGCATACCCCCGGTCGCTTTCTTACCCTAGATGCTACACCCAATATCAAGGTGTAACTGTATCCCAATTTTCAGAGCTTTAACCTTAACCGTAAAGAAAGTACTATTTTGTACGTTTTAGTGCCTAAATGTACGACTCAAGTGTAGAACTATGTATATTTTAGTTTTTGGTACATAATTGCAAAGTCACCAAATACATATTTCTAGTTGTACCAATATTCCAAATTTCATAGCTCAAGCTCACTACATACGGAAGTACCAAATGCGCACTTAATGTACGTTTTCTCCTGTTTCGCGTACTATTGATCTACTTTCTATTGGTTCATATTACTACGCAACAGCAATTATTTAAGCCAAATTTCGAGGTTCGAGCTCTTACGTTCGCCCTGAGTAAAATTCACCTATTTCGTAAACTTTTGGTACTGTTTAGTACCAAAATTTACAAGATTCTAAAAATTCGTTTAGTGAACTAACGTTGGTTGTTGCAAAAGTGTATCTATGTGCCAAAATTCAGAGCTCTTATTCAATTCACAAAAAGTACGAAATGCGGCACTAAACGTTATATTTCTACCACTTTCGGTTTTATGTTGTGAAATTTTTCCAAACTTTATTTTTTCGAAACGCTTTTTAAATTAGGCGCAAAATTTCCAAATAATATCATAATTCCAACCCTTTCCGGTCGCTCCGCCCAAACAGTCAATATTTTCGTACCATTTGGTTCCTTTTAGTACCATAACGAACGAATATCAACAAATCCCATATTATCCTGTGCCTGTGACAAAAAACCAATATTCGTGCAACTACTTTCACATGAAAGTACTGTGTGAAAGATTAAAACCTAAAATCAATAAGGTAATTTGGTGCTATCAATGCGGCCTTAACCTGGTTAATCCACCATAGACCAAATATTCACACTGCGCCAAATCCTGGAAAAGACCCGAGAAGGACAAATCAACATCCATATCTTTGTTGACTGCAAAGTCGCTTTCGATAGCCCTATACGTTCAAAGCTATTTCAAGCCATATCTGAATTTGGTATTTCTGTAAAAAGACTCTGCAGGATGACATTTGCCGATACACGTTCCTCAGTAAGAATAAGAAAGATTTTCTCCGAACCATTTAATACCAAACGCGGTTTCAGACAAAAAGACAACTTATCGTGTGATCTCTTTAATATCCTGCTGGTGAAGATTATGCGAGATGCAGAAGTGAAAAGATATGGCGCACTACTCAGAAGATAAAACGAAATGGATGGTATCAACTCCCAAAACGTCTTGTACAACCCAGCAGATAAAGAAAATGGAGAAAGTTGGGAACCACAACATTGCGATAGTCAGCAACTTTATCTACCTAGGCACCACCGTAACCGAAACGAATGACACCAGTTTTGAAATAAGGTCAAGAGTAATAATGGCAACAGATCCTACTTTGGATTGAGCCAGCAGTTTAGAAACAAAGCCACCTCTCGATAGAAAAAAATCACATTATACAAGCCACTTTGCATGAGGTGTATGATGATATTAGCATTGTTAAACGTATGAAAATACAACAGTTGCGATACGAATGAAGAAGCTGCAGCGAAGAAGTCTTGAAGGCGATGACGATAGTACCGCAACCCTGTCATAGCCATATAAAGATCGATCCGTAAAGAAGTACCCTTTACAACGTTTTAGTATCTAAATGTACGAATTTCAAAAAAATCTCCCGGCCGCCCAAAATATACTGTCCACGTGTACATGCATCCTGAATTTGAGACCCCTAACTGAAACTATGAAGAAATTAACATTTTGTACGTTTTAGTACCTAGATTTTGGAAATATAAAAAAAATCTTTCCGTCGACCGATATACTCTCAATTTGTACCTGCTTCCCAAATTTGAGTATAGTTCAACAAGCTTTATTAATTATATTTATAGTACTGCCAATATTATGCAACTTAAAATATTAGAGGACAATGCTAGAGATGGGTTTTTACCGGGTAAATACTGTTTGTGTATTTATTTGGGTATTTATAATTGGACTTACCAATATTTTCCAAACAATTTTTGATGATTTCGTATTCTTTGCATATAAACCTGATCTTCTGATCTCATAAAATCGGATTTTAGTCATATATATAGCCGCTATATAGACCGATCTCCAGACTTAAAGTCATGAGGCAATAAATTGACCATTTTTTATCCGATTTCGATAAAATTTGGCACAGTGAGTTCTGGTAGATCCCTACCCATTTCTATAAAGTGCGGTTCAGATCGGACTATATTGTGATATAGTTGCCCTTAGACCGACCACCCGATCTCCCGATATATAGTATATGGCCTCAATACAAAGATCCAACCATATAACAGCACGGGTAGTATCAGTGGCTTGTAAAGTGTAGTCTTCATCTGTCGATAGGTGGCCTTGTTTCTAAACTGCTTACTTAGTCCAAAGTAGCATCTGTTTGCCAGTATTATTCTTCGCTTTATCTCAAAACTGGTGTCATTCGTTTCGGTTACGACGATCCCGAGGTAGATAAAGTTACTGACTCAAAATTGTGGTTCCCAACTTTCTCCATTTTATTTATCTGCTTTTTGGGAGTTGAAACCATCCATTACGTCTTATCTCCATTTACTGCCAGACCCATTTTCACTGACTCTCTTTCGATTCTTTCAAAGGCTGCAGTTACTACTTCCGGTGACCGACCTATGATATCGATGTCGTCGGCATAGGCGAGTAGCATGTGATCTCTTGTGAGTAGTGTGCCATATCTATTCACATCTGCATCTCGTATAATCTTCTCCAGCAGGATATTAAAGAGATCCCACGATATTAAACCTGAAACCTCGTTTGGTATTAAATGGTTCGGAGAGATTCTTTCCTATTCTTACTGAGGAATGCGTATCAGCAAGTGTTATTTTGCAGGGATACCAAACTCAGACATGGCTTGAAATTCCTTTGAACGTAAAGGAGTATCGAAGGCGGCTTTGTAGTCAACAAAGAGATGGTAGGTGTTAATTTGTCCTTCTCGGGTCTTTTCCAGGATTTGGCGCAGTATGAATATCTGGTCTAGGGTGGATTTACCAGGTTTGAAGCCGCATTGATAGGGCCCAATTATCTCATTGACTATAGGTTTTAATCTTTCACATAGTACGCTCGAGAGTATCTTGTATGCGATGGGGAGGAGACTTATTCCTCTGTAGTTGGCACATTCCGTCTTGTCTCCTTTCTTGTGTACGGGACAGAGTATGCTGAGGTTCCAATCATCGGGTATGCGTTCTTCTAGCCAGATTGCGCAGATAAGCTCCTCTCTCCTTTTCTCCCGATACCTCTCCTTCACCTGGCCTTGCTATTGATTGCAGGGTTGCTCTATATGCCGCATTCTTGGCTTCAGTAGCATCTCGACACTCTTGGTCGTACCATGGGTTTCTTGGAGGAGGCTTCCGGTACCCAAGTACGGATTTCGCGGCATTTTCCATGGAGTGGACAATAGTTTGCCACTGCGACATTATATCATCGGAACAAGGAGTGCTTTCATGAAGCAGTTGGGTCAGTCGAGTGGAGTATGCCGCTGCCATTTGTTGTGTTTGCAGCTTTTCAATGTCCAGCTTGTCAGATCGTGCAGTGTCAGATCGTACTTTTCTCGCCATGTTCTAATGGGTGCGAACCTTTGCCGCAACAAGGTAATGATCCGAACCTGTATTCGCTCCACGGATCGATCGTACATCTAACACGCTGGATGAATGCCTTCCATCTATCACAACGTGATCAATTTGGTTTCTCGTGTTTTGATCGGGTGACAGCCACGTGGCTTTGTGAATATTTTTGTGTTGAAATCTGGTGCTACTAACTACCATGTTTTTTGCCGCGGCCAAATCTATCAGCCTCAACCCATTACTGGATGTTATCTCGTGGAGGCTAAACTGTGTCTGTGTAAAATGTCTTCCTTCCCTATTTTCTCATTAAAATCTCCCAGAACGATTTTAATATCATGGGCGGGGTAGCGTTCATATTCTCTCTCTAGGCGCTCGTAGAAAATATCCTTGGTCTGCTCGTCTTTGTCTTCTGTCGGGGCATGGGCACAAATAAGGCTGATGTTGAAGAATTTGGATTTTATGCGGATTGTGGCTAGCCTCTCATCCACCGGAGTAAAGCTGGAGAGAGCGTGTTAGTATAGTATATATAGTATAGTTCGTCACCGTTTGGTGTTGTAGTGACGCCATTCCCAGTCCATTGCACTTCCTGTAAGGCGGTTATATCTGCCTTGTACTTCTCTAATACATCCGCCTGCGCGTATACTGCACCTTCTCTATAAAGAGTGCGGACATTCCAGGGGCAGATCCGCAAATCATGGTCCTTTTTTCTTTTGCGTGGGTTGTCAACGTTGGAAGGGTTCGTTTTTACTATTTCTTCGTTTTTTCATAGTAGTTCTATGTTTTCCGGGAGCGGGTTACTGGCCCAGCGCCCCAACCGCATGGGTTTTGTAAGATTGCATGTATCCCTCGTTGTGGCGAGCCGCTTGCTCCAAGATCCGACGCTCGCCGCCAGCCACCACTAACCTGGGAACAGACGCTGATGTTGGCCATTGATTATTTAAAGGCGCCAATAACTCGCCTTGTCATCTCGAGTATCATTGGCACTCAGTATTTAATTAAGAGCCAGTGCCACCTGACTCCTCACTGAGACTCTCCTCTCGAAAATCGCTGAATGTCCGCGGCCGCATTTGCAGCTACTCGGCATGAAAACGGAGCTTTCCACCATCCGCAACCTGTGGACGCGCCCGGTAGCTTTCAGCTAAGCTTCCCGTGATAACGATGAATGAAAGGAGCATTATTCATCCGATTTCAATGAAATTTGGCACAGCGAGTTCTGGTACCCCTCTAAGCCTTTTTTGTTGAATATCGTACAGATCGGACCATATTTGGATATAGCTGCCATATAGACTGATCACCCGATATTTAGATAAAAGGAGAATTTTTTATCCGATTTTGATGAAGCTTGAAACAGTTAGTTTTGATATTCAACTAAAAGTTTTAGAAGGGTACAAAACGCACTGTTTCAAACTTCATCAAAATCGGATAAAAAATGCTCCTTTTATGAGCTCAATACTCCATATCGGGAGTTCGTTCTATAGGGCATGATCCGATCTGGACGATATTCAACAAACAGGTTTAGAGGGATACAAAAATGCACTGTTTCAAATTTCAGGTTATGGGCGACCAAAGAAAGGAAATTCCTCACGGAATTGTCCAGTTTAATGAAACTGGTTACGAAAATTGGAGTTTTAGTGTAAAAATGCATTTGGATCCCATGGAAGTATTAGATACTATTGAATCCAGTCTACCGGATAATGCAACCAATGAAGCGAAAATGGTGTATCGTGGAAAGGACAAGAAAGCTTAGTCTATTATTGTAAGCTGTATAGCGGATGATTATCTGAATTATGTGCGAGATAAAACTTCAGCCAAACAAATGTGGAATGCCCTAAAAAAAAGGTATAACTGCTAACGACAATAATGCAGTGTGTTTTAGTAAATTGATATAATATGTCTTTCAGAGATTTGGTTAAGCACTGCAATACCAGATAGCTTGGTAAACTTGGATGGATATACTGTATTCAGATCTGATAGAGAACGTCGTGGGGGTAGTGTTTGCCATATATGCAAGAAACACGTTAAAAGCCAAATTCGGATTAAAATCTAATCCTGAGGATCAAACGGGATTTATATTCGTGGAGCTTTCATCTAACTTGAAAAAATCTTGATTGGTTGTATCTACCGACCAAATAATACAATAGATTTGAATCAAATTCATACCGTCTTAGAGACCATAACGATGTTATTATAGCTGGGGACTTTAATTCCAATATTCTTGTAGATTCCAAATTGATGGGCAATATGTTGGCACTGGGTCTCTCTCCCATCCATTCTAGAAACTCCACTCATTTTTCGTCATCTGTTAATACCCTTTTGGATACATTCTTTGTGAATAATACTTCTAATATTTCGCTCTATGGCCAAATATCTGCCCCTTGTTTCTCAAGATATGATTTGATTTATCTAGCTTACAATTTCATTGTGTCAAAGACAGTGGAGAAGTTTTCTTACCGCGACTTCAAAAATGTTGACTATTCTGCCATTGATGGAAGGATTTAGGAAGTCTATTGGAATGGGATATATGATATTATATCAGTCGATGAGAAATGTAGCTTTCTTCAAGATAACATTGGACGTATCTATGATGCAACAGTCCCCATTCGGAATAAGGTGAAGAAATCGGATACTTAGCCTTGGTTTAGTTCCACTGTTAGAAATTTTATTCCTAACAGGGACCTAGCCTACTCCAGGTGGAAACGTTTCAAAAGGCCTGAACTTTATAAGGAAATCCACACTGCAAGAAATAAGGTTAATGCACTCATTAGTTATACAAAATTACGATATTATTCATTCAAATACTATTCGGCGTTAGACACGAAAAGCAAATGGGGGGTTATAAACAATTGGAAAATCCAAGACAATTTCTAATTACCATGGTTATATAAATAAATTGAATGAAATTTTTGTTAATATTCCGACCTTAGATATAGACTCGACTTTTTACCAAGACACTAATAGGCTTCCGGAAAGCACAAATGTTTAATGCAGTTTTGAGTTTAGATGTGTATTGCACGACGAAGTTTCACATTGTCTTGGATCAGTCAAATCAAATGCTATTGGTCTTTGAGCCAAGATTCTTTAGAATATTGGTTCCTTACCTTCTACCTTATTTTACTTATCTCTTTAATTCAATTCTAATATCCAGTGCATATCCGACTATTTGGAAAAGATCTAAGATAATCCCAATCCCTAAATCGAATATTGATTTCCGACCGATTTCTATATTATGTTACCTCTTGAAAGTTTTCGAGAAGATTTTGCATAAACAAATGTCCTAATATCTCCATCATGAATCTTTGTTGTCCGGTAGACAATCCGGGTTTCGTGCCCATCATAGTTGCGTTAGAAGTGAAATTGATGATGGCAATGTTAGTTTTCTCGTTTTACTAGATTATCCAAAAGCTTTCGACTCGGTTGATCATTATAACTTATATATGAAGATTTTTCAATTTCAGCGATACTTCTATCAAATTGGTTCAATCATATCTTAGTAATCGACAAAAGTCAGAGTTCGTAGGGAATTCAATATTAGAGCCAATTCTAATGCCCAAGGGAGTTCCACAAGGCTCAATAATTGGTACACTCCTTTTTAACGCTCTACGCAAACGATCTTCCTAACCAGCTGGTCCACTGCTAAATCCTTATGTATGCGGATGACGTTCAGTTATTTCTTAGCGGCTCTGTAAATAATATTAGTGAATGCGATGCAAAACTCAACGAGGACCTGTCCTGTGTGTATCAAATGGTTTATTTATGAAATCGAAAGTGATTGTTACCCACAAAAATTAAAGATTTTGTTTGGAAGATCTGGATATCACCATAAATCAACAGAAAATTGATGTTGTGTGTAGAGCTAAGAATTTCGGTGTGATTTTTAACAGTTCTGTAACTTGGTCAAATCATATAAACACTGTAGCCGGGAAGACATATGCAAAGCTGCGTGCACTGTGGATAACACACTCTTATACACCAATCGAAATTCGAATTCTGCTATCAAAGACATTTCTAATTCCTGGTCTGATCTATGAGTGTGAACTTTTTTCAAACTGCGTTTACTAAGCCAACGAAAATTAAATGTGGTATTCAACAGCATTATTAGGTATGTCTATGGTGTAAGAAGGACTCAACATGTTTCTCATTTGGCTATTTTCGTTTATGCAAGAGCTGTAGCTTCAACAATCTACTGCTACTACATAAAATCATTTGGAAGCAAACACCTAAATACCTCCATGACAAATTCATATTTGCCCGATTTAGAAAGGGTAGGAAACTCGTCTCTTTTAGAAGAAGGAGGAAGGAAGAAGCTTAGCATCTGAATGGCAGTTTTGTACGTATAATATACGTATTTGGAATACTCTTCCTCACAATATCCAAAATATCAGCAACGGGCCAATTAAAAAAGAAAAAGATATTGCATTTTCCTTCGAAATTAGCTGTTTTAAAATTTTATGTTTTTTCTTTTAAACAATATTATTTTCTAACCTATTCTAAAGTTTATTTTAATTATATTCTATAATGATATTCGAAAATGTTTATTCCTTTAAAAATTGTTTTGTTTTGTTTCTTAAGATATAATTTAAGAAGGATATATGACTGTTCTTATAAGCCTTCACTATAACTATAAGATTTAATATTGTTGTGTAGGTATTCATTAAATAAATAAAATTCGTAAATTAAGCTCAGAAGCCCAGTTTCGAATGAGCTTCATATTGGATTCAAGTTCAAGTTACCATATAACGAATGATCGTAGCCTCTACAAATCGATTTAAAAATGCAAAGGCCTGTAAAACTCAACGTAGCCAAGAAAGACGAAATTTTGATTGCGAGAGAAATGAAAGATATTCAGGGCTTCTCCGAAGATGGAACACAAGTAGCTCTAAAACACAAGTAATCCCTTAAAGGGAAACAATGCCGTGAATCTTTTAATTGCCACCATGCTCGAAGTCAACGTGTATTGGAAAGAACCCATAGCGATCCGTGTGGTCGAATTTCGCCAAGTACTCAAGATGGATTCTAATACTTTGTCTAATTTTAATAATTGACGAATACACTCATTTCTCTATGATTTGTCTCATGCGAAGCAAATCTGAGTTATTTGCGAAATTTAAAGAGTATGAAGCTATTGTTAATGTAAAATTTTCGCAAAGAATCTGGAACTTGTGCTGTGAATAAGATACACAATACCACTTCAACGAACAAATGAATTATTACAAAGAGAGAGGTATCCAAGAAGAAGACACAAAAGCTTATACTCCGCAGGAAAATGGAATATCGAAGCGATTCAATAGAACATTGCTAGAAAAAATACGCACAATGCTGGTAGAATTCAATGCCCCAAAGGAAATGTGGAAGAAGTTGCTTAAATGTCTTTCCATTTGTTAAAAAGAAGCCCTAACAGAAGCATTAAAGAAATGAAAATTACGGCTGAATTATTGTACGGATATAAACCAGTTGTGAAGAAATTGAGAATTTTCGGATGCAAAGCCCAAATTTGGATACCAGATCAGAAGAGAAAAAAGCTTCACCCTTAAAGCATGAAATGTGTTATGATTGGATATACAAATAATGGATAAAGAATTTGGAATACAAAGACCAGAAAGGTAATACATCTAGTGATATAAAGACTACCTAAAATTCGTATCCATTTTGTTGCGATTCACAAAAGAAAGGACAAATTCGTATAGTACCCACTTGCCGTAACGAGCAAGAGAGGGAGGGAGGGAGAGGGGAGAGAGGGGGTGTCGTAACTGCAAGAATGAATGGGAATGAAAGTATAAATGAAGATGAGGACAGTGTAAATGATCCCGAGCTAGATGGAAATAAATCCGAAATAAATCAATCCATTAAAGATCTTGATAAAGAAAATAGTGAAGACGAACTGGAAGAATCTAAAGAAAACTTGCCATCATTGAGATGAGAAGGATAGTGGCAAAAGGTTTCTTACAAAAACAAGGCATTGATTACGAAGATACCTTTGGATCAATGGCGAAGTTATCAACTATAAGAACCGTTTTGACTGTTGCCGTACAAGGACAGCATAATTTCCATCAAGAGGATGTGAAAATGGCTTTTCTCCATTTTAAGTTAAAAGAATACTTATACATGTATCCACCAAATGGTATAACGTTGAAGAGAGATAACATTTTCAAATTAAACAAGTCTTTATACGGGTTCAAGCAGAGTCCTTAAGACCTTAAAAATGGATCTGTCCAATCAATTTGAAATGTCGGACTGTGGAAGTCTCAAAACCATTTTTGTCGTTAAAATAAATTATAATTCCGAGAATGGTACATGGAGTTGTCGCAAGGAAGCAACATTGAATTTTGTGAAAGTTTGGAATGTAGGAATGCAAACCTGTAAATTCACCTATGTCGTATTTCCTGGATCTGAGCCATTCAACTTATATAGAAAACTGTTGGGATGCTTAATATATGTAATGCTATGTATTCGTCCCGACATTTGCCTTTATATCGGATATATGGCTCAATTCCAGGATAATCCAAAAGAAATACATTGCAAAATCTAAAAGATACTTTTGAGATACATCAAAGGTACAATTTATCTAAAATTAAAATTCGAAAGAAGAGAAGACGCTAAGCATCAATTGGATATGCAGATGCAGAATGGGCATCTGATTTGAAAGACAGAAAATCAGTTAGCGGATTAATATTTTAAGTATACGGTAATACTGTGTGATGGTCTAGCAAAAAGTAACACACTGTCGCCATATCTTCATCCGAAGCCCAATATATGGCTTTAAGTGCTTCAACAACTGAGGCACTATGGTTAAAGGGCCTTTGCAAGATATTGGTATTATAAATTCAAATTGTGCTGTAACCCTATTTGAAGATAATCAAGGCTGTATTTATGAGTCGAAAAACACCGAATGTAAACTTTGGAAACACATCGATATCCGGTATTGTTTCATTTGTGATCTTTTTGCGCAAGGCAACATAAATGTACAGTATATTAGTACGACACATCAATTAGCCGATATTAGTACTAATGCGTTAGGCGTTGAAAAGCTTTTTAGCTCCAAACTCTAATTGTCTGAGTGAGAGAGGGTATTGAAATACTTTGCATGTATACACTCGGCAAATGTTATATCAAGTTAGATTCGATTTGTAGCCGTTAAGCGAAGCGGGTTAGGTTAGGTTGAAAAGATGGTGCAGATGTTAATCCGCCCATGACACTATGGACATACACCTAAGCCAGTAATCGACTTGTTGTGCGCTCTAAAACCTGTAACCTCTAAAAGAAAATTTTAACTTAGGAATTCCGTGGTACTTACAAAATCCTTAATTGTTTTCAATACCACTCCCCTAAGTTGGTTCATGTCTGGTAATGTATCTTCACCATCTTCTCCGCATGCCCTACACATGCTATAACTTGCCGCACCGATTTTACATAAGTGAGCTCGTAGTCCTATGTGTCCCGTTGTTATACAAATAGCTATACAGACCTCCTTCTTGCTTCCTTTCAGTAAAAGCCTCGTCTTCTCACGATCTGGATCCCCCCATAGGATTTTCGCCATCCTACAATCGCCTTATCACCACACCACTTCACGCATTCCGTTATCGCCCGAACCTCCGCCTGCAGGACCGTATTATGGTCAGGCAGTCTAAAACAGATCTCAGTCCCTGGGTTCTCAATGTAAACCCCCAGGCCCACTCTGTCCTCTAGCTTTGAACCCCCCGTGTAACATGATCTTCCAGATGGCAATACTAGGGTTCGGTCAATTGAAGACTGTGCCGATGGCAGCAGTACTTCGCACTCGACTTCAAAGTTCATCTCTGGTATCGGATCGGAAACCTATACCCTTCCTTCCAGGTTTCCTATCGTCGCCTCGATTATACCGCGATGGTATGAGCTGCTCCCATCCTCAATCTATTCTCCCATCGCCTTAAGTCTCATAGCCGTAGTGGCGGCCTTACACTTAATCTGTCTAATCAATGGGTCGGATATCTAGAATAGTCTCCAGGGCCCTAGTGGGCTCTCTGCCAAGGCAACATGTTCTCTGAACTTGTTATATGGTCCTTATGTTGCTACTACTTAGGCGTAAGTAAGTATTGGTCTAATCACGCTCCTGTAGAGCCATTGGACTATCCTCGGATTCTGGCCCCATTTCGAGCCTGCGGCCCGTCTACATAGTGCTCAACATCTGTGAGCTTTGTCAGTACGCTCCTGAATATGACACTTCCAATTCAGTTTCCAGTCCAAGATCACACCTAAGTATTTGACCTTGCCAGATATCGAAATCGTCTTATTGAGGTGGTGGTGCGCTAAATTGGCCCACCTTCGTCTTCCTCGTGAACAGGAATTTTTTAGTCTTATCTGGGTTAACATTGAGACCTCTGGGTATAACCAAGTCATATGCCATATGCAAGACCCTTTCGGCCCTTCTGCATAGCTCTTACCTCCTACCATGCTTTCGGAGTATATGCCAGTCCTAAGCACAATGTGAAAATTTTGGCCCCTTATCATTTAGCTTGAACTTTAATCGGAATTTAGTATTGTAATGAAAAACACGTAATTTACAAAATCATTAAATATTTAAACATTATTCCAAGAAAGTAAAGTAGTTTTGAAGCTTATCCTTAAAAGTTGTGGCATTTGGAATTTTTCTCAAGTATGTTGGAAGGGAGTTCCAGAGACGAATTACATACACAAAAAATTGCCTATCAGAGACTAGGTAGAAACTTCTAAGCTGAATTAAGCAGTTTGTTCTCATGGAACTTACAAAGATCAACCTGTCAAAGATATTCAAGTTTACGTGTAAGTGTTATCCTATGCAAGGCAATCAAACTACAAAGATCTAGTATCCTTGCAAGATCCATCTTGAAAAATTAATTAGTTGGGAGTGGCACGCTGCTGGAACGTTTCATGTTACATGCAAATCTGACAATGTCGTTTGCAAGTTCTTTTAATCTATTTTTGTGGGCATAATCAAAGTAAGCAACTTATTCACTGCAGTAAAATATATTTGGCCGGAGATTCAGTTTTGGCGACAATGTACCTAACTGCCTGTGGTATAAAGTATTGCACATGCCATAGAGTCCTCAACATAGCTTTGACCTACAAAGCTATACATAAATATGTTTATTCTAAGACAAAGAAATATAGCACCTAAATTTCTAGCGAAGTTCACGTATTTAACAACGCTATCATTAAAAGTAAAGCTTAGAGATGAAGTATCCGAGTTATTTCTCGATATTACTATGCATTTTGTTTTGGATGGGTTGAGTGTTAAACCATTCTCAGAAGCTCATCTGTAATTGGCACCCAGGCTGAAATTAATTTGATCCACATAACTAAAAACCTAAACATGAATAAAATATCCGCCTCCATTTGGTCTTAGCTATGTTTATTTTCAGGCCTACTTTAGCCGCTTTCTAATTCAAGCGTTCCACTTTCGCTTTTATGTGCTCAAAGCAATGAGCAAAGAGGCATATATCATCCGCGTAGTTGATGTCTCTAAGGAAGTATTTTAAGCCCCAGGAAATGCCATAGGGTGCCTCAGCATTTGTTTCCTCTAAAGGCTAGTACTGACTTCGAGTTTACGCCCGAACAGTTGTCAAAACGCACTATAAAACCGTTTTTGAAATGACTACGAAATTTTTTTAAATAAGCAGCAGAACTGCTTTTTACAAAATGATTTCAACATGTTGATAGCAACATTGTCAAATTTCGTAGATTTTAAACAAGGCGTATTTAATAAGGTGGCCCAGCATCGGCGAATTGCTAAAACAAAGCATCTTTTTGGGAACTTGATATGTCAAAATTTGTAAACAAGGGGAAGAAAATTTGATTCGGCCTGACATTTAAAATTTTCGGCAAATAGGTTTCGACCAATCAGAGCGAGAAAAAAGAAGTTGATTGATTTTTGAGTGTAAAAAAAGACACATATTTAAAAATATTCAAAACACCAATTAGCTTCAGAGGCTTCACCCACAAAACTGACTAGAACATTGAGGTCCGGCCTGTGTGGTGTTCATTGCTGTTGCGAGGAGCTTAGCTGGTTGTGGATAGTGGAATGCTCGTAGCAGCTGCAACGGCAGTGTTGGACAATCAACGGTATAGAGCGGAGAGTCTCAGTGATAGGCCGGGTGGTACCGACTTACTTTACTTTACTTTAATTGGCTACGACAGAATATTTGTTCCACTAGCCGAACGTAGAATAGCGTTCCAAGCGCCTCGATCTTCTGCGCTCATTCTAAAATCTCTGACACCTTGTTTCAAGGTGTCTCCCACAACTTTATCATTCCATCGAGCTTTTAGTCTTCCCGGTTTATGTGTACCACCGTGTTTGTCTCAAAAGACTTCTTTGCTGGAGCTTCTTCATCCATTCTGACAACATGACCTAGCCAACGCAGCCGTTGTATTTTGATGCGTGTAACTATGCTATCGTCGACATATAGCTCATACAACTCGTGGTTCATACGTCGCCTATATTCTCCGTTAACGCAAACTGGTCCATATATTTTACGAAGAATCTTTCTCTCAAATACTCCAAGCACTGCCTCATCTGCTTTCACAAGTACCCATGCTTCAGAACCATATAACAGCACAGATAGTATCAGTGTCTTGTAAAGTGTAGTCTTCATCTGTCGATAGGTGGCCTTGTTTCTAAACTGCTTACTTAGTCCAAAGTAGCATCTGTTTGCCAGTATTATTCTTCGCTTTATCTCAAAACTGGTGTCATTCGTTTCGGTTACGACGATCCCGAGGTAGATAAAGTTACTGACTCAAAATTGTGGTTCCCAACTTTCTCCATTTTCTTTATCTGCTTTTTGGGAGTTGAAACCATCCATTACGTCTTATCTCCATTTACTGCCAGACCCATTTTCACTGACTCTCTTTCGATTCTTTCAAAGGCTGCAGTTACTACTTCCGGTGACCGACCTATGATATCGATGTCGTCGGCATAGGCGAGTAGCATGTGATCTCTTGTGAGTAGTGTGCCATATCTATTCACATCTGCATCTCGTATAATCTTCTCCAGCAGGATATTAAAGAGATCCCACGATATTAAACCTGAAACCTCGTTTGGTATTAAATGGTTCGGAGAGATTCTTTCCTATTCTTACTGAGGAATGCGTATCAGCAAGTGTTATTTTGCAGGGATACCAAACTCAGACATGGCTTGAAATTCCTTTGAACGTAAAGGAGTATCGAAGGCGGCTTTGTAGTCAACAAAGAGATGGTAGGTGTTAATTTGTCCTTCTCGGGTCTTTTCCAGGATTTGGCGCAGTATGAATATCTGGTCTAGGGTGGATTTACCAGGTTTGAAGCCGCATTGATAGGGCCCAATTATCTCATTGACTATAGGTTTTAATCTTTCACATAGTACGCTCGAGAGTATCTTGTATGCGATGGGGAGGAGACTTATTCCTCTGTAGTTGGCACATTCCGTCTTGTCTCCTTTCTTGTGTACGGGACAGAGTATGCTGAGGTTCCAATCATCGGGTATGCGTTCTTCTAGCCAGATTGCGCAGATAAGCTCCTCTCTCCTTTTCTCCCGATACCTCTTCTTCATCTGGTGCGTTGCTACTGATTGCTGTAGCCTCTTCTTCATATGGTGCGTTGATACTGAAGCCGCATTCTTGGCTTCAGTATCATCTCGACGCTCTTGGTCGTACCATGGGTTTTTTGGAGGAGGCTTCCGGTACCCAAGTACGGATTTCGCGACATTTTCCATGGAGTGGGCAATAGTTTGCCACTGCGCCATTATATCATCGGAACAAGGAGTGCTTTCATGAAGCAGTTGGGTCAGTCAAGTGGAGTATGCCGCTGCCATTTGTTGTGTTTGCAGCTTTTCAATGTCCAGCTTCCGTGCAGTGTCAGATCGTACTTTTCTCGCCATGTTCAAATGGGTGCGAACCTTTGCTGCAACAAGGTAATGATCCGAATCTATATTCGCTCCACGGATCGATCGTACATCTAACACGCTGGATGAATGCCTTCCATCTATCACAACGTGATCAATTTGGTTTCTCGTGTTTTGATCGGGTGACAGCCATTCGGCTTTGTGAATATTTTTATGTTGAAATCTGGTGCTACTAACTACCATGTTTTTTGCCGCGGCGAAATCTATCAGCCTCAACCCATTACTGGACGTTATCTCGTGGAGGCTAAACTTTCCGACTGTTGGACCAAAAACGTCTTCCTTCCCGCTTTTCGCATTAAAATCTCCCAGAACGATTTTTTATTATATATTATACTAGCTGACCCGGGCCCGCTCCGCTGCGCCTCATTTTACTTTATATGGAACAAAAGTTTCCTTGGAATATTTATTTTCGACCATTAAAGTGCTTTTAGTGAAATGCCATGCTACGAATATAGTATATCGCTTGACTAATTGTTTAACAATATAACTGCCTTTGTCCGAATCCCATATGATCTTTATTGGTCTACGAATTTAAGTTTGGGTGTAAGGTGTACTCCATTCTTAAAATACTTTATTTCAGCCTGCTACTCTCATGATATCTAATTCAGGGGTGTTTGTGGTCCCCCAGGCACTTGGCCCTGAAAAAATATCACCATCGTGCTCTTCTTTCAAAAACCATTTACTTTAACCCCATACTGCCATTGGTTTAGGGGAGTTTACACGATGAGGAGTTCCCCCCACACATGGCCCAAAATAGGTTATCAAATTCGTTTTTTAATCTTAAATACCACATATTGGCATGGTCGAAAAATGTTTACCCTTTGCGGGGTGTTTTGGGAAAGGGGTGATGCCCTTAATACATGGTCCTAAATTTAGATATCAAATTCGTATTCTATTCCCAAATACCTTTATTTGAGCCCCATTTTGCGATGGTCACTAAAAATTGCTGTTTGTGGGGGATTTTGGGAAAGGGGTTGGCCTCCAGAAAATTGGTCCCGAAAGTGGGTATCAATTCTTGCTCTACCCCCCAATACCTTTCATTTAATCTCCACATTGACATGGTCGGTAAATATGCCCGATTTAGGGGTGTTGTAGGTATTGGGGTGGTCCCCCAAATACTAAACCCGGAAAATATATCAGCAATGTGCTCTATTCCCATATATCTATATATTATTTATTTGAACCCCATATTGCCATTGGCCTCAAAATTGGATATCAAATTCGTTTTCAAATCTCATTTAAACTCTTTATTGCAAAAGTCAGCAAAAGTCAAAAACTATGAATATTTAGTTTCACTCTCTTTACGACCCAAATTGTCTTGGTGAGCAAATACGTCCTATTTGGGGGTTGTTATGGTGGTGGGACGGCCCCTAGACAGTTGCTTCCTAATGTTGATATCAGATACGTGGTCTACTCCCAAATACCTTTAATTTGAGTCTCATATTTGGATATCAGATTCTAATTCTTCACTCAAATGCCTTTTATTTAAGCACCATATTCCCATTGTCAGTAAATAAGTCCTATTTGGGGGGTGTTTTGGGAAAGGGATCCACTCTCTCAGAAACGTGGTCCCACATTTGGGTGTCAGATTCGTATTCCACTCGCAAATACGTTTCATTTTGCCATGGTCGGTAAATATGTCCGATTTGGCGGTGTTTTGGGGCTTGGGGTGGTCCCCCTAGCACTTGGTTCGACAATTGGATATCAGATACGTTTTCCTATCGTAAATTTGTCCCAATTGGGGTATGTTTTTGGGGAGAGGCGGCCCCCCAAACACTTGGTCCTATATTTTGATATCAGATTCGAATTGTACACTCAAATACCTTTTATTTAAGCTACATATTCCCATGGTCAGTAAATAAGTACTGTTTGGGGGTGTTTTGGGGAAGGGGTGGACCCCCAGAAATGTGGTCCCACATTTGGATATCAGATTCGTATTCTACTCGTAAATACCTTTCATTTGAGTCTCATATGGCTATGGTCGGTAAATACGTCCGATTTGGGGGTGTTTTGGGGGTTGGGGTGGTCCCCCTAGCACTTGGTCCGACAATTGGATATCAGATACGTTTTCTTATTCTAAATACCTTTCATTTAAGTCCCATATTGTCGTGATTGTTCTTAATATATGTTTGGTAGTTTTGGTGGTTTTAGGGTACTATATGAGAGCACACAAAATTTCACTTAAATCGCACCACCCATCTCCGAGTTCTGGCGTTTCTGAAAATTAGGGTAAGGGGGAGAGTCCGCCGTCCCTTCAGATATCAAAAAATCTAGTACCCTATTTTCACCACGGGGTCAATATGTACCATCTGTGAAAATTTCAAGAAAATCGGTTCAGGCGTTTCCGAGTCTATAAGGAACACACAAACATACAAACAAACAAATCTACAAATAAACACAAATTGATTTTTATATATAAGATTTTGAGGGCAATGGTAATATGGGGTTCAAATAAATGATATATAGATATATGAGAATAGAGCACGTTGCTGATATATTTTCCGGGCTTAGTGTTTGGGGGACCACCCCAATCCCTAAAACACCCCTTAATCGGGCATATTTACCGACCATGTCAATGTGGAGCTTAAAGGAAAGGTATTGGGGGTGGATCAAGAATTTATACCCATTTTCGGGACCAATTTTCTGGGGGTCTACTCCTTTCCCAAAATACCCCACAAACAGCAATTTTTTACTGACCATCGCAATATGGGGCTCAAATAAAGGTATTTGGGAGTAGAATACGAATTTCATATCCAAATGTATGACCAAGTATTTAGGGCATCACCCCTTTCCCAAAACACCGCCAAAGGGGAAAATTTTTCGGCCATGCCAATATGTGATTCAAATAAATGGTATTTGAGATTAGAAAACGAATTTGATATCCTATTTTAGGGCCATGTGCTTGGAGGACACCTCATCTTGTAAACTCCTCTTAACCCAATGGTAATATGGGGTTTAAATAAATGGTATTTGAGAGAAGATCACGATGCTGATATTTTTTCAGGGCCAAGTATCTGGGGAACACCACTAAATCAGAAATCATGAGAATATCGGGCTGAAATGAAGTATTTTAAGAATGGAGTACACCTTATATGCAAACTTAAATTAGTAGACCAATAAAGATCATATGGGATTCAGATAAAGGCACTTATATTGTTAAACTCTGAGTCAAGTAAGCATGCTATTTCACTAAAAGATCTTTGAAAATAAATATTCCAAGGAAACTTTTGTTCCATGTAAAGTAAAAGAAGGCGCAGTGGAGCGGGCCCGAGTCAGCTAGTATATATATACATATACTAGAGAAGTACAAGGCAGATATAACCTCCTTACAGGAAGTGCGTTGGACTGGGAATGGCGTCACTACAACACCAAACGGTGACGAACTATACTATAGCTGCCATAACACGAGGCATAAATTTGGCTGCGGTTTTGTGGTTAGTCGGGGACTGAAACACCTTGTCGCCAGCTTTACTCCCGTGGATGATATGCTAGATACAATCCGCATAAAAGCCAAATTCTTCATTATCAGCCTTATTTGTGCCCATGCCCCGACGGAAGACGAAGACAAGCAGACTAAGGATATTTTCTACAAGCGCCTAGAGAGAGAATATGACCGCTGCCCCGCTCATGTTATTAAAATCGTTCTGGACGGTACCGACTCTTGCACAAATACTGAGTGCCTATGATGCTCGATATGACAAGGCGGGTTATTCGTGCCTTTAAAAACCAAAGGCCACTCTGTTCGCGCGGCGATCAGTCCTTTGGAATGGAACGAGCTTGCTCACCTATAGGAGCCTGACAAGGGTCGCCACATCCACATGAAAATGTGACTACAACAACCCACAAAACCACCAAGATGGCAGGTTTAAATAGTTTACAAATACAACAAATATAATTTTTGCTCACATATCAGTGAGTGCAGCCTAATTCAAGTCCGAACGGCGTTCCGCAGTGCGACACCTATTTGGAAAGAAGTTTTACGTGGCACAGTACCTCAGTACTGTAGATAGCTGCCAAGTGAATGCTAACAAATGGCTCAAGTAGGAAGATTGTGATTAGATCTTTTGGATATCTGTCGGATTATCAGGTCATTTGAAAAGGACAGTTAAAGTTTGTTGGGCACGAGGTTTTTGTGGCCGTTCAGAATGCATGTAGTATGCTGCCAAAATACTAGGTAACTTGGTAGGTTCAGGGGGCCTCTCCTGTGGAGGAGCTGCTGCTCTCGCTCGTGAATGTCCTGCAAAGCCATTGCAATGTCAAGGCTTTGATCTTGCGCTGGTAACATGGCAGACTTAAGCTCGATTTGTGGGGGTGAGGAGGAGTCATGGGCGGTTGAGCACCTATTGTGAGACTGTACTGAAATTGCGAGAGTAGGTGCAGGATTATGGCAACACAAAATCTATTTTCGTGTCTAAATTATCTTCATGCAAAAGTCCTTTCACCATTCTTGACTACTAAAGCTTTAAATTACATATTGGAAGGAGCTTCTCCAGACCTCCTGGCCGTTTTGTCAGTTTTGTCATGCATGTTGGCTCCTTATTTTCTTCATTGTAATGTCTTCTTCATTTTATAAATTATTTATTTTGAAGTTTATATTTTTGTACGGCGAATATCAAATTCTCTCAGCTGGGTTGATGCGGCCACCGATAAATACGCCTTGAGTAAATATGTACTTATGAAAAAGTTCAAATATGCTTGATACACTAAATTTCGGGTTTGATACCCAAACAAAGTTCTCGATACTCACAGTATCCGTGTTCATTCACAATACCCGTGTATATTCACAGCTGAATTGAGATATAAAGGGTGGTACTGTATTCGCTTCTAGAGACATTTTTTCATTATTAGATTTTGTAGATAATAGATTTTGAAGCAAAAAAGTTTGTTGATTCAGTAGGACATTCAGTCATTATTTAAAAACAAAATTTCATTAATGTATTATGAGATCATTGAAATTTTTGTAGTGTTTCAGAATAGTAACCGTGAAAAACTTGTGTTTTCAGCGGTGAAAAACGAACATAGTACCAGCCACAAATGAAAAAATATTTTATTGTAGTTCATTTGATTACAAAAAAGAAAATGCGTCCACAACTTTAGAAAATGTTCTAGACATTTGTAGCCCATATCTTAATACGAGGGTTGCACTTGATATTCCGGGATTAGAGAACACAAAAACAAATATTAATCGTCTAAGATCGCTTTATTGTTTTGTATTTTTTACGTACAGGAATAAAAAGAAGACATTCGGTTCCAAGTCAGGACTATACGGTGGATGACTCATCAAATCGATGTTTTGAGTGCTCAAAAATGCAGTTGTTTCGTATTTTTGGAGCCTTTCTTTCGACCAATCGGCACGAGCCTTTTTTTGAGCCATTGACAAATTGTGTGGGATGGAACTCGAACAAATTTTTTTGACGGTAAAATGTACATGCAATATTGATTGTATGCTGGTCATACTAATGCCTACGGTTGTTTCAATCTCACGATAGGTCACATGACGATCTTGCAATATCAGTTGGCGAACAACATTAATGGTTTTTGGAACAACAACTGATTTTGGACGACCTTCACGAAATTCGTTTTGGAGTGAACTACGGCCTCGGTTGAATTTACCATACCATAGATAAACATTGGTCCTTCATGGAGCTTCATCGCTAAAAATTTAATTCAGTTCATTGATGCACTGTTGTTGAATTAATCCACGTCGAAAGTTGTAAAAAATAATCGCACGAAAATGATCCCGATTTAAATCCATTTTTTTTTTTTTTTTTTTTGGACGAGATGAATCTTTAAAGTTACTGTAAACAATACAAATACCGCTCGTATGTCAAAACGTTCTGAGTACGTATAACTCCAAAAATGATAAGCTTTACGATAGAGCTGTCAGTTGGTAGATTGCAATACAAGGGTTGTCCAATCCCCAAATATAAAAGGCAACCCTCATAATGGTGAGATACAGTTAGTTTTTGACCTCCTATTGCCTCTATAACTATAACCGATTTATACTATATTTTACGGAAAATAGTGCGTGGCAATATGTAGAAAATCGGCCTTATTATGTAAAATACTAGCTGACCCGGGCCCGCTCAGCTGCGCCTTCTTTTACTTTAAATGGAACAAAAGTTTCCTTGGAGAGAGGTGGTCCCCCAGATACTTGGCCCCGAAAAAATATCAGCATCCTGCTCTTATTCTTTTAAATACCATTTATTTAAACCCCATATTGGCATTGGCTGAAGAGAAGTTTACAGGATGAGGCGTCCCCCAAACACGTGGCCCCAAAATAGGTTATCAAATTCGTTTTCTAATCTCAAATACCTTTCATTTGAGCCACATATTGACATGGTCGAAATATTTTTTCCCTTTGGGGGTGTTTTGGGAAAGGGGTGATGCCCTAAATACATGGTCCTACATTTGGATATCAAATTCGAATTATACTTCCAAATACCTTTATTTGAGCCCCATATTGCGATGGTTAGTAAAAAATTGCTGTTTGTGGGGTAGGGAAAGGGGTAGACCCCCAGAAAATTGGTCCCGAAAGTGGGTATCAACTCTTGCTCGACCCCCCAATACCTTTCATTTATACCTTTCATTAGGGGTGTTTTGGGGAGTGGGGTGGTCGCCCAAATTCTAAGCCCTGAAAATATATCAGCAACGTGCTCTATTCTCATATATCTATATATCATTTATTTGAACCGCATATTGCCATTCGCCTCAAAATTGGATATCAAATTCGTTTTCTAATCTCATTTAAACTCTTTATTGCAAAAGTCAGCTAATATGTCCGGTTTGGGGTATTGGCCCTAAAAACTATGAATATTTAGTTCCACTCTCTTTACGATCCAAATTGTCTTGGTGAGCAAATACGTCCTATTTGGGGGTTGTTATGGTGGTGGTACGTCCGCTAGACAGTTGGCCCCTAATGTTGATATCAGATATGTGGTCTACTCCCACATACCTTTAATTTGAGTCCCATATTTCCATAGTCGGCAACATAACCGGCTTGGGGGTGTTTTGAGGAATGGGCGGCCACGCAGTGAGTAGGCCTTGAAAAAATATAAAGGTGTTCTACTCTAAAAACCCTCTTATTTGAGCCTCATATTGCAATAGTCAGCATATACTTCCTAGTTGGGTGGTGCTGGGGGGGTGGGGTGGCCCCATAAACACTTTTCCTGAATATTGATATCAGATTCGTGCTTTACTTCCAAAGACCTTTCATTTGAGCCCCATATTGCTATGGTCGTACATTTGTCCCCATTGGGGGATGTTTTTGGGGAGAGGCGGCCCCCCAAACACTTGGTCGCATATTTTGATATCAGATTAGAATTGTACACTCAAATACCTTTTAATTAAGCCCTATATTCCCATGGTCAGTAAATAAGTTCTGTTTGGGGGTGTTTTGGGGAAGGAGTGGACCCCCAGAAACGTGGTCCCACATTTGGATATCAGATTCGTATTCTACTCGAAAATACCTTTCATTTGAGTCTCATATTGCTATGGTCGGCAAATACGTCCAATTTGGGGGTGTTTTGGGGGTTGGGGTGGTCCCCCTAGCACTTGGTCCGACAATTGGATATCAGATGCGTTTTCTTATTCTAAATACCTTTCATTTGAATCCCATATTGTCGTGATTGGTCTAAATATATGTTTGGTAGGTTTAGAGTGGGGCAGCCCCCCTAGGTACCCCATCCGAAATTTGGATACCAAATTTTTAATTTTAGGGTACTATATGAGAGCACACACAATCGCACCACGCATCTCCGAGATTTGGCGTTTCTGAAAATTAGGGTAAAAGGGAGGGTCCGCCCCTTCAGATATCAAAAAATGTAGTACCCCATTTTCACTACGTGGTCAATATGTACCATCTGTGAAAATTTCAAGAAAATCGGTTCAGCCGTTTCTGAGTCTATAAGGAGCACACAAACATACAAAATTGATTTTTATATATAAGATGGTTATGGTTAAAATAGGTTTATTTAACAGTTCTATAAACGAAATAAACGGAGGCCACCGTAGCGCAGAGGTTAGCATGTCCGCCTATGGCGCTGAACACCTGGGTTCGAATCAAAGAGGTGTCGCACTGCAGCACGCCGTTCGGACTCGGCTATAAAAAGGAGGTCTCTTATCATTGAGCTTAAACTTGAATCGGACTGCACTTATTGATATGTGAGAAGTTTGCCCCTGTTTCCTAGTGAAATGTTCATGGGCAAAATTTGCAAATAAACGAAATATGTCAAATAAACATATTTCATGTTTGTTAGAAAAATGAGTTTTAGTGCAATCAAAACGACGAATGGGTATTTTTCTAGAACTGTGCTAGAAAAATTCTAGCTCTAGTTAGGAGAAAGGTATCGTTATAAGGTCATGTTTTGCGGGACAATTGGCTTGCTTGAAGGACGGCTCAAAAAATTAAACAAAACAATTTCTCAAAATGTTTAGGAATGAAATTTCTGGAAACCGTTTTATAATCTTGTTGGACTTGGTGGTTTCTATATTAAAAAGAATAAATTTATGGCAATAAGCCTACTACCATTAATATCCACTTTTCTTCGCTAAATGGTCATAAAACATAGCAGCTAAGGAAATAAAAAGTATTTCTTTATAAATATTTCTTTTCAAAAATTAATTTTTTTTTTTTTACATTTTTGTTAAAAAAAAATTAAAACAAGTTAAAACCCCTTAAGATCGGCCATGCCGAACGTTGGATACCTACCACCTCGGGTATATATGTAGAACACCTTTCGTTATAATGCGGTGCAATATGCTTAATTTATGCCTCCATAGCAGCTATAATGAAATATGGTCCGATTTGGACCAAATTCGGCACGGGCATTGAGTGGTCTTTTTGGTAGCCATATCCAAATCTGAACCGATCTGGGCCAAATTAAAATCGGATGTCGAAGGGCCTAACACAATTCACTGTTCCAAATTTCGGTGAAATCGGACAATTTTGAGCCCAAAACTGTAAATCGAAAGCTGCCGAAGGGCCTAACACAACTCACTGTCCCAAATATCAGCAAAATCGGAACATAAAGGTGGCTTTTATGGGCCTAAGACCTTAAATCGGGGATTGGATCTATATGGGGGCTATATCATGATTTAGTTCGATATAGCGCATCTTCAACTCTCAACTTAACCTGTCTATGGATAAAAAATAATCTGTGCAAAGTTTCAGCGCAATATTTCTATTTTTAACGACTGTAGCGTGATTGAAACAGACGGACATGGCTAGATCGTCTTAAATTTTTTCAACGATCAAGAATATTTTTTTTTGTTTTTGTCAGCCAACACGCAGGGGATGTCCCCTATGAATGCAGCGCATTGCGTTGGCGAGAGGAAATTAGGAATTGGAAGGGGGAAAAGGATGTCAAAGTGGGTGTGAAAAACATTAGCCGGAAGTCGATTCCACATACGAACGGTTCGGGCGACATAAGAATTCTCTCACTAATGCATTGTGCGGTCTGCTGGCCAATCAAGTACATACGGGTGTGAGTTCCTGGAATGTCCAGTATCCCTGACATATATCCTTACATCAGGAATAAGAAGACGAATATCAGACGAACACACACCATGAAAGTACCGATAGAACAGCGCCAAATACATGTTAAGCCCAACGGACATCACTTCGTATTTTCATGCCCAGAACATCAAGAGCTTCTGATTGCTCAACATCTACACCGTTGATAGAGAAAGATGATCGTAATGGGGCAGCAAATCGTTTGTGTGACAACAAGCAGCACTGAGTCTTCCGTGCATTAAAATCTACTCGATTCATTCGACCCAACTCAGAAATGGCCAGCAAATCCTGGCAGAGTGTATCGTCCATAACCCGCCTCTTGTCCTCAATCTCTCGAAGACTTGGCCTATGGTCGAATGAGTACGAATGACAGAGATTAATGTCATCTGCAAATGAGTAGATCGGATTCGATGTCTGACCAAACAGATCGTTGATGAAGATTAGAAAAAGAGAAGGAGAAAGAACAGAGCCCTTGGGTACACCTGCGGTCAATTTGCGCTCATTGAATGGGAACCCATCTATAACAACTCGAATAGTGCGATCTCTGAGAAAGCTCGAAATAAATCGAACGAAGCCATTACCGACACCAAATGCTATAAGCTTTGATAGTAGTGCACCGTACCAGACCCTATCAAATGCCTTGGAGATATCTAGAGCCACAACCTTACTCTCACCAAACTGGTGGATTGAGCGACTCCAACGTTCCGACAGAAGTGCCATGAGGTCACCCGTAGAGCGATTTCTGCGGAACCCATTCTGTTGGTCGCTAAGATGGCCATTAGACTCTAAATACCTCACAAGACGGTAATTAACCATGCTCTCCATGACCTTGGAGAGAGCGGAGCATATCGCAATTGGCCGATAATTCGCAGGGTTGCTTGCCTCACCCTTCTTGGGTATTGGCTGAACGTTCGCAACCTCCAACGCGCTGGGAAGACTCCCGCACAGTAGGCATGATTGAAAAGGTTGCGTAATGGACGAGCGAGCGTCGAAGAACACTTGCGTAAGACAAGTGTTGATATGCCATCCGGGCCCGGGGATTTATTTACGTCTAGATTTTCAAGAACCCTTTTAACTCCACGAGTTCGAAAAATTTTTTTGGGCATGATGCCAGATATATTTTCGATTGAGGGGAGTGGTTGATTGCTATCCGGCAGGGAAGAATTACCTGCAAATATATCAGCTAACAGGTTAGCCTTATCAACCGGGTCAGTGAACGTTTGATCGTCCTTAACAAGAGTTGGAATAGATGAAGACCTACCCTTTACTCTTTTCACGAACGACCAAAAGCTCTTACTTCCTCATGTAGAAGCAAGAACATTAGTACACAGACGCTGTTCGTAAAAAAATTTTTCGCTCCTACGAAGCACACGAAGATCTTGCCTGTTTGCGAAGCAATGCAGTATTGGAATTTTTATCCAAGCGCCAGTTCCTGAATGCAACCTCTTTCGATCTGACAGCATCTCTGCATGTCTGGTTAAACCACCTTTTGTCGTCTGATTTAGCCGTCCCATAGATGGGTCTAATTAAACTTTCCATTCCAAATTTCAGTAAAATACAGTAAAACAAGCCGATGTTGGCATGTCCATCCCTTCGTCAGTTGAAATATGTATATAGTTTTATTAGTATAGTTGAATCTAATAAAACTCATGATTTGTCATCAAGAATTCTTAAGGCACTAAGTCGACAGATCGGTCTATTTGGTTATAGCTATATCTAAATATTGGCCGATGTAACCCCCCCAAGACCTTAACCTGCGTGCAGCAAGAAAAATTTTTGGCAAATCTTACATTATACTTTCTCTGGCAAAACAAATCCGTCTTCAATTTCAAGCAAACACTACCATATATCACCCTTTCCGTTTCTCTCTTTTAGCTAATAATCCTCAGAAAGTATGTTTTGTTTAATATGGTCGAGTTTCTCCATTCTACAAATTAATAGTGATTTCGATTCTGATAAAATGTTACACTAATATTGCACTTATACGGGACAAGATTTTGCGAATGTCGCCCCTACCATTTCATAGTGTTAAACTCTTTGCATTTTCAATAGACCATGTTCATTTGCCCATATGCTGTCATTTTGACAAAATAATACGATAAAAGTCGCATCCTTGTCTTCGGTTAATTATCTTTCTAGCAATGCATCAAATATGCTCAAATAAAACACTTTTTCCATTTTACATATTTATTATTAACTCTTTACACCTTTTTGCCAAAAATTAAAAAATGTTGTCGTATTCTTCTTTTGTTGGAACAAAATTTGCCTGAATGATAGCCGCTGATTTTAAGTGCGTCATTGTCCACCGTAGACTTGGCACGGTGTAAGAAATGCAACATTTTCCATTCTCTGACCATTCCATTCCATTCAAGACCATTACAAACGAACACTACACCCGGAGGTGGAGTAACATTCTTTTGGACAAACGAACACAAATTCTAAATTTTGTGATAGAAAACATGTTTTCATGCTCAGTTCTAAAGCATTTTTGCACTATCTGTCAGCGAATTTTGGTTGTGTGTTTGTATAACAGTTAAGAACCATCACACGCACAAACAACGAAAAATGGCGCAAACTAGTAACATCCGCAAAACCAGAGTTCACTAATCACTGATTTTGACAGATAGTGCACTCAATATTTTGTTGTTGGGCAACTGCCACTACCTGTGTACACACTTACGCATTTCAAAAACCCAAACAATCAAAAAATGTAGTACCCCATTTTCACCACGTGGTCAATATGTACCATCTGTGAAAATTTCAAGAAAATCGGTTCAGCCGTTTCTGAGTCTATAAGGAGCACACAAACATACAAAATTGATTTTTATATATAAGATGGTTATGGTTAAAATAGGTTTATTTAACAGTTCTATAAACGAAATAAACGGAGGCCACCGTAGCGCAGAGGTTAGCATGTCCGCCTATGGCGCTGAACACCTGGGTTCGAATCCTGACGAGACCATTAGAAAAAATTGCCAGCGGTGGTTTTCCCCTCCTAATGTTGGCAACATTTGTGAGGTACTATGCCATGTAAAACTTCTCTCCAAAGAGGTGTCGCACTGCGGCACGCCGTTCGGACTCGGCTATAAAAAGGAGGTCTCTTATCATTGAGCTTAAACTTGAATCGGACTGCACTTATTGATATGTGAGAAGTTTGCCCCTGTTTCCTAGTGAAATGTTCATGGGCAAAATTTGCAAATAAACGAAATATGTCAAATAAACATATTTCATGTTTGTTAGAAAAATGAGTTTTAGTGCAATCAAAACGACGAATGGGTATTTTTCTAGAACTGTGCTAGAAAAATTCTAGCTCTAGTTAGGAGAAAGGTATCGTTATAAGGTCATGTTTTGCGGGACAATTGGCTTGCTTGAAGGACGGCAATTTTTAAAGCTCAAAAAATTAAACAAAACAATTTCTCAAAATGTTTAGGAATGAAATTTCTGGAAACCGTTTTATAATCTTGTTGGACTTGGTGGTTTCTATATTAAAAAGAATAAATTTATGGCAATAAGCCTACTACCATTAATATCCACTTTTCTTCGCTAAATGGTCATAAAACATAGCAGCTAAGGAAATAAAAAGTATTTCTTTATAAATATTTCTTTTCAAAAATTAATTTTTTTTTTTTTACATTTTTGTTAAAAAAAAATTAAAACAAGTTAAAATCCCTTAAGATCGGCCATGCCGAACGTTGGATACCTACCACCTCGGGTATATATGTAGAACACCTTTCGTTATAATGCGGTGCAAAATGCTTAATTTATGCCTCCATAGCAGCTATAATGAAATATGGTCCGATTTGGACCAAATTCGGCACGGGCATTGAGTGGTCTTTTTGGTAGCCATATCCAAATCTGAACCGATCTGGGCCAAATTAAAATCGGATGTCGAAGGGCCTAACACAATTCACTGTTCCAAATTTCGGTGAAATCGGACAATTTTGAGCCCAAAACTGTAAATCGAAAGCTGCCGAAGGGCCTAACACAACTCACTGTCCCAAATATCAGCAAAATCGGAACATAAAGGTGGCTTTTATGGGCCTAAGACCTTAAATCGGGGATTGGATCTATATGGGGGCTATATCATGATTTAGTTCGATATAGCGCATCTTCAACTCTCAACTTAACCTGCCTATGGATAAAAAATAATCTGTGCAAAGTTTCAGCGCAATATTTCTATTTTTAACGACTGTAGCGTGATTGAAACAGACGGACATGGCTAGATCGTCTTAAATTTTTTCAACGATCAAGAATATTTTTTTTGTTTTTGTCAGCCAACACGCAGGGGCTGACGAGAGGAAATTAGGAATTGGAAGGGGGAAAAGGATGTCAAAGTGGGTGTGAAAAACATTAGCCGGAAGTCGATTCCACATACGAACGGTTCGGGCGACATAAGAATTCTCTCACTAATGCATTGTGCGGTCTGCTGGCCAATCAAGTACATACGGGTGTGAGTTCCTGGAATGTCCAGTATCCCTGACATATATCCTTACATCAGGAATAAGAAGACGAATATCAGACGAACACACACCATGAAAGTACCGATAGAACAGCGCCAAACAACCCACATTGCGACAATGATGAAGGGAGGCAATAGAGTTGGATACCCCACTGTTACCAATTAACGCCATCGCTCTCCTCTGTACACGGTCCAGTAGCTCCAGGAAATATTTTGAAGCTCCAGCCCATATATGTGAGTTGTACTCCATTTTCGGCCTTATGAAAGTGGTGTAGATGTTAAGAAGATCAGACGGAGTGAAGTAATTCTTACACCGTTTAAGGAAGCCTAAACACTTGAATGCCTCTTTCGACACTTTGAATACATGTTAAGCCCAACGGACATCACTTCGTATTTTCATGCCCAGAACATCAAGAGCTTCTGATTGCTCAACATCTACACCGTTGATAGAGAAAGATGATCGTAATGGGGCAGCAAATCGTTTGTGTGACAACAAGCAGCACTGAGTCTTCCGTGCATTAAAATCTACTCGATTCATTCGACCCAACTCAGAAATGGCCAGCAAATCCTGGCAGAGTGTATCGTCCATAACCCGCCTCTTGTCCTCAATCTCTCGAAGACTTGGCCTATGGTCGAATGAGTACGAATGACAGAGATTAATGTCATCTGCAAATGAGTAGATCGGATTCGATGTCTGACCAAACAGATCGTTGATGAAGATTAGAAAAAGAGAAGGAGAAAGAACAGAGCCCTTGGGTACACCTGCGGTCAATTTGCGCTCATTGAATGGGAACCCATCTATAACAACTCGAATAGTGCGATCTCTGAGAAAGCTCGAAATAAATCGAACGAAGCCATTACCGACACCAAATGCTATAAGCTTTGATAGTAGTGCACCGTACCAGACCCTATCAAATGCCTTGGAGATATCTAGAGCCACAACCTTACTCTCACCAAACTGGTGGATTGAGCGACTCCAACGTTCCGACAGAAGTGCCATGAGGTCACCCGTAGAGCGATTTCTGCGGAACCCATTCTGTTGGTCGCTAAGATGGCCATTAGACTCTAAATACCTCACAAGACGGTAATTAACCATGCTCTCCATGACCTTGGAGAGAGCGGAGCATATCGCAATTGGCCGATAATTCGCAGGGTTGCTTGCCTCACCCTTCTTGGGTATTGGCTGAACGTTCGCAACCTCCAACGCGCTGGGAAGACTCCCGCACAGTAGGCATGATTGAAAAGGTTGCGTAATGGACGAGCGAGCGTCGAAGAACACTTGCGTAAGACAAGTGTTGATATGCCATCCGGGCCCGGGGATTTATTTACGTCTAGATTTTCAAGAACCCTTTTAACTCCACGAGTTCGAAAAATTTTTTTGGGCATGATGCCAGATATATTTTCGATTGAGGGGAGTGGTTGATTGCTATCCGGCAGGGAAGAATTACCTGCAAATATATCAGCTAACAGGTTAGCCTTATCAACCGGGTCAGTGAACGTTTGATCGTCCTTAACAAGAGTTGGAATAGATGAAGACCTACCCTTTACTCTTTTCACGAACGACCAAAAGCTCTTACTTCCTCATGTAGAAGCAAGAACATTAGTACACAGACGCTGTTCGTAAAAAAATTTTTCGCTCCTAAGAAGCACACGAAGATCTTGCCTGTTTGCGAAGCAATGCAGTATTGGAATTTTTATCCAAGCGCCAGTTCCTGAATGCAACCTCTTTCGATCTGACAGCATCTCTGCATGTCTGGTTAAACCACCTTTTGTCGTCTGATTTAGCCGTCCCATAGATGGGTCTAATTAAACTTTCCATTCCAAATTTCAGTAAAATACAGTAAAACAAGCCGATGTTGGCATGTCCATCCCTTCGTCAGTTGAAATATGTATATAGTTTTATTAGTATAATTGAATCTAATAAAACTCATGATTTGTCATCAAGAATTCTTAAGGCACTAAGTCGACAGATCGGTCTATTTGGTTATAGCTATATCTAAATATTGGCCGATGTAACCCCCCCAAGACCTTAACCTGCGTGCAGCAAGAAAAATTTTTGGCAAATCTTACATTATACTTTCTCTGGCAAAACAAATCCGTCTTCAATTTCAAGCAAACACTACCATATATCACCCTTTCCGTTTCTCTCTTTTAGCTAATAATCCTCAGAAAGTATGTTTTGTTTAATATGGTCGAGTTTCTCCATTCTACAAATTAATAGTGATTTCGATTCTGATAAAATGTTACACTAATATTGCACTTATACGGGACAAGATTTTGCGAATGTCGCCCCTACCATTTCATAGTGTTAAACACTTTGCATTTTCAATAGACCATGTTCATTTGCCCATATGCTGTCATTTTGACAAAATAATACGATAAAAGTCGCATCCTTGTCTTCGGTTAATTATCTTTCTAGCAATGCATCAAATATGCTCAAATAAAACACTTTTTCCATTTTACATATTTATTATTAACTCTTTACACCTTTTTGCCAAAAATTAAAAAATGTTGTCGTATTCTTCTTTTGTTGGAACAAAATTTGCCTGAATGATAGCCGCTGATTTTAAGTGCGTCATTGTCCACCGTAGACTTGGCACGGTGTAAGAAATGCAACATTTTCCATTCTCTGACCATTCCATTCCATTCAAGACCATTACAAACGAACACTACACCCGGAGGTGGAGTAACATTCTTTTGGACAAACGAACACAAATTCTAAATTTTGTGATAGAAAAGATGTTTTCATGCTCAGTTCTAAAGCATTTTTGCACTATCTGTCAGCGAATTTTGGTTGTGTGTTTGTATAACAGTTAAGAACCATCACACGCACAAACAACGAAAAATGGCGCAAACTAGTAACATCCACAAAACCAGAGTTCACTAATCACTGATTTTGACAGATAGTGCACTCAATATTTTGTTGTTGGGCAACTGCCACTACCTGTGTACACACTTACGCATTTCAAAAACCCAAACAATCACCATCAACCGTCAAATATCCATCACGCTTATCATCACATTCATCTTGGAATATGGATCAAGTATGTGACAAACAAAAATCTATGCAGAATCTGCCGTTTGAGTTGCGAGTATGATAAGAATGTTCCCAATTGGAATTAGGTATAAGTCTTTCACATACCCACAAAATTTTGCGAAATATCCGTGTACACTTTTGGAATAAGTACACTTCATCATTCTCTGGTATGCACATGGGTTGTGAGTTGTCGTGTAATGCGTGAATCACCCGTGAGTCACGTGATTCGTGAGTGAAATCCAAATCGTGATGGTGAGTGACCGTGATTGAATTAAAATTCTACGTGCGTGAGTGAGAAAAATCACGACTCACGAGGCCTAAAGCCGTACTGTCTTCGACTTTTCGACCCAAAACGCATTACAAAAAAATGGTGACGAGAAAATGTCAACACATTCCGAAGAAATTGGTACTGAGTTCTAAAGCCTAGTACTGACTTCGACTCTTCACACGAACAACTGTTAAAACGCACTATAAAAAAATGGTGACGAAGATATTGCGAACACATTGCGTACAAGTGGTACTAAGTTCTATGAGCAAAATAGTAGTGACATGTCGCTGCATCAGGATAAATTTCGCAGAATTTTAATTGGGAATGTAATCAAATTCTCACGAAATGGGCACCAATCAACTCTGTTTCAATGCTGATATCTTTGTTGCGAGTTGGTGGCTGGTGAGGAATAGAGTCCGTCGGATTTCGCAATAATTTAAAAGTCATTTTCGCTAGGAAGGATGTCAGTTCAAGGCTTTGCGCTTAAAAAATACGGAAAACCCAAATTTTTTGAGTGACGTCAAATCATACGGTATTTTAGCGATTGAATTCAGGCACGCTGTCATTATTGGAGAAGTATTAAAGAAGTAGAAACAATTTCTGTCTATGTATGGGTGATATATTTTATACATTAATATTCGTACGTTCACATGCTGTACAAATATATAAAAACATCTTTTCAACCGTGACTCGTGAGTGCCTCGTGTTTCGTGGGCCGTGCGTGAGTACTCTAGTGAGCGTTCGGGCCGAATCTTGCATACCCTCCACCATAGATCGCAATTGTCAAGTTTTTTGAATGACTTTTTCAATATATATATGAGCTACATTAAGTTTTGAACGATATGGACCGTACCTCCCTCAAAATTTCAGGCAAATCGAGTCAAAATTGCACCCTCCAGCGGCTCAGGGTGTCAAATTCGAAAATCAGTTTAAATTACAGCAATATAAGGTTGTCAACCGAGTGTTGCGTCCTCTAGAAACTCAAGAAGTCTAAACGGGAGATCGGTTTATATAACAGCTATATCAGGTTAAGAATTATGATTACGATTTGAACCATACTTAGCACAGTTGTTGGAAGTCCTATCAAAACACCTAGTACAAAATCGGATACGAATTGCGCCCTCTTGAAGCTTAAGAACTCAAGATCGGTTTATATGACAGATATCACAATACATGGACCGATTCGGCTCATTTACAATCCCAACCGACCTACACTAAAAACCACGAATATCCCTCGCCTCGATATCACTTTCGCACATTTAGTTCCTGCCCCATACGCTCACCTATTCATAGTTTCCATAATTTTATATGATATTTGTGACAAATAATTGCCGCTTAAGAAAAAAGCAGCAACTTGAAAATAATAAATCACCGTCATCACTAACCCCCACAACACCAATGAGCCTTTGATTATAGAAGAGTGTTCTTTAGTGCGATTTACGGGATCGGAAATGAACCCAATTGGAATACTTGGAACATGTTGTATCTTTTAATGCGTTTTTTACGATTTTAAGAAACCCAGGTATTAAACCCCTATTGTATTTAATCAGAATCTCCTTATTAGCACATGTTTTATGTGGGCAGAATTACCGCTTTTATATCGAATGAGATTTCGTCAAATATCGAATGGATTACCGCACTCGAAAACTGTCGTATCGAAAATTTTCAATTTCCTACCGATTATTTTTTGCATCAGAGTTGATTTAAACATATATTGTGGGGAAACAAAAGTGAATTTATAAATAAAACAAGTAAAAGCGTATTAGATTCGGCCGGACCGAATCTTATATACCCTCCACCATAGAGCGCATATGTCGAATTCTTTTCCCGATATCTCTTTTTAGGCAAACAAAGGATAAAAGAAAATAATAGCTATGCTATTGGAGCTAATTATATCAAGTCATGGTCCGATTCGGACCATAATTGAATTAAATGTTGGACACCATATATATACCAATTAGGATCATATTTAACACGCATGTTGAAGGTCATGGAAGAAGCCGTTGTACAAAACTTCTAAATCGGATAATGATTACGCCCTCTGGAGGCTCAAGAAGTCAAGATCCCAGATCGGTTTGAATGGCAGCTTTATCAGGTTATTGATCGATTTAACCATATTTGACACAGTTGGTGGAAATCACAACGTAGCACGTCGTTCAAAATTTCAACCAAATCGGATAGGAATTGCGCCCTCTAGACGCTCAAGAAGTCAAGATCCCAGATAGGTTTATATCACAGCTATATAAGGTTATGGACCGATTTCAACCATACTCAGCACCGATTTCAACCATACTCAGTTGGAAGTCATAATAAAACACCTAATGAAAAATTGCATCCAAATCGGATAAGAATTGTGCCCTCTGGTGGCTCATGAAGTCAAGTTCCAAGATCAGTTTATATGGGAGCTATATCAAAACATGGACCGATATATCCCATTTACAATCCCAACCGACCTACACTAATAAGAAGTATTTGTGCAAAATTTCAAGTGGCTAGCTTTACAGCTTTACAGACAGACAGACAGACGGACGGACGGACAGAGCTAGATCGACTAACATTTTATGACGATCAAGAATATATATACTTTATGGTGTCTTAGACGTATATTTCGAGGAGTTACAAAAAGAATGACGAAATTAGTATTCCCCCATCCTATGGTGGAGGGTATAAAAAGCATTCAGAAGAGGAAAAATTTGTGCATATTCGCAGGGAAATGTTAGATAAAAGAGATCCAATGACAGAGAGTCTTATTTAGATTTGCCGGGTAGATGACAGGAAGTGTTTCCAATTCAAACGACAACATATTTTTGTGTAAAAATATTTTTTATTGATTCAAAGTACAAAAAGTGTGGAAATAAACTGAATTCTTGAAATATACACTTTTGCTCGATATGACCAAATTGTTCCTTAACTTTTGTTCCGAGTCTTTAACGAAACGAACGAGTTGCAAGCTGTACGAATGTAATCTGCCGTTATTTGACCCATTCCTTTACAGCGGATTTCTTCAATGCATCCATACGGGCAAATATTTTAGTCCATGAGGGTATATACTTTGGTCAAAAGTGGCCCAAATGGAAAAGTCCGTCGGATTGGCATCTGGCGAATTGGACAGACATTTTGGACCAAATGAAGTGGGGAACATGATTTTTAACGATTCTTAGTTTACACGTGCGTTACATGACGTTGCCGAGTTTTTTGGCACATCCGTGATGACCGAAATATTTGCTCGCCCACGGGTCCCTACTTCTACACGCTCATTCTAATTTTTTTATGTACTCTTTAATTATAATTATATTATTTATCATTATTTTTTTTAATGTATATCATCGAGTTAACTTGAATTGCATTTTCTGAAATCATTTTGAAAAAAACACGAACTTTCCACAGTATTTTTTTTTCTATATAAAAATTCTCTAGCATATAATTGCCCTTCAATTGGAATATACAACCATTTGCGGTTTCTGCTTTACCGGCATTGATTTAAAATTCTACAATATATTCGTTTCAGGGTTAAATTTGAATTGATAACAATAGGCAGAAATATTACTCCAATGCCTCTTTCCAGACTCGAAAACAAATTGAACCGGTATTTGTGGTAATAAGTCATGTTAAAACTCGATAAAAATTAAATTTTAAACCAAATGAAAGAATCCCCAAAAAGATGAAATAAACCCCAATTTTTTTGGGACTTGTTTCATTTTTTATTAGGGAATTGTTTCATATTGAAATAATATCCCAACAGTATGGACGAAAGAAAGCCCAAAAAATATCAAATAATCCCCAAAATTACATTGGGGGTTTATTTAACTTTCGGTCGCTATTTAACTGGGGAGACCTTATATAACCTTTAAGATGGTGTCTTTCCTTGGCCACAATTTGGCAACATGCAAATGCAAAATTCACCAATGAATATCCCATTAAGGCGCAGAGGAAAAATTCTCTAATATCAATGCTCACATAAGCTCATTGATAGGGGGCCTCCTCTTTATAGTCGAGACCGAACTGCGTGCCGTAGTACGACACCTCTTTGTGGTGAAGTTTATACATGAGTGTCATACCAAATGGTACAGTACCTCACAATGTAGCCAGCATTAGGAGGGGATGAAAACCGCTGATTTTATTTTTCTTATATTCTTACCAGGATTCGAACCCAGGCATTCAGCGTCATAGGCGGACATGCCAACCTCCTCGCTACGGCGGACACCACAATTTGTCAACATATGTTTGCCAAATTAGAATGATCATGAATTTAACCATATCAACCTTTAGTCGCCCCTTTATTTTGTGTAAATTAGTCCTAAATATTAAAAAAGTGTTTATTTACATTTTCATATTATAATTACACTCAAATACTTACAAACTAACTTTTGTTTCAACAAATTATTTCAAGTAACAGTTTTTTTCGATTGCTCCTGAGCTTAGGAGTGGATTTCGAACAGCTGATACTCGATTATGCAATCCCCTGTTTTGTTGGTACTACTTTGAATATGTATATTATGTTATTTAGTCCCTATATTCATAATTTTCACAATTTGAGTCTAACCGGACGAAATATTCTTGACGTCATTACCTTAATTTTGCAAACACTCCACTTTAAACAAATAATATAAATATTAGACAGATGACTTTACTATAGAATAAAGTCGTATAGCCTTTTAGTTTATCTGATCGCTAGCAAATTCTATGCTAACAGTGTATCTGGTCAGTGAAATATTTGATTACACAATGGAAGCTAAAGTTACAAAGTTAATATGTTAATCAAATCCACATTTTAATGTTGAAAGAAAGAAATTGCGACAAATATCTCATAAAAAATTGCAAAAGCTTCCTACCAAATGCCTGAAATAGTCCACGTTAATTAAATAATTTCTAACAAAATAACTCTGAAATTGGTGGAAAACATGCCAATACATGTTACCTTATCTTTAAAAAATAATGGTTTGTGAATAAAGTATCAATTACAAACCATTTTCTAAAATGGTTGAAAAAGTGCAAAACTGAATGCATGTACCAATTTGGTTGTACTATTTTTTGTGAGAACTTTTCTTGTCTGATTTTAATTTTTAGTAATTACTCTCAAAACGTGATAACTAGAAGAACATTGAACTAGAAAAAAGTATTTGGGTTTGTCCTATTTTTGATTATTAGTACTCGAAAGAAGTGCAAAAAGAAAATATCCACTCGATGTTGCTTCCCACTGTATATCTAAAGTGATTTCTAAGACTGAGTTCAATTATAAATCCCTTAATGATGGTCAATTCAAAATCTACTTCTAGTTTATCGCCTCGTATTGCAAAGTTTTAAATTATTTATACAACATCCATTACGAATAATAAAGCTGGGTAAATTCCACAGCCAATTTTTATCCCAATTCGGGAAATAGACCGCTTCATAGTCAAAATTTAATCACAAAAGTCTATTCCGAAATCGCTGTCTATTGCAGAAAACCATTAGTTTGGGGCAAAAGTATTTGGCTGAGATGCTGCACTAAGAACAAAGAACAGAAGAAAAGCGGATTGGGATAAATTACGGCACACATTCTGCACGACTATGAAAACTAGAGAGGACTAGGCATAATTGTCAAGCGAATCACGAAGGCACTGAAGGACTCGTCTTTGATAGCATGTCCGAGATCCAAGCCGAGGTGTAAACAGCGACCGCCATGGTGGACCCAGAACTGGTTTGTCTAAGGATGTGCTGTAGGGTAATTTTTTAAGAGCTATAGGAATGTTTTTCAAGAAACACACATACAAAATTCAAAAACACATAAAATTCAGAAAAATTCATGAAATCTTTATTTGAATCGATAGTACGGTCCATATAGTATAATGTTTGAAGATTATTTCATGCAATTGTTGACCGTGACTGCGCCTTAAATGGTCCATCCGCTTAGTATTTTGACATACTCTTTCCAACATTTCGGCTGATATCTCACGAATAAATGCTTCAATGTTGACTTCCAATACGTCAATTGTAGAGGGGTTGTCTGTATAGATATGAGCTTTAGCCTAGATCGTGCGTTAAATCGCACGATGTAGGCGGCCAATTGACCGATCCCAAACGTGAAATAAACGTTCACCGAACTCGCCTCTCTATAAGTCCATCGTTACGCGTGTTGTGTGGCACGTGTTATTGAAACCATGTGTCTACAAGTCAAACTCTTGCATTTTGGGCAAAAAAAGGTGGATATCATCTCATAATAGCGCTCACCATTCACGGTTACGTTACGATTAGCATCATCTTTGAAAAAGTACGGTCCAATGATGTCCGCACCAAACTGCCAATTTTTTCTGGATGCATTGGAAGCTTTTGCCATGCTTCTGGCTGATCTTTACTCCAAAATCGACAAATCTGCTTATTTACGTACCCATTGAGCCAAAAATTAGCTTCGTCGCTCAATGGAAGATGCGTGCCATGAGCTTTTTTAACAGAGTACGAATTTTAATAATAGAATTCAATGATTTGCAAGCGTTGTTCGTTTGTAAGACGATTCATGGTTAAATTATAGACCACACTGAAGATGTTTGACAATGAACAAAACACAAAACGTGCGTGAGCTGTTTAAACCAGTGCTGCCAAAAAAATAATAGCTAAAAAATCACCCTTAACAACGGCACAACATTATTGTTGTTATTTTCATGAATATATTTATTAACAACTAGCATTCCGGCGGTCCGCTTTCAGTTTATAAAGTTATGAAGTTTTGTAATAAATGAATATAACATTTCAGAAATATGTCCCCTTCCGTAAAGAAAATAACAAATAGAATCTAGATTAACAATATATCCGAAAAATCATTAAGTCACCCCATATATATTGTGAAGGTATTAATGAATCCCAATTTTGAACGCTTTAGCCCAATTCGTAAAGACAATAACATTTTGCATGTTTTAGTACCTAAATGTACGATTTTGAAAAAAATTTCTGGTCACCCAAAATTTGTCTTCAAGGCTGTATCCCAATTTTGAGAGCTTAATATGACTCTGTAAAGAAAGTACCATTTTGTATGTTTTAGTACCTAAATGCACGAATTAAAAGCAAATCTTCTAGCCGCTCTATATTTAATGTTAAGGTGTACCCGAATCCAAATTTTAAGTGCTCTGGCTCAATTCATAGAGTACCATAGAAAGTACAATTTTGTATGCTTTAGTACCTCAATGTACGATTTTGAAAAAAATTCTGGTCCCAAATGTATTGTCAAAGTGTACCTGTATCCCAATTTTGAGAGCTTTATCTCACTCCGTAAAGAATGTACCATCTTCTTGTCGCCAGCGTAAACTTTCAAAGTACAACTTGTACGACAATTAGGACGTTTTCCTCCACATGTCGTATTTTGGTCAAGGCTGCGATAATTTTTCCATTCACTGTAGTCAAAGATGAGCTATTTTGTATTATTTTGCACTTTCTGCTACAAAAATGCACGAGTTTTAAATAGATCCTTTAGTCGCCATCATATTTTTCATTGTTGTACCTACATGCCAAATTTCAGGTTTCTAGCTCCATCTGTAAAGAAATTACCAAATGGTACCAATTTTGGTACCAAAATCTTCGAATTTTAAATAGATCATTTAGTCGCCCATCATACCTCCCTCAAAATTTCAGGCAAATCGAGTCAAAATTGCACCCTCCAGTGGCTCAGAGTGTCAAATTCGAAAATCAGTTTAAATTACAGCAATATAAGGTTGTCAACCGAGTGTTGCGTCCTCTAGAAACTCAAGAAGTCTAAACGGGAGATCGGTTTATATAACAGCTATATCAGGTTAAGAATTATGATTACGATTTGAACCATACTTAGCATAGTTGTTGGAAGTCCTATCAAAACACCTAGTACAAAATCGGATACGAATTGCGCCCTCTTGAAGCTTAAGAACTCAAAATCGGTTTATATGACAGATATCACAATACATGGACCGATTCGGCCCATTTACAATCCCAACCGACCTACACTAAAAACCACGAATATCCCTCGCCTCGATATCACTTTCGCACATTTAGTTCCTGCCCCATACGCTCACCTATTCATAGTTTCCATAATTTTATATGATATTTGTGACAAATAATTGCCGCTTAAGAAAAAGCAGCAACTTGAAAATAATAAATCACCGTCATCACTAACCCCCACAACACCAATGAGCCTTTGATTATAGAAGAGTGTTCTTTAGTGCGATTTACGGGATCGGAAATGAACCCAATTGGAATACTTGGAACATGTTGTATCTTTTAATGCGTTTTTTACGATTTTAAGAAACCCAGGTATTAAACCCCTATTGTATTTAATCAGAATCTCCTTATTAGCACATGTTTTATGTGGGCAGAATTACCGCTTTTATATCGAATGAGATTTCGTCAAATATCGAATGGATTACCGCACTCGAAAACTGTCGTATCGAAAATTTTCAATTTCCTACCGATTATTTTTTGCATCAGAGTTGATTTAAACATATATTGTGGGGAAACAAAAGTGAATTTATAAATAAAACAAGTAAAAGCGTATTAGATTCGGCCGGACCGAATTTTATATACCCTCCACCATAGAGCGCATATGTCGAATTCTTTTCCCGATATCTCTTTTTAGGCAAACAAAGGATAAAAGAAAATAATAGCTATGCTATTGGAGCTAATTATATCAAGTCATGGTCCGATTCGGACCATAATTGAATTAAATGTTGGACACCATATATATACCAATTAGGATCATATTTAACACGCATGTTGAAGGTCATGGAAGAAGCCGTTGTACAAAACTTCTAAATCGGATAATAATTACGCCCTCTGGAGGCTCAAGAAGTCAAGATCCCAGATCGGTTTGAATGGCAGCTTTATCAGGTTATTGATCGATTTAAACCATATTTGGCACAGTTGTTGGAAATCACAACGTAGCACGTCGTGCAAAATTTCAACCAAATCGGATAGGAATTGCGCCCTCTAGACGCTCAAGAAGTCAAGATCCCAGATAGGTTTATATCACAGCTATATAAGGTTATGGACCGATTTCAACCATACTCAGCACCGATTTCAACCATACTCAGTTGGAAGTCATATGCTTTACCGGCATTGATTTAAAATTCTACAATATATTCGTTTCAGGGTTAAATTTGAATTGATAACAATAGGCAGAAATATTACTCCAATGCCTCTTTCCAGACTCGAAAACAAATTGAACCGGTATTTGTGGTAATAAGTCATGTTAAAACTCGATAAAAATTAAATTTTAAACCAAATGAAAGAACCCCCCAAAAAGATGAAATAAACCCCAATTTTTTTGGGACTTGTTTCATTTTTTATTAGGGAATTGTTTCATATTGAAATAATATCCCAACAGTATAGACGAAAGAAAACCCAAAAAAATATCAAATAATCCCCAAAATTACATTGGGGGTTTATTTAACTTTCGGTCGCTATTTAACTGGGGAGACCTTATATAACCTTTAAGATGGTGTCTTTCCTTGGCCACAATTTGGCAACATGCAAATGCAAAATTCACCAATGAATATCCCATTAAGGCGCAGAGGAAAAATTCTCTCATATCAATGCTCACATAAGCTCATTGATAGGGGGCCTCCTCTTTATAGTCGAGACCGAACTGCGTGCCGTAGTACGACACCTCTTTGTGGTGAAGTTTATACATGAGTGTCATACCAAATGGTACAGTACCTCACAATGTAGCCAGCATTAGGAGGGGATGAAAACCGCTGATTTTATTTTTCTTATATTCTTACCAGGATTCGAACCCAGGCATTCAGCGTCATAGGCGGACATGCCAACCTCCTCGCTACGGCGGACACCACAATTTGTCAACATATGTTTGCCAAATTAGAATGATCATGAATTTAACCATATCAACCTTTAGTCGCCCCTTTATTTTGTGTAAATTAGTCCTAAATATTAAAAAAGTGTTTATTTACATTTTCATATTATAATTACACTCAAATACTTACAAACTAACTTTTGTTTCAACAAATTATTTCAAGTAACAGTTTTTTTCGATTGCTCCTGAGCTCAGGAGTGGATTTCGAACAGCTGATACTCGATTATGCAATCCCCTGTTTTGTTGGTACTACTTTGAATATGTATATTATGTTATTTAGTCCCTATATTCATAATTTTCACAATTTGAGTCTAACCGGACGAAATATTCTTGACGTCATTACCTTAATTTTGCAAACACTCCACTTTAAACAAATAATATAAATATTAGACAGATGACTTTACTATAGAATAAAGTCGTATAGCCTTTTAGTTTATCTGATCGCTAGCAAATTCTATGCTAACAGTGTATCTGGTCAGTGAAATATTTGATTACACAATGGAAGCTAAAGTTACAAAGTTAATATGTTAATCAAATCCACATTTTAATGTTGAAAGAAAGAAATTGCGACAAATATCTCATAAAAAATTGCAAAAGCTTCCTACCAAATGCCTGAAATAGTCCACGTTAATTAAATAATTTCTAACAAAATAACTCTGAAATTGGTGGAAAACATGCCAATACATGTTACCTTATCTTTAAAAAATGATGGTTTGTGAATAAAGTATCAATTACAAACCATTTTCTAAAATGGTTGAAAAAGTGCAAAACTGAATGCATGTACCAATTTGGTTGTACTATTTTTTGTGAAAACTTTTCTTGTCTGATTTTAATTTTTAGTAATTACTCTCAAAACGTGATAACTAGAAGAACATTGAACTAGAAAAAAGTATTTGGGTTTGTCCTATTTTTGATTATTAGTACTCGAAAGAAGTGCAAAAAGAAAATATCCACTCGATGTTGCTTCCCACTGTATATCTAAAGTGATTTCTAAGACTGAGTTCAATTATAAATCCCTTAATGATGGTCAATTCAAAATCTACTTCTAGTTTATCGCCTCGTATTGCAAAGTTTTAAATTATTTATACAACATCCATTACGAATAATAAAGCTGGGTAAATTCCACAGCCAATTTTTATCCCAATTCGGGAAATAGACCGCTTCATAGTCAAAATTTAATCACAAAAGTCTATTCCGAAATCGCTGTCTATTGCAGAAAACCATTAGTTTGGGGCAAAAGTATTTGGCTGAGATGCTGCACTAAGAACAAAGAACAGAAGAAAAGCGGATTGGGATAAATTACGGCACACATTCTGCACGACTATGAAAACTAGAGAGGACTAGGCATAATTGTCAAGCGAATCACGAAGGCCCTGAAGGACTCGTCTTTGATAGCATGTCCGAGATCCAAGCCGAGGTGCAAACAGCGACCGCCATGGTGGACCCAGAACTGGTTTGTCTAAGGATGTGCTGTAGGGTAATTTTTTAAGAGCTATAGGAATGTTTTTCAAGAAACACACATACAAAATTCAAAAACACATAAAATTCAGAAAAATTCATGAAATCTTTATTTGAATCGATAGTACGGTCCATATAGTATAATGTTTGAAGATTATTTCATGCAATTGTTGACCGTGACTGCGCCTTAAATGGTCCATCCGCTTAGTATTTTGACATACTCTTTCCAACATTTCGGCTGATATCTCACGAATAAATGCTTCAATGTTGACTTCCAATACGTCAATTGTAGAGGGGTTGTCTGTATAGATATGAGCTTTAGCCTAGATCGTGCGTTAAATCGCACGATGTAGGCGGCCAATTGACCGATCCCAAACGTGAAATAAACGTTCACCGAACTCTCCTCTCTATAAGTCCATCGTTACGCGTGTTGTGTGGCACGTGTTATTGAAACCATGTGTCTACAAGTCAAACTCTTGCATTTTGGGCAAAAAAAGGTGGATATCATCTCATAATAGCGCTCACCATTCACGGTTACGTTACGATTAGCATCATCTTTGAAAAAGTACGGTCCAATGATGTCCGCACCAAACTGCCAATTTTTTCTGGATGCATTGGAAGCTTTTGCCATGCTTCTGGCTGATCTTTACTCCAAAATCGACAAATCTGCTTATTTACGTACCCATTGAGCCAAAAATTAGCTTCGTCGCTCAATGGAAGATGCGTGCCATGAGCTTTTTTAACAGAGTACGAATTTTAATAATAGAATTCAATGATTTGCAAGCGTTGTTCGTTTGTAAGACGATTCATGGTTAAATTATAGACCACACTGAAGATGTTTGACAATGAACAAAACACAAAACGTGCGTGAGCTGTTTAAACCAGTGCTGCCAAAAAAATAATAGCTAAAAAATCACCCTTAACAACGGCACAACATTATTGTTGTTATTTTCATGAATATATTTATTAACAACTAGCATTCCGGCGGTCCGCTTTCAGTTTATAAAGTTATGAAGTTTTGTAATAAATGAATATAACATTTCAGAAATATGTCCCCTTCCGTAAAGAAAATAACAAATAGAATCTAGATTAACAATATATCCGAAAAATCATTAAGTCACCCCATATATATTGTGAAGGTATTAATGAATCCCAATTTTGAACGCTTTAGCCCAATTCGTAAAGACAATAACATTTTGCATGTTTTAGTACCTAAATGTACGATTTTGAAAAAAACTTCTGGTCACCCAAAATTTGTCTTCAAGGCTGTATCCCAATTTTGAGAGCTTAATATGACTCTGTAAAGAAAGTACCATTTTGTATGTTTTAGTACCTAAATGCACGAATTAAAAGCAAATCTTCTAGCCGCTCTATATTTAATGTTAAGGTGTACCCGAATCCAAATTTTAAGTGCTCTGGCTCAATTCATAGAGTACCATAGAAAGTACAATTTTGTATGCTTTAGTACCTCAATGTACGATTTTGAAAAAAATTCTGGTCCCAAATGTATTGTCAAAGTGTACCTGTATCCCAATTTTGAGAGCTTTATCTCACTCCGTAAAGAATGTACCATCTTCTTGTCGCCAGCGTAAACTTTCAAAGTACAACTTGTACGACAATTAGGACGTTTTCCTCCACATGTCGTATTTTGGTCAAGGCTGCGATAATTTTTCCATTCACTGTAGTCAAAGATGAGCTATTTTGTATTATTTTGCACTTTCTGCTACAAAAATGCACGAGTTTTAAATAGATCCTTTAGTCGCCATCATATTTTTCATTGTTGTACCTACATGCCAAATTTCAGGTTTCTAGCTCCATCTGTAAAGAAATTACCAAATGGTACCAATTTTGGTACCAAAATCTTCGAATTTTAAATAGATCATTTAGTCGCCCATCATACCTCCCTCAAAATTTCAGGCAAATCGAGTCAAAATTGCACCCTCCAGTGGCTCAGAGTGTCAAATTCGAAAATCAGTTTAAATTACAGCAATATAAGGTTGTCAACCGAGTGTTGCGTCCTCTAGAAACTCAAGAAGTCTAAACGGGAGATCGGTTTATATAACAGCTATATCAGGTTAAGAATTATGATTACGATTTGAACCATACTTAGCATAGTTGTTGGAAGTCCTATCAAAACACCTAGTACAAAATCGGATACGAATTGCGCCCTCTTGAAGCTTAAGAACTCAAAATCGGTTTATATGACAGATATCACAATACATGGACCGATTCGGCCCATTTACAATCCCAACCGACCTACACTAAAAACCACGAATATCCCTCGCCTCGATATCACTTTCGCACATTTAGTTCCTGCCCCATACGCTCACCTATTCATAGTTTCCATAATTTTATATGATATTTGTGACAAATAATTGCCGCTTAAGAAAAAGCAGCAACTTGAAAATAATAAATCACCGTCATCACTAACCCCCACAACACCAATGAGCCTTTGATTATAGAAGAGTGTTCTTTAGTGCGATTTACGGGATCGGAAATGAACCCAATTGGAATACTTGGAACATGTTGTATCTTTTAATGCGTTTTTTACGATTTTAAGAAACCCAGGTATTAAACCCCTATTGTATTTAATCAGAATCTCCTTATTAGCACATGTTTTATGTGGGCAGAATTACCGCTTTTATATCGAATGAGATTTCGTCAAATATCGAATGGATTACCGCACTCGAAAACTGTCGTATCGAAAATTTTCAATTTCCTACCGATTATTTTTTGCATCAGAGTTGATTTAAACATATATTGTGGGGAAACAAAAGTGAATTTATAAATAAAACAAGTAAAAGCGTATTAGATTCGGCCGGACCGAATCTTATATACCCTCCACCATAGAGCGCATATGTCGAATTCTTTTCCCGATATCTCTTTTTAGGCAAACAAAGGATAAAAGAAAATAATAGCTATGCTATTGGAGCTAATTATATCAAGTCATGGTCCGATTCGGACCATAATTGAATTAAATGTTGGACACCATATATATACCAATTAGGATCATATTTAACACGCATGTTGAAGGTCATGGAAGAAGCCGTTGTACAAAACTTCTAAATCGGATAATAATTACGCCCTCTGGAGGCTCAAGAAGTCAAGATCCCAGATCGGTTTGAATGGCAGCTTTATCAGGTTATTGATCGATTTAAACCATATTTGGCACAGTTGTTGGAAATCACAACGTAGCACGTCGTGCAAAATTTCAACCAAATCGGATAGGAATTGCGCCCTCTAGACGCTCAAGAAGTCAAGATCCCAGATAGGTTTATATCACAGCTATATAAGGTTATGGACCGATTTCAACCATACTCAGCACCGATTTCAACCATACTCAGTTGGAAGTCATATGCTTTACCGGCATTGATTTAAAATTCTACAATATATTCGTTTCAGGGTTAAATTTGAATTGATAACAATAGGCAGAAATATTACTCCAATGCCTCTTTCCAGACTCGAAAACAAATTGAACCGGTATTTGTGGTAATAAGTCATGTTAAAACTCGATAAAAATTAAATTTTAAACCAAATGAAAGAACCCCCCAAAAAGATGAAATAAACCCCAATTTTTTTGGGACTTGTTTCATTTTTTATTAGGGAATTGTTTCATATTGAAATAATATCCCAACAGTATAGACGAAAGAAAACCCAAAAAAATATCAAATAATCCCCAAAATTACATTGGGGGTTTATTTAACTTTCGGTCGCTATTTAACTGGGGAGACCTTATATAACCTTTAAGATGGTGTCTTTCCTTGGCCACAATTTGGCAACATGCAAATGCAAAATTCACCAATGAATATCCCATTAAGGCGCAGAGGAAAAATTCTCTCATATCAATGCTCACATAAGCTCATTGATAGGGGGCCTCCTCTTTATAGTCGAGACCGAACTGCGTGCCGTAGTACGACACCTCTTTGTGGTGAAGTTTATACATGAGTGTCATACCAAATGGTACAGTACCTCACAATGTAGCCAGCATTAGGAGGGGATGAAAACCGCTGATTTTATTTTTCTTATATTCTTACCAGGATTCGAACCCAGGCATTCAGCGTCATAGGCGGACATGCCAACCTCCTCGCTACGGCGGACACCACAATTTGTCAACATATGTTTGCCAAATTAGAATGATCATGAATTTAACCATATCAACCTTTAGTCGCCCCTTTATTTTGTGTAAATTAGTCCTAAATATTAAAAAAGTGTTTATTTACATTTTCATATTATAATTACACTCAAATACTTACAAACTAACTTTTGTTTCAACAAATTATTTCAAGTAACAGTTTTTTTCGATTGCTCCTGAGCTCAGGAGTGGATTTCGAACAGCTGATACTCGATTATGCAATCCCCTGTTTTGTTGGTACTACTTTGAATATGTATATTATGTTATTTAGTCCCTATATTCATAATTTTCACAATTTGAGTCTAACCGGACGAAATATTCTTGACGTCATTACCTTAATTTTGCAAACACTCCACTTTAAACAAATAATATAAATATTAGACAGATGACTTTACTATAGAATAAAGTCGTATAGCCTTTTAGTTTATCTGATCGCTAGCAAATTCTATGCTAACAGTGTATCTGGTCAGTGAAATATTTGATTACACAATGGAAGCTAAAGTTACAAAGTTAATATGTTAATCAAATCCACATTTTAATGTTGAAAGAAAGAAATTGCGACAAATATCTCATAAAAAATTGCAAAAGCTTCCTACCAAATGCCTGAAATAGTCCACGTTAATTAAATAATTTCTAACAAAATAACTCTGAAATTGGTGGAAAACATGCCAATACATGTTACCTTATCTTTAAAAAATAATGGTTTGTGAATAAAGTATCAATTACAAACCATTTTCTAAAATGGTTGAAAAAGTGCAAAACTGAATGCATGTACCAATTTGGTTGTACTATTTTTTGTGAAAACTTTTCTTGTCTGATTTTAATTTTTAGTAATTACTCTCAAAACGTGATAACTAGAAGAACATTGAACTAGAAAAAAGTATTTGGGTTTGTCCTATTTTTGATTATTAGTACTCGAAAGAAGTGCAAAAAGAAAATATCCACTCGATGTTGCTTCCCACTGTATATCTAAAGTGATTTCTAAGACTGAGTTCAATTATAAATCCCTTAATGATGGTCAATTCAAAATCTACTTCTAGTTTATCGCCTCGTATTGCAAAGTTTTAAATTATTTATACAACATCCATTACGAATAATAAAGCTGGGTAAATTCCACAGCCAATTTTTATCCCAATTCGGGAAATAGACCGCTTCATAGTCAAAATTTAATCACAAAAGTCTATTCCGAAATCGCTGTCTATTGCAGAAAACCATTAGTTTGGGGCAAAAGTATTTGGCTGAGATGCTGCACTAAGAACAAAGAACAGAAGAAAAGCGGATTGGGATAAATTACGGCACACATTCTGCACGACTATGAAAACTAGAGAGGACTAGGCATAATTGTCAAGCGAATCACGAAGGCCCTGAAGGACTCGTCTTTGATAGCATGTCCGAGATCCAAGCCGAGGTGCAAACAGCGACCGCCATGGTGGACCCAGAACTGGTTTGTCTAAGGATGTGCTGTAGGGTAATTTTTTAAGAGCTATAGGAATGTTTTTCAAGAAACACACATACAAAATTCAAAAACACATAAAATTCAGAAAAATTCATGAAATCTTTATTTGAATCGATAGTACGGTCCATATAGTATAATGTTTGAAGATTATTTCATGCAATTGTTGACCGTGACTGCGCCTTAAATGGTCCATCCGCTTAGTATTTTGACATACTCTTTCCAACATTTCGGCTGATATCTCACGAATAAATGCTTCAATGTTGACTTCCAATACGTCAATTGTAGAGGGGTTGTCTGTATAGATATGAGCTTTAGCCTAGATCGTGCGTTAAATCGCACGATGTAGGCGGCCAATTGACCGATCCCAAACGTGAAATAAACGTTCACCGAACTCGCCTCTCTATAAGTCCATCGTTACGCGTGTTGTGTGGCACGTGTTATTGAAACCATGTGTCTACAAGTCAAACTCTTGCATTTTGGGCAAAAAAAGGTGGATATCATCTCATAATAGCGCTCACCATTCACGGTTACGTTACGATTAGCATCATCTTTGAAAAAGTACGGTCCAATGATGTCCGCACCAAACTGCCAATTTTTTCTGGATGCATTGGAAGCTCTTGCCATGCTTCTGGCTGATCTTTACTCCAAAATCGACAAATCTGCTTATTTACGTACCCATTGAGCCAAAAATTAGCTTCGTCGCTCAATGGAAGATGCGTGCCATGAGCTTTTTTAACAGAGTACGAATTTTAATAATAGAATTCAATGATTTGCAAGCGTTGTTCGTTTGTAAGACGATTCATGGTTAAATTATAGACCACACTGAAGATGTTTGACAATGAACAAAACACAAAACGTGCGTGAGCTGTTTAAACCAGTGCTGCCAAAAAAATAATAGCTAAAAAATCACCCTTAACAACGGCACAACATTATTGTTGTTATTTTCATGAATATATTTATTAACAACTAGCATTCCGGCGGTCCGCTTTCAGTTTATAAAGTTATGAAGTTTTGTAATAAATGAATATAACATTTCAGAAATATGTCCCCTTCCGTAAAGAAAATAACAAATAGAATCTAGATTAACAATATATCCGAAAAATCATTAAGTCACCCCATATATATTGTGAAGGTATTAATGAATCCCAATTTTGAACGCTTTAGCCCAATTCGTAAAGACAATAACATTTTGCATGTTTTAGTACCTAAATGTACGATTTTGAAAAAAACTTCTGGTCACCCAAAATTTGTCTTCAAGGCTGTATCCCAATTTTGAGAGCTTAATATGACTCTGTAAAGAAAGTACCATTTTGTATGTTTTAGTACCTAAATGCACGAATTAAAAGCAAATCTTCTAGCCGCTCTATATTTAATGTTAAGGTGTACCCGAATCCAAATTTTAAGTGCTCTGGCTCAATTCATAGAGTACCATAGAAAGTACCATTTTGTATGCTTTAGTACCTCAATGTACGATTTTGAAAAAAATTCTGGTCCCAAATGTATTGTCAAAGTGTACCTGTATCCCAATTTTGAGAGCTTTATCTCACTCCGTAAAGAATGTACCATCTTCTTGTCGCCAGCGTAAACTTTCAAAGTACAACTTGTACGACAATTAGGACGTTTTCCTCCACATGTCGTATTTTGGTCAAGGCTGCGATAATTTTTCCATTCACTGTAGTCAAAGATGAGCTATTTTGTATTATTTTGCACTTTCTGCTACAAAAGTGCACGAGTTTTAAATAGATCCTTTAGTCGCCATCATATTTTTCATTGTTGTACCTACATGCCAAATTTCAGGTTTCTAGCTCCATCTGTAAAGAAATTACCAAATGGTACCAATTTTGGTACCAAAATCTTCGAATTTTAAATAGATCATTTAGTCGCCCATCATATTTTTGCTCGTTGTATCTACATGCCAAATTTCAGACCTGTAGTTACATCTATAAATAAAGTACCAAAATTAACGAGTTTTTAATAGATTATTTAGTCACTCATCATATATTTCCTAGTTCTACCGACATGCCAAATTCAAACCTGTAGCTACATCTACAAAAAAAGTACCAAATGGTACAAATTGTGCTGCCAACATGTCCGAATTGTGAATAGATCATTTAGTCACCCATCATATTTTCCCTACATGCCAAATTTCAGACCTGTAGCTTCATCTACAAAGAAAGTACCAAATGGTACCAGAATGTACAAATTTTGAACAGATTATTTAGTCACCCATCATATATTTCCTAGTTGTACCGTCAGCTAAATTTCGGACCTCTAGCTTCATATATACAGAAAGTAACAAGTGGTACAATCGCTGTACTAAATCTAAGTTTTCTTTCTACCAGTAATACTTTTCCAATTTTTCCTCTTCTGCGGATGTCTTTTAAGGCACGTCTCTAAATTCTATAGCTATCCATTCGCCCCATATACAAAGTTCACCCATATCGTACATTTTTGGTACTTTTTATAGTGCCTAAATGTACAACTTTCCAAAAACTCTTCTAGTCATCCAAATAAGGGTGCCATGGTGTGCATAAGTTCCAAAATTCAGAGCTTTAGCCCAATTTACAAAAAAAAGTACAAAATAATACCGTACTATTTCGTTCGCGCTGGGTAAAAAGTCACCATTTAAGTACATAAACGTGCTTATGACCCAAGACCAACATTTGTGCAAAATTTCATGATTCTACCTTTAGCCGTTTGAGCTGGACGACAAGCAGTCGCTCTGCTCTTTTATATAATTAGACAATGAAATAGTAAATTAAAATTAATAAAAAACCTGTTAAGTTTGACCGTGCCGAACTTTGGATACCCACTACCATGGATATATTAATCATTCTATTATATAATAACTCCACTACCATATATATATAGTTATGTATAAATAGGGGCTGGTCTGGATCAAATTTTATTCAGTTCCCGAGAACTCTTTTAAAGGGTGATTTTTTTAAGAGCTACAAGAATAAACACAAAAAGTTCACAAAATTGCATGACGTCTTTATTTGATTCGATAGTACAATCCAAAAGTTGGCCATGATTGTGCCTCTAATGGTCCAGCCGCTTAGTACAATTTTGGCATACTCTTTCCAATATATCCGCCGGTATCTCACTAAAACATACTTCAATGTTGTCTTCCATCAATTGAAGCGGGCTTGTCTGTATAGACATGAGCTTTAACACAGCTCCACAAAAAATATTCCAAAGGCGTTAAATCGCACAATCTAAGCGGCTAATTGAGCGGTCCCGAACATAAAATAAAATGTTCACCAAACTCGCCTCTCAATAAGTTCATTATTACGCGTGCTGTGTGGCACGTCGTATTGAAACTATATGTTATGCAAGTCAAGCTCTTGCATTTTGGGCAAAAAAAAGGTGGATATCATTTCACGATAGCGATAACCATTCACAGTTACATTATGTTTCGCAACATTTTTGAAGAAGTACGGTCCAATGATGTCACCAGCCCATAAACCGCTTCGAATTATGACTTTTTCTGGATGCATTGTTGGCTCTTGCAATGCTTCTGGCTAATCTTCACTCCAAAATTGACAATTCTGTTTATTTACGTACCTATTAAGCCAAAAATTAGCTTCGTCGCTCAATGGAACTTTCTTAACAGATCGGCATTTTGATAATAAAACTCAACAATTTGCAAGCGTTGTTCGTTTTTAAGACGATTCATGGTTGTTTCAAACTGAAGATGTTTGACAGTGAAACAAAACACGAAACCTGCGTGAGCTGTTTAAAACAGTTTTGCCAAAAAGATAATAGCTAAAACATCACCCCTTAGTTGTACCATTAAGACTTTCTCCGCTGGTAATGCTAATTAGTTATTGCTTTTAATGAAAAGACAAGACATTTTAATGCAATACATTTCATTTTGTATTCGCAATTAATCGACTCAATTAAAAATATATTTTTTTATGAGAAAATACCAATTATTTATTTTAAGACGTGTTTTTGAAAGAATAAAAAATGTTTCAATAAACTGGTTTATTTGCTTTAATTGAATTATACAGTTTGTAATAAATGCAAATTGCGAATCGTTTATTAATAATAAAAATTTGTTTGTAGGTTCGACTTCAGCAAAAATTTTAATTGGATTTACAAATTACTTAATTAAACCGAGATTTCCAATTTTTATGTGCAGCATTTCTGAACGTTGAAAGTGCTTGCAATATTTTATTGTCTCTAGTCGCGTATGCTGATGACGTGCCTATTGCGGTTAGGGGAAAGTTTCCTAGACGAGCAGGTGGGCCTTAGGGTGTACTCTGAAGAACTAGGACTGGTCATATCGAAAAGGTTACCCAACCACCATAGTGTGTATTAAGCGGAGATCATTGCAATTAAAGAAGTGGTGGAATGGCTAAGATATAATATGATAACGACGATTGGCATAAATATCTTTTCAGACAGCCACGGAGCCATTAAATCCCTGGAGAATGTATATCTGAATTCAAAAATCTCTCAACGAGATGGCTACAGTTCACAGAGTTATCTCAGGGAATTGTAGAGCAAATGAGTATGCGAAACTAGGAATTAACTTACACCTTTAACGACAAGTATGCTAGGTCTTCGGGATCAGGCCCGAAGGGCAACGGATGATAGATGGTCTCAAAGGGGGAGTTGCGAACACACCAAAATTATTTGGCCTAATCTAGACTCAAAGAGATCTACTATATAGATATATATATATATAGAACAGTGGCGGGCAAATGCACACACACTATTACATATTTTTGTTAAGCACACTAGCACATGTGCCCAATACTGCTATAGAACATCTGCTGTTTGTGTGTCCCCCCTAACATAGTTCGCAATTCTTAACCGATTTGACTGAAATTTAGTGCAATGGCTTTTACTATTGTCTCCAACGTCAAATCAAGAATGGCCCGAAACGGTCTATTTTAATTTGCCCCAAACTTCATAATCTAAGCTCTTTCCGGTCGCCCGGACAAACATTGTGAATGTTCGTACTTTTTAGTGCCTAAAGTATTTAAATCACCAAACCTCGTCATATCTCGCGTCTACAACCCACGACCATTATTCCATTGCCAAATTTCATTATTTAAGCTTTAGCCGTTTAGGCTGGCAGTGATAATCTGTTCTACAATATATAAAGAGATTCTGACACATTTGCAAATTTTTGGTACCGAAATAGTACCATTTCCAACTGAGTTTTGGTACAACATTTGAAGACCAAAGAAAAGGAAGCACCAACAAACACACGAATTTAAAGATAATGCATATACGTAAAACACATAGATATTTTGGAATTTCTAGCTTTATTCGATTTAAAAACCCAACCCTTTTCTCGCTCATTCGAACCAAGAGTGACTATGCGACAAATTTTCCAGCTGGTAGGTTCTACTGTTCGTTTGGGCGAATATCAATCAGTAACACTAGGAGATCAAAAAATCCTAATGAAAAATAAAGGTGTTTGAACTGCATGATGAAATGTTCTTATAATTGGTAAAATGTTTAACTAACTTCAACAAGAATATTTAATACATTATTTAACGATGGTGTTTAACAAATGAAAAAGTAAACCCTGTTAACAGTTTTTGTTTATGAGAAATTAAATTTTATTTGTTTCTGTCACAAATTCTTGCATGAGTTTTTCATAAAAGAAGTATTGTAACATTAAAAAAAAAACATTTGCATATTCGCTCACAGACCTTTAAATATTTTATAGTTCTTGCACACCAAAACTAGTAAATTAACTTTATTTTTCATAAGTATCAGTTTCAATACAATTCCACATACTTCTTGCATTCAAAAACATATATTTGTTTCGACGATAAGTGTGATTTTACTGATTTTAAATAGAAAACATTATTATATATTGCTCGTCTATCTTTCAACCAATTTTCCAATATATTTTTCTGCTTTATTCAAACGCTTTCTGCCGTATTTAAAGGCACGAACAGAACCCACATCAGAGAATTTATTATGAAAACCACTCGACACGATTCCGTCAAATGAAATAAGAGGCCTGAACAGTACTAACGAGTGCTTATCATATGGCTTCTGGATAGCCCTCGAACAAGTTGTCCCTTTTAAGATATAAGTATACATTTTAAACTTTCTGCTACACATATCACGAAAGGCTTTTCCCAATGCAATTTGTTCCTATTCGCACGTTTTCATCTTTCCAGCAACAACCCAACGCGTCTCTCATTCATCCACATATGGCATATTAATAGGCGGAGTGAACTCAGAAATCCATGCAGACGCTCAAAACGGCTTTGCCATTTACGGTTATGTATGAGGGTTGAAAAGAGTGTTGCTGATTTGCTGTACTGTTCATTCCTGACGCTTATTGGTTGATTGCTTGCAATGCAATTGGTTAACTTTATTATGTTTCATCCTATTGGACGGGCTAAAACTTAAATTATTTGCTTTCATTTGATGTATATCAGCAAATAACGATAAGCTATTACATGATGGCCAATTGAGATGCATTATATACTGCGTTTACAAAACTTAATGGGGAATATTTAGGACTATACAGCTATTTTAAAATTTTGTGTTTCAATATTTTTCTTATAATAATTGTCGTTAACAAATATCTCTTATAGGTCTCTACTATTGCTCTCTGATCAAATATTAGAAGAGTGCGAATCAAAAGAACATTAACGGGATAACAATCAAGTTACGAGTTACTATTTACTAATCGGTGCATACATGTCACTCAATAGACACAAAAACCTGGAAACTAGAAAATCTGAACATTCTAGGTAACATAATGTCCGCAGCCTTAGAAAGAAAATTTGTCAAGTTAAAAACATTGAAATAAGTATCTTTGTTTAGAAGATGGATTCAACATTTCTCTTGCAAATCATTTGGAAAGTTCACTGCCGTTCACGGGAATTGCACTCCCTGCTACTATGAACTAAACTGTTAATATTCGAAGGTGGATAAATGTCGGCGGACGTTCTCCAAGGATCACATTCACCTGACAGCTGTTCATAGCATCTGATACTGTGACTTCATGAATATTGTCTGCATGCAAAAAAAAAACGCTTGGTTTATTTTTAGCGACAAACAAATCCCTTTTATTGAGAAAGTATCTAAGCCAAAAATATGTTATGTTACGCAAAAATATGCTTATTTTAATGGTTCATCTTTTGTGTCACTTTCAATATGATTTTTTTCATAAGTGATCAGTCAAGCCATAATCAGTACTGGTGGAAGCGTGGTTGTATGCGGATGGTAAACACGGTAAGTGCTACATTTCAAATCTTGCCTTAAGCCTAGTACTGACTTCAACTATTCAGCCGAACAGCTGTCAAACTCAATATAAAACAAGTAAAAGTGCGCTAAGTTCAGCCGGGCCGAATCTTATATACCCTCCACCATGGATCGCATTTGTCGAGTTCTTTTCCCGGTGTCTCTTTTTAGGCAAACAAGGGCAAGGAAAGGATAAAAGAAAAGAATTGCTATGCTATTAGAGCTATATCACCATAGTAGAAGTCATTGTGTAAAATTTCAGCCAAATTGAATAAGAATTGCGCCCTTTAGGGGCTCATAAAGTAAAATAGGTAGATCGTTTTATTGGGGAGCTGTATTAGGCTATAGACCGATTCAGACCATATTTGACACGTATGTTGAAGGTCATGGGAGAAACCGTCAAGATCCCAGATCGGTTTATATGGCAGCTTTATCAGGTTATGGACCGATTTGATCCATACTTTACACAGTTGTTGAAAGTCATAACACGCCATGCGAAATTTCAGGGAAATCTGTTAGGACTAGTGCCCTCTAAAGGCTCAAGAATCAAGACCCCAGATCGGTTTGTATGACAGCTATATCAAAACATGGAACGATATAGCCCATTTACAATCCCAACCGACCTCCACCTATATGAAGTATTCGTGCAAAATTTCAAGCGGCTAGCTTTACTCCCTCGAAAGTTAGCGTGCTTCCGACAGACAGACGGACGGACAGAATGACGAAATTAGTATACCCCTATCCCACAATGGATGGTATAAAAATTGTGATGAAGAAAATGCGAACACGTTCTATAGAAGTGGCACTGATACACTAACAAAATAATTATACTCTCTAACAAAATATCTAAAAAAACAAAGAGAATTTTTACGAGACTTTGTAATATGATCCCCTAATGATAAGCAGATAAATATATTTTATACTAATTTACCAGCTGACCCGGGCCCGCTCCGCTGCGCCTCATTTTACTTTATATGGGATGAAAGTTTCCTTGGAATGTTTATTTTCGAAAATTAAAGTGCATTTAGTGAAATACCATGCTACGAATATAGTATATCGGTTGGCAAATTGTTTAATAATATAACTGCCTTTGTCCGAATCCCATATGATCTTTATTGGTCTACGAATTTAAGTTTGGATGTAAGGTGTACTCCATTCTAAAAAATACTTTATTTCAGCCCGCTACTCTCATGATATCTAATTTAGGGGTGTTTGTGGTCCCCCAGGCACTTGGCCCTGAAAAAATATCAGCATCGTGCTCTTCTTTCAAAAACCATTTATTTAAACCCCATATTGCCATTGGTTTAGGGGAGTTTACACGATGAGACGTCCCCCAAACACATGGCCCAAAATAGTTTATCAAATTCGTTTTCTAATCTTAAATACCACATATTGGCATGGTCGAAAAATGTTTACCCTTTGCGGGGTGTTTTGGGAAAGGGGTGATGCCCTAAATACATGGTCCTAAATTTAGATATCAAATTCGTATTCTACTCCCAAATACCTTTATTTGAGCCCCATTTTGCGATGGTCACTAAAAAATTGCTGCTTGTGGGGTATTTTGGAAAAGGGGTTGGCCCCCAGAAAATTGGTCCCGAAAGTGGGTATCAATTCTTGATCCACCCCCCAATTCCCTTCATTTAATCTCCACATTGACATGGTCGGTGAATATGCCCGATTTAGGGGTGTTTTAGGGATTGGCGTGGTCCCCCAAACACTAAGCCCGGAAAATATATCAGCAACGTGCTCTATTCTCATATATCTATATATCATTTATTTGAACTCCATATTGCCATTGGCCTCAAAATTGGATATCAAATTCGTTTTCAAATCTCATTTAAACTCCTTATTGCAAAAGTCAGCAAATATGTCCGGTTTGGGGTATTGGCCCTAAAAACTATAAATATTTAGTTCCACTCTCTTTACGACCCAGTACGTCCTACTTGGGGGTTGTTATGGTGGTGGGACGTCCCCTAGACAGTTGGTCCCTAATGTAATTTGTAATTTGTATCAGATACGTGGTCTACTCCCAAATACCTTTATTTGAGCCCCATATTTCTATAGTCGGCAAACATGACCAGCTTGGGGGTGTTTTGGGGGATGGGCGGCCACTCAGTGAGTTGGCCTTGAAAATATATATCGGATTCGTGTTCCACTCTAAAACCCCTCTTATTTGAGCCTCATATTGCAAAAGTCAGCAAATACTTCCTATTTGGTTGGTGTTGTGGGGGTGGGGTGGCCCCATAGACACTTTTCCCAAATATTGATATTAGATTTGTGCATTACTCCCAAGGACCTTTATTTGAGCCCCATATGGCTATGGTCGTAAATTTGTCCCCTTTGGGGGATGTTTTTGGGGAGTGGCGGCCCCCAAACACTTGGTCCCATATTTGGATATCAGATTCTAATTCTACACTCAAATATCTTTTATCTAAGCACCATATTCCCATTGTCAGTAAATAAGTCCTGTTTGGGAGATGTTTTGGAGAAGGGGTGGACCCCCAGAAACGTGGTCCCACATTTGGATATCAGATATCAAAAAATTTAGTACCTTATTTTCACCACGGGATCATTATGCACCATCTGTGAAAATTTCAAGAAAATCGGTTCAGCCGTTTCTGAGTCTATAAGGAACACACAAACATACAAACAATCAGACATACCTACAAACAAACACAAATTGATTTTTATATATAAGATAAGAAGATTAATAAACATTAATTAATTTATGTGTCAGCGTCAGTTACAGATAATCGAATTTGGAGCGGACTCGTATACATATTTTAAAACATGGCCATGAAAGTCCCAAATAGTCAAAAGCAAAAATTTACATTTTTTAATTGGTGTCTCCCATTTTTTTGTACGGTGTGAATCATTGTAATCATTAAAAATACTTTTAATGAGTTGAAGGCGTTTTGTAGGCCTATAAAAGTAGTTTTAAGGTTATGTACGTTATAATTCATTGCAATTTGAGATGTTCCGATGGTTATTAGTGCACATTTTATGATTTTGTAATAAAAAAACCGGGTTCACCTTTTGTGATACAAACTAAATAAAACAAACCTTACATCCGATCCTGCACCGGTTTAGAAAAATAAAAAAATATTTTTATGTTAATAATTTCATCCACATTATATACCAGTTGCTTGTTACAAGAACAAATGCATTTGTTCTTAATAAATTACAGTTTTATTTAATATTTTTGGCACAAATAAGTTTAATAATATCTGGAACCAATTGTGAATAAACCAACGGCATAACTATTTTTTCGGCACTAGCAATAAAACTGTATAGGGTTACCACACCAAAATAAAGAATCGCACTTTCGTATTCAGCTGCTATTGTAATTTTTTGAATACGAAATGCTAAAGTGGGTTTATTGTACAATAGCCGTTTTATAACTTTTGCGCAAATTAGTGCTTCATTAGTAAATTTTGGGAATACGGCTGTAAAAGTTTTTTTTGGGTATTCGTACATTTTGGTACTAAACTGTACAAAATGGTACTTTCTTTTCAGACTAAGCTACAGTTCTAATATATGGGACTGAAACACTTCATGACAGTATATATTCAGCAACTAGAAAATTTTTTTGGTAGTCGTACATTTTGTTACTAAATCGTACAAAATGGTACATTCATAATAGACTGAGCTTCAGCTCTGAAATTTGGGGTGTAGCTACATCTTGGCAGTATGTACCAGGTGACTAGAATATTTTTTTGATATTCGTACATTTTGGTACTGAATTGTACAAAATTGTACTTTCTTTAAAGACTCAACTTCAGCTCTGAAATTTGGGATACAGGTATATCTTGGCAGTATATACCTGGTAACTAAAAGATTTTTTTGATATTCGTACGTTTTGGTATTAAATCCTACAAATTGGCCCAGAGGTCTGAATTTAAGGCTGTAAAGGTTAACCTTGAAATATATATTGTGCAACTAGAAACATTTATTGAAATTCGTCACTAAGGGAACTACAAACGCACAAAATGGTACTTTCCTTATAGACTGGGCTACATTTATGAAATTTGGGATTCAGGCACTTCTTAGCGGTATGTACCGGCGACTAGAAGATTTGTATGACATTCGTTCATTTTGATACTAAAACGTACAAAATGATACTTTCTGTACAGATAAAGGTACAGCTCTTAATTCTGGGATGCAATTATATCTTAGCATTACAATTACATCTGAGCTAAAAATCTCAAAATTGCGATATATATATATATATATATATATATATATATCGCAATTTTGAGATTTTTAGCTCAATCCGTAAATTATGTACTAGTTTGTATATATATATATATATATATATATATATATATATATATATATATATATATATATATATATATATATATATATATATATATATATATATATATATATAAATAGATATATATATATATGTATATATATATATATATATATATATTCTGGGGGTCCACCCTTCCCCAAAAAACCCCCCAAACAGGACTTATTTACTGACCATGGCAATATGGGTCTTAAATAAAAGGTATTTGAGTATAGAATACGAATCTGATATCCACATATGAGATCAAATATTTGGGAGGCCTCCCATCCCCGAGAACATGGCCCAAATTTACGACCATTGCAATATGGGACTCAAATAAAAGGTCTTTGGAAGTAAAGCACGAATCTAATATTAATGTTCAGGAAAACCGTCTATGGGCCACCCCACCCACATAACACCACCCAAATAGGAATATTTGCTGACCATTGCAATATGAGGCTCAAATAAGAGGTATTTTAGGGTAGAACACGAATTAGATATATTGGGTTGCCCAAAAAGTGATTGCGGATTTTTCATATAGTCGGCGTTGACAAATTTTTTCACAGCTTGTGACTCTGTAATTGCATTCTTTCTTCTGTCAGTTATCAGCTGTTACTTTTAGCTTGCTTTAGAAAAAAAGTGTAAAAAAGTATATTTGATTAAAATTCATTCTAAGTTTTATTAAAAATGCATTTACTTTCTTTTAAAAAATCCGCATTTGGGCAATCCAATATATTTTCAAAGCCAAGTCACTGAGTGGCCGCCCCATCCCCCTTAACGCTTAAATGAATCGAATTGGAGGTAGAGCAAGAATTGATACCAACTTTCGGGACCAATTTTCTGGGGGTCTACCCCTTTCCCAAAATACTCCCCAAACAGCAATTTTTTACTGACCATCGCCATATGGGGCTAAAATAAAGGTATTTGGGAGGAGAAAACGAATTTGTTATCCAAATGTAGGACCATGTATTTTAGGCATCATCCCTTCCCCAAAACACCTCCCAAAGGGTACAAATTTTTTGACTATGCCAATATGTGGCTCAAATGAAAGGTATTTGAGATTAAAAAACGAATTTGATAACCAATCTTGGGGCCATGTGTTTGGGGGACGCCTCATCCTGTAAGCTCCTCTCTAAACCAATGGCAATATGGGGTTTAAATAAATGGTATTTGAGAGAAAAGCACGATGTTGATAGTTTTCAGGGCCAAGTGTCTGGGGGACCACCTCACCCCCGAAAACACCTCTAAATCACACATCATGAAAATATCGGGCTGAAATAAAGTATTATAAGAATAATATCCAAACTTAAATTCGTAGGCCAATAAAGATCAGATAAAGACACTTGTATTGTTAAACTGTTTATCAAGCGATATACTATTTTCGTATAATATATTCGTATAATAAATATTCCAAGGAACATTTTTTTTCCATATAAAGTAAAAGAAGGCGCAGCGGAGCGGGCCCCGTCTAGCTAGTTTCAAATAAAATTTCTGAATTTTAATTGAAATATGCTGAATTTCAAATGGAGTATCTAAATTTCAAATGAAATAGCCTGAATTTTAAATGGAACATCTTTATATCAAATAAAATATCTGAATTTCAAATGGATTTTCGGAACTACAAGTGGGCTTTCTGAATTTCAAATGGAATTTCTGAATTGTAATTGGTATATATATATATACAAATATCTACATCATTTTCAAGTTAATTTGTTTCATGGAAAAATTGTTGCAATCTTAGAAAATACATATTCATATCAAAGGCTTGCGCAAGACCATTCATTTCTGCTTTAAAGATACACTAACAACATCGAGTATTTCAAGAACTGAACTCTTCGTTTAAAAATACAACAATAGAGAACTGAGTAAAACAGAAAACAAGAGATGAAAGAACGAACGAATGCATAAAATGAGCCCTTCAGCAAAAAAAAGAAGATTGATTCGGAGTCCGTGAGTGCACGTTGTACTTTGCATGCACATTTTTATTCAGAAAAAGTACTATTTGCGTGTAGTCTGCGTTCGTAGTACGAAATTCGTACGAAGGCAACGTGGTTGACACACACACACACATACCTAGTTTTTCATATGAGAAAACGAACCGTTTGCAAACAATTTGTGTGATCAGTTCATATTTTGGGAATGACAATGAGACGCTTTCATATACAGTAATATCTCACTGTAGCGGCGATGAATTCAAGATAAAAATACTCCCAAGCACTGAGTGGTGGTTTTTTTCAAAATTATCTACCCAACTGTAACTTGTCCGTTTTACAACATCATGTGGGTTCAGCGTTCACAGGTTCGGCAAAAACGGAGACAAATGAAAGGTTTCGTGCGGGCCTTTGATTCATATGTATTCATGGTTCATAGTTTTTTCAATATTACATTGTTCTGAATTTCAGTTGAATTATTCCGAATTTTAAATGGAGCATATGAAAGTTTCAAATGAAATATCCGAATTTCAAATGGAATTTCTAAATTACAATTGGTATTTTCTGAATTATACTTGAAAATGGTGTAGGTTACTAATATAGCTTGTTATACATGAATGAACGAATATTTTTGACAAGCAGAGATAAAGTGGATAATGAAAGCACAATGCGATATTATTTACTTAAATGGCAAAAACGGAATTTTTGCACGCTCTGCTATCTTCGGAAAAAGAAAATCCACAACAGTTCCTTAGCGTTTGTCTGGTACTGACGAAGTCTAGAGTACAATAATTTGGAAAACCGCTGCTAACCCAACAGGAAATAATACACATTTTAAATGGTATATATACCAATAGCTGTTTCAAACTTATATCATATGTGTAGATTGCCACCCGGTACCTTAGATTGTTAATAAATGAATTAATACTACACCATTTTCAAGTGTAATTCAGAAAACACCAATTGAAATTCAAAAATTCCATTTGCAATTCAGAAATTTGACTTGAAAGTCTAATATTTTATTTGAAATGCAGAAATTTCATTCGATATTCATTCAATTTATGAATGCGTCCAATTGACGCATTCATAAATCTACGTATGACATAAATTTCTCAATTTCAAATAAAATATCTTATTTGAATTGAACCATTGCGATTTTAAATGGAATATCTGAAATTCTACGGAATTAATCTGATTTCTGACTATATTATCCTTCATGATCATTTATTAAAATAGATAAGGCGATTTTGCTTATTAACAACATTGAATTATGCTCAAGGCTTAAGTTGGGCTCAAAGTCATTGATATTCCGAATAGATTTCAACAAAGATATTTTGTTGTTGTTGTAGATTTCAACAAAGATTACAAGCAGTTTGTTTGAGAATAAGTGTTTTTGAAACCCCTGACATTTGAAACGGGGAGTTTCAAATTTCAATTCAATTTTCCTAAAATCTGGTAAGCGATATATTCTCGGCATGGCAAAGTATATTCCAAACCATGGACAAATCGATTAATATATAACCTAGCCTTCTTTAGTGAAGTCTAGATGGATTTTAGAGTAGATAGAATCGGAGCACTACTATATACTATATAGATTAAAAAAAGTAAAACAATTCCGGAGAAACTTTTTTGCCAGAATGAAACTCTGGCAATTTAGTAAAAAAAATTGGCCATGTTGGCTTTAACATAACTGGGTGGTTTGATATCGAAAATAAAAATTTTCTTAATATCTCCGCTTTATGAAAATGGAAAGGCATTGCCCTTTGACATCAAAAAATATTTTTGATGTTGAAACGATGCATTTTTAAACCGCAAAGCTATTGACATTATATTTTTTTGTTTTATCCATACATATACTGGCACAATTTGTATGAAACTTCCAGTATATAGGTTAAAAATTGACAGAGCTATACACTTAAAAAAAAACCAAGGCAAAATTTGGTATTTTAAAATTGAACAATCCTCCGATGGCACGCACATTGTTTTTCGTTCTTTTTCTTTTCAGAGTATTAAATCACGCAAATCGGTTCAGTTTATCAACCCCTTGGTTGGAGAACTTTAATGTGGTCAACTTTGACACTCTGTATCTCACCCTGATCAAATTTGTGGACACCATAATTTTTTAACCGTTTAACACACTAAGCAAAGCCATCTTGTGTTTTTACCGTCCAGATCAAAGTTTGTAACCAACTTTGTTCAATTTTTCGCTGTTTCACGCACTGTGCAACGCCATCTTGAGTTTTAAATTATCCATAACTGGCCTTTTCATAAAAGAAAGGTTGAAAGCTTGATGATAATACTGGTTTTTTTTCAGGGATGATACAAAACAAAGAGGGATTATTCCCCCTTATTCCCATTCACGATGGCGTAGTCCAATTTCGACATTTTTACAAAATGTATTATGGTCAAAGAGTTATCAATTATCTAAGAGCGTTTGTGTTTCTTCTTCGCGATATCTAAAAAAGCAGATAAAGGTGCGACATGTCGTTAACGATGTTTTGTTTTGGTTCTTCGTTCAAAAAAGTTTACAGCAAATCTCTGAAATTATGCTTTAGATATGTCTGTTTTAAAGTATCGGTGATGTCGATCCGGGTTCACCTTGATTTAAGTTAGCAATACAGTTAACTCGTTGTAAAATTCAAAGAGTTACTAATTATAATTATATTAGTCCCTCTGATCGTGGTGTTATGAACTACATTATCCGCTTTGTGAAATGCATTATGTACACTAATCTTGGTCACTGGTCTTCCCGTATTTTTCGTTTAAAATTCCTCTTTGAATGCAGCAATGCATTTTCCCGTCTTAGTTAAAAAAAAAATACAACATCAAACTCAATATTGCCAATATTTTGTGAATTTTTTTATACAAAGCATAATTTCAGGCATATAATTTAACGTTGAGCACTACACATGTTGCACACTGATCTTGGTCACTGGCCATCCGGTATTTTCCGCTTAAAATCCCTCTTATATATATTCTTATATACATGAAAAAATCTTGCGAAAAACGAACATACACCAGCCCGAAGTCGACTTATGTCATAATTAGAGAGTTATCAATCATATAACGATGCTTTTGTGTTTCTCTTCGCGATATCGTAAAAAACTGAGATTAGAGTGCAACATGTCGTTTACGATATTGAATATTTTATATATGTTTTATTTCGATTTCCTTGTTCGGCGGCTATGCTTGGTGTCGATCATCAAACTTTGGATAGGAAGTTTACAGCAAATGTCTAAAATTATGTTTTAGATATGTGTTTTTTGAAGTATCGGTAGTTCCGGGTACATTAAAGTTGGCAATACAGTTAACTCGTTGTTAAAATCAAAGATTTATTAATTATAATTATATTAGTCCATCTGATCGTGATGTATATATCAAAATCAATTAGCGCTCAAAATTGGGATTCATTTGTACCTTGACAATATATATCGGGCGACTAAATGATTTTTCCGATATATTGTCATTCTTGGTACTTTCTTTACGGAAGGTCATAGATTTCTGAAATTTTATACGCAATTATTACAAAACTTCATAATTCTCTAAACTGTATGACTACCTAGATTTTCGCAAGCCCTACACTAAAAAAGGAGTATCAAAAACCGGGATAGCAAAGCGGACCGCCGGGATGCTAGTACTTTTCTATATATATAAAAGAGTTGCGTGACTAACTGATTGCTGACTGATTATCGCCTAGCTCAAACGGATAAAGCTATAATTATGAAATTTTGCACGAACGTTAGTCTTGGGTCATAGGCACGGGATAAGGCTGGATTTGGGGATGTTCGTACGTTTAGGTACTAAAAGGTACAAAATGGAACATGTTTGCCCAGAGCGAACGGAAAGGGCTAGAATTATGTTATTGGGTTTAAATTAAAGAGCGTCTCGAAAACATAAGGTTTGGTTAAAAAAATTTTGGAAAATCGTCCCGGAAGTTGGAGAACTTTTTTGGAACTTATGTACTCTAGGGCAAACTTAATTGGGTGAGTATAAGCGTTTTCGGAAACTTGTACATTAAGGTACTAAAAAAGACCAAAAAGATACGAAATGAGTGAACTTTGTACAAGGCTGATGGAGAGGTGGAATTTTGAAATTTGACTTAAAAGACAAAAGGATGAGAGTGAACACAAAAACTGAACTATTCAAAATACGTAAATTTTGATACCAAAAAGTGCAAAATAGTACGAAATAGCTTATCTTCGCCTACAGCCAACAAGGACTGCTATAAAAAAAAAAACAATTTGACTAACATTGTTGCAGTCTTGAAAAAATACGACATGTGGAAGAAAACGTAATAATTGTGGTGTAACTGGCATCTGGAAGAATATATTGGGCAACTAGAAGATATTTTTTATTCGTATATTTGAGTATTAAAACAAATTAATTGTACATTCTTCACGAATTGAGCTAAATCACTCAAGATTAGAAACGGATACACCTTGACAGTAAATATTGGATGGCAAGAAGAATCGTTTTTAATTCGTGTATTTAGTTACTAAAACATAAAAAATGATACGTTCTTTGCAGAGGGATCTTGAGTTCTCAAAATTGGGATAACACCTTAACTTTATATTTTGGTCTACCAGAAGATTGTTTTCAAAATCGTACATTTAGGTACTTAAACATACAAATTGACACTTTTTATATTTCATCTATACCATCCGGTATTGCGCTGCTTTACTATCAATACCGTATGGTACTGAAATGAGCACGTTTGGTATCAACTTTTCTCTGAGTGCGTACAATTTTGGTACCAAAATTGGTACCATTTGGTACTTTCTTTACAGCAAAATATACGATATATTAATAGATAATTTTGCCATCATCATTTATTTCTAAGTAGTACCTGCTTGCCAAATTTCAGAAATCTAGCTCCATCTGTAAAGTAAGTACCAAATGGTACCAATCTTTGTACCAAAATGTACGCACCCAGAGAAAAGTTGATACCAAACGTGCTCATTTCAGTACCATAGGGTATTGACAGTAAAGCAACACAATACCGGATGGTATAGATGAAACATAAAAAGTGCCATTTTGTATGTTTTAGTACCTAAATGTACGATTTTGAAAACAAACTTCTGGTCGACCAAAATATATAATTAATGTGTCATCCTAATTTAGAGAGCTCAAGATCACTCTGCAAAGAACGTATCATTTTGTATGTTTTAGTACTTAAATACACGAATTAAAAATGATTCTTCTAGCCGTCCAATATTTACTGTCAAGGTATATCCGTATCCTAATTTTGAGTGCTTTAGCTCAATTCGTGAAGAATGTACCATTTAATTTGTTTTAGTACCCTAATATACGAAAAAAAAATATCTTCTAGTTGCTCAATATATTTTTCAAGGTACCAATTACACCACAAATTCTTCCACACGTCGTATTTTTTCAACACTGCGACAAAGTTAGTTAAATTGTTTTTTTGTAGCAGTCTCTGTTGGCTTTAGGTTAAGATAAGCTATTTTGTACTATTTTGAACTTTTTGGTACCAAAATGTACGTGTTTTGAATAGTTCATTTAGTTACCCATTTTATATTGCCTTTTTGCACATATATGCAAAATTGCAGAATTCTATCTCCATCTGTAAAGAAAGTAATTACTACTTTCTTTACAGATGGATGGAGTTGTGAATAGATTATTTAGTCACTTATCAAATGTTTGTTAGTTGCACCTGCATGCCAAATTTCAGACGATTAGCTCCATCTGTAAAGAAAGTATTAAGTGGTACCAAAATGTAGAAATAGCGAATAGATAAGTTAGCCACCCATCATATATTTCTTTGTTGTTGTTGTAGCAGTGCGCTGTACACTGAGGCGGCAGCTCGTGCCGATGAATGACTTCATCGGGTCAATCCGGTACATACAAACATATATATATATATATATATATATATATATATATGTAAAATGGATACTTTCGGGACAATTTTTCTGTATAATGTATGTTTCGAGGACATTTGTATACTTTTGTCCCCAAAATTTCCGTCTATATTATGGATGTTTTGAGGACACCGATACATTGGGGACACTTTTTGCTTTACGATTTTATGACTTTTTCTAGATTCTCCATAATTTTTATCACTAAAATAACACTTATTTCTCATATATACTCTTGTTTTCTATAAAAAATAAATGGTTTTTTAATTTTATTTTTGCTCATCGTGTTGCCAGAATGGTATCGTGTAAAACAGCAACCTACAAAATCAACCCTGTTGTTTCAATGTTACCACCTAAGGGTGGTAGTTCAGAGTATTGCCGCAATGTCGCCAAAGTCACTCAGATTTAATATTGGATTAGTTCGTGTACTCGCCGCAATTAAAACAGAGCGCTGTAATGAATTCGGCTATTTTAGTGCCACGACATCTACTTTTTACGGGGGTAAATTTTTTTTGGGCTCATTGTTACTATTACATAGAAAGCAGCATCGCTCTGTATATACAAGTCATAGTGTGTTTGCTTGTCTGTTTGTTCGAAACTCGAAAACGACCAAACCGATGTTCTTGAAATTTCCACAGATTGGTTAAAATGGTCTGGAAGGAATAATAGGCTATATAATATTTTGATATCGAGGTCGGGTCGGAGCCTTCCCCTTACCCTAAAAATAACCACCAAAATTAAAAGTGGATCGATTGTAATAATATTGGACTCAAATTAACGGTATTTGGGAGTAGAAAATAAAACATATTAAAAATTTAAACTAATTTAACACAATAACCCCAAACGCACATATACACCGATCAAGGCAACATACAGTGGGATAGAACCGAAAAAAATAGTAGTAGGCCATATGAGAACGGATAGAGATAAATATTTGAATTTTAAAGACCAATTTGCTCGAAATTTTTTTTTTTGGAGAAACCCATAATACCAATTTTGGGCAGAGATAGTTTCCAAATCGGCATTTTGTAGTAAATTTTCTGTGAAGGTTACAAATATGGTCAAGCCAATTCGAATGGGACTCGCCCCTCCACAAAAACCTTGAACGAACATATAGACCGATCGAGGCAACATACAGCGGGATAGAACCGAAAAAAAAATAGTAGAAAACATGCCCTATGAAAACAGATAGAGATAATTTTTATACCCTCCACCATAAGATGGGGCGTATACTAATTTCGTCATTCTGTTTATAACTACTCGAAATATTCGTCTGAAACCCCATAAAGTATATATATTATTGATCGTCGTGACATTTTATCTCGATCTAGCCATGTCCGTCCGTCCGTTCGCTCCATAGCCTGTTATAGCTGCCATATAAACCGATCTTGGGTCTTGACTTCTTGAGCCTCTAGAGTGCGCAATTCTTATCCGATTGAAATGAAATTTCGCACGACGTGTTTTGTTATTATATCCAACAACAGTGCCAAGTATGGTTCAAATCGGTCCATAACCTGATATAGCTGTCATATAAACAGATCTGGGGATTTGACTTCTTGAGCTTCTAGAGGGCGCAATTCCTATCCGATTTGGCTGAAATTTTGCATGACGTATTTTATTTTTACTTTCAACAACTGTGTCAAATTAGGTTCAAATCGGTTCATAACCTGATATAGCTGCCATATAAACCGATCTGGGATCTTGACTTCTTGACCCCTAGAGGTAGCAATTATTATCCGATATGCCTGAAATTTTGTACGACGGATCCTCTCATGACCATCAACAAACGTGTTTATTATGGTCTGAATCGGTCTATAGCCCGATACAGATCCCATATAAATCGTTCTCTCAATTTTACTTCGTGAGCCCCAATGGGCGCAATTCTTATACGAATTGGCTGAAATTTTACACAGGTCTCCAACATATAATTTAATTGTGGTCCGAACCGGACCATATCTTGATATCGTTCTAATAGCAGAGCAACTCTTTTCTTATATCCTTTTTTGCCTAAGAAGAGATGCCGGGAAAAGAACTCGATAAATGCGATCCATGGTGGAGGGTATATAAGATTCGGCCCGGCCGAACTTAGCACGCTTTTATTTTAATTTTGAAATGGTCAAGGCCCTGTGTAGTGTAAGCGTTTCGCCGCAAGATCCTTAAGTTGGTCACCTCGGAATTAAGAAAAATTGTTCCGGCTGCCAAATCATCATTTGTGATCCGACTTCTAAAATTCTTTTTTTGCTGAATAGCGCTGAAAAATTCTAAGAAAAAAAAAACAAATAAAGATATCTTAATAATTCTGTTTGATATTTACAGATATAAGTGTATTTAAAAGACCAAAATTAAATAAGTTTTTACAGAGCTAAGATAGTTTCCAAATCGGCATTTTTTTTGGAAAATTTTCTGTAGAGGCTTCAAATATGGTTTCGTGTAAAAAATTGTTTGCATGGGTTCAGGGGACATATGAAATAAAACAAGTAAAAAGGCGTTAAGTTCGGCCGGGCCGAACTTTGGATACCCACCAACTCGGGTATATATGTAAACCACCTTTCATCAAAATTCGGTGCAAATTGCATACCTTATGCCCCATAGCAGCTATATCAATATATATTCCGATTTGGACCTGATAAATACTAATAAGCAAAAGTTATTGTTCAATTGTATATAACAAAATATTGGTCTTTTTAGTAGTTATATCTAAAAATAAACCGATCTGAACTATATACGACACGGATGTCGAAAAGCATAACATAAGTCAGTGTGTAAAATTTCAGTGCAATCGGATTAAAAATGCGCCTTTTATGGGGCCAAGGCTTTAAATCGAGAGATCGGTCTATATGGCAGCTATATGCAAATCTTGATCGATCTAGACCAAATTGCAGAAATATGTGGAGGGGCTTAACTTAACTCTTTGTCCCAACATCGGACAACATCCCGGCAACATCGGGCAATAAGTGCGCTTTTTATGGCCCTAAAACCTAAAACCGAGAGATCGGTCTATATGGCAGCTATATCCAAATCTGGACCGATCTAAGCCAAATTGACAAAGGACGTTGAAGGGTCTAACACAACTCACTGTCCCAAATTTCAGCAAAATCGAATAACAAATGTGGCTTTTAGCGGCCTACGACCCTAAATTGGAGGATCGGTCTATATGGCAGTCTTATCCAAATCTCAACCGATCTGAGCCATATTAACGGAGGATGTCGAAGGGCGTAAGATAACCCACTGTCCCAAATTTCAGCAAAATCAGATAATAAATGTGGCTTTTATGGGCCTATGACCCTAAATCGAAGGATCGGTCTATATGGCAGCTATATCCAAATCTGAACCCATCTGGGCCAAATTGACGAAGGACGTTGAAGGATCTAACACAACTCACTGTCCCAAATTTCAGTAAAATCGGATAATAAATGTGGTTTTTAGAGGCCTAAGACCCTAAATTGGAGGATCGGTCTATATGGCAGCTATATCCAAATCTGAACCGATTTGAGCCATTTTTGAGATTCGAAAACGACCGAACCGATTTTCTTTAATTTTCCGCAGATTGTGTTGGATGGTCTGAAAGGAATAATAGGCTACATAAATTTTTGATATCGGAAGCGGGTCGGAACCTTGCCCCAAAAATAACTACCTTAAATTAAAAGTGGATCGATTGTAATAATATTGGACTCAAATTAACGGTATTTGGGAGTAGAAAACGAAACTTAAATTAAAGTTTGAAGCTAATTCGCATAGGGCTGGCCCCACCATAAACCATAAATAAATTCTGCCCAAAACTTTTTACAGAGATACCCAAAATGCCCATTTCGGGCAAAAATAGTTTCCAAATCGGTATTTTTTAGTAAATTTTCTGTGGAGGCTATAAATATGGGTTGGTTCAAAAAATTTTGTGCATGAGTTTAGGAAACATATGAAGTAAAAAATATTAGCCCTGTGGGGGACTTAGCTGAGAACTCGCGGGGTTTTTCTAATTGTTTAAATAAAAACTTGCCTGTTTTGAGGCATATATTGCACCCGTTTAGGTTGACATATTTTGTTCAAGTTTCACTAGAAACGTATCTATAATATGCTTTTTTAATAAAGACTATTCAATGTAAATACTTTTTATGACCAAAAAAAAAACGCAAAAAAATCACATTCTTTGATTTTAATTTTAAATCCACCAGTTCAAATTATGCATCAAAATGAAAGTTAACCTAAAAATCGTTCAAGTTACTCTAAACAACACAAATATCGCTCGTAAGTCGAAACGTTCTGAGTACGTATAACTTCAAAAATGTCAAGCTTTACGATAGAGCTTTCAGTTGGGAGATTACACCACAAGGGTTGTCCAATCCCGAAATATAAAAGACAACCCTCGTATACAACAAGTGATGGGAACGTAGTCTGAAGAAAGGGCGTTTGAGTGAGTCTCTAGATGAGATATTGTTGGAATAGAATTCAGGGCGAACCGTGTAGGATTTGGAGGATTATAAACATGTACTCAGGACTGATTTTGATATTTATAAAGTACGTTCCCAGCGGTGTTACTCATTACACAATTCCAGCTTGTATGTTGTGCGTTAAAGTCGCCAAAATTTTTTTTTTCATTATTTTTTCTATTTAACTTTATTAAGTCATATTTAATGTTAGGCTTCTAATGTGGGGTATAAGCAGATGTTATTATAACATTGTTCCCCTTAATTAATTCCAATGAACACACAGCTTTTCTAATTCCAATGAACACACAGCCGCCATGAGTTAACCGATCATTACTGTGGATTTTGTAGCCTTCCATCTTGAATTTATGATGAGGTTTGAGAAATTTTTCATTTAAGAGAAAAACATATGATTTTGTTGTAAAAATCAAAATTCAGCAAATTCAGCTGCATAATTGCTGCATTTTGTGGTTATGCCTTGGCAATTCCTGTGTATAACATGAATCTGATTTATGTTGAATGAATTATAAAGTATGACGCAACATCATTCCTAAAACTCTGAATTTATCATACCTATTCTGCACTGTTGTAGGCGATCAATAGCTTCAAAGTAAATATCATCATAACAAATTCATCATCGTTAAGTCGTCCGCATCGTCTACTTGACTGGGTTGTAACGTTAGAGTATAGATTGCAATTGCCAAATGGCTGAGTACTAAAATTTCTAGCTGATTGACGACCAGCTGTTTGAACATATGGGGTTCTTAACCCACTAAAAATTAACCACCCTGTGTTCTAGATTAACATGTTGGATTATCAACAGCTGATCGAGAAGACAAACCTTGGTTTTTGTAACCAGCTTGAGGGAAATCATCTGGTTCTATGTAATATTCATACACACATCGTGTACCACAGGAAATTTTGTTCGTAACTCGATTACGCATTTGCGTGTAATCTTGTCTACATGGACATTTTGGATCATCAGCCTTATGGTTCACATTATTTAGGTTCCTCTTGGAACAGTTAAAATATTTATACACAACAGGACCATCGCGTTGAGTCTGATTTAAAGTACAAACTGGGAGATCATGGTTACCGGCGCATGCAGGACAGACAACTGTTCGGTGATAATTCCTAGAGCCATGACCAAACATTACACATTTCGCAAATTGTGTGGGACCTTTCTTATTTTTAATTGGGCCACTTCACAACGATTCCATAGAAAAATCTAATTGTGCGGATTTCCTTTTTTGAAATTTGATGACGGCCGTATTCATTCGTATATATCTCGTCGTCTTGAAATTACTTTTGTTCCGATGAATATTTTTTGGAGCTAGTATTGCGACCTCAACCAAGCGATTATTTAGATCATAGTTTGGCCAACAACAATTGGTGGAAACGTATCTCATGTTATAGTAATTTCACCATCTTCTTTACTTGCTGATTCCATATCATCTCTATCGAGCGCTTGATATCGATTGACCGAATCGAGAACTGTAGCATTTCTTAGATATTTGAAAGGCATTCGTTAGAAACAAACGCAACTCTACGTTTATTATTTCTTAGAAATACCATAATATTTTAAGGAAAACATTTTTAGCGCAGAAAAATTAACATGTGGCATCAGCTGATTACCAGAAAGGACTGTGATATTTTCATTTAAAATTCAGATAATTTATATGAAATTAAGATATTCGACTTTAAATTCAGATATTCCATTTAAATATCAGAATACCTCACTTTGAAGTGTAATTAAGAAAATACCAATTGAAATTTAGAATTCCGTTTGTAATTCAGAAATTTCATTTAATATTTTGAAATTTCATTTGAAATTCAGAAATTTCATTTGAAATTCGGAAATTTCATTTGAAATTCAGAATTTTCATCGGAAATTCAGAATTTTTTTTTTTGAAATATAAAATATTTAAATTGAAATTCAGATACTTTATTTGAAATTCAGAAAATGTCAATTAAAATTCCGAATCTTTCAATTGAAATTTAGAATATTTCAATTGAAATTCAGACTATGCCACTTTCAAGAGTGATTCAAGAACTAACAATTGAATTTCAGAAATTCCATTTATAATTCAGAAATTTTATTTTAAATTCAAATATTTTATTTGTAACTCAGAAATATTCTTTATATTCAGATATTTCATTTAAAATTTGGAATATTCCAATTGAAATTCAGAGTACTTCGATTGAGATTCAGAATATTTCATTTGCAATTCAGACTACTCCACTTTCAAGTACAATTCAGAAAATACCATTTGAAAATGAGAAATTCCATTTATAATGCAGAAATTTAAATTAAATTCTCATGTATGCTATTTGAAATTCAGATATTCCATTTGAAATTCAAACCACTCCACTTTCAAGTGTAATTCAGATATTCCAAGTACCAACTGCATTTCAGAAATTCCATTTGTAACTCAGAAATTTCATTTGAAATTCAGATATTATGTTTCAAAATTAAAAATTTCATTTGATATTCAGAAAGTTCATATAAAATTCGGATTATTTGAGTTAAAATTCAGATACTCCAACCGACATTCAGATATTCCATCTAAAATTCAGATATTTTATTTGAAATTCAGAATATATTTTTTGAAATTCAGAATATTTCAATTGAATTTCAGAATATTTGAATTTAAATTAAGAATATTTCAACAGAAATTCAGCTTACACAACTTTGAAGTGTAATTCATAAAATACCAATTGAAATTCAGAAACTTCATTTCTTATTCAATTAATTAATTTAAAATTCAGATATTTTATTTGAAACTCAGAAATTTTAAGTGATGTTCAGACACTCCATTTCAAATTCAGAATATTTTTTATTATAAGGGGCTATGTTTTAAAAGATATGGGAAAGTTTTTTTAAATAAAGTTCAGAAAAATGCATTAAATCTTTACTTGGGTCGATAGAACGGTCCATATAATTTATTTCATGCAAACCTTGACCGTGGCTGCGCCTCAAATGGTTCATCCGCTTAGTCTATTTTTGGCATACTCTTTCCAACATTTCGGCCGGTATCTCACGAATAAATAATTTAATGTTGTCTTAAAATACGTAAATTGAAGCGGGCCTGTCTGTATAGACATGAGCTTCAACATGGCCACACAAAAAAAGTCTAGAGGCGTTAAATCGCACGATATAGGCGGCCAATTGACCGGTCCCGAACGTGAAATAAAATCCTTACCTAACTTGCCTTTCAATAAGTCCATTGTTACGCGTGCTGTTTGGCATGTGGCACCGTCTTGTTGAAACCATATGTCATGCAAGTCAAGATCTTGTTTTTTGGGCAAAAAATTTTAGATATCGTCTCACGGTAGCGCTCATTATTTACATGTACGTTGCGATTCGCATCATCTTTGAAGAAGTACGATCCAATGATGCCACCAGCCCATAAACCGCACCAAATTGTGACTTTTTCTGGATGCATCGGTAGCTCTTGCAATGCTTCTGGGTGATCTTCACTCCAAAATCGACAATTCTGCTTATGAACTTTTTTAACAGATAACTTTTTTTATACCATCCACCATAAGATGGGGGGTATACTAATTTCGTCATTCTGTTTGTAACTACTCGAAATATTCGTCTGAGACCCCATAAAGTATATATATTCTTGATCGTCGTGACATTTTATGTCGATCTAGCCATGTCCGTCCGTCTGTCCGTCCGTCCGTCTGTCTTTTGAAAGCACGCTAACTTCCGAAGGAGTAAAGCTAGCCGCTTGAAATTTTGCACAAATACTTCTTATTAGTGTAGGTCGGTTGGTATTGTAAATGGGCCATATCGGTCCATATTTTGATATATAACCGATCTTGGGTCTTGACTTCTTGAGCCTCTAGAGTGCGCAATTCTTATCCGATTGAAATGAAATTTTGCACGACGTGTTTTGTTATTATATCCAACAACTGTGCCAAGTATGGTTCAAATCGGTTCATAACCTGATATAGCTGCCATACAAATTGATCTTGGGTCTTGATTTCTTGAGCCTCTAAAGTGCGCAATTCTTATCCGAATGGAATGGAATTTCGCACGACGTGTTTTGTTATGATGTCCAACAACTGTGCCAAGTATGGTTCAAATCGGTCCATAACCGGATATAGCTGCCATATAAACCGATCTTGGGTCTTGACTTCTTGAGCCTCTAGAGGGCACAATTCTTATCCGATTTGAATGAATTTTTGCACGAGGTATTTCGTTATGATATTCAACAACTGTGCCAAGTATGGTTGAAATCGGTCGATAACCTGATATAGCTGTCATATAAACAGATCTGGGGATTTGACTACTTGAGCTTCTAGAGGGCGCAATTCCTATCCGATTTGGCTGAAATTTTGCATGACGTATTTTATTTTTACTTTCAACAACTGTGTCAAATTAGGTTCAAATCGGTTCATAACCTGATATAGCTGCCATATAAACCGATCTGGGATCTTGACTTCTTGACCCGTAGAGGTCGCAATTACTATCCGATATGCCTGAAATTTTGTACGACGGATCCTCTCATGACCATCGTGTTTATTATGGTCTGAATTGGTCTATAGCCCGATACAGATCCCATATAAATCGTTCTCTCTATTTTACTTCGTGAGCCCCAATGGGCGCAATTCTTATACGAATTGGCTGAAATTTTACACAGGTCTCCAACATATAATATAATTGTGATCCGAACCGGACCATATCTTGATATCGTTTTAATAGCAGAGCAATTCTTTTCTTATATCCTTTTTTGCCTAAGAAGAGATGCCGGGAAAAGAACTCGACAAATGCGATCCATGGTGGAGGGTATATAAGATTCGGCCCGGCCGAACTTAGCACGCTTTTACTTGTTTGATAATAAAATTAATTAATTTGCAAGCGTTGTTTGTTTACAAGACGATTCATGGTTAAATTGTAGACCAATCTGAAGATGTTTGACAGTGAAACAAAACACGAAACGTGCGTGAGCAGTGAAAAGCAGTGTTGTCGAAAAGATAATAGCTAAAAAATCACCATTTATTGTATGAACTTCAAAATATTTCGATTGAAATTCAGATATTTTGAATTTCAAAATATATTAATTGATATTCAGATATTCCATTTGATATTCTATTCCAGATATTATATTTTATATTTAATAATTTCAATTAAGATTGCGATAGTTTTTTGAAATTCAGAATGTGTTTATTAAAATTCAGACATTCCATTTGAAATTTCAATTAGAATTCAGAATATTTCAATTGAAAGTCAGACTCCATAAAATACCAATTGAAAATGAGAAATTCAAACTGTAATTCAGAAGTTCGTTTGAAGTTCAGAAATTCCGTATGATATCCATACAGTCCTTTTGAAATTCAAAATAATTCATTTGAAATTCAGATACTTCTTTTGAAATTCAGAATATTTCAATTCAAAGGTGGGTATTTTATTTGAAATTCAGAATATATTATCTAAAATTCAGAATATCTCAGGTCAGGTCAATCAGGACTGGTGTAACTTTCAAATGTAATTCAGATTAAACCTATTGAAATTGATAAATTCCGTTTAAATTAAGAATTTCATTTAAAATTCAGGTAGTAAATTTGAATTTCAGAAATTCCGTATGATATTCAGATATTTTATTTGAACTTCAGATGCTTCATTTGAAGATCATTTCATAAATTCCATTTGAAATATTAAAATTTTTCAATTGAAAATCAAATATTCCATTCGAAGTTCAATTATAATTCAGAAAATTCCAATTGGAATTCTGACTATACCACTTTTAAGAGTATTTCAGAAAATACCAATTTAAAAATTAGAAATTCCATGTGGTGTTCAGATATTCCATTTGAAATGCAGAATATTTTATTTTCAATTAAGACACCCCATGTGAATTTCATATATTTTATCCGAAATTCAGATATTGTATTTGAAATTCAGATATTTTATTTGAAATTCAGAAAATTTATTTGAATTTCAGAATATGTTAAATGCAATTTAGATATTCCATTTGAAATTCAGAATATTTCTATTAAAATTAGAAATATTTCAATTGAAAATCAGACTACACCACTTTTAAATATAATTCAGATATTCCAAGTACTAATTGAAATTCAGAAATTCCTTTTATAATTCAGAAATTTCATTGAAATACAGATAATTTTTTGAAATTCATTTGATATTCAGATATTCCTTTTGAAATTCAGAATACTTGTTTTGAAATTCATATACTTCATATGAAATTCGGAATATTTCAAAAGAAATTCACTTATTTCATGAAATTTGAAATATGCTGATTAAAATTTAATATTCCATTTGAAATTCATCATATTTAAATTTAGAATATTTGAGTTGAAATTCAGAATATTGCAACGAAATGGTGTGGTCTGACACAATTTTCAAGTGTAAGTCCGAAGAAACCAAATATAATTCAGAAACTGCATTTATTATTCAGAAATGTCATTTGAAAGTTAGATATTGTATTTGAAAGTCAAAAATTCCGTTTTATATTCAGATATTCCACTTGAAATTCAGAATATTTAATTCGAAATCCGGACACACCATTTGAATTGAATATTTTATTTGAAATTCAGAAAATCCATTTGATATTCAGATATTTCATTTGACGTTCATATACTCCATTTGAAATTCAGAAATTTTAACTGAAATTCAGATATTCCATATATCTTAATTCGGAATATTTACATTGGAATTCATAATATATCATTTGAAATTCAGTTCAAATGTTTCTATTGAAATTCAGACTACACCACTTTCAAGGGTTTTTCTGAAAATACCAATTGAAATTCAGAAACTCCATAAATTCTGAATAATTCGTTGGGAAAATTATGCATGCAAGACGAAACGCGTCCCATAGTGGTTGGTGTGTGTTGCTATCTTTGGCTTTCCTTTTCCACTTTCAATTTTCGATCATTTATCTCGTCTCGAAAGAGAAACAAACAAAAAATTTCTTTTAAAATTCAGATATTCCATTTGAAACTCAAAAAATTTCAATTGAAATTCAAAAATTGCCTTTGATTTTCAGAATATGTTGAATAAAAAATCTTAACTCAAGACCCAAATCTGGCGCAGATTTTAATGCAACTTATTGTGTCAAATTTTAGCGAAATTTATCAATAAATGCGGCTTTTTGAACAAAATACCTTTAATGCTCCACATTAGTCTGTTTGGGCGCTATAGTGAAATACAGTCTGACTTAGTAAGGAAATCGAAGATTGTATCGCAACTCACTGTGTGTGGGAAATCAGTGCTGCTTTTATGTAAGTCATTAAATCGGGAGATCGGTCTACATCAAGATATAAGTAGTCCTTCATCGAAGTCTCCTGTAGTAAAAAAGATACTATTCAAAATAATATAAATGTAAAATCTATATACCGGTCTTAATGGTAGCTATATTCAAAAGGCTACACAATGTTGGGGAGGTCAAAAGAGACAAAATTTGACACGCTGTATCTCTACCTATATTAAAGTTTTTGGCCAACAATGAAATTTGGAACGGCGAGACCTATCTACAACTGTGCCGAATATGGTCCGGATCGGTCCAACCTCTCCAAAAAAAGAATTTAACACCGAGTTTAGTTAAGTTTCGGAGCTTGGGAATGATTTATACAGCGGTCATAAAAAGTATTCATCATTCAATGTTTTTTTTTTTTAATAAGTCTACAAAAGACAATTGGAATACAAACATATTAAACTAATAATGCAGTAGTGCTTGTGTGATATATATGTACACAATTTCATTGTTTTTAAAGAAAAAAATAGTATTTATTGGAACAAAAAGGGCCATTTTACAGCTGAACACAAAAAATTAAACAAAAAAAGTATTCATCATTGCAAAAAAACAAAAAAATAAATAACATAATTTAAAAAAATTAATACTTTGTTATTCGACCACCGCGTCTTATAACTTCTTTTAAACGGTTTGACATCGATTGGACTAATTTAGCGGTTATATTTTGGTCTATATTAGTCCATTCCTCCATTATCACCTGTTGCATTTGACTCTTGCTCGAAAAATTGCGCGTTCTCAATTTGCGTTCGAGATGTTCCCAAAGATGTTCAATTGGGTTCAAGTCGGGACTTTGAGGAGGAGTTTTAATGACTTTGGGGCAGTTATACAGCATCCACATCTTGGTATTTAAAGCAGAATGTTTGGGGTCATTATCTTGATAATATTGAAAGTTATTACCAAGCCCAAGTTTTACAACACTATCTTTTAAATTCCTCTTTAAAATGTCAATGTAATACTTATGATCCATTACTCCATTAATAATTTCAAGATTTCCCGCTCCTGAAGCCGCCATACACCCCCAAACCATTAAACCACCTCCACCATGTTTTACAGTAGCAACTGTGTTTCGTTCTTCAAGCTCTGTATTTGGTTTTCTGTACACTATGACCTTTCCATCGCACCCAAAAAGATTAAACTTGCTCTCGTCTGCAAAAATGACTGTTTTCCAAAATGATTCGGGCTGTTTTACATACATTTTTGCGAAGTTTAGCCTTTTCACTCGGTTTATTTTATTTATAAAGGGCTTCTTACGTGCAGTTCTTCCTCTGTAACTATGCCTTTTGAGTGTATTTCGAATTGTTTGTGTAGTAACTTCCTTCCCTAAATATTCCATAGTGTTTTTACGAAGAATGGTCGCATTTGTCTTCGGAGTTTTCTGAACTTGCCGCACTAGCCAACGCACATCTCCAACTGAAAGTGCTTTTGGTCGACCAGATCTTGGTTTATTGTCAACAGTTTTCGTTTCTGTCCACTTTCTGATGATGGATTGTATAGTATATCGTGGTCTTTTTAATATTTCACTGATAGTTTGTTGAGTTAAACCATTCCTGTGGTGTTTTATTATCAAAACTTTTACCTCATCAGAAACCTCGTTTTGCTTACGACCCATTTTGACAAAAACTATATTTTCAATGAAATTAAATATTTGCTGTCAAGGGCAAAGCCTCCTTTACTAAATAAAACAGAAAAGGGGGATTCCCAAATAATATTTGAATTTGACTTTGATGATAGCACATCAATGATGAATACTTTTTTTGTTCTGTTTTTGGTGTTATTATATAAAATTGCATTTTTTGCGCTAATTAAATTTATTTTTTGAATTTATTTTAAAACATATTACGAAAAATAAACTATTGCATAAAACTGCATTATTTGTTTACTTTAAATTTTCTTCAATTACCCAAAATAAGTGAATTTATTATCAATTTTGCTAATGATGAATACTTTTTTTGACCGCTGTACATCCATTAAAATAAGGTAAATAATGCGGTCGGTTTTTATGTGTAATGATGACGGCAACAAAAAAAAATTGGAAAATTTTACGTTTTTCAAAAATCGCCAGTTACATAAAATCTGATAGGATAGAGATATATTCATGATTCTTGTTGTGTTTTCTAGAAGGAGTGATGCAGAATTAAAGTTCCTTACATATATATAAAGGGTGATTTTTTAGCATTATCTTTTTGGCAACACTGGTTTAAACAGCTCACACACGTTTCGTGTTTTGTTTCACTGTCAAACATCTTCAGTTTGGTCTATAATTTAACCATGAACCGTCTTACAAACGAACAACGCTAGCAAATTATTGAATTTTATTATCCATGCTCTATTAAGAAGGTTCATCGTGCGCTTCTTCCATTGAGCGACGAAGATAATTTTTGGCTCAATGGGTACGTAAATAAGCAGAATTGCCGATTTTGGAGTGAAGGTCATCCAAAAGCATTGCAAGTGCTACCAATGCATCCAGAAAAAGTTTATGGGCTGGTGGCATCATTGGACCGTACTTCTTCAAGGATGGAGCGCATCGTAACGTAACTATGAGGTGAGCGCTACTGTGAGGTGATACCCAACTTTTTTGACCAGAAATGCATGAGCTTGACTTGCATGACATGTGGTTTCAACAAGACGGTTCCACATGCCACACAGCACGGGTAACAATAGACTTATTGAGAGGCGATTCGGTGAACATTTTATTTTACGTTCGGGACCGGTCAATTGACCGCCTATTTCGTGCTATTTTACGCCTTTAGACTAGTTTTTGTGGGGCTATGTTAAAGCTCATGTCTATACAGAAAAGCCCGGTTCAATTGACGCAATGGAAGACAACATAGAAGCATTTATTAGTGAGATACCGATCGAAATGTTGGAAAGAGTATGCCAACATTGGACTAAGCGGATGGTCTATTTGAAGCGCGGTCATGAAATGAAATAATCTTCAAACAATAAATTATATGCATCGTACTATCGATCATTTATGGCTGAGTTATGGCGAGACATTTCTTAAATTGTTGGAAACATATTAACATTCAAGCTAAAATAAAAAAATCACCGTGAAACTTTAGGGAAACTTTTGAAATGTAGTAAAAACAAGTAAGGACGGTCTAAAGTCGTCCAAAAACGACCTTTTGATACCATACACCACATGGGGTATGCAATATAGGCGAAGTCTTCGAAATTTAAATTTGCTTACAATTGAAGTGACGAATTTCGACCAAACTTTTGTTTGGAAATCGGTTCATAAATGCGCTTGCAACGGCCCAATAACTGAAAATGAGGAGATATATATAAATGGCACATATATCTAAATCTGAACCGATTGTTATTATATTTACTAGTGAGCCGAAGAGTTGCAATTAACACAAATAATCGAATTATTGCAGTATAAGTCAAAACATTATATGGGAGCTATGCCTAAATCTAAATCGAACAAAATCGTCACACATAGTAAAAAAACAGTCATAAAAGTATGCATTGTGCCAAATTTTGAAAAAATCTGTCAAGAAATACGCTGACCATGGCCTTAAAAGTAAAAATCGGGTGATACATATATATGTTAACTATATATAAATCTGAACCGATTTATTTAAAACACAACAACATTATCAGGAGTTATAAGGAAAAACTACTTGCCAACATTTTGAAAATCGTATAGCAAATGACCACATTATTGCAACATCATTCCAAATCGGACGAACATACATGGGAGCTAAAAAAAATCTGAAATCTAAACCGATTTTAATAAATTAACATCCATGGATGGACAGACGGACATAGCTAAATCAAATCAGAACGTGACTCGGGGTGATCAGTATGCTTATCAATGGGTCTATCTCTATTCCTTCTGGGTGTTACAAACAAATTCACTAAGTTATAATACCCTATACCATAGTAGTGGTGTAAGGTATAAAAAATGGCCATATTGCCTTTAAGATAAAGGGGTGGTTTGATTTTGAAAAGAGTCAAATTAGCATTTAAAACTTTTCTTATTGGCTCCGCTTTATGAAAATGGAAAAGAAAAATGTTAATGATTTGATAACCAAAGTTTACGAAAACTTCAAGTAAATAGGAGTATCTTTTATGGAAAATTTTGCTAGTTTTAGAAGAACAAAATGTTTTTCATGTTGAAAACGATGCCATATTTAAACCGCTAAATGATTATGGAAACTTTCAGTATATAGCTAAGAAATTGACGAAGTTATAAAGAAACAACACTGAAGAAACCAATGCAAAGTTTTAACATTTTAAAACTAAATTGCTCATATCTCCTCAACGGTAAACGATGGCATAGGACATTATGCATGCTTTTTTAGACCTCGTCAAGCTCTTTCTCCAGAGTCCTAAACCATGAATATCGGTACAGTAGATTAAAAGTTATAAATCTTAAAAGGTTGGAGAAGTGGAAAGTGGTTAATTTTGACACCCTGAATCTCACCCTGTTTTAAATATATTGACCTACATTTTCCATTTTCCTGAAAGCCTATGTACTCTTCTACAAATGTCTAGAACATTTTTTACCGCTCAGATCAACAAATAAAGAGTTGCTGATTTATTTCCATTTTTCTTTTTGCCGCTTGGCCCAGTGTGCAACGCCATCTTGCGTTTTAAATTATCCATAAAAGACTTTTTCGGTAGAGAAAGGTTGAAAGGTAGAATAAATTATAACGCAAAGTTGATAACACAATGGCTGAAAACTTGACTAAATGGATAGGCAATGATGTATGGTTGCAGACTCGACTAACTGATAACGCAGAGTTGATTTTTTGAAAATCAGAATGTATGAGTGAAAGGGGGCAAATTTTTCACTTGTTAATAAAGTGTATACACCGAGGACATGTCCCGGAAGTAAACATTTTATATAATAGTGTCCTTATAATATACGTTTTATAATAAATCTGAAATATGTTGACATTTCGAAGTGTTAGAATGGAAAAATGGGCATACATCGTATGGGAAAATAAAAACGAAGCGATGTATGCCATAATTTCCATAGGCTTTTTCTGTCCCCAAAACATCCATTTTACATATATATATATATATATATATATATATATATATATATATATATATATATATATATATATATATATATATATATATATATATATATATATATATATATATATATATATATATATATATATATATATATATATATATATATATATATATATATATATATATATATATATATATATATATATATATATATATATATATATATATATATATATATATATATATATATATATATATATATATATATATATATATATATATATATATATATTTATTTATATATATATATATACATGAATGACTTCGTCAGGATTGACCTGACGAAGTCATTCATCGGCACGAGCTGCCGCCTCAGTGTACAGCGCACTGCTACAACAACAACAAAGAAATATATGATGGGTGGCTAACTTATCTATTCGCTATTTCTACATTTTGGTACCACTTAATACTTTCTTTACAGATGGAGCTAATCGTCTGAAATTTGGCATGCAGGTGCAACTAACAATCATTTGATAAGTGACTAAATAATCTATTCACAACTCCATCCATCTGTAAAGAAAGTACTAATTACTTTCTTTACAGATGGAGATAGAATTCTGCAATTTTGCATATATGTGCAAAAAGGCAATATAAAATGGATAACTAAATGAACTATTCAAAATACGTACATTTTGGTACCAAAAAGTTCAAAATAGTACAAAATAGCTTATCTTAACCTAAAGCCAATAGAGACTGCTACAAAAAAACAATTTAACTAACTTTGTCGCAGTGTTGAAAAAATACGACGTGTGGAAGAATTTGTGGTGTAATTGGTACCTTGAAAAATATATTGAGCAACTATAAGATATTTTTTATTCGTATATTAGGGTACTAAAACAAATTAAATGGTACATTCTTCACGAATTGAGCTAAAGCACTCAAAATTAGGATACGGATATACCTTGACAGTAAATATTGGACGGCTAGAAGAATCATTTTTAATTCGTGTATTTAAGTACTAAAACATACAAAATGATACGTTCTTTGCAGAGTGATCTTGAGCTCTCTAAATTAGGATGACACATTAATTATATATTTTGGTCGACCAGAAGTTTGTTTTCAAAATCGTACATTTAGGTACTAAAACATACAAAATGGCACTTTTTATGTTTCATCTATACCATCCGGTATTGTGTTGCTTTCTGCAAAGAACGTATCATTTTTTATGTTTTAGTAACTAAATACACGAATTAAAAACGATTCTTCTTGCCATCCAATATTTACTGTCAAGGTGTATCCGTTTCTAATCTTGAGTGATTTAGCTCAATTCGTGAAGAATGTACAATTAATTTGTTTTAATACTCAAATATACGAATAAAAAATATCTTCTAGTTGCCCAATATATTCTTCCAGATGCCAGTTACACCACAATTATTACGTTTTCTTCCACATGTCGTATTTTTTCAAGACTGCAACAATGTTAGTCAAATTGTTTTTTTTTTATAGCAGTCCTTGTTGGCTGTAGGCGAAGATAAGCTATTTCGTACTATTTTGCACTTTTTGGTATCAAAATTTACGTATTTTGAATAGTTCAGTTTTTGTGTTCACTCTCATCCTTTTGTCTTTTAAGTCAAATTTCAAAATTCCACCTCTCCATCAGCCTTGTACAAAGTTCACTCATTTCGTATCTTTTTGGTCTTTTTTAGTACCTTAATGTACAAGTTTCCGAAAACGCTTATACTCACCCAATTAAGTTTGCCCTAGAGTACATAAGTTCCAAAAAAGTTCTCCAACTTCCGGGACGATTTTCCAAAATTTTTTTAACCAAACCTTATGTTTTCGAGACGCTCTTTAATTTAAACCCAATAACATAATTCTAGCCCTTTCCGTTCGCTCTGGGCAAACATGTTCCATTTTGTACCTTTTAGTACCTAAACGTACGAACATCCCCAAATCCAGCCTTATCCCGTGCCTATGACCCAAGACTAACGTTCGTGCAAAATTTCATAATTATAGCTTTATCCGTTTGAGCTAGGCGATAATCAGTCAGCAATCAGTTAGTCACGCAACTCTTTTATATATATAGAAAAGTACTAGCATCCCGGCGGTCCGCTTTGCTATCCCGGTTTTTGATACTCCTTTTTTAGTGTAGGGCTTGCGAAAATCTAGGTAGTCATACAGTTTAGAGAATTATGAAGTTTTGTAATAATTGCGTATAAAATTTCAGAAATCTATGACCTTCCGTAAAGAAAGTACCAAGAATGACAATATATCGGAAAAATCATTTAGTCGCCCGATATATATTGTCAAGGTACAAATGAATCCCAATTTTGAGCGCTAATTGATTTTGATATATACATCACGATCAGATGGACTAATATAATTATAATTAATAAATCTTTGATTTTAACAACGAGTTAACTGTATTGCCAACTTTAATGAACCCGGAACTACCGATACTTCAAAAAACACATATCTAAAACATAATTTTAGACATTTGCTGTAAACTTCCTATCCAAAGTTTGATGATCGACACCAAGCATAGCCGCCGAACAAGGAAATCGAAATAAAACATATATAAAATATTCAATATCGTAAACGACATGTTGCACTCTAATCTCAGTTTTTTACGATATCGCGAAGAGAAACACAAAAGCATCGTTATATGATTGATAACTCTCTAATTATGACATAAGTCGACTTCGGGCTGGTGTATGTTCGTTTTTCGCAAGATTTTTTCATGTATATAAGAATATATATAAGAGGGATTTTAAGCGGAAAATACCGGATGGCCAGTGACCAAGATCAGTGTGCAACATGTGTAGTGCTCAACGTTAAATTATATGCCTGAAATTATGCTTTGTATAAAAAAATTCACAAAATATTGGCAATATTGAGTTTGATGTTGTATTTTTTTTTTTAAACTAAGACGGGAAAATGCATTGCTGCATTCAAAGAGGAATTTTAAACGAAAAATACGGGAAGACCAGTGACCAAGATTAGTGTACATAATGCATTTCACAAAGCGGATAATGTAGTTCATAACACCACGGAGGGACTAATATAATTATAATTAGTAACTCTTTGAATTTTACAACGAGTTAACTGTATTGCTAACTTAAATCAAGGTGAACCCGGATCGACATCACCGATACTTTAAAACAGACATATCTAAAGCATAATTTCAGAGATTTGCTGTAAACTTTTTTGAACGAAGAACCAAAACAAAACATCGTTAACGACATGTCGCACCTTTATCTGCTTTTTTAGATATCGCGAAGAAGAAACACAAACGCTCTTAGATAATTGATAACTCTTTGACCATAATACATTTTGTAAAAATGTCGAAATTGGACTACGCCATCGTGAATGGGAATAAGGGGGAATAATCCCTCTTTGTTTTGTATCATCCCTGAAAAAAAAACCAGTATTATCATCAAGCTTTTCTTTTATGAAAAGGCCAGTTATGGATAATTTAAAACTCAAGATGGCGTGAAACAGCGAAAAATTGAACAAAGTTGGTTACAAACTTTGATCTGGACGGTAAAAACACAAGATGGCTTTGCTTAGTGTGTTAAACGGTTAAAAAATTATGGTGTCCACAAATTTGATCAGGGTGAGATACAGAGTGTCAAAGTTGACCACATTAAAGTTCTCCAACCAAGGGGTTGATAAACTGAACCGATTTGCGTGATTTAATACTCTGAAAAGAAAAAGAACGAAAAACAATGTGCGTGCCATCGGAGGATTGTTCAATTTTAAAATACCAAATTTTGCCTTGGTTTTTTTTTAAGTGTATAGCTCTGTCAATTTTTAACCTATATACTGGAAGTTTCATACAAATTGTGCCAGTATATGTATGGATAAAACAAAAAAATATAATGTCAATAGCTTTGCGGTTTAAAAATGCATCGTTTCAACATCAAAAATATTTTTTGATGTCAAAGGGCAATGCCTTTCCATTTTCATAAAGCGGAGATATTAAGAAAATTTTTATTTTCGATATCAAACCACCCAGTTATGTTAAAGCCAACATGGCCAATTTTTTTTACTAAATTGCCAGAGTTTCATTCTGGCAAAAAAGTTTCTCCGGAATTGTTTTACTTTTTTTAATCTATATAGTATATAGTAGTGCTCCGATTCTATCTACTCTAAAATCCATCTAGACTTCACTAAAGAAGGCTAGGTTATATATTAATCGATTTGTCCATGGTTTGGAATATACTTTTGCCATGCCGAGAATATATCGCTTACCAGATTTTAGGAAAATTGAATTGAAATTTGAAACTCCCCGTTTCAAATGTCAGGGGTTTCAAAAACACTTATTCTCAAACAAACTGCTTGTAATCTTTGTTGAAATCTACAACAACAACAAAATATCTTTGTTGAAATCTATTCGGAATATCAATGACTTTGAGCCCAACTTAAGCCTTGAGCATAATTCAATGTTGTTAATAAGCAAAATCGCCTTATCTATTTTAATAAATGATCATGAAGGATAATATAGTCAGAAATCAGATTAATTCCGTAGAATTTCAGATATTCCATTTAAAATCGCAATGGTTCAATTGAAATAAAATATTTTATTTGAAATTGAGAAATTTATGTCATACGTAGATTTATGAATGCGTCAATTGGACGCATTCATAAATTGAATGAATATCGAATGAAATTTCTGCATTTCAAATAAAATATTAGACTTTCAAGTCAAATTTCTGAATTGCAAATGGAATTTTTGAATTTCAATTGGTGTTTTCTGAATTACACTTGAAAATGGTGTAGTATTAATTCATTTATTAACAATCTAAGGTACCGGGTGGCAATCTACACATATGATATAAGTTTGAAACAGCTATTGGTATATATACCATTTAAAATGTGTATTATTTCCTGTTGGGTTAGCAGCGGTTTTCCAAATTATTGTACTCTAGACTTCGTCAGTACCAGACAAACGCTAAGGAACTGTTGTGGATTTTCTTTTTCCGAAGATAGCAGAGCGTGCAAAAATTCCGTTTTTGCCATTTAAGTAAATAATATCGCATTGTGCTTTCATTATCCACTTTATCTCTGCTTGTCAAAAATATTCGTTCATTCATGTATAACAAGCTATATTAGTAACCTACACCATTTTCAAGTATAATTCAGAAAATACCAATTGTAATTTAGAAATTCCATTTGAAATTCGGATATTTCATTTGAAACTTTCATATGCTCCATTTAAAATTCGGAATAATTCAACTGAAATTCAGAACAATGTAATATTGAAAAAACTATGAACCATGAATACATATGAATCAAAGGCCCGCACGAAACCTTTCATTTGTCTCCGTTTTTGCCGAACCTGTGAACGCTGAACCCACATGATGTTGTAAAACGGACAAGTTACAGTTGGGTAGATAATTTTGAAAAAAACCACCACTCAGTGCTTGGGAGTATTTTTATCTTGAATTCATCGCCGCTACAGTGAGATATTACTGTATATGAAAGCGTCTCATTGTCATTCCCAAAATATGAACTGATCACACAAATCGTTTGCAAACGGTTCGTTTTCTCATATGAAAAACTAGGTATGTGTGTGTGTGTGTCAACCACGTTGCCTTCGTACGAATTTCGTACTACGAACGCAGACTACACGCAAATAGTACTTTTTCTGAATAAAAATGTGCATGCAAAGTACAACGTGCACTCACGGACTCCGAATCAATCTTCTTTTTTTGCTGAAGGGCTCATTTTATGCATTCGTTCGTTCTTTCATCTCTTGTTTTCTGTTTTACTCACTTCTCTATTGTTGTATTTTTAAACGAAGAGTTCAGTTCTTGAAATACTCGATGTTGTTAGTGTATCTTTAAAGCAGAAATGAATGGTCTTGCGCAAGCCTTTGATATGAATATGTATTTTCTAAGATTGCAACAATTTTTCCATGAAACAAATTAACTTGAAAAGGATGTAGATATTTGTATATATATATATATACCAATTACAATTCAGAAATTCCATTTGAAATTCAGAAAGCCCACTTGTAGTTCCGAAAATCCATTTGAAATTCAGATATTTTATTTGATATAAAGATATTCCATTTAAAATTCAGGCTATTTCATTTGAAATTTAGATACTCCATTTGAAATTCAGCATATTTCAATTAAAATTCAGAAATTTTATTTGAAACTAGCTAGACGGGGCCCGCTCCGCTGCGCCTTCTTTTACTTTATATGGAAAAAAAATGTTCCTTGGAATATTTATTATACGAATATATTATACGAAAATAGTATATCGCTTGATAAACAGTTTAACAATACAAGTGTCTTTATCTGATCTTTATTGGCCTACGAATTTAAGTTTGGATGTTATTCTTATAATACTTTATTTCAGCCCGATATTTTCATGATGTGTGATTTAGAGGTGTTTTCGGGGGTGAGGTGGTCCCCCAGACACTTGGCCCTGAAAACTATCAACATCGTGCTTTTCTCTCAAATACCATTTATTTAAACCCCATATTGCCATTGGTTTAGAGAGGAGCTTACAGGATGAGGCGTCCCCCAAACACATGGCCCCAAGATTGGTTATCAAATTCGTTTTTTAATCTCAAATACCTTTCATTTGAGCCACATATTGGCATAGTCAAAAAATTTGTACCCTTTGGGAGGTGTTTTGGGGAAGGGATGATGCCTAAAATACATGGTCCTACATTTGGATAACAAATTCGTTTTCTCCTCCCAAATACCTTTATTTTAGCCCCATATGGCGATGGTCAGTAAAAAATTGCTGTTTGGGGAGTATTTTGGGAAAGGGGTAGACCCCCAGAAAATTGGTCCCGAAAGTTGGTATCAATTCTTGCTCTACCTCCAATTCGATTCATTTAAGCGTTAAGGGGGATGGGGCGGCCACTCAGTGACTTGGCTTTGAAAATATATTGGATTGCCCAAATGCGGATTTTTTAAAAGAAAGTAAATGCATTTTTAATAAAACTTAGAATGAATTTTAATCAAATATACTTTTTTTACACTTTTTTTCTAAAGCAAGCTAAAAGTAACAGCTGATTACTGACAGAAGAAAGAATGCAATTACAGAGTCACAAGCTGTGAAAAAATTTGTCAACGCCGACTATATGAAAAATTCAATTACTTTTTGGGCAACCCAATATATCTAATTCGTGTTCTACACTAAAATACCTCTTATTTGAGCCTCATATTGCAATGGTCAGCAAATATTCCTATTTGGGTGGTGTTATGTGGGTGGGGTGGCCCATAGACGGTTTTCCTGAACATTAATATTAGATTCGTGCTTTACTTCCAAAGACCTTTTATTTGAGTCCCATATTGCAATGGTCGTAAATTTGGGCCATGTTCTCGGGGATGGGAGGCCTCCCAAATATTTGATCTCATATGTGGATATCAGATTCGTATTCTATACTTTTATTTAAGTCCCATATTACCATGGTCAGTAAATACGTTCTGTTTGGGGGGTTTTTTGGGGAAACTTTGTACCAAATTTGGATTTCACATTCGAATTTTACTCGCAAATATCTTTCATTTGAGTCCCATATTGCCATGGTGGGTAAATATGTCTGATTTAGGGGTGTTTTGGGAGTTGGGGTGGTCCCCCTAGCACTTGGTCCGACAATTGGATATCAGATACGTGTTATTGTCGTGATTGGTCTAATTATATGTTTGGTAGGTTTTAGGATGGGGCAGCCCCCCTAGGTACCCCATCCGAAATTTGGATACCAAATTTTTATTTTTAGGGTACTATATAAGAGCACACAAAATTTCGCCTAAATCGCACCACCCATCTCCGAGATCTGGCGTTTCTGAAAATTAGGGTAAGGGAGAGGGTCCACCCCCCACCCCCCACCTTCAGATATCGAAAAATGTAGTACCCTTTTTTCACCACGGGGTCATTATGCACCATCTGTGAAAATTTCAAGAAAATCGTTTCAGCCGTTTCTGAGTCTATAAGGAACACACAAACGTACAAAAAAAAAAACAAACAAATCTACAAACAAACACAAATTGATTTTTATATATAAGATTCAGAATATTTCTATTGAAATTGAAGCTACGTGTGGTCCTACATCGACAGTAGGAAAGTACGGACGAGGGTGAGGACTTTTTTACAATCTCATATCCCTGTATCATATTTTTATATCTGATCCAATAAAAACAACTAAAAGCGTCCTAAGTTCGGCCAGGCCGAATCTTATATATCCTCCACCATAGATCGCATTTGTCGAGTTCTTTTCCCGATACCTTTTTTGGGCAAACAAAGGATAAAAGAAATGAATTGATTTAATATGGGAGCTATGTATATCAAGTTTTGGTTCGATTCGGACCATAATTGAATTGAATGTTGGAGACCATTGTAGTAGTAGAAGTCATTGTGTACAATTTCACCCAATTCGAGTAAGAATTGCGAACCTAGGGGCTCAGAAGTAAAATAGAGAGATGGGTTTTTATGGGAGCTGTATCAGGCTATTGACCGATTCGGACCATATATAACACGTATGTTGAAGGTCATAGGAGAAGCCGTTGTACAAAATTTCAGCCAAATCGGATAATATTACGCCCTCTGGAGGCTGAAGTAGTCAAGATCCCAGATCGGTTTAAATGGCAGCTATATCAGGTTATTTATCGATTTCAATCGGATAAGATAATTGGCTCAAGAAGTCAAGATTCAAGATCGGTTTATATTAGCACAGTTGTTGGAAGTCATAACCTAATACGTCGTGCAAAATTTCAGCCAAATTGGAAAGGAATTGCGCCCTCTAGACGCACAAGAGTCAAGATCACATACAGGTTTATATGACAGCTATATCAGGTTATGGACCGATTTCAACCACACTCAGCACAGTTGTTGGAAGTCATAACAAAACACGTCAAGCTAAATTTCAGCCAAATCGGGCAAGAATTGTGCCCTCTAGTGGCTCAAGAAGTCAAGATCGAAGATCGGTTTATATGGCAGCTATATCAAAACATAGACCGATATAGCCCATTTACAATCCCAACCGACCTACTTTAATAAGAATTATTTGTGCAAAATTTCAAGCTGCTAGCTTCACTCCTTCGTAATTTAGCGTGCCTTAGACAGATAGACGGACGGGCATGGCTTGATCGACTTAAAATGTCATGACGATCAAGAATATGGGGTCTTAGACGAATATTTCGTGGAGTTACAAACAGAATGACGAAATTAGTATACCATATCCTATGGTGGAGGATATAAAAACCTCACGGCCAATCACAAAATAACTTTAAAATTTTTATTTCGACATTTTTGGGAATTTTTTGAAGTCACTGTGGCTCTTAAGCTTGAACGCAAGCTTTAGAGCCACATATATGTAACAGTATCAAACACACTAGGAAGTTAAATATTCACGTTGCCATTGAAGAGTATGAACCTTAGTGGGAGGTTGTCCTTGTTGCGGTTGTATACAGCACTGGTTATTTCGGGAAATGCTGATTAGAGATTCATATTTTTTCAAGTGAGTTTTCAAGCACTTGAGAGCTTTTGGGTTGGCAACCAGAGAGAAATTAACAAATATTACGCCAATTGTTCCGGGCTTCACGCATCGGAATAAACGCAGAAGGAGTTAGAATGGTACGAGAGTTCCGGCAGATATTTAGGATCTGCTTAAACTTCACAAAAGTGTACTAATCCTTTCAGTGAAGTGACCGAAGACACGAGTGAGGTGGAAAAGAAACTTCATGTCATCTCTACAGCCCCCTATTTCTTTCAATTGGTCATAATTGTTCTTCAAACCCTGCCCAAAGAAGTACTTGGTGTTTGGTGATTTAGTCTTCGATCCAGCACATGGTGCTGGCATTTGCTGCAGTCGAACTACAACGCCTGTGTTTGTGCCGCTATGGATGGCCACAGGTTGAACACATTCAACACATTCTGAAGTCTTTCTGCGATTTTGCTTTCAAGGAGTTTGTCATCAAAGTGCATGCTCCACTTCTCCATGCTTACCAAGTAATCCTTCACCAGAAAAGCTTTTTTTAGATAGCGTTGTGGATTCCTGGCTGACATGGGGTTAGGATTTCAATGCTCTCAGCGGAAATCTGATGGTACATTGTGCTGCCCATTGGGACGACGTTAAATCTTTATGGAAGTGGTGATCCATTCATTATGCTGTGATTCCTTACAGTACCATAAAAAAGCACCCCGTACCCATTATGTACCCTTCTTCAGGATTAATGGCCTTTAAAATATACTAAGGGCCAAGTTTTATTTTGTTGACTTGTATGGTAAAAAACACATACGACGTCCTCCAAACAAAAAGCTTGACCTTAGTATACTTTAAGGCTATAAATCCTGATGGAGGCAACATAATGGGTATGGGGTGCTTTTTCATGGTATTTTGTGGTTTCTTAACGTAAGAACACCCAAAGTATCATTTCTATAGGGATATAACGGGGAAAGCAATGAAAGCATTTGTGGTTCACAACATGCAAACTTCGCTCGTCATTATGAACGATAATGCTCTAAAACGTGCCTCCAGAGGAGTTAAACACTGGTGTTTCCATAAAAACAAAATACCCGGGTGTTTTGCTTGACAGGAAATTGAACTTGCCCTATACACCTTAACGAGAGCCATTGGCAAAAGGGGTATATACTGCAGTTGTCAGACCTATTATGCTATATGGTGTTGTGGTCTGGTGGACGGCGTTTCAAAAATCTACCTACTGCTCAATACTTAACCGGATCCAAAGGATGGCTTGTTTGTCCATCACAGCCGCAGTGAGAACGACACCATCTGATGCACTGAATTTAATGCTACTTATTATGCCTCTGGACATTGTGGCTACCCAAATTGCAGCGACAACTGCCGTGAGGTTAAGAGAGCTTTTTCAATGGTCGTTTCCCGGCTACGGACACTGTGTTATACTTGATACAATATCCGATGTACCAGGCAGTGTGGATTACACCCTACCTGAACCGCTTTTTGATAAAAATTACTGTACCATTATTCCTGATAGAACCGATTGGAACTACGATATCCCTGGTAACAGAAGTTACATAGACTTCTATACGGATGGTTCCAAACTAGATGGCCAGATGGGCTTTGGGGTGTACTTTAAAGATCTAGAACTGGTCATATCGAAGAGGTTACCCGGCCACTGCAGTGTGTATCAAGCATAAATCCTTGCAATTAAGGAAGTGGTGGAATGGCTAAGATATATTGTCGTTACGACGATTGGCATAAATATCTTCTCAGACAGCCAGGCAGCCATTAAATCCCTGGAGAACGTATTTCTGAACACAAAAACCGCCCTCGACTGTCGTATCTCAATTTTAAATGATATATAATATATATAATATAATAATATAATATTCTGAATTTCAAATAGAATATGTGAATATCATATGCAATTTCTGAAATTCAAATAAAATATTCGAATTTCAAATCAAATTCCTAAATTACAAATGGAATTCCTGAATTTAAATTAGTATTTTCTGATTTACGTTTGAAAGTGATGAAGTCTGAAATTCAATTGAAATATTCTGAATTTCTCATGAAATATTCTGAATTTCTCATGAAATATTCTGAATTTTAATTGAAACATTTAGAATTTTCGTGATTTTTTTAATTTTAAATGAAATATTCAGAGTTTCAAATGACATATTCTGAATTTCAAATAAAATTTTTGAATTTCAAATGTAGTATACAAATATTAAATGAAATATTCCGAATTTCAGCTGGAATTGGAATGAAATGGAATTTCTGGATTTCAATTTGTATTTTCCGTATTACACTTTGAATTGGTGTAGTCTCAATTTCAATTAAAATATTCTGTATTTCTATCGAAATATAGGTACGGTTTATGTGGCAGTCTGCCATCAGACTCACTTAGACATTTGGTTAACTGCGATACCACAGGAATAGAAGAATAGAAAGATCGCTTTAAAAACCCAACAACTTGCAATTGCACACATCCGCTAAATCAGACAGGTTCTCAAAGAAATAAGAACCTAAACTGAATCACCTTCTGACTGCCAGTCCGATGCCCTCACAGCTTCTGCAAAAGTCAGCATGCTTTCCGATTAGACAGTGACCTGTCATGACGGATACTGATTGAGACGTCAGCCCTTGTCAGTGACAGCAAAGCGGTAGATTTCTTCAAGTCTGGATTAGGCCACATAGTTTCCATAGTTTCCCACAGATTCCAGTTTCTCTGGAATGTGTAAATTAGTTTCTAGTCTCGCAGTCTCGCCCACTTTACAATGTCTGTACCCACCTCAAGACCAAAGAGAGAGCTCCTTTAGCCTCATGACAGTGGTCGCAGCAATTTGTTTAAGCTCTGTTAAAAAGTCTTCGGACCTCTTTGCCAATATTGCGAATCTCCCCGGTCATCAAGGATTTTTCTTGGGCTGATTTCCTTTCCCGAAGAGGACAACTATCTTCGAAGGATCCCACCAGTGCAGTCGTAATCCTGTTGACATGTTCGTCAATGTCTTCTATGTTCGGACAATCTAAATTATCTTGCCCAAGTCTTCTTCTGAGTAGTCTTCCGAATTTTGTCCAGTTGGTTTTCAACTTATTCCGGAGGCTTATCGGATTCGGCGCTGGCCGTGCTATTCTAAACCTAATGTAGCGATGGTCAGAGAAAGAGTGTTCCATGGAGACCCTCCAATCCTGAACCTCATCGATCAGATTTTCCGAACATATCGTCACATCTAATACCTCCTCCCTAATCCTATTAACAAAGGTAGCGGTATTACCAATATTAAGAGTTTAAGGTCGTTAGTATTCAAGAACTCTGCCAGCGCTTGGCCCCGCTTATTAGTCTTGGTACTACCCCACGAAATGTGGTGAGAGTTCGCATCGCACCCTATTAGTATCTCGTTTCCGGTCTGTTTTGCTTTTGTCACCAGCCGTTGCAGCTCCTACGTGGGTGGCGGTGTCGGAGAGTCGAAAGGCAGATAAAGTGATGCCAGGTATGCTCCACCGTCTCCATGTCTCACCACTGTTGCATCCAACATTGACAACTCTGGGGAAAATATATAATTAAAATTTTTATGGCAAATAGCGCAGGTCCTTGGCCGAGTAGCAGTGTTGGCATAGAATAGCTTTGTTCCGAGTCGTCCATGACTCCTGAACTAGGGCAATACGAATCTTGCCCTTGCTGATTTCCTCCATCAGAGCGTCTGTGGCAGTCTCACTCCAGTGGAGGTTTATCTGGATTGCCTCAATCATTGGTCCACCAGTAAATTGGCGCCTTGGGAGTAGGTAATGATCTCATCGTCTGTTCCCCGTTCTTTAGACTGCATTAACTTTCCTGTCACTGCACTGCCTGATGTCATCGTATTAGTTTCTTTGCCTATCCTAGTCTTCCGGTAAGGATTCCATCGTCGGGTACCTGTTCGTTAGGCTACATTGGGTTTCCATTCCTTGTACTGTTTGATTTTTTAATAATAGGATCTTTGCCTATCTAAGTCTTCTGAATCCTAAGTAAATGAGCTTCTTGGAAGTAGGTGATGGTACCATTATCGGCTCCCTGTTCGTTGGGTTGCATTGAGACTCCTGTCGCTGCGCTGCCTAAAGTTTCAATATTAGGATGTTTACCTATCCCAGTATTCCGAATTTTGAAGTCAGTGATGACTCCGTCGCCGGGCTCTGTTTGTTGGCAGTGTTGGGTCTCTCCACTGCACTGCCTGATATTTCAGTATTCGGATCTTTGCTTATCCTAGGCTTTACAACATTGCGAGGCCATTATTGTCTCGTTGTCAGCCTCCTATTTGTTGGGCGGTATTGGGTCACCTGCCACTGCACGGCCTGATGTCTCAAAATGAAAATTTCTGCCTATCCTAGTCTTCCCAATCTTGAAAAAGACAGATGTAGTGCGCCATGTCTTTAGTCTTAGCCAAACTCATCACGCAGACTTGATTAATGCCAACCACATGGAGAGTTCCTTCCTCCTTCTCCTCCCTGTGGAAGGAGAGATCACTTTTCTGCGACCAAACCTTGGTTTTGCTTGCCCAAGAATCCCAACATGCGTTCCGTCGCAAATTTACTGCTCCTGTTTCGACTTTGTCTACCTCCACAGGACACTGTCTGGAGTCCCTATTGCGCGAAGGCTGGCTTGGTTTTCCCAGAGTACTTGACAGCGGGGAGCTCTTTTTCTTCTTCAGCTGATTCTGATTCTTATTCCAGCTTCCGTAGAAGTGCTTGGAATGTCAGCTCCATCCCTTCCAGCATCCTGCTGACCTGCCGGTACATATTCCTCTGTCTCCTTCCTCGTGCACCGGATCGCTTTCTCCGTCTGCTTGTGAGTTTAACAAAGCCATCGCTCGCTTCTGCCATAATCCCGCATTGGCACCGTCGCTGTTGCATTGGCACCCTCGCTGACTGAATCCGAGTCGGAAACACGACCTTTACTAAAAGGCTGGGGACGAACTGTGCATCCCTCTGGTCTCTTCCTCATTATTTAGTTTGACTAGTTGTGCGCTTGAAGCATTACTCTCGACTACATGCGCCAAGGCACCCACACCTATAGTGGCGTAGGACACGCTACGGTCTGACGCCACCATCGCAGAAGTAGAGTATTTTGAGTCCATTTCTAGCCCACTCTAAAAGGCTTTTAAATTTTTTCGTAATAGGTAGTACCTATTCCGAGATACGAAATTTTTTTTTCTTTGAGGAGCGAAATAAAAATACTTTGCGCTCCACTCAACAGCTACAATATAACGGAATTCCTAACTTATAATTTTCTTTTTCCACCGTACTTTTTGGTTTTTAGAGCGCACAACAAGTCGATTACTGGATTAGGTGTATGTGTCATGGGGCTGATTAATATCTGCACCCTCTATTCAACCTGACCTAACCTAATGACTATATTCCAATGTAGGGGAGACAGTTCACCTCCTTGAGGAGTTCCTCTGCTGACCCATCTTTTTAAATCCACAGATCCCAAGCCTGCCGTAATGCATCTTTTAGTTAGTAAGCTTTTAATAAACTTTCTTACGGTAGAGTTGATGCAATTCCTTTAAGATTGACGTCGGTTTTACATTATTGAAAGCATGTAACCGACTAGGTCGTAAAGGGTCGTTTCCGTGAGTTTGTCTTTACTATATGCAGGCTGCTGTGGTGACGCGCTATCTCCAGAGATCTCTGCCCGAAGATGTTTCTATCAACCTCTCAAGAGCCTTCAGTATAAAGGATGACAGACCAATAGGACAAAAACTTTCGACTTCGTGTGGTAAGGTTTTCCTGATTTCGGAATGAAAACTACCTTCGTGTCCATCCATTCCACAGGTATATACTACATGCTGAAACAAACAGAGTATATCTCCCTAAGCCAAGGAACCAGTCTATCAGACAAAGCTTGTAATTCAACCGGTGATACATTCTCAGGACCTGGCGACTACAGAAGTCAAACTCTTTATCGACCGAAGGATTTTTGGCCCAGACACAATTTCCCTTATAAACTCCGATAATTGCATTCCAGTGTCAACCACTTCTGCCGCCAGGTTCTCCGTTGGAGACTTTTTTCGTTTTTTCTCACTAGACATTGTCCATACATTCTCGGACTTCTGAATATACCCCACCGTAATGACATGCTGATACAAGCTGAGTATATCTCCCTGATCCAAGGAACCAGTCTATCAAACACAGCTTGTAATTCAACAGGTGATAATCATCATGGCCTGGCGATTTAAAAGAGTTTAATCTTCTTATTGCCCAAAGGATTTTCGGCTCAGACACAATTTCCCTAATAGCCTCTAGTGTTTCCACACTAGACATTGTCTGTACTTTCTAATAGGTCTCGAGGACAGAATCTTCCTTAATTCTACCCAGGATTTGTTTTAAGCCTTTCTCAGCTTTCGCTTATATTTTCTTAACTCAGCCTTATAGATGGCCCAATCGTTTGGTACTCTTGAGGCTTTCGCCCTGTTGAAGAGTTTTCTGCAATCCTTCCTTAGACCAACCAGCTCTGGGGTCCACCATGGCGGTCGCTGTTTGCCCCTTGGCTTGGCACTAGGGCATACTGACACAAGCGAGTCATTCACGGCCTTCGTGATCCGCTTGACCACTAAGTCTATATCATCCGTAATTTCCACTTCCTTTTCTGGTCGAGAAGGTATTCTTTACAAGAATAAAGGCTTTGTGTCTCCCATTCCCCGTACGCTTGAGTGGTTTAAAATTCGGAATTCATAGTCCACGAACTATTTTTCCACACTCCATGGTTCCGGGGTAAGACACGCGTCAAATCCCCCTGCCATCGGGAGGACCTTTAGTGCCGCCGTAGCGGCCCTGTAGAAACCGGGCCATAGTCAGAATTCAGAACTTCCACCAACGTTGTGTTAGCCTCGTCTTTTGATTCCACCATTCCAACTTTGTGACCCACCAACACAGGGCTTGTCGGGTCCCGTTTCGATGCCATCTGCTCCTGTCTCGATTGTGGCAGGGGATTTTTAGTCTCCTGCAATCCGCCAGACTTTAGCGATGTGGTCGATAGTTCCTCAGGCAAGTGCTCAGCAACAACTGCTGAGTCGTCTCCTGATTCCCAACCCCACCACTTCTATAGACCTTCAGTTTCAACTTGTTGAATCCGTACGATACAAGCCTTCAGATTTGTTGAGGTCTGCGAGACAGCCGGAGTTTAGAACGAATACTGCATGTCTCCGGTCACCATCAGCCTCTTCCAATCTACCAATCTTCCAGTCGGTGTTTGAAAGATTGTGATTACATACTCTTAGTCTTCCAAATATCCATTCAGGATGTGAGGGAATACTTAGTATCCAAGCATGCGCCATTGGTCGAGAAGGAATATCTTCCTTCTTGACAAAATCTTGTGCAGCACCTGTCCATATCTCACCAATCTTTTTAAGCCTGTATCGGCCTCGATACCAGCCTGCATCGTCAACAACTGGAAGAGACCCAGGAAATTCCGCAAGGACATCGAAGTATACTGATGAGAGCCACTCACTCCAATTATTCCTAGGTATACAGCCCTGCTCCTTTCCCTTGTCGACGACTGACATTACCAATCTTGCGACATTAGTAAAAGTTCTTGGACTCATCTTACTGTTGTTCGCTCTAGTTCTTTTAGGTATGGGATGCCCTCCAGGTGACCGCAGCCTTTTGGCTGACTGCGGTGCAGTTTCCGAATCTAAACGTGTAGTCTTTGGGTTAGCCTGTGGAACGAATTCACGATCCCAATTTAGGGAGTCTCTCTCTCTATTAGTAAAAGTCTTGGGATCACTCGCACCAAGCCTCTCAATAAACCTGAGAGCGATGCATCTTCTATACCAACCTCTTAAAGAGCGTGTTGGTTTGCCGGGCAAAGCCGATGGCCTAGGCAAATTGTAGGCATGCGAAGTAAGAATGGGTTCGGCCTTTTCCTTAGGACTCGAACCAGGTGTCTTCGTAAAAAGTCCCTGCTGTCGTCTGTCGGCTAGTGGAGCTTGGAGCAGCCGCTCCACCATTCGAGGTTTCAATAGCAGACAACATGCTACGGTCTGATACCACCACTGCAGCTGTTGGGTTTTTGGAGTCCATTCTAAGCCTACCCCGGGCTCTAGATCTGCCGCTGCACTGGAAACAAACGCAGATCATCAAACCCCAAAGGGATATCTCTATCTCAACTATCCTTGAGTGACATAAATACTTCGTCCAAAAATAATCACCTATTATGAGTTACAGGAAAATTCTTGCGGAGTGAAATAACAATACGTCCGCTCCACTCAACGGTTCAAACAAGAAACTTAGCAACGATACAAAGGTAGTATCTAGTACCTTCTGCCTGTTCCTGGTAATAAAGGTCGGTTTATCCCCTTTATTACAAATCGCCAGTCTGCAACTTATAATTTATTCGATAAGCAGCTCACCCCTTCCGTTGACATCCGAATTTCCCCATATCTGGTGATGTGCATTAACATCACTTCCTACAATGAGGCTCTTCTTCCCTGCAGAAGCAGCTTCAACCAGCAACTTAAGGTTTGAAGGCGGCATCTCTGATTTGTGTGCCAAATATATGGGAGCCAGGCAGTTGAGCTTTATTTATTTCAAAGCTGGCTACTACTGCTTTCCCGTACCCTTGAGTAGTTTAGATCATCCTTACAAGGTTCGTTTGATCTTCTGGTGATGAGCTACCGTACGCATCCAGTGGCAGGTGAGAAAGCTGTGGCATCACTCTTCCTCAGAACACTGGACATTTGCGGTGTGGACGATTCCTCCTTAGATGCTTCATTAGCTGCTCCTGTCGAAGTATATTTTGAGTTCCACAGGCGCACACTTTGAGCGCAATCCAAACGAATGACTCACCTACTCAGGGCTTGTCGGGTCCCGTTTTGATGCCTTCCCCTCCTGTTTCGATCATGGCAGGCGGATTTTCTGTCACCTGCAATCCGCCAGACTTTAGAGATGTGGTTGATAGTTCCTCAGGTAAGTGTTCAGCAACCACTGCTGAGTCGTCTACTGATCTTCAGATGCTGTGGTGTTAGGACCTGCAGTTTCATCTTGTTGATTCCGTAGGATACAACTCCTTTAGATTTGTTGAGGTCTGCGAGACAGCCGAAGTTTAGAACGAATACTGCATGTCTCCGGTCACCATCAGCCTCATCCATTCTTCCAATTTTCCAGTAGGTAGTTGAAAGATTTGGATTACAATCCCTTAGTCTTCCAAGTATGGATTCGGGATCTGAAGGAATCCTTGGTATCCAAAAATGCGCCTTGGTCGAGAAGGAATATCTTCCTTCTTGACTGAATCTAATGCTGCACCTGGCCAGATCTACCAATCTTTTTTAGTGCACAGTGGATCATTTCAATTAAGCGTTGATCCATGAAATTCCAGGAAATTCAGCAAGAACATCCGAGTATACTGATGACGGTACATTGACTATCCCGCTTCAATTATTCCTAGGTATGCAGCCCTGTTCTTCTCTCTTTTCGACAACTGCCATCACCAAACTATCCCTAGCGACATAAGCAAAGGTTCTTAGTTATTTTATCCATGGGATGTTCTCCAGGTGACCACAGCTTTTTGGCTGACTGCAGCGCAATTTCCGAATCTAGACGTGTAGCCGCTTTGGGATAGCCAATGCAGCGAATCCCCTAGTCCAATTTCAAGCCTCTCAATAAACCTGAGACCAACCCTAATATTAAAATATTAGGCAGTGCGAGAGACCCAACGCAACCTAACAAACAGGGACCCGACGACGGACCCTTCACCAAATTCAATATTCGGCAGACTAGGATAGGTGAAGATCCTTATATTGGAACATTAGGCAGCGCAGCTACAAGAGTCTCAATGCAGCCTAACGAACAGGGACATGACGATGGAACCATTACCGACTTTATAAAGATTCGGCAAAGAAACTAATACGATGACATCAGCCAGTGCAGTGACGGGAAAGTCAATGCGTTCTAAAGAACAGGGAGCAGACGATGAGATCATCATAGAGGACCAATGGTTCAGGTAATCCAGATAAACCAGAAGAAAGGGCAAGATTCATATTGCCTTAATTCAGAAGCCACAAACGACCTGGAACAAAGTGTCTGGACTGAACCATATGAACTAAAATTTATTCTATGCAAACACTGGTACCCGGCCTATTACATGACCTTCGTTATTTGTCATAAAAATTTTAATTTTCCCCAGAGTTGTCAACGTCGGATGCAACAGTGGTGAGACAGAGAGGCGGTGGAGAATACCTGGCATCACTTTAACTTCCTTTCGACTCTCCGACACCGCTATCAACGGCTGGTGAGGAAAGCAAAACAGACAGGAAATGAGTGAATAATAAGGTGCGATACGATCTCTCACCACATTTCGTGGGGACGTACCAACACTAATAAGCGGGGTCAAGCCCTGGCAGAGTCCTTGAATACTAACGACCTTATAACACTTAATATTGGTAACACCGCTACCTTTATTAATAGGATTAGGGAGGAGGTATTAGATGTGACGATATGTTCGGAAAATCTAATCGATGAGGTTCAGGATTGGAGGGTCTCCCTCTCTCTAACCATCGCTAAATTAGATTTACAATAACACGGCCAGCGCCGAATCCGATAGGCTTCCGAAATAAATTGAAAACCAACTACACAAAATTCGGAAGGCTACTCAGAAGAAGACTTGGGCAAGATAATTTAGATTGCCCACATTGACGAAAATGTCAACAGGATTACGACTTCATTGCTGGGGTCCTTCGATGATAGGTGTCCCTTTCAGGAAAGGAAATCAGCCCAAGAAAACCCCTGGATGACGGGGATGAAGATTATAGGGACGTGTATTACACACGGCTCAAGGAACACAATAATATAATCAGAGCTGCAAAACGTGCCTCCTGGAAACTTTTCTGCGAACAGGTCGATAGCGTTAATGACGCCGCCAAGATAAAAATAGTTCTCTCAAAAAACCATGTCCAAACTGAAACGTTAGTACACGACATGGGAATGAGAGCAGAGACAATGGAGGGCATGTTGAGGCTTTTGATGAAAACCCATTTTCCACAGGATACGACGCGACTCACCGGTCTTTTCAGACTGGATAAACCATATGATAAGGAACAGGTGGATAAATTTTGTGTTCCATGACATAAATATAAGGGAGAAAGTGGCACAATGCACGCCACAAGCGGGAATTTTATCGCCACTCCTATGGGTGACCACCATAAATGACCTATAACGGATGCTGACTGAGGAGGCATTTGAAACCCGTCTGCTACGAGAGACGATGTTATAATACTTCTTAGGTGTAAGGATCCGAAACAGCTATGTAAAGGGTGATTTTTTGCAAATCATTGAATTTTATTACCAAAATCAGTGTTCGGTTCGAAATGTGTTCATTCACCGTAACGTTGCGTCCAACAGCATCTTTGAAAAAATACGGTCCAATGATTCCACCAGCGTACAAACCCCACCAAACAGTGCATTTTTCGGGATGCATGGGCAGTTCTTGAACGGCTTCTGGTTGCTCTTCACTCCAAATGCGGCAATTTTGCTTATTTACGTAGCCATTCAACCAGAAATGAGCCTCATCGCTGAACGGTGAATGAACACATTTCGAACCGAACACTGATTTTGGTAATAAAATTCAATGATTTGCAAGCGTTGCTCGTTAGTAAGTCTATTCATGATGAAATGTCAAAGCATACTGAGCATCTTTCTCTTTGACACCATGTCTGAAATCCCACGTGATCTGTCAAATACTAATGCATGAAAATCCTAACCTCAAAAAAATCACCCTTTAGAAGGGCCGAAATGGTCTTGCATTAGGCATATGACTGGGCTAGACCCAGGGATCTCAATGTTAATCCAGAGAAAACTGAAATATACCTGTTCACGAGGAAGACGAAGGTAAGCCAATTTGACGCACTACGTTTCATCAATAATAGGATTTCGATATCTGACAAGGTCAACTATTTATTTATTTGTATTTGTATTTTATTATGATAAAACCCATACAAAAGACAGTGTCTTATATAAAGCATGGGTTAGTAAATTGATAAATACAATGAGTTCAACAAGTTTTCATTTAAATAGAACAATAATTGGTACAAAATATTTAACAATTTAAGCAAAGTTACTGATACAATATTTAAGTAAAAAAAGGTTAAAACAAAATAAAAAAAAAAGAAACATTAAAGAAATTTTAACAATTTAAGCAAAGTTACTAATAAAATAAATTAATAAATAGTTATAAAAAACAAAACAAATAATTAACTAAAATGACTATTGGGAAGATTATTCCAGAGACGTATAGCATTAACAAAGAACTGTTGTTCAGATACACGATATTGATGACGTATTTGTATTACTTGTTTACCTCTTGTAGAGTTGGCAAAACACAATACAGAAGCCAGATATGACGGTTAATTAGTATAAATTATCTTGTGCATCATTTGCAACGAGCGTATCTTAAGGAACGAGTTAAAAGAGACACCATATACTTGTATGGCAAAGTCAGATACCCGGTCTCTTCTACGCAAACCAAAAATGTATCAAACGACATCGTTAAAGGCCACGTGCAATTTATTCCTATGAGTTACATCACAACCGTAAAAAACCTCGCAAGAGTATAATAGTTTCGGCAGAATAAATGTCCTAGCCAAAAGCATTCTTATTGACAAAGGGGTATACTGTCGACTCATATATATGTTTCATAAAATGCCGTAGGTCCTGCCCACTGTCATACTGAAATGATTCGTCCATGAAAGTCTATCATCAAACTCCAAACCAAGGTTTGCAGATGAAACAATCTCAATTGGGGCTCCAGCAATTGCCACATCAAGATTGGGCGGCATTGTCACCCGATTCCTACCAATTACAAGGCACTTTGACTTTGTTGGATTTAAAAGTAGTCCGTTGGCGTTTGCCCATGTGTTTATCCTATACAAGTCATTATTTAGTCGAAGTACGCCATCGATCAGCCTCTCCGGCGAGGAGCTCATATACAGCTGTACGTTGTCGGCATGCATATGAATACCACAGTTGCGCAACTGTCCAGGAAGGTCAATGCTATATAAGGAAAAAAGGAGTGGGCCCAATACAGACCCCTGTGGAACACCTCTTGAGACTGAAAGATAACTAGAACAGCGGCTAACAACACATACCGATTGGCTTCTATTCGAAAGATAGGAATATATAAGATCCGTTGTTCTTTCAGAAAATTTAAATAAATGTTTCAGTTGAAGGCAAAGTATATTGGGATCAACGGAATCAAATGCTTTCGAATGATCTAAAAGAACACTCCTTACATATTCAACTACTTTCAAAAGTGCAGTAGTGCAACTGTGCTTTGGCCGGAAACCAGATTGAAAATCTGTTAGCATTGAATTATTCGCAATGTATTCTGATATTTTCCGGTTGACTAGAGTTTCAAACATCTTAGAGACGTATGGAACTATTGCTATTGGCCTTAATTCCTGGTTATTCTTTGGTATTGGGACTATCCTTGCCCGTTTCCAAGACTGTGGATAGCAACTCCTTAAAATAATATTGTTAAAAATATGGCACATATACGGAAGAATAAAGGGCAGAATTATCCTAAAAAATCTTGGGTCAATACTATCAGAACCAATGGCATTAGACTTAATCGATTCTACAGCGCTAACGATATCGCTTTGTTCAAAACGATCAAGATCAAAGCGTAGGTCTGGTGACGTTATCAGACGTAGGTCTGGTTATGGTTTACGTTACTAAATTCATTGTCGTAGAAATGTACGTTTGGCTCAGGAAAAGATATGTTCAAGAAACTCCAATTAATCTCATCTAAGTCAACATGTCTATCAATTGATGCATTATCACTTCCTATTCCAATTGACTTAATATGTCCCCAAGTATCTTTCGTGTTCAAAGCCTCTTGAAATTTACGACTAAAATAAGCTATTTTCTTCGTCTGTATACAAGAAGTGGTCTGATTCCTCGAACGCTTGTAATCATTAAAGAGTTCAGGTGTTCTAAAACGCTTCCATCGAGAGTACGCACAATCTCTTTTACGTATCAATACTTAAATATCATTGTCAAACCAATGATTCCCATTCGAAAAAACAGTTCGGGTCTTCATCGGAACACATTTGTCGAAAATCTGACTCACATTACATTGAAGAAACGCAAACTGTTCATCTACGCAAGACATGCCATAAAGTTCCTGCCACTCAACGGTGCCAATTTCACATAGTACTGAGTTGTAATCAATGTTTCTATAGTCTCTGTACGTATATGTTATACATGTATATTCCATTGGAACGCCATAAGTCAAAAAACATAAATCATGTTTTGAAAATAGGGGTGCCGATAATTAATCATATAACTTCACATCAGTCTTGGAACTTAGGAAGAATAAGTCAATAAGAGTCTCTGTTGTCGTTGTATAGTGTATGGCAGTATTGGAATTAACAACATACAACCCTATTGATTGCATGCTCCCCGTCAAATGTGTCTCTTCAAGCACTTTACTATTAAAGTCACCAGTGACTATAATATCATTATAATGACAGTTTATATCCTCAAGTCTCTTCACCAAGTCATCATATTGCACTCTTTTGTTCGGACGGTATACAACCCCAACCAAAACTTTTCTACGCAAACAGTGAAGTTCGGCTAAATTTATTCAACTTTGTCTATTGAACTAGACGAAGCAATGGGTCGAAATCTATGCCATGTCGTATATAGATAGTAACTCCACCACCTCTGCCATCCCGATCGGATCTTAAAAACCTGTAACCATCTACGTATACCAGTTTATTCCCATAATATGGTTGAAACCATGTCTCAGAGACCGCAATAAGGTCGACATCGGATTTCTCAAATATATAGCGAAACTCATCAATTTTGTTCTTAAGGCTCTGAGCATTTATATGCACAATTTTCAGTCCTGGCTTCTGTCGCGCTAGAACCCTGACCATCAGGTGTAGATTGTCTCTAGAATTTTCCCTTTCATTGCGAGGGAACAACATATTGAGAAACATAGATGTAATTGTAGACAGTGCAAATCTTTGAGTTTAAATTTATATATGAAAAGGCAACGTTATTTTGTTTGAAAGATAAATAAAAATAAATAAAATATGGTTTAAAAGTGTTTAATTTCATGATAAATTTAATTAAAAAGATTCCCATCATTATTGTTACGGCAAGTATCTGCGTTATCTAGTTCTCTGCTAGTTTCAGCAGAGCGAAAAAGAGTATCCAGATGTTGATGTGTTCAATGCAAATTGGGTTATCATTAACAAAGTGTTTGATATAGACCAATCCGCGATAAGTGTACGCCGAATGTACTTGATTTTGTTTCCTCAATCGAACTGCAGCTTGAAGGATCTGATAGTTGGAATGTGTTAGGTTTTCTTTAATATAAAAATTGGTTTCCGTTTGAAACCCTAATATTGATAAGGATAGGTTTGATTTGGTGTTCCTTCTGAATTCGCTTAAGGTTTTCAAGAAATAGTTTTTGTCGTATGGAGAGAGTAGTTTGACAATAATTACAGCATCTGGGGAATAATTCTGGTTCTTTCTGTTTTTGTTTTGTAGTCGGTATATGGATTTGAAAGATTTGATGGAATTGAAAGAGTATCATATTTAGAGACAGCTATGTGTGAAATTTCCAACCTCAAAACCGAGATAAAAGACTTAAAAATTTGTTAACTGGTGTAGGAGTTTGACATATATTTTCAAAATAGAGTGGAAGATTTTCGCCTAAAGTGTACGGAATTCCGTTAAGTCTAATATCACATGCAACCAGAGAATTAGCTTGTTTAAGTGCTTTTATTTTTAAGTCTTTTATCTCGGTTTTGAGGTTGGAAATTTCACACATACATAGCTGTCTCTAAATATGATACTCTTTCAATTACATTGTTTAAGTCCACTCTCATTTCGGTTATTTTCTTATTAATTTCTGTTAATATTCTGTCCTCACTTTCCTTAATCATTGCTTTTATTTCACTAGATATACTTTCGGATTGTTTTTCGAGTCGATTGTCCAGGATTTGCAAGAGGCGAAAAGAGGAATCCGCAATTCTGGGAGAATTAGCCAGATTTTCCGTCAATTAGTCTTGGAGTGTTGTTCTTTTTGGAGCAGACATTTTCGATTAAGAATTTAATAATAAAAAAAATTGTTCTTCAAAAATTGACGATTTTATGGGATTTATCAATTTTCCGATTTTGTAATTTTATTTGACTATCTGGCAACTCGTTTGAGGTATTGCCAATGTCTTTTTAGCTAGGTCAGGAACCTATGATCTGGCAATGCCGAGTTATAACCATTTGACATTTAGTGACTGTTTTTGTCCTCCTTTATCTTGTTATGATCACAAGGTTGGTATTGTTTTGTAATTATACTTTATGTTTATGTTTCTGTTTTTTTTTAATGAGTATAACTGTTCTGTTTTTTTGTTTGTTTGTGTTGTGTTGTTTTTTGTTTTAATACACTGGTACTCCCCGTTCGCTGCTATGTTGTGGCTTGGATAGGAATTGGAATTGGAAGTGTCACATTCAGGAGCGTACTGAGAAGGCTCGCAGATGTTGGGCACTATATAGACGGGCCGTAGGCTCGAAATGGGGCCTGAATCTGAGGATAGTCGACTAGCTCTACAGAAGCGTGATTAGACCAATACTTACTTACTTAGTTTGGTGGATGCTATGAAAAAAGTGCACCATAAGGACCATACAACTGGTTCAGAGAACATGTTGTCTTGGCATAGGCGGAGCGATGAGAACCACGTCCACCAGGGCACTGAAGACGACCCATTGGCATACAGATTCAGTGTGAGGCAGCCACTGCGGCTATAGGACTTAAGGCGATGGGAGAAAGGATTGAGGATGCGAGCAGCTCAAATCATCGCGAGAACGTCGGGTGTGAACATCTTTACGGACACTAAAATTACAATAAGGGCAATAACAACCAGGACGGTAAAGTCACGAACAGTCTTGCAGTGTAAGAAGGAGATTAACGCCTTCTCTGAGGATGGGTGCCGGGCCATAACGGTGTAAGGGGGAATGAAAGGGCAGACGATTTGGCGGTGAAGGCCAGAGAATTGCAGTCGATAAACTTGGTTAACCCGAAGCCTTTCGGGTCGACCCAGTCCGATTTAAGAGCGTGGGCGACAAACGCGTATGTAACACTGATAAACAGCAAAACAGTCGGTAAGACGGCGAAAATCCTATGAGGTGATCCGAATCGTGAAAGGACGAGGCTATTACTGAATGAAAGTATGAAGGAGGTCGGTATGGCTTTTGGTGTCATAACGGGACACAAAAGACTACGAGCTCACTTATGCGAAATTGGTGTGGCAAATGATAGCATGTGTGGACCATGTGGGTAAGATGATGAGACGTTGGAACATTTCCTTTGCATTGCCCGGCTTTCGCGGCTAACAGACACTCGTACTTAGGTGGGGATACAATACCAGACACGAACCAACGGGAGTGGTATGGAAAACAATTAAGGATTTTGTAAGTTGCACGAAAGACCTAACTAACATCATTTTTTCGAGGTTACTTATTAGTTTTTAGAGCGCACAGCCGATTACTATCTTAGGTGTGTGTCCATACGGGCATGGGGCGGTTTAATATCCGCACCATCTTTTCAACCTAACCTAACCTGACCTTTCTGACTTGCACTTGAAGGTGGTTTAGTCTGCATTGCAATTGAAATATTCTGAAATTCAGTTGAAATATTATGAAGTTGAAATGAAATATATTCAATACTAAATTTCAGTTTTAACATGGCAAGATACCTCACAAAAGTTTCCAGCATTAGTAAGCGGATAACAAACGCTGAAAATTTTGCTGAAGTTCACGCCGGCATGATATGAAATATTCGGAATTTTAAATGGAATATCTGAATTCCAATTAATCTTCCGAAGTTCAAACGGAATTTTTGAAGTTCAAATGGAATATTCCGAATTTCTAATAGAATATCTGAATATCACATAGAATTTCTGAATTTCAAATAAAATATCTGAATTGCAAATGAAATTTCTGAATTACAAATGGAATATCTGAACTTCAATTGGTATTTTCTGAATTACACTTGAAAATGGTGTAGAGAGTGATGTAGTCAGAATTTTAAGTTAACTATTCTAAATTTCAATTTCGAATTTCAAATATATTCTGAATTTAAAATGAAATTTCTGAAATATCTAAATATGAAATATCTGAATTTTAAATAAAATTTTAAATGGAATATCTGAATATCATATGGTATTTCTGAAAATGATATAAAATATCTGAAAACGAAATTTCCGAATTACAAATGGAATTCCATAATTTGTAGTTGGTATTTTCTGAATTCTAATTGCAATATAATTGGAATATTTGAATTTCAAATTACCTATTCTGAATTTCAAATGGATTTTCTGAATTTCAATAATATATCCCAGTTTTACTTGAAGTATTTTGAATTCCAATTGGAGTATCTGAATTTTAAATGAAGAATTCTGAATTTCAAATGGAATATATGAATATCATATGGAATTTCTGAATTTGATATAAAATATCTGAATTTGAAATGAAATTTCTTAATTTCAAATAAAATATCTGAACTTTAAATAGAATTTCTTTATTTCAAATGGAATTTCTGAACGTCAGTTGGTATTTTCTGAATTACACCTGAAAATGGTGTAGAGAGTGGTGTAGTCTGAATTTTAATTGACTACACCACTCAAATTTCAATTAAAATATTCCGAATTTTATTTGAAATATTCTGAATTTGAAATGGAATAGTTGAATTTTAATTAACCTGTTCTGTATTTTAAAGAAAAATCAGAATTTCAAATAAAATATTTGAATTTCAATTGAAATACTTTGAATTTCAAACGCTGTTTCTGAATATCAAATGAAGTTTCTGAATATCAAATGAAGTTTTTGAATTTCAAAAGAAATATTCTGAATTTCAATTGAAATATTCCGATTTCAAATGACGTATTCTGAATTTTAATTGAAATATTCTGAGTTTCAAATGGAACATATGAATTTCTTCCATATTAGCCTTATTTGGCCCAGTGACCCGATGGAAGATAAGGACGAACAGGCCAAAGATATTTTCTACGATCGTCAACAAAGAGAATATGACCGCTGTCCTGCCTATGATATTAAATCGTTCTGGACGATTTTAATGTGAAAATAGGGAAGGAAAATGTCTCTGACCCAATTGTCGGACGAAGAAATTTCTGATAATGGATTGAGGCTAATAGACCTCGCTACGGCAAAGACCATAATAGTTGTAACACCAGAAATACGTGAGTATGAACTAATTGAGATATACAGTCTGAATATCCAAAAATTGTACCAAAGAATTAAACACAAAGCCGATGGCTTTGGTACAGGCACATCCTCCCGCGGAAACAGGAAATCCGGTAACTGACACAAATAGTGTGCTTAGGATATGGAAAGAACTTTTTATCCAGCTGTTAGTGTCCGACGATGGCGGCGAAGAGCATGCCGCAGAACCAATCCCAGATGATGGTATAGAATGTTTATCTCCTAGTCAAAATGAGGTCCAAGTAGCTGTGACCCGACTGAAGAACAACAAGGAAGCAGGAGCCGACGGGTTGCCAATTGAACTATTTTAAACCGGCGGAGACACACTTATAAGGCGTATGCATCAGCTTGGTTGCGCAATCAGGCTAGAAGAACGTATACCAGATTGGAATCTCAGCATGTGCCAACTACAAAGGTATAAATCTCCTCCCCATCACCATCCCTATCAATGCGGATACCAACCAGATACTCTCACTGCGCCAAACCCTGGAAAAGTCCCGAGAAGGACAAATTAACACCTATCATGTCGTTGACTGACTACATTGCTGTTTTTGGTAGACTTACACTTTCAAGAGTATTTCTAGCCATGTCTGAGTTTGGTATCTCTGCAAAAATAATAAGACTCTGCCGGATGACACTTGTTGGAACATGTTCCTCAGTAAGAATAGGTAAGAATAGCTCCGAACCGTTCGATACCAAAAAAGGTTTCAGACAAGGAGACAGCTTATCGTGCGGTCTATTTAATATCCTGCTGTAGAAGTTTATACGAGATGCAGATGTAAATACGAGTTTCCGAATATAGATGTGTAGTCCCTAGGTAGCCTGTGCAGCGAATCCCCGATCCCAATTTAGGTCCCTATTAGTGAGAGTTTTAGGATCATTCGCAACAAACCTCTCAATAGTCCCGAGAGCGATACGTCTTCCATTAATCTAACTCCTAAAAGAACGTGTTGCTTTGCCGGGGAAGGCATGACCTTGGCAAATTATAGGTTCGGCCTTGTCCTTAAGACTCGAACCAGGTGTCTTCTTTAAAAGTACCAGCTAACCAGTCGTCTGTCGGCTAGTGAAGCCTGGAGCTGCCGCTCCACCAGTCGAGATTTCAGTAGCAGACAACATGCTACGGCACAGCTGTGGTGGTGGTATCAGGGGTCCATTCTAAGCCTAATCCCGGGCTCTAGATCTGCCGCTTCACTGGAAACAGACGCAGATCATCACCCGCCTATTGAATAACACTATTGCAGCTATCCATGAATTAAATTTTTTTTCCAAAAATAATGACCTACTACGAGTTACAGAAAATTCTTGCGGAGCAAATAACAAAACATCCACTCAATTCAACGGTTCATGCATGAATCATCAAATACTTTGATTTTTCGTGATTTTTCGAATTTTAATTGAATTATTCAGAGTTTCAAATGACACATTCTCAATTTCAAATGAAATTTTTGAATTTTTGGGTTTCAATTAGTATTTTACGAATTATACTTTGAAGTGGTGTAGTCAATTGAAAAATTCTGAATTTTAAATGCGTACCTAAATTTCATTTAATATATTTGTATATACGCCTGTGGGTGTATTATTGAAACCCACGCTTTTTTATGGCTCTGCACTTACAGGTTATTAATTAAACCTTTTTTTAATTTTTAACTTATATGTTTTTTTTCTATTTTCAATATTTGTCGGCATAACAATTAACCCCGACGTTGCTGCATCGTCTGCAGTGCTTTCGAGATCGCAAAGACCTCCACCTAAAAGAAGTCTATAAGAATCCCTGATTCCAAAGAATTCAATAAAGGCTCCTGCTCCAGTGCCCCATACAATTTATACTCATCCGAGTATACAGAGGGTCCCGGGAAGAGCGAGGTGCCCTCAACCCAGAGATCCCTTTTCGGGAAAACAAGGAAGGACTCCCATAGCATATCATCAGTCCCACCACATATAGCATGGCGGTTAAGTCACTTCTGAGAAACACGAATATTACTTATTTCATCCGCACAAGTCACTTCCAGAATGACCCAACATAAAATTATTCTATGGGTCTATATAACTGTGAGTTTTAGGTAGACAAAACAAGTATGGAATTGTAGATATAATATTTCAAATGAAATTTCTGAACTTAGAATGAAATATTTTGAATTTCAAATTAAATATCTGAATTTCAGATGAAATATTTTGAATTTCAAATGAAATATTTTGAATTTCAAATGAAATATTTTGAATTTTAAATGGAATAACTGGATATCAAATGGAATTTCTGAATTTCAAATAACATATCTGAATTTTAAATGAATATTTTGAATTGCACATGGAATTGCTAAATTTCAGTTAGTATTTTCCGAATTATACTTGAAAGTGGTTGAAATATTCGGAATTTTAATTGAAATATTCTGAATTTCAATTAACATATTCTGAAATCGAAATAAAATTTCAATTAACATATTCTGAAATTCAAATGGAATTTCTGAATTTCAAATAAAATATTTATCTGAATTCCAATTGAAATATTTTAAATTTCAAATGGAATATCTGAACTTTAATTAACGTATTATGAATTTCAAATGGAATTTCGGAATTTCAATTTTAAATATCTTAATTTTAACTGAAGTATTTTGATTTTCAATTGGAGTGTCTGAATTTTAAATGGAATATCTGATTATCATATAGATTATCTGATTATCATATCATTTCTAAATTTGATATAAAATATCTGAATTTCAAATGGAATTTCTGAATTATAAAAGGAATTTATGAATTTTTATTGGTATTTTCTGAATTTTGTTAGTATCTGAATTTTGATTGAGATATTCTGAGTCTTAAGTGCAATATCTGTATTACAATTGATATACTCTGAACTTGAAATAAAATTTCTAAATTTCAAATAAAATATCTGAACTTTAAATGAAATTTCTTTATTTCAAATAGAATTTCTGAATATCAGCTGGTATTTTCTGAATTACACTTGAAAATGGTGTAGAGAGTGGTGTAGTCTGGATTTTAATTGAAACATTCAAAATTTCAATTAAAATATTCTGAATTTTAATTGAAATATTCTGAATTTCAAATGGAATATTTGAATTTCATTTTAAATGCAATTTCTGAATTTCAAAAAAAATATCTGAATTTCAATTGAAACATTTTGAATTTCAAGTAAAGTATCGGAATTTCAAATGAAGTATTGGAATTTCAAATGAAATATTCTGATTTTCAATTGAAGTATTCTGAATTTCAAATGGAACATCTGAATTTCTTCAACATCAGCCTTATTTCGCCCAATGACCCGATGGAAGATAAGGACGAACAGGGCAAGGATATTTTCTACGAGCGTCTATAAAGAGAATATGACCGCTGCCCTGCCTATGAAATTAAATCGTTCTGAACGATTTTAATGCGAAAATAGGGAAGGAAAATGTATCTGACCAAATTGTCGGAAAATTTAGCCTGCACGAAGAAATAGTGTCCGACAATGGCGGCGAAGAGCATACGGCAGAACCAATCCCAGATGATGGTATAGAGTGTTTATCTCCTAGTCAGAATGAGGTTCAAGTAGATGTGACCCGTCTGAAGAACTACAAGGCAGCAAGAGCCGACGGGTTGTTCGCTGAACTATTTAAGACCGTAGGCGACACACTGATGAGGTGTATGCATCAGCTTGTCTGCGGGATCTGGCTAGAAGAACGCATACCCGATGATTAGTACCTCAGTATACTATGTCCCGTGCACAAGATAGGAATGTGCCAACTAAATAGGAATAAGTCTCCTCCCCATCGCATACAAGATACTTTTGAGCGTACTGTGTGAAAGATTAAAACCTAAAGTCAATGAGATAATTGGGCCCTATCAAATTGGCTTTAGAGCTTGAAAATCACCCTAGACCCGATATTCATGCCAAATCCTGTAAAGGACAAATCAGCACCTACCACCTCTTTTTTGACTACAAAGCCGCTATACGTTAAAGGGTATTTCAAGCCATGTCTGAGTTTGGTATCCCTGCAAAATTAATAAGACTCTGCCGGATTACACTTGCTGAAACACGCTCCTCAGGATAGAATCTCTCCGAACCGTTCAATAGTAAACGAGGTTTCAGACAAGGAGACAGCTTATCGTGCGATCTATTTAATATCCTGCTGGAGAAAATTATACGAGATGCAGATGCGAATACGAGTAGATATGGCACAAGAGAACATATGCTGATCGCCTACGCCGACGACATCGATATCATAGGTCGGTCACCGGAAGTAGTAAATGCAGCTTTTGAAAGAATCGAAAGAGAGTCAGTGAACATGGTTCTGGCAGCAAATGGAGAAAAGACGAAAAGGATGGTATCAACTCTCAAAACGCCTTGTACAACCGGAAGTGGAGAAAGTTGGGAACCACAACTTTGGGATAGTCAGTAACTTTGTCAACATCGGAACCGCCGTTACCGAAACGAACAATACCAGTTTTGAATACTGGCAAACAGATGCTTCTTTGGATTAAGTAGGTAGTTAAGTAAACAAAGTCACCTCTCGACAGACGAAGATAACACTATACAAGACACTGATACTACACGTGTTATATGGTTCCAAGGCATGGGTACTTGTGAAAGCAGATGAGGCAGAGCTTGGAGTGTTTGAGAGGAAGATTTTTCGTAAAATATATCGATCATTATGTGTTAATGGAGAATGTAGGTGTCGTATGAACCACGAGCTGTATGACGACGATAACATAGTTAACGTGTGAAAATACAACGGTTACGTTGGCTAGGTCATATGTCAGAATTAATGAAAAAGCTACAGCAAAGAAGTCTTTTGAAGGCAATCACGGTGGTACACGCAAACCGGGACAACCAAAAGCTCGAAGGAAAGATCAATTGGTGGGAGACACCCCAAAACTTTATGTCATAGATTTCAGAATGAACGCAGAAGATCGAGGCGCTTGGAACGCTATTCTAAGTTCGGCTAATGGGACAAACGTTATGAGATTGCCAATTAAAGTAAAGTAAGTAATATCTGAATTTCAAACAACATATGTATGAAAGGTATTTAGGATAAGAAAACGTATCTGATATCCAATTGTCGGACCAAGTGCTTGGGGGACCACCCCAAACCCCAAAACACCCCCAAATCGGACATATTTACCGACCATAGCAATATGAGACTCAAATGAAAGGTATTTTCGAGTAGAATACGAATCTGATATCCAAATGTGGGACCACGTTTCTGGGGGTCCACCCCTTCCCCAAAACACCCCCAAACAGGACTCATTTACTGACCATGGGAATATGGGGCTTAAATAAAAGGTATTTGAGTGTATAATTCGAATCTGATATCAGAATATGGGACCCCAAAACACCCCCAAACAGGACTCATTTACTGACCATGGGAATATGGGGCTTAAATAAAAGGTATTTGAGTGTATAATTCGAATCTGATATCAGAATATGGGACCAAGTGCTTGGGGAGCCGCCTCTCCCCAAAAACATCACCCAATGGGGACAAATTTAGGACCATAGCAATATGGGGCTCAAATGAAAGGTCTTTGGAAGTAAAGCACGAATCTGATATCAATATTAGGGAAAAGTGTTTATGATATCCAAATGTGGGACCACGTTTCTGGGGGTCCACCCCTTCCCCAAAACACCCCCAAACAGGACTCATTTACTGACCATGGGAATATGGGGCTTAAATAAAAGGTATTTGAGTGTACAATTCGAATCTGATATCAAAATATGGGATCAAGTGCTTGGGGAGCCGCCTCTCCCCAAAAACATCACCCAATGGGGACAAATTTAGGACCATAGCAATATGGGGCTCAAATGAAAGGTCTTTGGAAGTAAAGCACGAATCTGATATCAATATTAGGGAAAAGTGTTTATGGGGCCACCCCAACCCAGCACCACCCAACGAGGAAGTATTTGCTGACTATTGCAATATGAGACTCAAATAAGAGGGTTTTTAGAGTAGAACACGAATCCTATATATTTTTTCAAGGCCTACTCACTGAGTGGCCGCCCATTCCTCAAAACACCCCCAAGCCGGTCATGTTTGCCGACTATGGAAATATGGGACTCAAATTAAAGGTATGTGGGATTAGACCACATATCTGAGATCAACATTAGGGGCCAACTGTTTAGCGGACGGCCCACCACCATAACAACCGCCAAATAGGACGTATTTGCTCACCAAGACAATTTGGGTCTTAAAGAGAGTGGAACTAAATATTCAAAGTTTTTAGGGCCAATACCCCAAACCGGACATATTAGCGGACTTTTGCAATAAGGAGTTTACATGAGATTAGAAAACGAATTTGATATCCAATTTTGAGGCCAATGGCAATATGGGGTTCAAATAAATGATATATAGATATATGAGAATAGAGCACGTTGCTGATATATTTTCAGGGCTTAGAATTTGGGGGACCACCCCACTCCCTAAAACACCCCTAAATCGGGCATATTTACCGACCATGACAATGTAGGGGTCTAGCAGTATGAGGCTCAAATAAAGGTATTTGGAAGTAGAACCCGAATTTGATATCCAAATGTTAGACCATATATTAAGGGCATCACCCCTTTCCCAAAACATCCCCAAAGGAAAAAAATATTTCGACCATGTCAATATGTGGCTCAAATGAAAGGTATTTAAAATTAGAAAACGAATTTGATAACCTATTTTGGGGACGCCTTATCCTGTAAACTTCTCTTTAGCCAATGGCAATATGGGGTTTAAATAAATGGTATTTAAAAGAATAAGAGCACGATGCTAATATTTTTTCTTGGGGACCACCTCTCTCCAAGGAAACTTTTGTTCCATTTAAAGTAAAAGAAGGCGCAGCGAAGCGGGCCTGTGTCAGCTAGTCTTATACATAAAAATCAATTTGTGTTTGTTTGTAGGTTGGTTTGTTTGTTTGTATGTTTGTGTGTTCCTTATAGACTCAGAAACGGCTGAACCGATTTTCTTGATATTTTCACAGATGGTGTATAATGACCCCGTGGTGAAAACAGGTTACTAAATTTTTTGATATCTGAAGGGGGGGCGGACCCACCCCCTTACCCTTATTTTCAGAAACGCCAGATCTCGGAGATGGGTAGTGCGATTTAGGCGAAATTTTTTGTGCTCTTATATAGTACCCTAAAAATAAAAATTTGGTATCCAAATTTCGGATGGGGTACCTAGGGGGGCTGCCCCACCCTAAAACCTAGCAAACATATATTTAAACCAATCACGACAATATGGGACTCAAATGAAAGGTATTTAGGATGAGAAAACGAATCTGATGTCCAACTGTCGGACCAAGTACTAGGGGAACCACCCCAAGCCCCTAAACACCCCCAAATCGGACATATTTACCGACCATGGCAATATGGGACTCAAATGAGAGGTATTTGCGAGTAGAATACAAATCTTGTATCCAAATGTGGGACCACGTTTCCCAAACCGGACATATTAGCTGACTTTTGCAATAAGGAGTTTAAATGTGATTAGAAAACGAATTTGATATCCAATAGATATATGAGAATATACTATATATAGATATATGAGAATAGAGCACGTTGCTGATATATTTTCCGAGCTTAATGTTTGGGGACCACCCCAATCCCCAAAACATCCCTAAATCGGGCATATTTACCGACAATGTCAATGTCCAGCTTAAATGAAAGGTTTTGGGGAGTGGAGCAAGAATTGATACCCATTTTCGGGACCAATTTTCTGGGGGTTTTCCCCTTTCCCAAAATACCCCAGAAACAGCAATTTTTTTCTGACTATCGCAATATGGGCCTCAAATAAAGGTATTTGGGAGTAGAATACGAATTTGACATCGAAATGTAGGACCATGTATCAGACATTATGAGAATATCGGGCTGAAATGAAGTATTTTAAGAATGGAGTACACCTTACATCCAAACTTAAATTAGTAGACCAATAAAGATCATATGGGACTCAGATAAAGGCACTTATATTGTTAAACTGTTAGTCAAGTTAGCATGGTATTTCTCTTAAAGATCTTTAATTGTCGAAAATAAATATTCCACTGAAACTTTTGTTCCATATAAAGTAAAAGAAAGCGCAGCGGAGCGGGCTTGGGTCAGCTAGTTTCAAATAAAATATCAGAATTTCAAATGAAATATTCTGAATTTTAAATGGAATATTTGAATATCAAATGGAATTTCTGAATTTCAAATACAATATCTGAATTTCAAATAAAATTTCCGAATTACCAATTGAATTTCAGAATTTTTAATGGTATTTTTTATTGTACATTTAATAAATTATTTATTTTGCACACCGAAAGAAGAACGCAGATAACACCGAATTGAAAATAACACCGTAAGATATGGATAATGTAAAACCTTCATTCATACCTTTTGGTATTAACTACCAATACCGTATAGTATAAATTTTTCACTCGGTGTAGAAATCTAATCATTATAATACTATTTTCTTTCTTTTATTAGTTATCCCAGGTCGCCCCGGTAGCCGAGTTGATAGCGCGGGTTCGATTCCCACTAGAGGCCTGGCCTGCTGCTAGTTTGGTATCAAATTGGACTAAAATAATCCAAGCGAGTCTGTAGACTGCCTGTGGGAACCGAACGGAGGTCGTGGATAAGACTCCCACTAGAGGTTAGGTCTGTCACTACTTTGGTATCAAAATGGACTAAAATTGTCTAAGTGAGTCTTTTTTGGAAAGTAGACTGCGATTCTGACCTAACCTAACCTATTTGTCCATACTTTATTAGGTTTAAAAACCCAATAATTCTGCGATCGAAATTTGAAGCGGAAGGTTGTGTCCATTAGAATGTAACGACTTCAAACATTCGGCATAGTTATAAAACAAAGCGGATTCAAATTACTATCAATACCGTATCAATTTTTGATTCGGTGTACCGTTATTTTTTGAGTCGTTTTTTGGCCGAAACCATTATCTAAATCCTTCGGCTAAGAAAACAATGTTTAATTATGTGTGTTGGATGATAGATTAGTACTAAAATCTTTTATTTAATTAACACATTGCGCTGATGGATCAATATGCTCTATTAAGTGTTTGAGCACAATGTACTTATTAAAATCGCAGTCCACTCACTAATACTTTTCATTTGAACGCGATATTATCATTACGTAAAATTGCCCATGATCATTCCATAAGGAAAAAATTACGTATTTTTTACCTCTCATTTGCACTGCGCATTGTCGTAAACAGTTAGTAAGCCAAATAAGAAAAAGTGGAACGCCACTGTTTTGGGTTTCAGGGGTGTTACGGTCCCCATGCTAATTGACCTAAAATTTTAATATAAGTTTCGTTTTCTACTCCCAAACACCGTTAATTTTAGTCCGCTATTGCTATAATCGGTCCTCTTTTAGTTGGGGAGGTTATTTTTGGGCTAAAGCTTACGCCAGGCTTCCGAAATAAAAAACTTGTATACCCTCGCAGCGGCCGCAAGAGATGTGTGGCAGGCTTTTAAAAATACCTGCAAAGAAGTCTGGAGGTATTCCAAAGACATACGGGCTCGCTTTCTAATTTCACTTCTACAATTAGCACTTATAAAAGCCCAGTTGAAAACAGTGCCTAGATAATGCCTTCTAAAATACTGCGGAAAACAGACCTCTCTCCCGATAGGAGCATTTTAATCCGATTTCGATAAAATTTGAACAATGGGTTTGGTAGACTCCTACACATTACCCTTTACTAATGCAAATCTGATCCAGATTTGATCATATTTGAATAAACTGTCATATAGATTGAATACCATCGTAGCGCAGAGGTTAGCTTGACGGCCAATGACGATGAATGACTGAGTTCAGAGTCATAACACAAAAAAGAGTTGATTTTGCAGAAAATGTATTTTAAGATTTCATTTCCCTATACTTTCAAAGAAAAAAATTTTAACCTTAAGAAGAAGAATATTTCTTTATTGTGTCAAACCAAGAAGATTCTGAATAAGTTTCTAAAAACAGATGCTCAATTCATAGAAAGGATTTTAGTTTATGTAGTTTTAAGAAGACCCTAAAAATCATTGCTTCTAGTTGGTACTTCTAATTTTTTTTTTTTTGCAAAACAATGAAGTGGGGGATAATAGAAGACATTTGAGAACAGTAGAATTCAATCGGAATTTTCGAATTTCGATATTTCGAATCGCAATTGGCTGAAAACAATATTCAAATTTAAAACTTTGTAAAAAAAAACAAATAGAGACATTTTAATAATATTCTTAAGATTTTTTTGAATTTACTTAATTTTTTTCTTTTATAGATAAAAGAATAGACAATTGTATTTGTTTACCTTTAGCCGCGCAAATTATGAACTAAAGATCCCTTGTTCAAATCCCCCTGGGCGCAAAAGGTAAATGTAGCACTAATATGGAAAAATGGTAAAAAAAAGTAAGAGGTTACTATAAAACATCCGTGTAACGTGATCTTCCAGATAGATCCATAAGGTTCTGACATTCCAAGACAGTCGCATAGTCTTGGATTGACGGCACCCTAGTATTGCCATCTGGAAGATGACACGTTACACGGATGGATCAAAGCTAAAGTACAGAATGGGCCTGGGCGTCTACATTGAAACCCCAGGGATTGAGATCTGTTTTAGACTGCATGTCCATATGCGTGGGGTGGTGTGGTGCTTACGTGAGGACGTCGAGTGTGAACATCTTTACGGACAGTAAAATTGCCATTAGGGTAATAGTAACCAAGACTGTAAGGTGACAACTGTCTTGCCATTCTTTTCTGAGGATGGCAAAATTAGCATCGTTTGGGTGCCGGGCCATAACAATTTGGCGGTGAAGGCCAGAAGACTGCCGTCAATAAACTTGGTTAACCTGAAACCGTCGGTAGAACGGCGAAACTCCTATGGGGGATCCATATCGTTAGAAGACGAGGCTATTACTGAAAGAAAGTAAGAAGTAGGTCAGTATAGCTATTGGTATCATGACTGGAAACATAGGACTATGAGCTCTCTAATGTAAAAACGGTGCGGCAATTAATAGCATATGTAGGGCATGCGGGGAAGATGATGAGACGTTAGAGCATTTCCTTTGCATTGCCCGGCATTCGCGTCTAACAGATACCGGCACTTAGGTGGGGTTACTTTACCAGACATGAACCAACTTAGGGCAGTGGCATGGAAAACAATTAAGGATTTTGTAAGTAGCACGCAATTGCTGAGATTTTCTTTTTCGAGGTTACTTTTTAGATTTTAGAGCGCACAACAAGCCGGGCGGATTAATATCTGCACCCTCTTTTCAAACTAACCTAATAACAAAAATCGGCATTTTTAAGAAAATTGGTTGTGGAGACTGCAAAGATTGTTTGGTTCCAAGAATATTTTGCATGAGTTTAGGAGACATATAAAGTAAAACAATACAACCCAAGTGGGGGATCTGGGCTTTGCATTTTAAGAACTCGAAGGGTTTCCAATTTTTTGGCCGGGTCATGCCTTTGGTACCCAACACAATGATTGATTCCGCTAAAAATTTACCTTATTAATTCAGTTCGTATTGGAATAATTGTTTTGCAACCATCAAATTGAGAGTTGATAGCGACTTTTATGGTCTCAAGAAGTCATATCGGGGTATCAATATTTAAGAATGCCTATATCAGTACATAAACCGAATCAGTACTGGAAATCGTTGTGCCAAATCATTTGAAAATTGAGGCTTCTGGGAGCTCAAGACGTCAAGTCGGGGATCGGTTTATTAGGAGGCATTGTAAGTCTTTGTGCCATAAGTCTTTGTGCCAAATTTCAGCCAAATAAAGTGGATATTGGGGCTTCTAGGTGCCCAAGAATTCAAATGTGGGGGTCGGTTAATATGGAGGCTATATCAGTATATAGACCTATTTGGATCATACTTAGCACAGAAGTCGAAACAGAGGTCTTTGTGCCGAATTTCAGCCAAATCGGATGAAAATTGAGATCCTAAGGTTTCAAGAAGTCAAAACTGGGGATCGGTTTATATGGGAGCTGTATCCAAATCTGAACCGATATGACCCATATGCAGTCCCCAATTACCAAAAACGATAAGCGGATAAGCGATCCGAGCGGATATCTTTATTTGTTCAAACGCTATCGTGATTTCGACGGGCATAGTTAAATTCGAATCAGGAAGTAATTCTGAGAAGTTGTCATGGAATGACTAGTGGCATTTTCAATAGCTGACAAAATACTTCTTTTAGGCCTTCTATAATGCAAGATCCTAGAAATTGATGATATATGTGTATGAGCTCTCTTGTGTGGTAAACTTTTCAGAGAAGAGCAACTGCTTTCCGCTGATGGGCTATTATTTTTACCATCCTACGCAATCTGTGAAAGTAAATCGGTTCGGTCGTGTTCGAGTTTCAAACAAACAGGCAAGCAAACACACTTTGACTTTCATATACAGAGAGATGTTGCTTTCTATGCTATGGTTACAATGAGCCCAATATATGTCGTGGCATTAAAATAACCGAATTCGTTATAGCGTTATAGCGAGTACAAGGATCCCAAATTAGATCTGTGTGACTTTAGCGACATCGAGGCGATACCATGAACTACAACAAAAATCAACTCAGAGGAAATTACATTAAAACGACCAAAAAGTTTCAACGGAGTTAAGTTAGTCAGGGTTCATTTTTTAGGTTGCTGTTTGAAACGATTTCATTCTGTCAACACTATGAGCAAAAATCAAATCAAACAATCAAAAACTTCGGCCAAATTGGATAAAAATTGAGCAAAGTAGGGGCTCAAGATGTAAAATCGGGAGATTGGTTTATATGGGACCTATGTCGGGTTATGGACATATTCAGACCAGATGTGGCACGTATGTCGACGGTCTAGGAGAAGTCATTGAACAAAATTTTAACCAAATCATATAAGAATTGCGCCCTCTAGAGGATAATGAAATGAAATCTGATATTCGGTTTATGTGGGAGCTATATCACGTTATAAATCGATTTGGACCATACTCGGCATATTTGTTGAAAAACGAAGCAAAACAGTTCTTGCAAAAAATCGGATAACAATTACACACTCTAAATGACCAAGAAGTCCAAATCCCAGGCAAGTTTATATGGTAGCTTTATCAGGTAATATACCGATTTAGACCATACTTAGGACAGTTGTTGGAAGTCATAACAAAACACAGGCTCAAAAAGATCTGAAGGCTCAAAAGTCAAGATACGAGATCGCTTTACATGGCAGCTATACAAAAACATGGGCCGATTTAGCCTATTTACAATCCCAAACGCCCTGCACTAATTAGAAGTACAATATTTGTGCATAATTTCAATCGCCTAACTTTACTCCTTCGAAAGTTAGCATGCTTATGCTTATTTACGTACGCATTGAGCCAAAAATGAGCTTCGCCGCCCACGATTCGATTAAGGAGTACCTACATGCCAATTTTGAGAGCAATGGCTTAAAGAACAGGGACCCGACGATGGAACCATTACCGGCTTTATAAAGAGTCGGAAGACTAGACTAGGCTAAGAACCTAAAACGATGACATCAGGCAGTGCAGTGACAGGAAAGTCAATGCAGTCTAAAGAAGGGAGCAGACGATGAGATCATCATCTACTCCCAAGATGCCCATTTACTGAAGGACCAATGATTGAGGTAATCCAGATAAACCTCCACGGGGCGAGACTGCAACACACGCTCTGATGAAGTAATCAGCAAGGGCAAGATTCATATTGCCTTAATTCAGGAGCCCTGAACGACCGGGAACAAAGTTTCTAGACTGAACCATATCAACTACCAATTATTCTTTGCTAACACTGGTACTCGGCCGAGGATCTGCGTCATTTGTCATAAATGTCGGATGCATACCTGGCATCACTTTATCTGCCTTTCGACTCTCCGACACCGCAACCCACGTCGGAGCTGCAACGGTTGGTGGGGAAAGCAAAACAGACAGGAAACGAGGTACTGATAGGATGCGATGCGAACTCTCACCACATTTCGTGTGGTAGTACCAACACTAACAAGCGGGGTCAAGCCCTGGCAGTGTTCTTGAATACTAACGAACTAATTACACTTAATATTGGTAATACCGCTACCTTTGTTAATAGGATTAGGGAGGAGGTATTAGATGTGACGATATGTTCTGAAAATCTAATCGATGAGGTTCAGGATTGAAGGATCTCCATGGAACACTCTTTCTCTGACCATCGCAACATTAGGTTTAGAATAGCACGGCCAGCGCCGAATCCGATAAGCTTCCGGAATAAGTTGAAAACCAACTGGACAAAATTCGGAAGGCTACTCAGAAGAAGACTTGGGCAAGATAATTTAGATTGTCCGAACATAGAAGACATTGACGAAAATGTCAACAGGATTACAACTGCACTGGTGGGATCCTTCGAAGATAGTTGTCCTCTTCGGGAAAGGAAATCAGCCCTAGAAAAATCCTGGATGACCTGGGAGATTCGCAATATTGGGAAAGAGGTCCGAAGACTTTTTAACAGAGCACGTCGTAAAAAAGCGGAAGTTTGTTGGGATGTGTATTACACACGACTCAAGGAATACGATAAGATTACCAGAGCCGCAAAACGTGCCTCCTGGAAGCTTTTCTGCGAACAGGTCGATAGCGTTAATGACGCCGCCGAGATAAATATGAGAGAATGAGAGCAGAGACAACGGGGGACATGTTGAGGCTTTTGATAAAAACCCATTTTTCACTGGATACGAAGGAACTCACGGAAACACCGGAATCTTGTATTAATGACGTTAATCGAAGATTTATAATAACGGAATTTATGGTGAAGGAATCCTTGAGGAGCTTCAAACCATTTAAGTCACCCGGAACTGATGGAATATTTCCGGCGTTACTACGGAAAGAGGCAGACTATCTGGCGCCTCGTCTGGCCAAAATTTTCACATCGTGCCTAGGACTTGCATATACTCCGAAAGCCTGGCAGGAGGCAAGGGTGGTGTTTATACCTAAGCCCGGCAAGGCAAGTTATGCGACACCAAAGGCCTACAGACCCATAAGCCTTACGTCCTTTCTACTCAAAACCATGGAACGTATTGTGGACACCATGATAAAGAGTAGGACATCCAGCGATCTGCTCAAATACAAACAGCATGCATGTGTATCCCATTGCATAAATATAAGGGAGAAAGTGGCACAGGGCACGCCACAGGGAGGCATTTTATCGCCACTCCTATGAGTGACCACTATAAATGACCTATTACGGATGCTGACTGAGGAGGGCATCCTACGCAGACGATGTTATAATACTTTTAGGGGTAAGTGTCCGAACGAGCTAAAGGGTCTTGCGTATGGCATATGACTGGGCCAGATGCAGAGGTCTTAATGTTAACCCAGAGGAGACTGAAATATGCCTGTTCACGAGGAAGACGAAGGTGGGCCAATTGAACGCACTACGTTTCCTCAATAAGACGATTTCGATATCTAACAAGGTCAAATATTTACGTGTGATCTTGGACAGGAAACTGAATTGGAAGTGTCACATTCAGGAGCGTATTGAGAAGGCTCACAGATGTTGGGCACTATGTAGAAGAGCCGTAGGCTCGAAAGGAGGCTGAATCCGAGGATAGTGGATCTACAGGAGCGTAATTACACCAATATTTATTTACGCCTTAGTATTTTGGTGGACTGCTATGGAGAAAAAGTGCAACATAAGGACCATACAACAGGTTCAGAGAACATGTTGTCTTGGCATTGGCGGAGCGATGAGGACCACATCTACTAGGGAACTGGAAACTATTCTAGATATCTGACCCATTGACATACAAATTAAGTGTGAGACAGCCACTGCGGCCATGAAATTTAAGGCGATGGGAGAATGGATTCAGGATGGAAGCTGCTCATACCATCGTGGTATAATCGAGGCGACGATAGGAAACTGGAAGGAAGGGAAGAGGTTTCCGATCGGGTACCTGAGATGAACCTTGAAGTCGAGTGCGTGGCACTGATGCCATCGGCACAGTCTTCGATTGACGGCACCCTAGTATTGCCATCCGGAAGATCATGTTACACGGATGGATCAAAGCTAGAAGACAGAGTGGGCCAGGGGGTTTACATTGAGAACCTAGGAACTGAGATCTATTTTATACTGCCTGACCATAATACGGTCCTGCAGGCGAAGATCCGGGCGATCACGGAATGTGAGGACATCGAGTGTGAACATCTTTATCAACAGTAAAATTGCCGTAAGGGCAATAACAACCAGGACGGTAAGGTCACGAATAGTCTTGCAGTGTAAGAAGGAGATTAACGCCTTCTCTGAGGATGGGTACCGGGCCATAAGGAAGAATGAAAGGGGAGACGATTTTACGGTGAAGGCCAGAGGACTGCCGTCAATAAACTTGGTTAACCCGAAGCTTTTCTGGTCGACGCAGTCCGAGTTACCCCATTCATACTGTGAAGGAGTACCAGTAACCCAATTTGGAAAGCTTTAGCTCAATCCGTAAATAAAGTTCCCCATTATACGTTTTAGTACAAAAATATACGAATTTCACAAAAATCTTCTGGTCGCGCGGTATAGGTGTTTTAGTACCAATCTGTACGAACTTCAAAAAAATCTTCTAGTCGCCCGATATATATACTGCCAAGGTGTTTGTACCCGTATCCTAACTTTAAGCGCTTTAGCTCAATCCATTAAGAAAGTTCCTCATTGTACTTTTTAGTACAAAAAAGTCAAATTTCAAAAAAATCTTTTAGTCGCTCAATATATGTTATTTAGGTGTACCTGCAACCACAAAGTTCACAGTTCTAGTTCAAACTGTAAAGAAAGCATCGAATAGTACCAATTTCACCACTTTACGTTTTTTCCCAATTCTAGCATGATTTAAGTACAAAACGACTATGATATACAATAATTTTTACCAAATTGCTTAAATCTATCTGTTGCTGTTCGATGAAAGTATGCTATTTCGTACTATATAGTACGTTTTGGTACCAATATGCATGTATTTTGAAAATATCATTAAGTCACCCTAAATATATTTCCTTTTTTTTAGGTATTTAAATATAGGTTTTCCCAAGATCCATTTGGTCTGCTCTTATATCTAAAGCAATGCGAGTAAATGTCTTATATCATGGCAGACTAGGCTAACACAACAGCATAACAGGAAGTTCTGAATCCTGACTATGGTCCGGATTTTACCAATAAATCTCCACCATTGTAAGGCCGCTTCGGCGCTACTAAAGGTCCTTCTGAAGGCTGGGGGATTTGACGTGGTTCTTATCCAGGAACAACTGGTCAAATCGAAAAGTTTACCCGACCACTGTAGTGTGCACCAAGCGGAGATCCTTGCAATTAAGGAAGTGGTGGAATGCCTAACATATAATGTGGATTGGCATAAACAGCCAGGCAGACATTAAGTCCCGGGCCACAGAGATATCCCAGGGAATTGTAAAGCGGACGAGCTTGCGAAACTTGGAAGTACCTTACACATTCCAGGGAAACTGAAATATGTCGGTATGCCTCTAGCGATATGTAGCTAAGTTTTCAGGACCATGCCCGAAGGACAACGAATGATAGATGGTCACAAAGAGAGGGCTGTGAGCATTCCAAAACTATGTGGCCTCATCTAGACTTCAAGAGGTCTACCTCTTTGCTGTCACTAGCTAGAACAGCCGTCTCAGTCATTGTGTCCGTCATGACAGGTCGTTGTTTAACCGGAAAACATGCTAACAGACTGAAGTTTGCCAGCAACGACTTTTGGAAAAGCTGTATGGACATCGAAGAAGAAGAGACTAGAGAACACCTTCTTCGTGTGTGTCCCGCACTAGCCGTCAGAAGGAGTTCCACTTTAGGTTCTCATTTCTTTGAGACCCTGCCTGATTTAGCTGATGTGAACATTCGCAAGTTATTGGACTTTTTAAAGCGTAGGAACTAGAAGAGACTTTCCTCCTTTTGTTCCTGTGGTATCACAATGGACGAAAACGTCTAAGTGAGTCTGATGGCAAACTGCCGCTTAAACCTAACCTAACCTAAAAGTCAAATAAAATATAAAATCAAATTAAACAATATATGTTTAGAACAACTATATCTTAATCCACTGATACTTGTATTTGGCGGTCTCAATGTCTACTGATCGAATTGTTTATTTCTCCAATCTTTGCAGCGGTTCTTAAACCGGTCATCACCATCAGCAGGATTACTAGAATAAAATATTCATTTGTCAAGCATTTCCAAAAACGGAATTTTATCATCACATCTTCTACTATTTTTTTCCTTAACTGAATTCCTCCTTAGTGAGGACTTGCCGTCGTGGACCTGGATCTCTCCAATATTTCTCCAACTTCTGAATTGTTTTGTATGGCCTTCGCAGAATCTACATCTGCTATTTCCCTCAAGATTTTAGCTCCTACGGACGGAGCGTTGGAAGCTACAAAGGTGATGTTGCCACCTCTTCATTCCGGAATTGAACTTTACGGCCACAATCTGAAATTACTACCGGATTTGATTGTTTACCTCTGATTCTTCTTCGATGGTGGCAATGCGGGTTTCAAAACAGCGTAACTCATCAATCTCAGAGTGGCATTACTAACATTGGTGACCTTTTTTTGCTATTTCTTCGTGCTCTCTTCGAACTGACATAGTTTTCGGTGAACTTCATAACTTTGTCCTTCAAGGCTTTGAGATCGCGCAATGCATCCTCGATATGTATGTTTAAGTGATGTCAAAGCAGCACTACGCTGTTTACTCTCCTTATTCAACTCGGCTTCCAAATCTCCCAATTGCCTCACCAAGTTGCGATGCTTCTCCTCAAATTGCTCATCATTGGCTAGCAATCTCGTTTGAATTTAGAGCGCATTTCTTTCTTGCTTTCAGTTCGGCGAATTGCGGCTCCTGGGCACGTTAACCCATCTCCAAGTCATGAAAGTTTTTGTCGTCGTACATGGGTGGAAATGGAAAAAACGGTCTAAATTAGAAATTTTTGATGTAACATTTATCAAAATTTAACGTACGAAATTGCATTGAACAATATTTAATGACGGTAAGTTTGGTTTATGCTTATTCAAAATTCAACATGAAAATGGCTTTGTTAATATCGCTCCACTCTATGTAGCCGATGATTGGAGCGGACGTGTCTTTATTTCGCTCCTCAAAGAAAAAAAAACTATCCGTATCTCGAAATAGGTACTACCTATTACGAACAAATTTTAAAGCCTTTTGGAGTAGGCTAGAAATGGACTCCAAGGACGCAACATCTGCGGTGGTGGCGTCAGCCATAGCGTGTTGTCCTCCCCTCCAATAGGTGTGAGTGCCTTGGCACCTTTAGTGATGAGTAATGTTTCAAGCGCACAACTAGTCGTCCGACTAATTAATGAGGAAGAGACGGATAAACCAGTAAAGGTGGTGTTTCTGACTCGGATTCAGACAGCGACGGTGTCAATGAAACAGTCATCGCAGCCGAATCGAGAGATAAGCGGATCGGGATTATAGCGATGGCTTTGCTAAGCTCACAAGCAGACCGAGAAAGCGATCTGGTGCATTACTAAGGAGACAGGGAAGTATGTACCGGCAGCGCAATCGGGTGAAAGTGCACGATGCTGGAAGGGATAGAACTGACATTCCAAGCACTTCTACGGAAGCTGGAAAAAGAATCAGATCTCCCGAAGAGCATAACACTGCTAAAATGCTGAAGAAGAAAAAGAGTTCCCCGTTTTCAAGTACTCTAGGAAAACCAAGCCAGCCATCCAGCAACGGAGACCCCAGACAGGGTCATGCGGAGGTAGAAAAAGTCGGAACTGGAACGAAGTAAGCGCGCACGGCCCCTGAGTCTTCATGGAGAACTGTGACTTTCAAGCTGAGGCCAAAGCCATCACGGAAGGGGAAGATGGTTGCTGACAATGATAAGGAGCCGTACTCTTACGCCAGAGTGGGAAGTCATCAATATCGGCTGTGCATCCGTAGGATTCCACCAGGTCGTCGGTCCCTAGTGGAGGATCTGGTTAACGTACGGATTTTCGAACATGTGTGGAACTCTGTATAGGGTCCACCAATACAAATTATGAGCTGCGAGTATAGACATCTTTACGCTGCGTTTTGCGTCGGCGAAATGTATTCATACCGTCAAACAGATCGTCAGAGGTATTCACGTTCCCTGGGAAGGCGCAAAGCTCGACAAAGGCGACGCTCTTCATCAACAAGAGCGCTACTGCTACTGCAACTTCGAATGGTGGAGTGGTTGCTCCAGGCTCGACTAACCGACGGACGACTGGTCAGCAGGGGATTTTGACGAAGACAGCTGGTTTGAGTCTTAAGGACAAGGCCGACCCCATTCTTTCTTCGCATGCCTATAATTTGCCTAGACCAACAGCCTTCCCCGGCAAACCAACACGCTCTTTAAAAGGTTGGAATAATAGAAGACGCATCCCTCTCAGGTTTATGGAGAGGCTTAGATTCGGAAACTGCACCGCAGTCAGCCATAAGGCTACGGTCACCTGGAGGGCATCCCATGCCTAAAAGAACTAGAGCGAACAACAGTAAGATGGGTCCAAGAACCTGTACTAATGTCGCTAGGGACAGTTTGGTGATGAAAGTTGTCGACAAGGGAGAAGAATAGGGCTGCATGACTAGGAATAATTGGAGTGGGATAGTCAATGGACTGTCATCCTGAAGAAATACTTGAGAGACTAAGGGAATGTAATCCCAATCTTTCAACCACCGACTAGAATATTGGTAGATTGGTTGAGGCTGATGGTGAACGGAGACATGCAGTATTCGTACTAAACTCTGGCTGTCTCACTGACCTCAACAAGTCTGAAGGGGTTGTATCGTACGGATTCAACAAGTTGAAACTGAAGGTCTATAGAAACGGTGGGGTTAGGGAATCAGGAACGACACAGCAGTTGTTGCTGAACACTTGCCTGAGGAACTATCGACCACATCGCTAAAGTCTGGCGGATTGCAAGAGGCTGAAAATCCCCCTGCCACAATTGAGACAGGAGCTGATGGCATCGCAACGGGACCCGACAAGCCCAAAATGCGCGCCAGCGGGAAAGCACGGAACACAGAGAGAACTTCGACAGAATCTAAGGAGAAATCGTCCGCAAATGTCCAGTGTATTGAGGAAGAATGGTTCCATAGCTTTCTCACCTACCCCTGGATGCGTACGGAAGCTCATCATGACAAGTTCTAACGAATCTTGTGAGGATGAACTCCTGGTGGAGTCAGAAGACGAGGCTAACACTACAGTGGTGGAAGTTCTGACTATGGTCCGGTTTTTACAGATAAATCTCCACCATTGTAAGGCCGCTTCGGCGGCACTAAAGGTCGCGACGTGGTGCTTATCCATGAACCATGGGTATATAGAGAAATGGTACGTGGACTAAGAATTCCGGGCACAGAGCCCGTTTCTTCTTCCGTCGCTAAATACTGAAGATTTAGTAGTAGCCAGCCCTGAAATAAACAAGTCTCATTACTGGCTGGCTTCCCTATATATGGCACATGATTCAGAGATGCAGCCTTCAAACTTTAAATCGCTGAAATCGGTTGAAGCTGCGTCTGTATGGAAGAAAAGCCTCATCGGAAGTGATGCTAATGTACATCACCAGATATGGGGAAGTTCGGATGTCAACTAAAGGGGTATACTGCCTATCTTATATATTATAAATTGCAATCTGGCGATTTGTAGTAAAGGGGATAAACCGACCTTTATTATCAGGAACAGGCAGGAGGTACTAGATATTACTTTTGTATCGGCTTCTCTGATCATCGTTGTATTATTTTTAACCTTGGAAAAAATACTGAAGTAGTGGTCTGTCGGCTAAACAGAAGAAAGGCGGATTGGGATAAATTTCGGCACAAATTCTGCACATCTATCCCTTCTAGACTAGAAAAGAAAGTGGAAACTAAGGAGGATATAGACATAGTGGTCCAGCCGATCACGAAGGCCCTGAATGATTCGCTTGTGTCAGCATGCCCTAGTGCCAAGCCAAGGGGCAAACAGTGACCGCCATGGTGGACCCCAGAGCTGGTTGGTCTAAGGAAGGACTGCAGAAAACTCTTCAACAGAGCAAAAGCCACAAAAGCACCACACGATTAGGACATCTAAAGGCTGAGCTAAGAAAATATAAGGCGAGGTTAGGAAGGCTCAGAACAAATCCTGGGTAGAATTCTGCAGCTCCGTGGAGAATACATCTGAGGCCTCTAGGCTAAGGAAGATTCTGTCCTCGAGACCTATTACGGTGGGGTATATCCAGAAGTCAGAGAATGTATGCACAATGTCTAGTGAGGAAACACTAGAACTTCTCGTTGATACACATTTCCCAGGAAATTCTCCAACGGACAACGTGGCACCAGAAGAGGTTGTCACTGATATGCATTCGTCGGAGGGCATTAGGGATATTGTGTCTGAACCAAAAATCCTTTGGGCGATAAGAAGTTTCGACTCCTTTAAGTCGCCAGGCCCTGACGATGTATCACCAGTTGAATTACAAGCTGTGTCTGATAGACTGGTTCCGTGGAGCAGGGAGATATACTCAGCTTGTATCAGAATGTCATATGTACCTGTGGGATGGAGGGACACGAAAGTCATTTTCATTTCGAAAGCAGGAAAACCCTACCACACGAAGGCGAACGATTTTCGTCCTATTAGTCTGTCATCCTTTATGCTGAAGACTCTTGAGAGGTTGATATAAACATATCTTAGGGCAAAGATCTTTGGAGATTGCATGTCGCGGCAGCAGCATGCATATAGTAAAGGCAAATCCACTGAAAAAGCCCTTGACGACCTAGTCGGCTACATAGAGGGTTCTCTAGCTGTCTTAACATTAAAGGTACTTTCAATAATGTTAAACCGACGTCAATCATGAAGGAGTTGAAGTTTCTAGGCATCAACTCTACCGTAAGATAGTTTATCAGTAACTTACTTACTAAAAGACGCATTAAGGCTGGCTTGGGATCTGTGGACCAAAAAGGATGTGTCAGCAGAGGAACTCCTCAAGGAGGTGTACTGTCTCCTCTACTGGGGAATATAGCCATTAACAATATATGATTGTCTCTTGAAGAAAAAGTTGTAAAAGTAGTCGCGTCTACCGATGACGTGGCTTCAGGAAGCTCTACGTGCAACAGCAAAGTGGGCTACCGAAAGTGGTCTGGGTATAAATTCGTGCAAGACAGAAGTAGTTCTTTTCAGCAGGAGATACAAGTTGCCTACAGTGGAACCTGTCTCCTAGGGTGGAGCGCAAGTCTTATTTACGGAAAGCGCAAAATACCTGAGTGTTTTGCTGGACAGAAAATTGAACTTCAAATCCAACATTTTCGAAAGGGCAAGAAAGGCCACACTTACCCTGTACACCTGCGAGAGAGCCATTGGCAAAAGTTGGGAGTTTAAACCACGTGTCTTGCATTGGGTATATACTGCAGTTGTCAGACCTATTATGCTATTATGTGGTCTAGTGGACGGCGCTTTAAAAATCCACCTACTGCTCAATACTTAACCGTATCCAAAGGATGGCTTGTCTGTGCATCACAGTCGCACTGAGGATGACACCATCTGATACACTGAATTTAATGCTACATCTTGTGGTTGTCCAAATTGCAGTGACCACTGCCGTGAGGTTGAGGTGCAGGGCCACAGAGATGTCCCAGGGAATTCTAAAGCAGACGAGCTTGCGAGACTAGGAACTACATTACACATTCCAGGGATACTGTAATCTGTGGGCATGCCTCTAGCGACATGCAAGCATCGCTGGATGCTTGGCCCGAAGGATAACGAATGATAGATGGTCACAAAGAGGGGGCTGTGAGCATTCCAAAACTATATGGCCTCATCTAGACTAGAAGAGGTCTACTGCTTTGCTGACATTGGCAAGAACAGACGTCTCAGTCATTGTGTCCGTCATGACAGGTCACTGTCTAATCGGAAAACATGCTGACAGACTGAAGGTTGCCTGCAACGACTTTTGCAGAAGTTGTAGGGACATCGAAGAAGAAGAGATTATAGAACACCTTCTGTGTGTGTGTCCCGCACTAGCAGTTAGAAGGAGTTCCACTTTAGGTTCTCCTTTCTTAGAGAACCTGTCTGATTAAGCGGATGTGAACATTCTGTTCTTGTGGTATCACAATGGACGAAAACGTCTAGGTGAGTCTGATGGCAGACTGCCACTTAAACCTAACCTACTTGTATCGACAACGTTTTATTTTTCTGCAGTACCACCAAAGAGGTATCGCAATACCCTTACGGTAGTTTTGCTAATTACCCTACCGGTAGTTATGTTAACTGCCATACCGGAGTTGCACCAACCCCTTACAGGTAGTTGTGCTAACTATCCTTCTGGCTGTTAGTATTGCATACAAAAACTTCACATACCCCTAAAGAATTTGCTTATTGTCCTATATTATTAATTTTAAAGCGTAATAAGTCGAGAGAGAAAAACTCGAGGGAGAGCAACAGAAAGAAGAAGAAGCACACTCGACCGACCACATACTAAAAGCAATTTTTATTTTTGGTAGCATAACATGAACTAGACAATAACCTCAACACCAGCGTTGGTTGTCACAACAGCAAAGTTGCGGTTGGCATAAAAATAGGTTGAGGCAACAAATCTGTTTTCTGGGTGTTCTTTAACACTTCCTAATCAGTGAATATGTTTTAACTATGTATATGTTTTATTAAAAAAAGGTAAAGAGAAAGAGAACAAATGAGTGAACATAGATTTAACATGATCTATTTTACAGAAAATCATATCAATACTCATAAACATAGTCTTATTTTTGGGACTGTATGGATAAAATCTCGCTTTCTTCAACGTGTGTCTGACAATTTCGCAAGACTTATTTTTGCTTTTTATTTTTTTGTGCTGGATCTACTGATTTTTTTAACACGAAAAACCAATAGTTAGAATTATGAGGAGATTCGACCAGTTTTAGTATTAATATAGCACTGTTTTCATTAATTTTAAATTTCCTTTCAATTCTATTTTTACAAATCTTACGGGCCAAGAAATCGACCAGTTTGCCATCAGCACCTGAACTACAAGTGGTTATCCTGGATCGGTAGGGAAGATTCTTCGAGCTCTATAGGAAGCCATTGGAAAAGGCGTGGGTGACTCCTTCACGGCTTTCGATGGACCCAAGTGGCAAAAGACAGTCGAGGTTATTGGATGCGGAAATCAGAATGCATTAGATTTTCTTTCGACCTGCATCAGTGGCCTTAACCCCCTTTGGCCTGGCATGAAGATAGAGCTGGTCCCGATTGATTCCTCCTCCTGTATTGGAGGATGAGGCCATACATACCATTTTCCAGCGAAGGACTAGACAATGTTAAGGGATGAGCGAAGGATAAACCAAGCTTCGGAAAGAGGTGTGCAGCAGGTTTTTTAAAATGCCTGCGAAGAAGTCTGAAGGTATTTCAAAGACATTAGGGCTCGCTTTCAAATTTACACGGCGTGTCATTACGAACAGCCTTTCAATTCTACAATTAGCACGTATATAAACCCTGTTGAAAGAGTGCGTAAATAACGCCTTCGAAAATACCACTGAAATTACTTTTTGGGCAACCCAATATATTCATATTGAATAGTTTATCTACTAATTTTTTTTTTTTTTTTTGCCTGAAGTGGGATCCCTTTTCAGGCGTTTGTATCTACATATGTCCCCCAGTATGCCTCGCATTTTTGTATCGTAGTAATTTTATTGCAATGCCACGGTTTTGCCTCCTTTATCTGCTGATAATTAGCATAACGAACAAGAATTTGTTGACGAATTATACCGCTATTGATCCAAGAATTTATGGCTTATCCAAAATCCACAAGGAGGGAATACCACTCAGGGGATAATCAATTAATTCCCCAACATATGGATTTTCGAAATACATAACAGACGTATTTAATAACTTGACTAGAAATTCACAATACAACATAAAAAACGGGATAGAATTCAAATCAAAAATCAATAATAAGGAAATCAGAGATAATGAGGTATTAATATCTTTCGATGTTGTGTCTCTATTTCCAAGCATACCAGTTAATTTAGCCATAAATACTATAATCGAAAAATAGAATGACATCCAGGAGCACACAAAGATACCAAAGGACTTATTTATAGAATTATGCATTATGCATAAAGGATTCTAGATATTATAGCTATGATGAGAAATTGTTTAAGCAAAAGGAAGGCATGCCAATGGGTTCGCCCATCTCTCCGATAATCGCCGATGTTGTAATGGAAACCTTACTAGACGCTTCAATTAAGAAAATGACAACTAAACCAAGATTTTTGACCAAATACGTGAACGATTTATTTTGTGTACTGGAAAGATCGGAAGTGGAAAATACTCTGCAAGTTATTAATTCTTTTCACCCACAAGTCCAGTTCACAATGGAATGTGAATCAAACAACAAATTGCCATATCTTGACACCGTCGTCCACCGACATCAAAATAAGTTAAAATTATATTGGTATCAAAAAGATACAGCATCTGGGAGACTCATAAATTATTATTCAAATCATCCGAGAAGAATATATATATAATACGGCTTCTAATTTCATCGACGGAGTACTTAAAATCAGTGACAAAATATATCATCAAGAAAACGAAAGGAAAATTCAACAAATACTTCGATTAAGGACCTTATAAAATTCGTCAAGAATATAACAACGAACAACGAAATGGCACCAACACCAAAAATCTTCAAAAAAACGACGTATATTCCAGGCTTTTCGGAAAGGCTTACAAATTCCAATATATATAACAGGGAAAAATACCAACTGGCTTAAAAAGCCACAACATACTAAATAGTCTTTTCGGCAGGACTAAATCAAGGATGAAAAAGGAGGACAAATCAAATGTAGTTTATAAGATTAAGCTGGTGATCAAGATATTCAGGGCTTCGGGTCCCGTTCAGAGCCACACTAAATAATTTTTTTATTGATTATCTACTTTCAAATTCATATTTTAAAACTACCACTTGGGATAGCACATTATTAAAGATCCGCAGGTCCTTCGTGTGTCCATCCCAATAGAAAGGGCAAAAAGTGTATTCTACTACCAAAGACCTTTTATTGCTGTCCTATTCTATCCTGATCGGCCTTCATATAATACTTTTAATTTCTTTTTGTTTTTGGTAGGATGGGGGAGGGGGATTGCATTCTGATAAATCCTTTCATTTGAGTACAATATGTTCTCAGTCGTCCTACATGACAGTATGGTGTTGTTTACATTGGGAGGGAAGGGTCGGTCCCCCCAACGCTAAGACCTAAAATACAATTTATTTGAGTCCTATATTGTTGCGATCTACATGTCCTGCTGAACGGCAGGGGTTGGGGAGGGCCCGTTGTCACCTTGGATCAAATTCTTATAACAGATGTGTACTAAACTTCCAAACCTTTATTTAATACCCATATGTCCCAATCGGTAAATATGTCCTGTTGAGGGGTTTTGGTGGCGAGGGGGAGAAGTCCCTTCAGACAACAAGGAATCCTTTTTCATGGCAGATTCTTACTCTGCTTTTGAATAGATTTCATTTGATATACATATTGCCCTAAGTGATAAATATGTCCTAATGGGGTTTTGGAGGGTGGGAAGACACCTCAGATACAAAGGATCACATTTTTATATCAGATTTGTGAACTACTTTCAAATACCTTTCAGTTGATACCTTTCAGTTGAAGCACCCATGTTTAAACCAAACTGGCGGCAAAAAGTAAAGGTAGTACACTTATATGGAAAAATGGTAAAAATAAAAGTTTAATTAAAAACAACAACTTTTAGCTGTAGAATAAGCAAAAAAAAAACAACAGCATTTTTTGCAAATTTATGATTTAATGTCCAAATAGATGTTATTATATATAATAGGATCTATTAATATTAGAGACAAATTCGAGATCCAATTGTATCAGACTGTATTTAGATCGAATTATATATAACTATTTTTCGGATTGGGTATGTATATATATACATATATATATATATATATATATATATATATATATATATATATATATATATATATATATATATATATATATATATATATATATATATATATATATATATATATATATATATATATATATATATATATATATATATGTATATATATATATACAATATATATATATATATATATATATATATATATATATATATATATACCCAATCCGAAAAATAGTTATATATAATTCGATCTAATTGCATTAAATTAGATCTAATTGGATACAGTCTGATACAATTGGATCTCGAATTTGTCTCTAATATTAATAGATCCTATTATATATAATAACATAGCCTGATATAGCTCCCATATGAACCAATCTCCCCATTTAATTCTTGAGTCACTATAAGGCTGAATTCTTAACCAATTTGGCTTAACCAGTGGCATTTTTCACAATGACTTCTACTATGGTTTCCAACATCTAAACCAAGGGTGGTCCGAATCAGTCTATAACCTGAAATAGCTCCAATAGCTTGAGAATTTTCATCCATTACTCTTTTTTGCCAATAAAGAGATATCTGCTAAAAAAAATATTCAGGCCGAACTTAATGCTTTTACTTGTTTTCTCTCGATTCGTTTGCCAAGTCATTGAAAACAGCTATTTTCCCTTTATAAAATCAGCTGTTTTCAATGACTTGGCGAACGAATCGAGTTACAAACAGAAAAAAAATTGGTGCTTATCGGCACGCCACTTGGGCTCGACTATTAAAAGGAGGCTTCTTATCTTTGAGCTAAAATTTCAATCAAATCCGCTCCTCTACGCTTTGGCAACGTAGAAAAATGTCACCTTTGTAATGTAACCTTCTCTCGTTGAGCTTTCCCCTCTTACCGTTAAGCACAAACTTGGATATTCGTACTCTACTAAATAAATATTTATCTATGGCAAAGATAGCCACTTAAACTTTCTAACAGATCTATTGTTTTGGCCCGTCTTTAGGTGGGAAAGTTAAAAAATAATACTGCAAACGATTGCAACGAAATTCATATATTTTATTTATATGTATTTTAAGGACCGATAAGTTGGCATAACAAAGATAAATGCTGCATGATGGCGTCTCCATTCAGTTGATCCAATTGCAAACAACCAATAGATGGCGCTAATTTAAATGTTATTACTATACGCTTGGATTGGCTTAACGCCTATAACATTGATCATCATGTGGTATAAATTACTATATGACTATATATATTGGGTTGCCCAAAAAGTAATTGCGGATTTTTTAAAAGAAAGTGAATGTATTTTTAATAAAACTTAGAATGAACTTTAATCAAATATACTTTTTTTACACTTTTTTTCTAAAGCAAGCTAAAAGTAACAGCTTATAACTGACAGAAGAAAAAATGCAATTACAGAGTCACAAGCTGTGAAAAAATTTGTCAACGCCGACTATATGAAAAATCCGCAATTACTTTTTGGGCAACCCAATACATTCTATATTTCCATAGTCGGCAAACATGACCGGTTTAGAGGGGTTTTGGGGCGGCCACTCATTAACTTGGCCTTCAAATAATATATCATATTCGTGTTCTGCTTTAAAATATCTCTTATTTGAGCCTCATATTGCAATGATCAGCAAATACTTCCTGAATGGGTTGTGTTATGGGAGTGGGGTGGCCACATAGACACGTTTTCCCGTATATTGATATCAGATTCGTGCTTTACTCCGAAAGACCTTTACTTTGAGCCCCATATTGCTATGGTCGTAAATTTGTCCTCTTAGGGGTTTATTTTTTTTAGGGGCGGCCCCCCAAACACTTGGCCCTACATTTGGATATCAGATTCGTATTCTACACTCAAATAGCTTTTATTTAAGCCCCATATTGCCATGATCGGTAAATAAGTCCTGTTTGGGGGGTGTTTTAGGGAAGTGATCAAGATATTCAGGGCTTCGGGTCCCGTTCAGAGCCACACTAAATAATTTTTTTATTGATTATCTACTTTCAAATTCATATTTTAAAACTACCACTTGGGATAGCACATTATTAAAGATCCGCAGGTCCTTCGTGTGTCCATCCCAATAGAAAGGGCAAAAAGTGTATTCTACTACCAAAGACCTTTTATTGCTGTCCTATTCTATCCTGATCGGCCTTCATATAATACTTTTAATTTCTTTTTGTTTTTGGTAGGATGGGGGAGGGGGATTGCATTCTGATAAATCCTTTCATTTGAGTACAATATGTTCTCAGTCGTCCTACATGACAGTATGGTGTTGTTTACATTGGGAGGGAAGGGTCGGTCCCCCCAACGCTAAGACCTAAAATACAATTTATTTGAGTCCTATATTGTTGCGATCTACATGTCCTGCTGAACGGCAGGGGTTGGGGAGGGCCCGTTGTCACCTTGGATCAAATTCTTATAACAGATGTGTACTAAACTTCCAAACCTTTATTTAATACCCATATGTCCCAATCGGTAAATATGTCCTGTTGAGGGGTTTTGGTGGCGAGGGGGAGAAGTCCCTTCAGACAACAAGGAATCCTTTTTCATGGCAGATTCTTACTCTGCTTTTGAATAGATTTCATTTGATATACATATTGCCCTAAGTGATAAATATGTCCTAATGGGGTTTTGGAGGGTGGGAAGACACCTCAGATACAAAGGATCACATTTTTATATCAGATTTGTGAACTACTTTCAAATACCTTTCAGTTGATACCTTTCAGTTGAAGCACCCATGTTTAAACCAAACTGGCGGCAAAAAGTAAAGGTAGTACACTTATATGGAAAAATGGTAAAAATAAAAGTTTAATTAAAAACAACAACTTTTAGCTGTAGAATAAGCAAAAAAAAAAACAACAGCATTTTTTGCAAATTTATGATTTAATGTGCAAATAGATGTTATTATATATAATAGGATCTATTAATATTAGAGACAAATTCGAGATCCAATTGTATCAGACTGTATTTAGATCGAATTATATATATAACTATTTTTCGGATTGGGTATATATATATATACATATATATATATATATATATATATATATATATATATATATATATATATATATATATATATATATATATACAATATATATATATATATATATATATATATATATATATATATATATATATACCCAATCCGAAAAATAGTTATATATAATTCGATCTAATTGCATTAAATTAGATCTAATTGGATACAGTCTGATACAATTGGATCTCGAATTTGTCTCTAATATTAATAGATCCTATTATATATAATAACATAGCCTGATATAGCTCCCATATGAACCAATCTCCCCATTTAATTCTTGAGTCACTATAAGGCTGAATTCTTAACCAATTTGGCTTAACCAGTGGCATTTTTCACAATGACTTCTACTATGGTTTCCAACATCTAAACCAAGGGTGGTCCGAATCAGTCTATAACCTGAAATAGCTCCAATAGCTTGAGAATTTTCATCCATTACTCTTTTTTGCCAATAAAGAGATATCTGCTAAAAAAAATATTCAGGCCGAACTTAATGCTTTTACTTGTTTTCTCTCGATTCGTTTGCCAAGTCATTGAAAACAGCTATTTTCCCTTTATAAAATCAGCTGTTTTCAATGACTTGGCGAACGAATCGAGTTACAAACAGAAAAAAAATTGGTGCTTATCGGCACGCCACTTGGGCTCGACTATTAAAAGGAGGCTTCTTATCTTTGAGCTAAAATTTCAATCAAATCCGCTCCTCTACGCTTTGGCAACGTAGAAAAATGTCACCTTTGTAATGTAACCTTCTCTCGTTGAGCTTTCCCCTCTTACCGTTAAGCACAAACTTGGATATTCGTACTCTACTAAATAAATATTTATCTATGGCAAAGATAGCCACTTAAACTTTCTAACAGATCTATTGTTTTGGCCCGTCTTTAGGTGGGAAAGTTAAAAAATAATACTGCAAACGATTGCAACGAAATTCATATATTTTATTTATATGTATTTTAAGGACCGATAAGTTGGCATAACAAAGATAAATGCTGCATGATGGCGTCTCCATTCAGTTGATCCAATTGCAAACAACCAATAGATGGCGCTAATTTAAATGTTATTACTATACGCTTGGATTGGCTTAACGCCTATAACATTGATCATCATGTGGTATAAATTACTATATGACTATATATATTGGGTTGCCCAAAAAGTAATTGCGGATTTTTTAAAAGAAAGTGAATGTATTTTTAATAAAACTTAGAATGAACTTTAATCAAATATACTTTTTTTACACTTTTTTTCTAAAGCAAGCTAAAAGTAACAGCTTATAACTGACAGAAGAAAGAATGCAATTACAGAGTCACAAGCTGTGAAAAAATTTGTCAACGCCGACTATATGAAAAATCCGCAATTACTTTTTGGGCAACCCAATACATTCTATATTTCCATAGTCGGCAAACATGACCGGTTTAGAGGGGTTTTGGGGCGGCCACTCATTAACTTGGCCTTCAAATAATATATCATATTCGTGTTCTGCTTTAAAATATCTCTTATTTGAGCCTCATATTGCAATGATCAGCAAATACTTCCTGAATGGGTTGTGTTATGGGAGTGGGGTGGCCACATAGACACGTTTTCCCGTATATTGATATCAGATTCGTGCTTTACTCCGAAAGACCTTTACTTTGAGCCCCATATTGCTATGGTCGTAAATTTGTCCTCTTAGGGGTTTATTTTTTTTAGGGGCGGCCCCCCAAACACTTGGCCCTACATTTGGATATCAGATTCGTATTCTACACTCAAATAGCTTTTATTTAAGCCCCATATTGCCATGATCGGTAAATAAGTCCTGTTTGGGGGGTGTTTTAGGGAAGTGATCAAGATATTCAGGGCTTCGGGTCCCGTTCAGAGCCACACTAAATAATTTTTTTATTGATTATCTACTTTCAAATTCATATTTTAAAACTACCACTTGGGATAGCACATTATTAAAGATCCGCAGGTCCTTCGTGTGTCCATCCCAATAGAAAGGGCAAAAAGTGTATTCTACTACCAAAGACCTTTTATTGCTGTCCTATTCTATCCTGATCGGCCTTCATATAATACTTTTAATTTCTTTTTGTTTTTGGTAGGATGGGGGAGGGGGATTGCATTCTGATAAATCCTTTCATTTGAGTACAATATGTTCTCAGTCGTCCTACATGACAGTATGGTGTTGTTTACATTGGGAGGGAAGGGTCGGTCCCCCCAACGCTAAGACCTAAAATACAATTTATTTGAGTCCTATATTGTTGCGATCTACATGTCCTGCTGAACGGCAGGGGTTGGGGAGGGCCCGTTGTCACCTTGGATCAAATTCTTATAACAGATGTGTACTAAACTTCCAAACCTTTATTTAATACCCATATGTCCCAATCGGTAAATATGTCCTGTTGAGGGGTTTTGGTGGCGAGGGGGAGAAGTCCCTTCAGACAACAAGGAATCCTTTTTCATGGCAGATTCTTACTCTGCTTTTGAATAGATTTCATTTGATATACATATTGCCCTAAGTGATAAATATGTCCTAATGGGGTTTTGGAGGGTGGGAAGACACCTCAGATACAAAGGATCACATTTTTATATCAGATTTGTGAACTACTTTCAAATACCTTTCAGTTGATACCTTTCAGTTGAAGCACCCATGTTTAAACCAAACTGGCGGCAAAAAGTAAAGGTAGTACACTTATATGGAAAAATGGTAAAAATAAAAGTTTAATTAAAAACAACAACTTTTAGCTGTAGAATAAGCAAAAAAAAAACAACAGCATTTTTTGCAAATTTATGATTTAATGTGCAAATAGATGTTATTATATATAATAGGATCTATTAATATTAGAGACAAATTCGAGATCCAATTGTATCAGACTGTATTTAGATCGAATTATATATATAACTATTTTTCGGATTGGGTATATATATATATACATATATATATATATATATATATATATATATATATATATATATATATATATATACAATATATATATATATATATATATATATATATATATATATACCCAATCCGAAAAATAGTTATATATAATTCGATCTAATTGCATTAAATTAGATCTAATTGGATACAGTCTGATACAATTGGATCTCGAATTTGTCTCTAATATTAATAGATCCTATTATATATAATAACATAGCCTGATATAGCTCCCATATGAACCAATCTCCCCATTTAATTCTTGAGTCACTATAAGGCTGAATTCTTAACCAATTTGGCTTAACCAGTGGCATTTTTCACAATGACTTCTACTATGGTTTCCAACATCTAAACCAAGGGTGGTCCGAATCAGTCTATAACCTGAAATAGCTCCAATAGCTTGAGAATTTTCATCCATTACTCTTTTTTGCCAATAAAGAGATATCTGCTAAAAAAAATATTCAGGCCGAACTTAATGCTTTTACTTGTTTTCTCTCGATTCGTTTGCCAAGTCATTGAAAACAGCTATTTTCCCTTTATAAAATCAGCTGTTTTCAATGACTTGGCGAACGAATCGAGTTACAAACAGAAAAAAAATTGGTGCTTATCGGCACGCCACTTGGGCTCGACTATTAAAAGGAGGCTTCTTATCTTTGAGCTAAAATTTCAATCAAATCCGCTCCTCTACGCTTTGGCAACGTAGAAAAATGTCACCTTTGTAATGTAACCTTCTCTCGTTGAGCTTTCCCCTCTTACCGTTAAGCACAAACTTGGATATTCGTACTCTACTAAATAAATATTTATCTATGGCAAAGATAGCCACTTAAACTTTCTAACAGATCTATTGTTTTGGCCCGTCTTTAGGTGGGAAAGTTAAAAAATAATACTGCAAACGATTGCAACGAAATTCATATATTTTATTTATATGTATTTTAAGGACCGATAAGTTGGCATAACAAAGATAAATGCTGCATGATGGCGTCTCCATTCAGTTGATCCAATTGCAAACAACCAATAGATGGCGCTAATTTAAATGTTATTACTATACGCTTGGATTGGCTTAACGCCTATAACATTGATCATCATGTGGTATAAATTACTATATGACTATATATATTGGGTTGCCCAAAAAGTAATTGCGGATTTTTTAAAAGAAAGTGAATGTATTTTTAATAAAACTTAGAATGAACTTTAATCAAATATACTTTTTTTACACTTTTTTTCTAAAGCAAGCTAAAAGTAACAGCTTATAACTGACAGAAGAAAGAATGCAATTACAGAGTCACAAGCTGTGAAAAAATTTGTCAACGCCGACTATATGAAAAATCCGCAATTACTTTTTGGGCAACCCAATACATTCTATATTTCCATAGTCGGCAAACATGACCGGTTTAGAGGGGTTTTGGGGCGGCCACTCATTAACTTGGCCTTCAAATAATATATCATATTCGTGTTCTGCTTTAAAATATCTCTTATTTGAGCCTCATATTGCAATGATCAGCAAATACTTCCTGAATGGGTTGTGTTATGGGAGTGGGGTGGCCACATAGACACGTTTTCCCGTATATTGATATCAGATTCGTGCTTTACTCCGAAAGACCTTTACTTTGAGCCCCATATTGCTATGGTCGTAAATTTGTCCTCTTAGGGGTTTATTTTTTTTAGGGGCGGCCCCCCAAACACTTGGCCCTACATTTGGATATCAGATTCGTATTCTACACTCAAATAGCTTTTATTTAAGCCCCATATTGCCATGATCGGTAAATAAGTCCTGTTTGGGGGGTGTTTTAGGGAAGGGTTGGACCCCCAGTAACTTGCTCCCACATTTGGATATCAAATTCGTATTCTACTCGTAAATACCTTTCATTTAGGTCCCATATTGCCATGGTAGGTAAATATGTTCGATTTATAGGTGTTTTGGGGGTTGGGGTGGTCCCCTAACCCTTGGTCCTACAATTGATATCAGATACGTTTTCTAATCTTAGATACCTTTCATTTGAGTCCCATATTGTCGCGATTGGTCTATATATATATATTTTTTTGTAGGTTTTGGGGGTGGGGCGGCCCCCCAGGTACCCCATCCGAAATTTGGATACACAAAATTTCGCTTAATATATCGCACCACCCATCTCCGAGATCTGGTGTTTCTGAAAATTAGGGTAAGGGGGAGGGTCCGCCCCTCCTTCAGATATCAAAAAATGTAGTACCCTATTTTTATCACGGGATCATTTTGCACCATCTGTGAAATTTCAAGAAAAACGGTTCAGCCGTTTTTGAGTCTATAAGGAACACACCAAAAAAAACAAATACAAATTGATTTTTATATATAAGATTCGTAATCTTCTCCCGAATACCTTTCATTTGAGTCCCATATTGATATATACCTCCAATATGTCTTTTGAGAAACTTTTGGGGTTGGATTAGCCCCCGGATTCCCTGGACACAACTTTAAATGTCATATTCATTGACTTTGAATATCAACAATTTATAAAGCCTATTCCTCCTTCCTGACCATATTCGTAATCTACTCCCGAATACGTTTCATTCAAGTTCCATATTGTCATTATCGTCCAATATGTTTATTTGAATGGGTTTTGGGGTTCGGACAGCCGCGTAGGTACCTGGACCCAAATTTTGATATTAAATTTGTATTCTACTCTTGAATACATTTCATTTGAGTCCCATATTGTCCCGATTGCTTCTTCCGGACCCCTCCCCACAATCTGTGAAAATGTCTAAGAAATCGGTTCAGCCGTTTTTGAGTCTATACGGAACATACAAATTTACAAACCCACAAACAAACAAACATTTGGAGGCTGATGACGAATATGACAATAAACTTTGTGTCCAAAAATCTAGGTAATGCTTTACCTCCAAAAATCGCCTCCAATAGGTTATTTGACCAGTTAAAACAATGGGGGATATTTTTGACTGGAGTGCGTCATTCAAATTTGTGATCAAATGGGGTGTGGCGTAAAACCCTCCTATAGATGCCCTCCACCAAACGGCTATATGCACAAATCATGATAATATGGGGTTAAATTAAAGCTATAAGGTTGTGGACTGCGAATCTGATATCTTTTTTCTGCTCTTATATCTAGCGAACCACCCCACCCCGAAACAGTCGATCAATCATAATGACCTACAGACATAAAATCGTTTAATATGACAATGTGATTTGATTTACAAAAGACCAAATGATGACTATTTAATAGGTAGTCATATAGTAATTTATAGGCAACTACCACATGATGATCAATGTAATAGGCGTTTAGCCACTCCAAGCGTATGGTAATAACATTTAAATTAGCGCCATCTATTGGTTGTTTGCAATTGGATCAACTGAATGGAGACGCCATCATGCAGCATTTATCTTTGTTATGACAACCTATCGGTCCTTAAAATACAGATAAATAAAATATAGGAATTTCGTTGCAGTCGTTTGCGGTATTATTTTTTAACTTTCCCACCCTTAGACGGGCCAAAACAATATGTGTGTCAGGAAGTTTAAATGGCTATCTTTGCCATAGATAAACATTTATTTAGTAGAGTGTGAATATCCAAGTTTGTGCTAACGAGAAGAAGGGAAAGCTCAACGAACGTACACACTATCGGAGCTATTGGAGAGAAGGTTACATTACAAAGGTGACATTTTTTCTACGTTGCGAAAGCGTAGTAGAGTGGATTTGATTGAAATTTAAGCTCAATGATAAGAAGCCTCCTTTTTATAGTCGAGCCCAAGTGGCGTGCCGATAAGCACAAACTTTTTTTCTGTTTGTCACTCGATTCGTTCGCAAAGTCATTGAAAACAGCTGATTTTATAAAGGGAAAATAGCTGTTGTCAATGACTTGGCAAACGAATCGCGAGAAAACAAGTAAAAGCATGAAGTTCGGCCTGAATATTTTTTTTACCAGATATCTCTTTATTGGCAAAAAAGAGTAATGGATAAAAATTCCCAAGCTATTGGAGCTATTTCAGGTTATCGACCGATTCGGACCATACTTGGTTTAGATGTTGGAGACCATAGTAGAAGTCATTGTGAAAAATGCCATTGGTTAAGAATTGAGCCCTATAGTGACTCAAGAATTAAATGGGGAGATGGGTTTATATGGGAGCTATATAAGGTTATGGACCGATTCAGACCATATTTGGCACGTATGTGGAAGGTCATAGGAGATGTCGTTAAAATAATGTTTATTCAAATCGCATAAGAATTGCGCTCTCTAGAGGCTCGAAAGTCAAATCAAGACATCGGTTTATATCGGAGGTATATTAACCGAACATTTAACATTTTCCAATTGTGCTTAAATTTTGGAAATCTTAAAACATTTTAAGGGGTACCGCTAAAAAATTTTTCCTAAAACATTCCTAATATATATATATATATATATATATATATATATATATATATACATATATATATATATATATATATATATATGGGTATATATATATATATATATATATATACCCAATCCGAAAAAAGGTTATATATAATTCGATCTACTTGCATTAAATTAGATCTAGTTGGATACAATCTGATACAATTGGATCTCGAATTTATCCCTGATATTAATAGATCCTATTACATATAATAATATCTAATTGAATAAAAAATCATAAATTTGAAAAAAAAAATTGCTGTTGTTTTTTTTTTGCTTATTATACTGCTAAAAGTTGTTGTTGTTAATTAAACTCTTATTGGGTTGCCCAAAAAGTAATTGCGGATTTTTCACATAGTCGGCGTTGACAAATTTTTTCACAGCTTGTGACTCTGTAATTGCATTCTTTCTTCTGTCAGTTATCAGCTGCTACTTTTAGCTTGCTTTACAAAAAAAGTATATTTGATTAAAGTTCATTCTAAGTTTTATTAAAAATGCATTTACTTTCTTTTAAAAAATCCGCAATTACTTTTTGGGAAACCCAATATTTTTTACTATTTTTAAATATAAGTGTACTTCCTTTACTTTTTGCCGCCAGTGGGGTTAAACATGGGTCCTTCAGATGTGCTACTCAGCCAACCAAATGTTTAAAGTGTGCGGGGCTAAATGTAAACAAATACAACTGGTAAAGTTTAGAACAAACAGCATCGTCTTTTGCCCTTGTCAATACTCCTTGCTTTTTTTTGCCTACTCTTGGATAGTTGTTATGAATTTGAGTTTACTCTTTGTGTTCGGGTTACACTCACACCCAACATATCGTTCATGTGTAGAGTATTGAGCCCATAAAAGGAGAATTTTTTATCCCATTTTGATAAAATTAAAACAGTTAGTTTTGGCAGACCCCTACATCTTTTTGTTGAATGTGGTCCAGATCGGACCATATTTTGATTTGGTTGCCATATTGACCGAACCCCCGATTTGACTTCTTGGGCCCCCGGAAATTGCAGTTTATGTCCGATTTGGCATGTGGTGTTCTGTGCCAAGTACGGTGTATATCGGTCTATAACTAGATATAGCTCCCATGTAAACCTGTCTCTCGATCATCCTTGTTTGGTTCCCAAAATCTTTAATTTATGCTGCTTAGTTAGAAGTTTGGTATGTAGAATAAAATTATGCCCTTCAACTTTGGTGGTGGGTTCCCAAGATTTGGCCCAGCCGAACTTTTTCTTCTCAGAATTGGAAACTTTATTAGTAAAATGCCTAATAGTTTAGGATTACTTATGTGAAAATATTATTTTATATTGTATATATATAAAATAACATATTCACATTTACGTTAAAACACTGAAAGAACGAAATTCAGTTATTTGTAGCGCAGGAAATACATATATATAGCCCAAGATTTAATTAAATCTAAAGCCAGATTTAATTATATCCAAGGCCAGATATAGTTATACATAGCATATCTCTTTGGATATAATTATATATAGCAGATATAATTATACCTGGTTCCATATCCAATTATATGGATATGGTCCACATGAGAACTGTCTCATCAGTTCTCATGTGGACCACCTCCATCAGGAGACAAAAATCCTACCAGTGCGAAGACATAAGTATATGCTGTCTTAGCAATACCTTTTGCGCTGTTATCGCAGAGACCATCCAAATCATCATTTTGTGGATAGATATCCACCGCCCAGAAGCCTTAAGCTAGATCTACATGATCTAGAGCGTGAGGTTCAGCGCTACAAGAGAGCCGCAGAGTTCCTGAGTCTTGACACTCAACAGAATCAAGCAGACGAAAGATAGAACACAATAAACTACTTCAACAACAACAGTATATCCTCTACCAGATATAGTTATATATAGAATCAGATATATTTATATATAATTGAATGAACCAGATCCATTTGGATCTAATTAGATTCAACTATATTTTATCCGAGTTATATTTGAATCTGATCATATCAATTTTTTTTCTCGGGTGGTCGGGTCCAAATATATTTGGTCCAATATTTTGATATCCGAGGGCGGAACCTCCCCCTTGCTCCAAATTTCGAAAACTTCAGATCTCGGAGATGGGTGCTGATTTAAGCGACATTTTGTATGCCACCTTTTGATGCCCCAAAAACTCGAAATTGGTTTGAAACTTTGGGGTCAAATAACCTAGGGGGACGCCCCATCCCAAAACCCACCCGAACGGACATGTTTACCGATTGGGACAATATCAAATATAAGATATTTAAGAGTAGAGTACGAAATTGGCATAATATCAATTTCACTCTAAGTGTTCGGGAGAATCCCCCACCCCCACAAAACTCCCCAACAGGACATTTTAACTGCTTTGTACAATATGGGTATCAACTGAAAGGTATTTGAAAGTAGTTCACAAATCTGACATAAAAATGTATTCCTTTGTATCTGAGGTGTCGCCCCACCCTCCAAAATCCCCAGTAGGGCATATTTATCAATTGGGGCAATATGCATATCAAATGAAAGCTATTCAAAAGCAGTGTAAAAATCTGCCATGAAAAAGGATTCCTTGTTATCTGAAGGGACTTCTCCCCCTCGCCCCAAAAACCCCTCAACAGGACATATTTACCGATTGGGACAATATGGGTATTAAATGAAAGTTTGGAAGTTGAGTACACATATGTTATAAGAATTTGATCCAAGGTGACAACTAGCCCTCCCCAACCCCTGCCGTTCAGCAGGACATGTAGATCGCAACAATAAAGGACTCAGGACTAGGTCTTAGCGTTGGGGGACCTACCCTTCCCTCCCAATACAAACAACACCATACTGTCATGTAGGACGACTGAGAACATATTGCACTCAAATGAAAGGATTTATCAGAATGCAATCCCCATCCCCCATTCTACCAAAAACAAAAAGAAATTAAAAGTATTATATGAAGGCTGATCAGGATAGAATAGGACAGCAATAAAAGGTCTTTGGTAGCAGAATACACTTTTTGCCTTTTCGATTGGGATAGACACACGAAGGATCTGCGGATCTTTAATAATGTGCTATCCCAAGTGGTAGTTTTAAAATATGAATTTGAAAGTAGATAATCATTAAAAAAATAATTTAGTGTGGCTCTGAACAGGACCCGAAGCCCTGAATGTCTTGATCCCCAGCTTAATCTTATAAACTACATTTGATTTGTCCTCCTTTTTCATCCTTGATTTAGTCCTGCTGAATAGACTATTTAGTATGTTGTGGCTTTTTAGAGCCAGCTGGTATTTTTCCCTGTTATATATATTGGAATTTGTAAGCCTTTCCGAAAAGCCTGGAATATACGTCGTTTTCTTGAAGATTTTTGGTGTTGGTTCCATGTCGTTGTTCGTTGTTATATTCTTGACGAATTTTATAAGGTCCTTAATCGAAGTATTTGTTGAATTTTCCTTTCGTTTTCTTGATGATATATTTTGTCACTGATTTTTAGTACTCTGTCGATGAAATTAGAAGCCGTATTATATATATATTCTTCTCGGATGATTCGAATAATAATTTATGAGTCTCCCAGTCTATAAATAAGTCCTTTGGTATCTTTGTGTGCTCCTGGATGTCATTCCATTTTTCGATTATAGTATTTATGGCTAAATTAACTGGTATGCTTGGAAATAGAGACACAACATCGAAATACCTAAGACCTCATTATCTCTGATTTCCTTATTATTGATTTTTGAATTGAATTCTATCCCGTATTTTATGTTGTATTGTGAATCTCTAGTCAAGTTATTATGGATTTTGGGTAAGCCATAAATTCTTGGAGCAATAGCGGTGTAATTCGTCAACAAATTTTTGTTCGTTATGCTAATTATATCCATATTGAATAGTTTGTCTACTAATTTTTTATTTTTTGCCTGAAGTGGGATCCCTTTTCAGGCGTTTGTATGTACATATGTCCCCCAGTATGCCTCACATTTTTGTATCGTAGTAATTTTTTTGCAATGCTACGGTTTTGCCTCCTTTATTTGCTGATACAGTTAAATTATCTTTATTTGCCTTTAAAAAGTCTTGTTTCCCCCACTGTGCCAAGTATGAATTTATTTCGCATGTGTATCTTTTTTTTCAAATTGTCGTCTATAAGTGTGACTAGATTTATTCGTGCATTTTCCTGTTGCTCTCTGTCCACAATTGTTTGAACGCACTCTTCACCTTCGGCCAATACATCAAACAATTGACACGTCGTTGTTGTTGTAGGCAACGCATATTTGGGTCCTAACGACAGTAACCATTCAAGGGGTTAGATGGAATGTTCGGTTGGGTTCTGTTAACAAACCAATCTCTGTTGTGTTTGTTTGTTGTTTTTGTCTCAAACTTTGCAGTTTTTTGATGTGTATTGTTTTCACCTTGTCACTGTGTGCGTTGCGTATCAAAAAAGAGTGATAAATCCTCTCCGTCCATGAGATTGCTGAGCCGATCTCTCGCTTGTGTAAGTATCACGGTGTTTGTATTTAGTTGGAAAAAAAATATTTTTCTTATTGGAAACAATGGCATTTTTAAACCGCTAAATATAGAGACATGATTCTTTTTTATTCTGTGCATACATATACTGTCACAATTTGTGTGAAATTTAAAGCATTAAGTTTAAAAATTGAGTAATTAAAAAATTGTTGAAAAGAACCAAGTCAAAATTTTGATATTTTAAAATTATATAATGCATATCTCATTAACGGCACACGCTGGCATGGTACATTGTGTATATTTTTTTTATCGTCAAGCCAGTTTGGCGCGGTTTGTTCTAAAGCAATTGTATTCGTTTACCTTTAGCAGCGCACATTATAAGCAATTGGTTGGCTGAGTTGGTAGCGCAACTGACTAGCAAATGAGAGATCCCATGTTCAAACCCAACTTGGCTGCAAAAGGTAAATGCATCACAAATAAAAATGGTAAAAAAAAATGAAATGAAAAAAAAAATTAACCAAAAAACCGATCAATTTTTATTGTAATTTAAGAGATTCCAAAAATTAAGAGAAAGAGGGCTGTTTTCAGTGGTATTTTCGAAGGCGTTATTTACGCACTCTTTCAACAGGGTTATACACGTGCTAATTGTAGAATTGAAAGGCTGTTCGTAATGACACGCCGTGTAAATTTGAAAGCGAGCCCGAATGTCTTTGGATGCCTTCAGACTTCTTCGCAGGCATTTTAAAAAGCCTGTTGCACACCTCTTTCCGCCGCTAGTTTTATCCTTCGCTCGTCCCTTAACATCGTCCAGTCCTTCGCTGGAAAATGTTTGTGCTATCCTTTAAGCAACCTTAGTATGGCCTCATCCTCCAATACAGGAGGAGGAATCAATCGGGACCAGCTCTATCTTCATGCCAGACCAAAGGGGGTTTAGGCCACTGATGCAGGTTGAAAGAAAATCTAATGCATTCTGATTTCCGCATCCAATAACCTCGACTGTCTTTTGCAACTTGGGTCCATCGAAAGCCGCGAAGGAGACACCCACGCCTTTTCCAATGGCTTCCTATAGAGCTCAAAGAATCTTCTCTTCGATCATCGCCATCTTTCTGTGCCTTCAGGATTGTTCCGATCCAGGATAACCACTTGTAGTTCAGGTGCTGATGGCAAACTGGTCGATTTCTTGGCCCTTAAGATTTGTAAAAATAGAATGGAAAGGAAATTTAAAAATTAATGAAAACAGTGCTATATTAATACTAAATCTGGTTGCATCCCCTCATAATTCTAACTTTTGGTTTTTCGAAAAACTGTGATTTTTCGTGTTAAAAAAATCAGTAGATAGTAGAGTTTTAACCATACAGTCCCAAAAGTAAGACTATGTTTATAAGTACTGATATGATTTTCTGTAAAATAGATCATGTTAAATCTATGTTCACTCATTTGTTCTCTTTCTCTTTACCTCTTTTAATAAAAACTTTTACATAATTAAAACATATTCACTGATTAGGAAGTGTTAAAGAACAGAAAACAGATTTGTTGCCTCAACCTATTTTTATGCCAACCGCAACTTTGCTGTTATGACAACCAACGTTGGTGTTGAGGTTATTGTCTAGTTTATGTTATGCTACCAAAAATAAAAATTGCTTTAAGCGTGTGGTCGGTCGAGTGTCCTTCTTCTTCTTTCTGTTGCTCTCCCTCGAGTTTTTCTCTCTCGACTTATTACGCTTTAAAATTAATCCTTTGTTTTTCTCGAGGGGAGATTTGAACCCTACTAAACATTAGTAGTCTTCAACGCATCCTCTAACCTGCCGACATCATTTTCTTAATGATGATATAGGACAATAAGCGAATTCTTTAGGGGTATGTGAAGTTTTTGTATGCAATACTAACTGCCAGAAGGATAGTTAGCACAACTAACTGTAAGGGGTTGGTGCAACTCCGGTATGACAGTTAACATAACTACCGGTAGGGTAATTAACAAAACTACCGTAAGGGTATTGCGCTACCTCTTTGGTAGTACTGCAGAAAAATAAAACGTTGTCGATACAAATAGGTTAGGTTTAAGTGCCAGTCTGCCATCAGACTCACCTAGACGTTTTCGTCCATTGTGATACCACAAGATCAGAAGAAGGAAGATGCCTCCTAGTTCCTACCGTTGAACCGTCCAGATCGCTTTAAAAAGACCAATAACTTGCGAATGTTCACATCCGCTTAATCAGACAGGTTCTCAAAGAAATGAGAACCTAAAGTGGTTCTCTAACTGCTAGTGCGGGACACACACACAGAAGGTGTTCTATAGTCTCTTCTTCTTCGATGTCCCTACAACTTCTGCAAAAGTCGTTGCAGGCAACCTTCAGTCTGTCAGCATGTTTTCCGATTAGACAGTGACCTGTCAAGACGGACACAATGACTGAGACGTCTGTTCTAGCCAATGACAGCAAAGCAGTAGACCTCTTCTAGTCTAGATGAGGCCATATAGTATTGGAATGCTCACAGCCCTCTTTTTGTGACCATCTATCATTCGTTATCCTTCGGGCCTGTTCCAGAAAACTTAGCTTGCATGTCGCTAGAGGCATGCCCGCAGATTACAGTATCCCTGGAATGTGCAATGTAGTTCCTAGTCTCGCAAGCTCTTCTGCTTTAGAATTCCCTGGGACATCTCTGTGGCCTTGCATCCAGAAGAGGTGAATTTTGAACTGTTCAGTCATCTCGTTGAGAGATCTGCTACAGTCGAGGGCGGTTTTTGTGTTCAGAAATACGTTCTCCAGGATTTTAATGACTGCCTGTCTGAGAAGATATTTATGCCAATCTTCGTAATGACAATCGTCGTACTGACATTATATCTTAGCCATTCCACCACTTCCTTAATTGCAAGGATCTCCGCTTGATACACACTGCCGTGGTCGGGTAACCTCTTCGACATGACCAGTTCTAGATCCTTAGGGTACACCCCAAAGCCCACCTGGTCGTTTAGTTTGGAACCATCCGTATAGTCTATGTAACTTCTGTTAACAGGGATATCGTAGTTCCAATCGGTTTTATCAGGAATAGAGGTACAGTAATTTTTATCAAAAAGCGGCTCAGGTGGGGTGTAATCCACACTGCCTGGAACATCGGATATTGTTTTAAGGATAACACAGTGTCCGTAGCCGCCACATGACAAATGCGAAAGCTCTCTCAACCTCACGGCAGTGGTCACTGCAATTTGGGTAACCACAAGATGTAGCATTAAATTCAGTGCATCAGATGGTGTCATCCTCAGTGCGACTGTGATGCACAAACAAGCCATCCTTTGGATCCGGTTAAGTATTGAGCAGTAGGTGGATTTTTGAAGCGCCGTCCACTAGACCACAATACCATATAGCATAATAGGTCTGACAACTGCAGTATATACCCAATCCAAGACACGTGGTCTAAACTCCCAACTTTTGCCAATGGCTCTCTCGCAGGTGTATTGGGCAAGAGTGGCATTTCTTGCCCTTTCGAAAATGTTGGATTTGAAGTTCAATTTTCTGTCCAGCAAAACACTCAGGTATTTCGCGCTTTCCGTAAATGAGACTTGCTCTCCACCCTAGGAGACAGGTTCCACTGTAGGCAACTTGTATCTCCTGCTGAAAAGAACTACTTCTGTCTTGCACGAATTTATACCCAGACCACTTTCGGTAGCCCACTTTGCTGTTGCACGTAGAGCTTCCTGAAGCCACGTCATCGGTAGACGCGACTACTTTTACAACTTTTTCTTCAAGAGACAATCATATATTGTTAATGGCTATATTCCCCAGTAGAGGAGACAGTACACCTCCTTGAGGAGTTCCTCTGCTGACACATCCTTTTTGGTCCACAGATCCCAAGCCAGCCTTAATGCGTCTTTTAGTAAGTAAGTTACTGATAAACTATCTTACGGTAGAGTTGATGCCTAGAAACTTCAACTCCTTCATGATTGACGTCGGTTTAACATTATTGAAAGTACCTTTAATGTTAAGACAGCTAGAGAACCCTCTATGTAGCCGACTAGGTCGTCAAGGGCTTTTTCAGTGGATTTGCCTTTACTATATGCATGCTGCTGCCGCGACATGCAATCTCCAAGGATCTTTGCCCTAAGATATATTTATATCAACCTCTCAAGAGTCTTCAGCATAAAGGATGACAGACTAATAGGACGAAAATCTTTCGCCTTCGTGTGGTAGGGTTTTCCTGCTTTCGGAATGAAAATGACATTCGTGTCCCTCCATCCCACATATGACATTCTGATACAAGCTGAGTATATCTCCCTGCTCCACGGAACCAGTCTATCAGACACAGCTTATAATTCAACTGGTGATACATCGTCAGGGCCTGGCGACTTAAAGGAGTCGAAACTTCTTATCGCCCAAAGGATTTTCGGTTCAGACACAATTTCCCTAATGCCCTCCGACGAATGCATATCAGTGACAACCTCTTCTGGTGCCACGTTGTCCGTTGGAGAATTTCCTGGGAAATGTGTATCAACGAGAAGTTCTAGTGTTTCCTCACTAGACATTGTGCATACATTCTCTGACTTCTGGATATACCCCACCGTAATAGGTCTCGAGGACAGAATCTTCCTTAGCCTAGAGGCCTCAGATGTATTCTCCACGGAGCTGCAGAATTCTACCCAGGATTTGTTCTGAGCCTTCCTAAGCTCGCCTTATATTTTCTTAGCTAAGCCTTTAAATGGCCTAATCGTGTGGTGCTTTTGTGGCTTTTGCTCTGTTGAAGAGTTTTCTGCAGTCCTTCCTTAGACCAACCAGCTCTGGGGTCCACCATGGCGGTCACTGTTTGCCCCTTGGCTTGGCACTAGGGCATGCTGACACAAGCGAGTCATTCAGGGCCTTCGTGATCGGCTTGACCACTATGTCTATATCCTCCTTAGTTCCCACTTTCTTTTCTAGACTAGAAGGGATAGATGTGCAGAATTTGTGCCGAAATTAATCCCAATCCGCCTTTCTTCTGTTTAGCCGAGTGACCACTACTTCAGTATTTTTTCCAAGGTTAAAAATAATACAACGATGATCAGAGAAGCCGTGGTCAACCAACACTTCCCAGTCGCATATTGTTCCACTTATGTATATCTTCCGATACAAAAGTAATATCTAGAACCTCCTGCCTGTCCCTGCTAATAAAGGTCGGTTTATCCCCTTTACTACAAATCGCCAGATTGCAATTTATAATATATTCGATAGGCAGTTCACCCCTTTCATCATCACTTCCAATGACGCTTTTCTTCCCTACAGAAGCAGCTTCAACCAGCGATTTAAGGTATGAAGGCGGCATCTCTGAATCATGTGCCATATATATTCTTAGTCCACGTACCATTCCTCCACATACCCATGGTTCATGGATAAGAACCACGTCACGACCTTTAGTGCCACCGAAGCGGCCTTACAATGGTGGAGATTTATCTGTAAAAACTGGACCATAGTCAGAACTTCCACCACTGTAGCGTTAGCTCCGTCCAACCTTTTAAAGAGCGTGTTGGTTTGCTGGGGAAGGCCGTTGGTCTAGGCAAATTATAGCCATGCGAAGAAAGAATGGGTTCGGCCTTATCCTTAAGACTCGAACCAGCTGTCTGCGTCAAAATCCCCTGCTGACCAGTCGTCCGTCGGCTAGTGGAGCCTGGAGCAACCACTCCACCAGTCGAAGTTGCAGTAGCAGACAACATGCTACGGCCTGATGCAACCACCGCAGCTGTTGGGTCTCTAGATCTGCCGCTCCACTGGAAATTGACGCAGATCATCAACCACCTAATGGATACCTCTATCGCAGCTATCCTTGAGTGACTTAAATATTTCTTCCAAAAATAATGACCTATTACGAATTACAGGAAAATTCTAAATAACAATTCGTCCGCTCCACTCAACGGTTCGAACAAGTCGATACAATTGCCAGCAGCAAAATAAATTTATTTTTTATGGAAATGATTGATGGAACATATCGGTAAGCAACATCTTATCTTAATCCTATTTATTGCATCGTGGTTAAGGTAGCTACTGAACTATGAAAATAGCCAAACTGTGGTTAGAACAATTGAAATTATTTTGACATTATTGTCTTTTTGGTTTTATAATCGAATATAATCGAAACAACCAAAAATTTCTGGGTAAAGGGGTGGATTTGTTGGTTTACTGCAGGTTGTTGATGAAGAGCGTCGCCTTTGTCGAGTTTTGCGCCCTCCCAGGGTACGTGAATACCTCTGACGATCTGTTTGACGGTTTCAATACATTCCGCCCTGTACAGAGTTCCACACATGTTCGAAAATCCGTTCGTTAACAAGATCCTCCACTTGGGACCGACGACCTGGTGGAATCTTACCGGATGCCCAGCCGATATTGATGACTTCCCACTCTGGCGTAAGAGTACGGCTCCTTACCCTTGTCAGCAACCATCTTCCCCGTGATGGCTGTGGCCCCAGTTTGGAAGTCACAGTTCTCCATGAAGACTCCTTCGTTCCTGTTCCGACTTTTTCTACCTCCGCATGACCCTGTCTTGGGTCTCCGTTGCGGGATGGCTGGCTTGGTTTTCCCAGAGTTCTTGAAAGCGGGGAGCTCTTTTTCGGCAGTGTTATGCTCTTCGGGAGATCTGATCCTTTTTCCAGCTTCCGTAGAAGTGCTTGGAATGTCAGTTCTATCCCTTCCATCATCGTGCACTTTCACCCGATTGCGCTGCCGGTACATACTCCTCTGTTTCCTTAGTCGTGCACCAGATCGCTTTCTCGGTCTGCTTGTGAGCTTAGCAAAGCCATCGCCATAGTCCCGATCCCCTCATCTCTCGATTCGGCTGCGATGACTGTTTCATTGACACCGTCGCTGTCTGAATCCGAGTCAGAAACACCACCTTTACTTAAAGGCCGGGGACGAACTGTGCATCCCTCAGGTTTATCCGTCTCTTCCTCATTAATTAGTCGGACGACTAGTTGTGCGCTTGAAGCATTACTCTCGACTACAGGTGCCAAGGCACTCACACCTATTGGAGGGGAGGACAACACGCTACGGCTGACGCCACCATCGCAGATGTTGAGTCCTTGGAGTCTATTTCTAGCCTACTCCAAAAGGCTTTAAAATTTGTTCGTAATAGGTAGTACCTATTTCGAGATACGGATATTTTTTTTTCTTTGAGGAGCGAAATAAAGACACGTCCGCTCCAATCAACGGCTACAAAGAGTGGAGCGATATTAATAAAGCCATTATTTTGCATTAAATGTTTAATTTTAACAATTTTTAATAAAAGTTTAGAGTTTTGTGGGCGATGATGCAGAATCCCAACAAAGTCTTAAATGGGACTTATACTTAATTATAAACGGATACGGCTCATACACAATTTTTAATGCACTGCTCTACCAAAAAGGATCTGTGCAAAATGTTAAGTGCATATCTCTTTCCCCTTTCATACTACAGTGATTTTATTTAAAGATGGGCGGACATAATTTTGAAGCCTTTAAATCAGAAAGAACAGCCAAAACGCAAAAAGTGCACGAATTATTTTTGCTGTTTGGAAATTGAGGCTTTGCTGTACATATTTTATATAAATGTTGGTTAACAGTCGGTGAATATCGGAGCAAAAACTGGAAGGAAGTAAGCAGGAGGCCAGTAAAACTTTAGGTATCATAACAAGACACATAGGATTACGAGCTGATCAATATCCGCACCCTCTTTTCAACCTTTCCTAAGACTAAACACAATTTTCTATTTCAAAAATAAATTTTGTAAAAAAATTTAGATAATGTGAAGAACAAAAGATTGTAAAAATTATATTTATTTTTATCAGTTTATAGGGACGTAAAATTCTACGAATTTGTAAAGTTTTATATAAAAAATGAGGGTAATTTTCGTGTTGAATTTTGAATAAGCATAAACCAAACTTACCGTCATTAAATACCGTTATGCAATTTCGTAAGTTAAATTTTGATAACCACCGCGTTGCCACCAACGAAGAAGAATCAGTGGATGAAAAATCGAATACATTAGTAATTTCAGATCGTGGCCGTAAAGTTCAATTCCTGAATCAAGAGCTTGCAACAACGCTCCGTCCTTAGGAGCTAAAATCTTGATGGAGATAGCAAAAGTTGAAGATTCTGCGAAGGCCCTTAAAAAAAATACAGAAGTTGGAGAGATGGGGATGACATTTGTCCACGACGGCAAGTCCTCACTAAGGAGGAATTCATTTGAAAAAAATAATAGTAGAAGATGTAATGATAAAATTGCGTTTTTGGAAATGCTTCACAAATGAATATTTTATTCTAGTAATCCTGCTGATGGTGATGACCGGTTTAAGACCATTCAACTCCAAACAAGATTAGAGAAATAAAAAATTCGATCAATAGACGTTGAGACCGCCTAATACAAGTATCAGTGGATTAAGATATAATTATTCTAATCATATATTGTTTAATTTGATTTTATATTTTACTAGCAGACCCGGGCCCGCTCCGCTGCGCCTTCTTTTACTTTAAATGGAACAAAAGTTTCCTTGGAGAGAGGTGGTCCCCCAGATATTATGCTCTTATTCTTTTAAATACCATTTATTTAAACCCCATATTGCCATTGGCTGAAGAGATGTTTACAGGATGAGGCGTCCCCCAAACACATGGCCCCAAAATAGGTTATCAAATTAGTGTTCTAATCTCAAATACCTTTCATTTGAGTCACATATTGACATGGTCGAAATATATTTTCCCTTTGGGGGTGTTTTGGGAAAGGGGTGATGCCCTAAATACAATGTCCTACATTTGGATATCAAATGCGAGTTCTACTTCGAATTGGGGGGTATGAGCCCCATATTGCGATGGTTTGCTGTTTGTGGGGTATTTTGCGAAAGGGGTAGACCCCCAGAAAATTGGTCCCGAAAGTGGGTATCAATTCTCGCTCGACCCCCCAATACCTATCATTTAAGCCCCACATTGTCATGGTCGGTAAATATGCCCAATTTAGGGGTGTTTTGGGGAGTGGGGTGGTCCCCCAAATTCTAAGCCCTAAAAATATATCAGCAACGTGCTCTATTCTCATATATCTATTGGGTTGCCCAAAAAGTAATTGCGGATTTTTTAAAAGATAGCAAATGCATTTTTAATAAAACTTAGAATGAACTTTAATCAAATATACTTTTTTTACACTTTTTTTCTAAAGCAAGCTAAAAGTAACAGCTGATAACTAACAGAAGAAAGAATACAATTACAGAGTCACAAGCTGTGAAAAAATTTGTCAACGCCGACTATATGAAAAATCCGCAATTACTTTTTGGGCAACCCAATATGTATCATTTATTTGAACCCCATATTGCCATTGGCCTCAAAATTGGATATCAAATTCGTTTTCTAATCTCATTTAAACTCCTTATTGCAAAAGTCAGCTAATATGTCCGGTTTGGGGTATTGGCCCTAAAAACTATGAATATTTAGTTCCACTCTCTTTAAGACCCAAATTGTCTTGGTGAGCAAATACGTCCTATTTGGGGGTTGTAATGGTGGTGGGCCATCCGCTAGACAGTTGGCCCCTAATGTTGATATCAGATATGTGTCTACTCCCTCATACCTTAAATTCGAGTCCCATATTTCCATAGTCGGCAAACATGACCGGCATGGGGGTGTTTTGAGGAATGGGCGGCCACTCAGTAAGTAGGCCTTGAAAAAATATATAGGATTCGTGTTCTACTCTAAAAACCCTCTTATTTGAGCCTCATATTGCAATAGTCATCAAATACTTCCTAGTTGCGTGGTGTTGGCCCCATAAACACTTTTCCCGAGTATTGATATCAGATTCGTGCTTTGCTTTCAAAGACCTTTCATTTGAGCCCCATATTGCTATGGTCCTAAATTTGTCCCCACTGGGGGATGTTTTTATGGAGAGGCGGCCCCCAAGCACTTGGTCCCATATTTTGATATCAGATTCGAATTGTACACTCAAATACCTTTTATTTAAGCCCCATATTTCCATGGTCAGTAAATAAGTCCTGTTTGGGGGTGTTTTGGGGAAGGGGTGGAACCAGAAACGTGGTCCCATATTTGGATATCAGATTCGTATTCTACTCGAAAATACCTTTCATTTGAGTCTCATATTGCTATAGTCGGTAAATACGTCCGATTTGGGGGTGTTTTGGGGCTTGGGGTGGTCCCCCAAGCACTTGGTCCGACAATTGGATATCAGATACGTTTTCTTATCCTAAATACCTTTCATTTGAGTCCCATATTGTCGTGATTGGTCTAAATATATGTTTGGTAGGTTTTAGGGTGGGGCAGCCCCTCTAGGTACCCCACCCGAAATTTGGATACCAAATTTTTAATTTTAGGGTACTACATAAAAGCACACAAAATTTCGCTTAAATCGCACCACCCATATCCGAGATCAGGCGTTTCTGAAAATTAGGGTAAGGGGGAGGGTCCGCCGCCCCTTCAGATATGAAAAAATGTAGTACCCTATTTTCGCCACGGGGTCAATATGTACCATCTGTGAAAATTTCAAGAAAATCGGTTCAGCCGTTTCTGAGTCTATAAGGAACACACAAACAAACAAACACAAATTGATTTTTATATATAAGATTAGACATTTAGGTTAGGTTTAAGTGGCAGTCTGCCATCAGACTCACTTAGACGTTATCGTCCATTGTGATACCACAGGAACAGAAGGCAGAAAATCTCTTCTAGTTCCTACGGTTAAACCATCCAGATCGCTTTAAAAAGTCTAATAACTTCACTTCCGCTAAATCAGACAGGTTCTCAAAGAAATGAGAACCTAAAGTGGAACTCCTTCCGACATCTAGTCCGGGACACACACGAAGAAGGTGTGTCCCGCACTAGCTGGCAACCTCCAGTCTATTAGCATGTCTTTTGAATAAACAATGACCTGTCATGACGGACACAATGACTGAGACGTCTGTTCTAGCCAGTGACTGCAAAGCGGTAGACCTCTTGAAGTCTAGACTAGGCCACATAGTTTTGGACTGCTCACAGCCCTCTCTTTGTGACCATCTATCATTCGTTGTCCTTCGGGCATGGTCCTGAAAACTCAGCTACATATCGCTAGAGGCATACCCACAGATTTACGTTTCCCTGGAATGTGTAAGGTAGTTCCAAGTCTCACAAGCTCGTCTGCTTTACAATTCCCTGGGATATCTCTGTGGCCTGGGATTTAATGTCTGCCTGGCTGTCTGAGAAAATATTTATGCCAATCCACATTATATGTTAGCCATTCCACCACTTCCTCAATTGCAAGGATCTCCGCTTGATACACACTGCAGTTGTCGGTAAACCTTTTCGATATGACCAGTTCTAGGTCTTTAGAGTACACCCCAAAGCCCACCTGGTCGTCTAGTTTGGAGTAATCCGTACAGAAGTCTTTGTAACTTCTATTACCAGGTATAACGTAGTTCCAATCAGTTCTATCAGGAACAGTTCTTTTTATCAAAAAGCGGCTCAGGTGGGGTGTGACCCACACTGCCTGCAACATCGGATATTGTATCAAGGATAACACAGTGGCCGTAGCCGCCACATGACCACAGAGAAAGCTGGTCACAGCAAGTTGTCCAGCCACAATGTCCAGAGGCGTTAGATGTAGCATTAAATTCAGCGCATCAGATGGTGTCGTCCTCAGTGCGGCTGTGATCCACAAACAAGCCATCCTTTGGATCCGGTTAAGTATTGAGCAGTAGGTGGATTTTTGAAGACCACTAGACCACAACATATAGCATAATAGGTCTGACAACTACAGTATGTGCCCAATGCAAGACACGCGGTCTAAACTCCCAACTTTTGCCAATGGCTCTCTCGCAGGTGTTTAGGGCAAGAGTGGCCTTTCTTGCCCTTTTCAAAATGTTGGATTTGAAGTTCAATTTTCTGTCCAGCAAAACACTCAGGTATTTTGCGCTTTCCGTAAATGAGACTTGCTCTCCACCCAAGGAGACAGGTTCCACTGTAGGCAACTTGTATCTCCTGCTGAAAAGAACTACTTCTGTCTTGCACGAATTTATACCCAGACCACTTTCGGTAGCCCACTTTGCTGTTGCACGTAGAGCTTCCTGAAGTATATCTCTTAGGGTGCTGGGAAACTTTCCCCTAACCGCAATTGCCACGACATCAGCATACACTTTTACACCTTTTTCATCCAGAGACAATAATATAATGTTAATGGCTGTATTCCAAAGTAGTGGAGACAGTATATCTCCTTGAGGAGTTCCTCTGCTGGCCCGTCTTTTTAGATCCAAAGATCCCAAGCCTGCCGTAATGTTATTAATAAACTTTCTTACGGTAGAGTTGATGCCTATAAACTTCAACTCCTTCATGATTGACGTCGGTTTTACATTATTGAAAGCACCTCCAATGTCAAGAAATACTACCCTTGTATATTCCTTGACAGTGAGAGAACCCTGTATGTAGCCGACTAGGTTGTTAAGGGCTGTTTTAGTGGATTTGCCTTTACTATATGCATGCTGCTGCCGCGACACGCGATCTCCAGGGATCTTTGTCCTAAGATATGTTCCTATCAACCTTTCAAGAGTCTTCACCATAAAGGATGACAGACTAATAGGACGAAAATCTTTCGCCTTCGTGTGGTAGGGTTTTCCTGCTTTCGCAATGAAAATGACATTCGTGTCCCTCCATCCCACACGTATATATGATATTCTGATACAAGCAGAGCATATCTCCCTGCGCCACCAGTCTATCAGACACAGCTTGTAATTCAACTGGTGATAAATCATCAGGGCATGGCGACTTAAAGGAGTCGAAACTTCTTATCGCCCAAAGGATTTTCGGTTCAGACACAATTTCCCTAATAAACTCCGGCGAATGAATACCAGTTACAATCTCTTCTGGCGCCAATTTGTCCGTTGGAGAATTTCCCGGGATATATGTATCAACGAGTAGTTATAGTGTTTCCTCACCAGACATTGTCCATACATTCTCGGACTTCTGAATATACCACATCGTATTAGGTCTCGAGGACAAAATTTTTCTTAGCTTAGAGGCCTCGGATGTATCCTCCATGGATCTGCAGAATTCTACCCAGGATTTGTTCTGAGCCTTCTAAGCTCGCCCTTACATCTTCTCAGCTCAGCCTTATAGATGTCTCAAACGTGTGGTGCTTGTGTGGCTTTTGCTCTGTTGAAGAGTTTCTGGCAGTCCTTCCTTAGACCAACAAGCTCTGGGGTCCACCATAGCGGTCGCAGTTTGCCCCTTAGCTTGGCACTAGAGCTTGTTGACACAAGCGACTCATTCAAGGACTTCGATTGACCCCTATGTCTATACCCTGCGCAGTGGCCCTTCCTTTTCTGGTCTAGAAGGGATAGACGTGCATAATTTGTGCCCAAATTTATCCCAATCCGCCTTTTTTCTGTTTGGCCAAGGGACCACTTCTGACGTATTGTCGACAAGGCTGAAACTAATATAACCATGGTCAGAGAAGCTGTGGTCATCCAACACTTCCCAGTCGCATATTCTTGCGCTTGTACCTTCCCATGCAAAGGTAATATCTAGTACCTCCTACCTGTCCTTGGTAATAAAGGTCGGTTTATCCCCTTTATTACAAATCGCCAGATTGCAACTTATAATATATTCGATAAGCAGTTCACCCCTTTCGTTGACATCCGAACTTCCCCATATCTGGTGATGTGCATTAGCATCACTTCCTACAATGAGGATTGTCTTCCCTACAGAAGTTGCTTCAACCAGCGACTTAAGGTTTGAAGGCGGCAACTCTGAATCCTGTGCCATATATAGGGAAGCCAGCCAGTAATGAGACATTTATATGATAAGTAATAAGTTTATTTCAAGGCTAGCTACTACAAATTTTCAGAGCTTAGCGACGGAAGAAGAAAAACATTTAGACTACCCTTTGCAAGAATACAGCTTCTGTGTCTCCCATTTCCCGTACCCGTAAGTTTAAAACCCGGAATTCTTAGTCCACGAACCATTCCTCCACACACCCATGGTTCCTGGATAAGAACCACGTCAAAACCCTCAGCCATCAAAAGGACCTTTAGTGCCACAAGCGGCCTTACAATGGTAGAGATTTATCTGTAGAAACCGGACCATAGTCAGGATTCAGAACTTCCACCACTGTTGTGTTAGCCTAGTCTGCCATTGCTTTAGATATAAGAGCAGACCAAAGTCGCTCGTAGGGAAAACCTATATTTAAATAAATTCGAAAATATATTTGATTTCTAATTATAATTATAAGTAATTATGCTTAGTATGCAACTTTACTTCAGTCAATAACTCAAGCTGAATCAATTGTGGTATTTCTTAATTGGGGTTACTGTCCTCCAACTGCTGGTGCAAATTGATAAACACTGCAGAATGTGTTTCATAGGTGTTGTTCAATGTTGAATTTAGGAATCTTGGTGGTTAAAATAATTGTGCCCAGTGGATAAAGACGTATATATGACGTATGTATCATCTTTTTGGTTTCTTAATAGCCGTGTATTATGAAGGTGTTGCCCTTCATGGTTCAGTTTGAACCCATCTCAAGAATTCCATTTCCTCGTACCTCATTTATGAATCACAAACAAATAATAGTTCCGCTTTATTAATGGCGATTATCTTTGCTTGTTTATGGCAGATGAAGACGTCATTTGTTGTATGTATGCACCTGTGCATTTCTTCCACCGCCAGTGATATGAATTCATCGCTCATCGGGTTGGCTGCCAACAACCCAATATCACTGACTTTAGTGATATTGAAATTAAATGACGGGATCGCAACATGGGTATGGAAATCATGTTAAATAAATCCTATTGCTGAAGCTCCGCTAATGGAAGACAAATCTGGAATATTTAACACTCCCCTTACTATTCATCAATTTGAAGTAGTCCGCTAAGTTCTTTTAAGAAATTGATAGAGCACGAGATGGCTGAGTGTGTGCTTCGATCATTTGTAGCTCGGTCGATAGCTACTGGGGAGTCAGTAACAATGGGCTTATGAGCATATGTTAAGACGCCAACGATGCTGTCTTTTATACGCTGTAGCATTGACGATAACATTATGATATGTTTTTGCAGTGTCTTCCTCCTTCTTCACCTTATTTCCTTAATATTACATATCAGCGTGTTCTAACAACCTATTTCACTCATACTTTCATCCTTTCTGATTATGCTGACTGTATAACCTATGATGGATGTCTGGTTTTTTAGTAGCTCCAGTACGCGTTGTTTGCTCTTTCTATGGTTGTAGCCATTTGTCAGCATATTCAGAGTCAAGACACCAAATAACGAGCTTGCGAGATCACCCACTTTTTTGAAAGGTGAAAGTCATAATAGGTGCTTAACTTCCATTCGACTGGGACGACCTTCGTGACTCTAATACCTTCGATGTAAATTCCGAGCTTGTTTTCAAACCTGCATATATTAAAGGGGTGGCACAAGCATAACAGCAGAATTAGTAGTACCATGAGCATTGTTGATAACAGCATGCTCGTTGATGGCCTGACTCGCTTCGATGGTGTTGATCCTTCACCACTACTCTCCTTAACTCGCTTCCATGATGTTGATCTTTCAACCTCACCTTCCTTCTCTATAGGTGGCGGTGGCGATTCCTCTTCCTCGTGCAGTTTCGATTGAAGGAGCTAACCTGTTGATAGCTCGCTTAACTTCACCCTTCTGGGTTTTAACGTCTACTACCTGAACGACTCCATCAGTACCCTTGTAGGTTCGGATTATTCTGCCTAGCGCCTATTGTATTACAGGCTTGTTGTCTTCTTTAATGATGACCAATTACCAGGCTCAACATTCGGAGTGCAGAGCGCATAGATATTCCGTAGACCGTTTTCAAAATGCATGACAAATCTACCTTCCACCTACCCGGCAAAGATGAAGAAGATTGCTTAGCAGTTGGATAAACTTGTGGGGTCAGAGGTTCACCGACAATAAAATGACCAGGCGTTAATCTGACAGATCATTCGTATCGTTGGGTATGATATGATGAAGAAGATAGCTTAGCTGTTGGATACACTTGTGGGGTCAGAGGTTCACCGACAATAAAATTACCAGGCGTTAATGCTTCGTTCGTATCGTTGGGTATGATAGTAAGTGGTCTGAAGTTTAGAATTGCCTCTATTTCGATGACGACCATCTCCAATTCTTCATGTAATAACGATGCTCTGTCTGTAGTACCCAGTAACAGGCGTTTAGCTGACTTTACTGCAGCCTCCCAAAGACTACCGAAGTGCGGAGCTCTTGGGTGAATGAATTGGATATCGATACCTTCCCTTAAACATGTTTCTGCTATCACCTTCTTGCCTTGCTCTCCAAATACGGCATAATTCAGCTCATTAAGTTGGTTCTAGGCTCCGAAAGTTTGTTGCATTGTCTGAATATAGGGTTTGACATTTTCCTCTACGAGCTATGAATCTCTTCAATGCACCAATAAACGCCTCTGTTGTGAGGTCTGTTACTACTTCGAGATACACAGCCTTTGTCGCGAAGCAGCAGAATGTGGCGATATAAACCTTGTGTGGTCTTTTGCCCCGAATTTTATTATGAACCCACACTGGGCCACAATAGTCGACTCCGGATACTAGGAACGACCTTGCTGGCGTGATTCTGTTAAATGAGAGATTTCCCATGATTTCATTGACAACTTAGGTTTTGTACGTGTACACCTTTCATAGTTTTGTACTATATTTCGCGCCATCGTCTTTCCTATGATGATCCAGAATCTATGCCTTGATATTGCCAATAGAAATTGGGAACCACAATGTTTGTTTTCCCAATGAATCATACCCAGTATCAGTTTCACAATAGGACCGTTGTATGGTAACGGTAACACCTGTCACCGACTCTTAATATTCCTCTTTCATCCAAAAACGGGGTAAGACTATGAATTGAACTAATTTATCCAATGCTCCGTTTTTTCGTAATTGCTGGACTTCCTTTGCAAATTCTGACACCTGAACAGTCCTTATTATCAACAGCATGGAGCGATCCAACTCTACCGGGGTCAACACTACTGTTGAACTTCCATTCTTGTGTCGGTAAATCGCAAGACATAGCCAATGGTTCGCTGTAATCTGCTAAATGTATTCTTGTGGTCAATTCCATAGATCAATCTTGCAATCCGCTCACCGAGGCTACCGCTGATACTATTGACTTCACTTTAAACTCAAGATCGGTTTGATTTGTTGTCTAGGATTTGTTTCAACTTGTTGGCAACGAACATTTTCAGTGTTGATGGTTCTGAGTTTATCCAGTATAGTGTAAACTCCGAATCTAACCAGTAAACAATCATTGCTTCTTCGTAGTCTAATTCTGTCCTGATCTTTGCCGTCAGTTTTGCTCCTAATTCGGCTACACACAGTTCTTGCCTTGGCAACGTGATCTCCTTGATCGGTGCGATTGTTGATTTTGAACATAGGAGCCTAACTATTGTCCTTCCGTCTTGCACAGTAGCTCTGAAGCATCTACGAATGTTTGGATTTCAACCGTGGTCGGTTTTTCTCCCTCGATATATGTCTGGGTATCTTGAAGTTGTTCGAAAGTTTCAGACTCTCACTGAACGATAGCCAATATGAACTGATCTCCAATGATAGCTCGTCATCCCACGCGACATTCTGTTTCCATATTTGTTGAATAAAAATTTTTGCCGCCGCGTCTACAGGACATGCTATTCCTAACTTGTCGAACAATTGTGCCAAGTCGGATGTGAACTTCCGGTTGGTAATAACTGTACACTCATTTACATCACTCATAAACAAAATCGATCTGCTTCATGTCAATCCCCTAACCTTAATGAATCGTTAAAGTTGAGCTCTACTTTTCTATCTTCTGGAAGAACTCCTTGCAGAAGCTTCAAGTGCAAACCATTTCCGCAAATTAAAACCTGCTTGCAAAAACAAACTATTCAGCTACTTCTGCAATTCTATTGCTGTTGCAAAACTAGTGCTGGTGCACCCAATGAATATATTTGTGTATGTTTGTGTCTGCCAGCTTTTTGACACATCTGGTAGCGGAGAACTTCTCCATACGATCAATTGATAAAGGGTGATTTTTTTGAGGTTAGGATTTTCATGCATTAGTATTTGACAGATCACGTGGGATTTCAGACATGGTGTCAAAGAGAAAGATGCTCAGTATGCTTTGACATTTCATCGTGAATAGACTTACTAACGAGCAACGCTTGCAAATCATTGAATTTTATTACCAAAATCAGTGTTCGGTTCGAAATGTGTTCATTCACCGTAACGTTGCGTTCAACAGCATCTTTGAAAAAATACGGTCCAATGATTCCACCAGCGTACAAACCACACCAAACAGTGCATTTTTCGGGATGCATGGGCAGTTCTTGAACGGCTTCTGGTTGCTCTTCACTCCAAATGCGGCAATTTTGCTTATTTACGTAGCCATTCAACCAGAAATGAGCCTCATCGCTGAACAAAATTTGTCAAAATTTGAACACATTTCGAACCGAACACTGATTTTGGTAATAAAATTCAATGATTTGCAAGCGTTGCTCGTTAGTAAGTCTATTCATGATGAAATGTCAAAGCATACTGAGCATCTTTCTCTTTGACACCATGTCTGAAATCCCACGTGATCTGTCAAATACTAATGCATGAAAATCCTAACCTCAAAAAAATCACCCTTTACTTGCGGCCACTCTTGTCGACCAGTACTTGTCTGTAAATCTTCTCAATGTCTGTCGTGAGCACACATCGTGGTAATCTGAGCCCCAAAAAAATTCCAAACAAATATCCTGGAACCTTTGGACCTAAATGTAGCACATCCTTTAACGACCATCTTGATGACGATTTACAGGATGCATCAAACATGTCCCTGAGTTTTTTTGTGCTGCTATCTGGTCGTAGCACACAATGGTGCGGAATGTAGTAATGGCTGCCGTGCATCTCTCTTCACTCTTACATGAATTTAGCATATTGCTCTCGAAGACCAGCAACCTGGACACAACAATATTAAGCGACTCGGCTATTTTCTCTGAATCATCGGAAAACGCCAATCGTACTACAAATTGGCCGTCTTCGTTGAACGTTGTGTATTGGTTGAACTGATTCTCACACTTTTCATCTGCTAGCGTCAACTTCTGGTCCTCACCATCATCATCTTGCTCCCAAAACTCCTTAACAAGTCCTCCTTGGCTCGCTCACTTTCTTCAAAAACTGCACATATTATGGTTCCTGAATCCGCCTAAACTCTTCCAATGCTAATCGATCCTATTTTTGAATTTTTCAATACAGGGAGCTCCTTGGATATTTTAATTTCTTGTGATAAAATCAGGTCGAAGTAAAACATATAGACATAGTGTTCAAGCGGATAACGAAGGCCCTGAATGAGTCGCTTGTGTCAGCATGCCCATGGTGGAACCCAGAGCTCAGAAAACTCTTCAACAAAGCAAAAGCACAAGAGCACCATAAGATTGGGACAACTATAAGGCTGAGCTAAGAAAATATAACGGCGAGCTGACAAAGGCTCAGACCAAATCATGGGTAGAATTCTGCAGCTCCGTGGAGGATACATCTGAGGCGAAAAATTTTCGTCCTATTAGTCTGTCATTCTCTATGCTGAAGACTCTTGAGAGGTTGATAGAAACATATCTTAGGGCAAAGATCGCCTGTAGCGACAGAAGCATGCATATAGTAAAGGCAAATTCACTGACATAGCCCTTCACGAACTAGCCGGCTACATAGAGGATTCTCTCGGTGTCAAGAAATATATAATGGTAGCATTTCTTGACATTGGAAGTGCTTTCAATAACGTAAAACCGACGTCAATTATGACGAAAGTGGTCTAGTAGTTCTTTTCAGCAGGAGATACAAGTTGCCTACAGTGGAACCTGTGTCCTTGGGTAAAGATAATGTTCCATTTGCAGAAAGCGCAAAATACCTGGGTGTTTTGCTGGACAGGAAATTTAACTTCAAATCCAACATTTTGGAAAAGGCTAGAAAGGCAACTTTTACCCTATGCACCTCCAAGAGAGCCATTGGCAAAAGTTGGGGGTTTAGACTATGTGTCATGCATTGGGTATATACTGCTGTTGTCATTACGACGATTGGCATTTATGAACACAAAAACCGTCCTCGACTGTCGTAGATCTTTCAACAAGATGACTGAACAATTCAAAATTCACCTGTTCTGTGTGCCGGGCCACAGATATATCTCAGGGAACTGTAAAGCGGACGAACTTGCGAGACTAGGTACTACCCTACACATTCCAGGGATACCGGAATCTGTGGGTATGCCTGTAGCGATACGTAAGCTAAGTTTTCAGGACCAGGCCAAAAGGACAACGAATGAAAGATGGTCACAAAGAGGTGGCTGTGGATATTCTAAAACTATGTTGCCTAATCTAGACTTTAAAAGGTCTACTGCTTTGCTATCATTGGCTAGAACAGATGTCTCAGTCATTGTGTTCGTTATGCCAGGTCAGACTATAGAACACCTTTAGTGTGTGAGTCCCGCACTAGCAGTCAGAAGGAGTTCCACTTTAGTTTCTCATTTCTTTGAGAACCTGTCTGATTTAGCAGATGTGAACATTTGCAAGTTATTGGGCTTTTTAAAGCGAGTTTGATGGCAGACTGCCACTTAAACCTAACCTAAAACTCCTCTCCAAGCAATTCGACGACCTTGCCCGTGTTGTAGAAGTAAGGATCTGGTTCGGATTCCAGAGAATAGAATCGGCCATGACGAGACGTCGATACTTCTGCTTGGTTGCGGTGGAACTATGGGATGGCAACACAAAAGCTTCTAGGCACGTTCGATATTTGCTTGATGTGACTCAAGGTCCACGTTGACCTGATGTTTTGCTGTTTTTTATCTTCCGCCAACGTATTCGATGCAGAGAGATGCTTCTATCGGCTCAATGCACAACCTCCGCATTAATCGTTCGGACACAATGTTAATCTGTAAGTCGGATTTGAGAATCGTCTTAACCTCACAACATCTTCCATTATTTGCTTTGATGGCAATTCGAGCGGTTGCTAATAGGACGTATGACTGGTTCCCTTTTGGCGATGCCACCGTCTGCGACTGCTGGTTTTGGACCACCGTCGTCTACTCTCTACCTGGTTCCTTTGTGGTGGAATGCAATAGTGTATTATGCTTTTGTTGACACTTCTGACATGCCCTACTTGTACATGTCCTCGACTGATGGTCAACTTAAAACAGTTCAGGCACAAATTACCAGTTGAATGTTCCCGATGCTGTCTTTTCCAAAAATTGCTAGCAATAATATAAAGTACCATACTTTATCCCCTTACACATCTTGTATTTCCGTGTTGCTGTTGAGGCAGTTGTCACTGTGTGCTTACTATTGGGTTGCCCAAAAAGTAATTGCGGATTTTTTAAAAGAAAGTAAATGCATTTTTAATAAAACTTAAAATGAACTTTAATCAAATATACTTTTTTTACACTTTTTTTCTAAAGCAAGCTAAAAGTAACAGCTGATAACTGACAGAAGAAAGAATGCAATTACAGAGTCACAAGCTGTGAAAAAATTTGTCAAGGTCGACTATATGAAAAATCCGCAATTACTTTTTGGGCAACCCAATATTATGAACACCGATAACTATTAAAAATGACATTTCAAGCTTCTCATGAAATAATCCATTATTTAAAGTTTCTTTGAGTTTACTATACAACACAAGAGTAGTCTTGTCCATCCTCTTTGTTAAGATATGGACTAAGAGTGGATCCCACTCTTTCGGCTCATGAAAGTCCTTGACAGACCTGCAATCGCCCGACATGTTGGTAAGTCATAGTTGGACTTGGTCAGCTCTAGATGTTTAATTAACTTCTCCGCTGCTCCCGTCACGCTCGCCTCAAATACCGTATCTACTTCCCGAATATGTCTGCAAATGTCTGCCATTTCGAGTAATCCTCCTTAAACTGCAGGATGGTAATTGGCTGATGGTTGTGGAGATGATTCCTGATCGACCTGTGTTCGCATAGCTAGCTTCTCCTCAGGTTTATTGAGAGGCTTGGTGCGAGTGATCCTAAGGCTCTCACAAATAGGAAGAGAGACTGCTTAAATTGAGCTCGGGAATTCGCTGCACAGCCTACCCTAAAGACTACACGTCTAGATTCGGAAACTGCGCCGCAGTCTGCCAAAAGGCTGCGGTCACCTGGAGGGCATCCAATGCCTAAAAGAACTAGAGCGAACAACTGTAAGATGGGTCCAAGAAACTTTCTTTATGTCGCTAGGGACAATTTGGTGATGGCAGTTGTCGACAAGGGAGAATAACAGGGCTACATACCTGGGAATAATTGGAGTGGGATAGTCAATGGACTGTCATCAGTATATTCCGATGACCTTACGGAATTTCCTGTGTCTCCTCCAGTTTTTGACGATGCAGGCTGGTATCGGGGCCGATACAGACTAATTGCCTTCGGGGATCAATGCTCAATTGAAATGTATCGTTGTGCGCCAAAATAAGATTGGTGAGATCTGGCCAGGTGCAGCACTAGATTTAGTCAAGAAGGAAGAAATTCCTTCTCGACCAATGAAACATGCTTGGATGAGGCTGATGGTGACCTGAGACATGCAGTATTCGTACAAAACTCCTGCTGTCTCGCAGACCTCAACAAGTCTGAATAGGTTGTATCCTACGGATTCAACAAGTTGAAACTGATAGACCTTCAGCGGTGGGGTTGGGGGATCAGGAGACGACTCAGCAGTTGTTGCTGAATACTTGCCTGAGGAACTGTCGACCATATCGCTAAAGTCTGTCGGATTTCAGGAGACTGCAAACTCCCCTGCCATAATTGAGAGAAGACGGGGATGACATAGAAACGGGACTCCACAAGCCCTGTGTAGGTGGGTCACAAAGTTGGACTGGGATCAAGATTTTTGCCAGCGGGGACGCACGGAACACAGAAAGTTCTTCGACGGCAGCAGTTAGTGGAGCATTTAAGGAGAAATCGTCCACACCGCAAGTGTCCTGAGGAAGAGTGGTTCCACAGCTTTCTCACCTGCCCCTGGATGCGTACGAAAGCTCATCATGGCAATTTCTAATGAATCTTGTGAGGATGAACTCCAGTGGTTTCTACAGTGCCTCTTCGGCAGCACTAAAGGTCCTCCTGATGGCAGGGGGATTTGACGTGATTCTTATCCCGGACTCATGGTAGCGTGGAGAAGTGGTTTGTGGACTAAGAATTCCGAAATTTGAACTACTCAAGGGTACGGGAAATGGGAGACACATAGCTTGTATTCTAGCAAAGAGTAGTCTAAATGTTTTTCTTCTTCCATCGCAAGGCACTGAAGATTTAGTAGTAGCCAACCATGAAATAAACAAGTCTCATTACTGGTTGGCTTCCCTATATATGGCCCACGATTCAGAGATGCCGCCTTCAAACCTTAAGTCGCCGGTTGAAACCGCTTCTGTGGGGAAGAAGAGCCTCATTGTAGAAAGTGATGCTAATGGAGATCACCAGATATGGATAAGTTATGGATATGGATATGGATAAGTAAAACCGACGTCAATCATGAAGGAATTGGAGTTTCTAGGCATCAACTCTACCGTAAGAAAGTTTATTAATAACTTACTTACTAAAAGACGGAGTACGACAGGCTTGGGATTTATGGATCTAAAAAGATGGGTGAGCAGAGGAACAACTAAAGGAGATCCGGAGGACCTAAAGGAGTTGAGCAGAGGAACACCTAAAGAAGTCCGAAGATTTTATAACAGAGCACGTCGTAAAAAAGCATTTTATCGCCACTCCACCACCATAAATAACCAATTACGAATGCTGATTGCGGGGGGATCTGAACCCGTCTGCTATGCTGACGATGTTATAAAACTTCTAAGCGCTAAGGATCCGAACTAGTTTTGCAGAAGGGCCGAAAAGGTCTTGCATATGGCATATGAATGGTCTAGACCCAGGGGTCTCAATGTTAACCCAGAGAAGACTGAAATATTCCTGTTCACGAGGACGCCGAAGGTCAATTTGACGCACCACTGACAAAGTCAAATACTTAGGAGTGATCTTGGATAGGAAACTGAATTGGAAGTGTCACATTCAGGAGCGTACTGAGAAGGCTAACAGATGTTGGGCACTATGTAGACGGGCCGTAGGCTTGAAATGGGGCCTGAATCCGAGGATAGTCCACTGGCTTTAAGGGAACGTGATTAGACCAATACTTACTTACGCCTCAGTAGTTTGGTGGACTGCTATGGAGAAAAAGTGCAACATAAGGACCATACATAAGGTTAAGAGAACATGTTGTCTTGGCATAGGCGGAGCGATGAGGATCACACCCACTGGGGCACTGGAGACTATTCTAGATATCCGACCTATTGACATACAGATTAAGTGTGAGGCAGCCACTGCGGCTATAAGACTTAAGGCGATGGGAGAATGGATTGAGGTTGGGAGCAGGTATCGCGGTATAATCTAGGCGACGATAGGAAACCTGGAAGGAAAGGAAGAGGTTTCCGATCGAATACCTGAGATGAACCTTGGCACTGCTGCCATCGGCACAGTCTTAATAGACGGTACCCTAGTATTGCCATCTGGAAGATTATGTTACACGGATGGATCAAAGCTAGAGGACAGAGTGGGCCTGGGGTTTACATTGAGAACCCAAGGACTGAGATCTATTTTAGACTGCCTGACCATAATACGGTCCTGCAGGAGGAAAACCGGGTGATCACGGAATGCGTGAGGTGATGTGGTGCTAACGCAATGACGTCGAGTCTGAACACCTTTACGGACAGTAAAATGGCAACAAGGACGATAACAACCAGTGCGGTAAGGTCACGAACAGTCTTGCAGTGTAAGAAGGAGATCAGCACCTTCTCTGAGGATGGCAAATTCACATCGTTAGAGTGCCAGGCCATAACGGAGTAAGGGGGAATGAAAGGGCAGACGATTTGTCGGTGAAGACCAGACGACTGGCGTCAATAAACTTGGTTAACGCAAAGCCTTTCAGGTCGACGCAGTCCTAGTTAAGGGCGTGGGCGATGAACGCAACAGTCGGTAGGTCGGAAGTCGGTCGGTAGGACGGCGAAAATCCTATGGGGGGATCCGGATCGTGAGAGGACGAGGCTATTGCTGAGAGGAAGTAAGAAGAGGTCAGAATAGCAAAATCGGTGTGGCAAGTTATAGCATGTGTAGGTCATGTGGGTAAGATGATTAGACATTGGATCATTTTTAATGTCATTGCCCGGCTTTCGCTGCTAAAAGACACCAGTACGTAGGTGGGGACGCAATACCAGACATAAACCAACTTAGGGGAGCGATATGGAAAACAATTAAGGATTTTGGCGATAAGCCGATTACTGGCTAAGGTGTATATCCATAGTGGCATGGGGCGGATTAATATACGCACCCTATTTTCAATCTAACCTTTTCAAAATACGACCTTATTTTCCTTGCAAGCGACTTTACCGTATATGAGACTATGGACACGTTTTTCTTCCTCGATTGCAACAATTTTAATTATGCAAAGAAAAATGATTATGTACGTTAAGTTAATTGGCTCTACGAATAGAGCTCTTACAAATTGCAGAGGAATTTCGTTCAGGAAGGGAGAAAATGGATATACAAATTCTGCGAAGGCAAAATACTACTCCAAAAATTAGTTTTCCGACAGACAGAAAAATTGGGATATGGATGAAACTTTTGTCAACATACCAGATCTACATACTGATCATTCTTTTTGTGAATTCAACAATGTCCCAGGAGAGGACCCTAATTTTGAGTTCAGATTTGTTACACCTGACAAACTGTTGTATAGTATCGTAAGTAAATAAGGAATGCGCTACCCCACATTCTACAATACTGCACATATCTTATCAATTCTATTTTGACATCCAGAATGTAAAAAAGGCGACGTGCAACTTTATACAAGTGGTTCCGTACATAAGGTTGGTGGGTGCACTACGAAAATCAACGAATACCTTTCAAGTGTGCATAGGTGAGCTACAGCAAATGGACTTCTGCTTAATTCAAGAAATCTAAATGGAATCATAGGCACTTCTCATTACATAACCCCGACATTGTTATAGATAATCAAAATAAAGATATAGTTTCTTGTGCGAAGAACTAAGGTGTTATATTTAATAGTACATTATGCTGGTCTGATCATGGGAATGGTATTGCCGGCCAAACAGGTGCAAAACCTTGTGCATTATGGGCCACACATTCCTTCAATCCAATTCAAGCTCGAGTCCTTTTGGTTCCCGGATTGTTATTTTTATTCATTCTTAAGTATATAGAAAACATAATCTTTACAGACTAAATTATAAATTTAAAAATGGATGCACTTAATGTAATCGGTGAAATAAGTAAGTATAGAACAAATTAAAGCGCGTTAAGTTCGGCCGGGCCGAATCTTATAGACCTTCCACCATGGATTGCAATTGACAAGTTTTGTCAATTGCGAAGAACTAAGTTGTTATATTTAATAGTACATTATGCTGGTCTGATCATGGGAATGGTATTGCCGGCCAAACAGGTGCAAAACCTTGTGCATTATGGGCCACACATTCCTTCAATCCAATTCAAGCTCGAGTCCTTTTGGTTCCCGGATTGTTATTTTTATTCATTCTTAAGTATATAGAAAACATAATCTTTACAGACTAAATTATAAATTTAAAAATGGATGCACTTAATGTAATCGGTGAAATAAGTAAGTATAGAACAAATTAAAGCGCGTTAAGTTCGGCCGGGCCGAATCTTATAGACCTTCCACCATGGATTGCAATTGACAAGTTTTGTCAATGACACCTCAAATGCTGAGACCGATTTGTATATACGCTATGTAACGTTATTGACCATGTTACATGTTATCAAAAGATCATCTCTAGAGGCTCAAATAATCTAACCGGGAAAACGGTTTATGGAAGCTTTTTCGGAGGATGTACCGTACTTCCCATAATAGTTAAATGTCATAACAATACACTATGGGAAAAATTTCAGCCAAATCGTATAATAAATGCGCCTTCTAAGGCCCAAAAAGGCAAACTAGGAGATTGTTTTATATGGCAGCTTACTTAAACTTATAAGAATATTTAGCAAAATTTTGAGCGGCTAGCGAAAGGAATGAAAATCCGTGTATTTTTATACCCACCACCATAGGATTCATTTATTTAGTCATTCCGTTTGCAACACATAGAAATATCCATTTCCGACCTTACAAAGTATATATATTCTTGATCGTCATAAAAATCTAAGACGATCTAGCCATGTCCGTCCGTCTGTCTGTTAAGAACACGATACAGTCTTTAAAAATTGAGATATTGAGCTGAAATTTTGCACAGACTCGTATTTCTTCTATACGCAAGTTAAGTTCTTGAATGGGCAAAATCTGACGATATTTGGATATAGCTGCCATAGAGACCGATTTAGGGTCTTCAGGCCATAAAGACCGCAGTTTTTGTACGATGTCGATGAAATTTGAAGCAATGAGTTGTACTTAGAGCCACGACATCCAAAGTTCGGCACGGCCGAACTTAATGCGTTTTTACTTGTTTCTCATTCTTTTGAAATTTATAGGGAGATTGGAGCACTTTTAAAAGGAGACGTCCACGAGTTTACAAAGAAAGAGTTGATCCATTTTCTATTCCGGACCATCACTTTAAAGCCAAATATCGGTTTAAGAAATCAACGGCAAAAAAAATTATTGGTCTAATAAAAAATGATATTGAATTAAGCAAAAGAGGGCACGGGACTCCGGCCGAACTACAAGTTATGGTTGCTTTGCGTTGTTGGGGTCGCAGAAAGGTTTGTTTACTTGTTGTTAAATGATTAAATTTAATCCTTTTATTGGCAAAATCCTGTTTCTAGGTTCAAGATGATGCGGGAGATTTGCACGGATTAGCCCAACCAACGGTTTCAAGAATATGCAATAGAGTTGCTCGCGCTTTGGCTCGTCATGGTATGGAATACATAAACATGCCGACATCTCTCGAAGAGCAAGCCGTAATAATGAGAGATTTTAAGGCCATTAGAAACTTTCCGGGCGTTATTGGAGCAATTGATGGAACTCATGTTAAAATAAAAAAAAACTGGTGGAGATCTTGCCCAATATTATATAAACCGGAAAGGATTCTATTCACTGAATGTACAGGTGTGAGGTGATTTACTAATCGAAGGAGCATAATAAAAAATTAGAATTTCATTTTTAGGTAGTGTGTGATGCCCAATTGAAAATTCGCGACATAGTTGCTAGGTGGAGAGGAAGTACTCATGATTGTCGGATATTTAATGAATCTTCTATTAAGGAACGATTTGAAAAAAAAGTATTCAGGGGTCGTTTACTTGGAGATTCAGGATATCAGTTGACGCATTATCTATTTACTCCTCTCCTCCGCACTAACAACGAAAAGGAAGAACGCTACAATGTTGCTCATATTGCAACAAGGAATACATAAATTGCCAGATAAAACTTCAAAAAATTCTAAAAATGTTTCATAGTTATTTGACTGTTATTATGTGTTTGTGAATACACAATTTTAAAATCAGTTTATTAAGCAAAAAGTGTATAGTAGTTAAAATAGATTTTAAGCCCATAATAAGAACTGTTTGTGAATAAGGCTGTTAATCTATATACAATACAAATATGTAAAAATTTTAGATTAAATAAAAAAACTATGTATTGAGGTGTAGAATAGACTATATTTTAACGAAATCACAATTTTCAGAGAGATCAATACGATTATAATAATTATTAATTTCAACAAAGACACGACGAAATTGAAGCAGCTGAAAGATACAGGGGTGAACTAAAGGTAACATTTGAATAAATTCTATTCAAAATGAAATCGGAGACGATTTTATCTTGCGAAACTTTGAGAAAGAAGGTAATATTTGGAATCCAATTTTTTTTTCCTGTTAGGGCGCAGATTATTAAATTTTATAATTTTTCTTTGTTTCTCTTTCGGACGAGCTCAATGATCGAACATTTTCTTTGCAAATGGAAAAGGAAAGCCACTATGGGACACGTTTCGCAATTTAGTTACAATTACTCATCAGCCATATTATGTGTAAAAGCTTCAAGGGCCGTATGTTGTACTTGTACCGAATTTATTGGGAAAACCACTTTATGATACAAATACCACATTTCACATGTTCGACAACCCTGTCTATTAGCTGTTCTTCTCCTTACACACCAACCACTATGGGACGCGTTTCGCAATTTTGTTACAATTACTCATCAGCCAAATTATATGTGAAAGCTTCCAGGGCCGTGTGTTGGTATGTTGTACTTGTACCGAATTTATTGCCAAATCGCCTCTATGATACAAATACCACATTAACCACGCTCGACAACCCTGTCTAGTTCCTCGTAGTTGGCTCGCCCCAAAGTGAAGTTTTTGCAAAGAAAAATACTTTCAAACCAGATTATATATTTTATTTATTAATTTTTATACCCTCCACCATAGGATGGGGGTATACTAATTTCGTCATTCTGTTTGTAACACCTCGAAATATACGTCTAAGACCCCATAAAGTATATATATTCTTGATCGTCATGCCAATTTAAGTCGATTTAGCCATGTCCTTCCGTCTGTCCGTCCGTCCGTCTGTCTGTCGAAAGCACGCTAACTTTCGAAGGAGTAAAGCTAGCCGCTTGAAATTTTTCACAAATACTTTTTATTATTGTAGGTCGGTTGGTATTGTAAATGGGCCAAATCGGTACATGTTTTGATATAGCCGCCATATAAACCGAACTTGGGTCCTGACTTATTGAGCCTCTAGAGGGCGCAATTCTCGTCCGATTTGACTGAAATTTTGCACGTATTGTTTTGGTAGCACTTGTAACGAACCCCAACCTTATGGCCCTAACTCCTCAAAGACGGTGCTACCTAGATTTCCGGCCGTGCTCATGGATAGTGGGGGGGTCGTTGTCCTCTTAGAGTTTGGGTACGGGTCGTCAACATAAGAATTTAAAAATAGGTAGGTAGCATTATCCTTCAGATTCGATTTAAAACCAAATAATAAAAAAGTGGAACTAATAAGATCGCGAGCGGAAAGAGAGTGTGCTGTTTTTTCCCTTTCCTTTCTTTACCCACCCTAACCATTGCTACTATTTCGTATTGTGACAAGCAGCCCTATTCACCTAACCTATTCCCAAGTGTTTCGAAAATTTACATAATCATTATAACGATTTATTTTGTGAATAATTATTATTTATTATAGCGATATTTTAAAATGAATATATATTAGCTACAGTGGAATTAAAATTAATTAATATTTGTATATTAATGGAAAATAAGTTTTTAAGTGATTTTTTTTTCAACTGGAGTTAGTTAAAGTTATTAATAAATTATTTTAAGAAAATTAATAAGGTAAAGAAATTGACAAAAAAATTAACATAATAAGGTTAATGTTAGGTGTATCAATCCTTAATAGGACTTTGAATTGATAAATATAAAAAACACAAATTTAAAAAAAAACTCTCCAAAGCTGCAAAAATTCCTCACCGACTGCAGGCCTGAAGTCTCCAGCCAATTCTGAAAAAAAACGTAGTTAAATAAAAATTTACCAATTCAAAGATCACAAAAGTCTTCTTCTGTGTACAAAAATAGTGGTAAATGTTCAAAATATTCTATTTAAAATTATATTATTCCTTATCTGAATTTCTTATATACAAATTTGCATCCTCCAGAATTGTTTTTTTTTTTTTTTTCCAAGTCTACATTAAAATAAATCTCAAATTTCTGCAGCTAACATTCATTTAGGTAATCAGCCAATTTTGCCAAAATTAAACAATTATTCGCCATCAATTAACGCCATAAGGATTTTGTAAAACAGGAAATATTTTAGGGAATATTGTAAATTTTGCCTTCCTTTGCGTTAATCTTCGAAAATATATTGTCGGAAACCAATCCAATGACCGGAAGCTCTTAAAATTTTTCATTGAAGCCCAATTTATCGTCAGATATTTATGGCAGAAGATATTTCATGAAATATTGTAAGATTCAAGTTTGGAATCGTTTGTCTCCCTTTGCATTAATCCTCCAAATTAATGCGACCATCACTTAAATTCATTAAATCAGCATACCTTTCTTTTGTTCAATGAATTATCCGAAAATTTTCGTATCTCAGTTTTATCCAACGTTCTCCTTTCCAAATTTTTCTAACAATCCCCTAATACATTTTTTCCCCCGGCAACGAAATAACAAAACCCATAGCAACAAAAAATATAAATACTTAATTTAAAATAAAATATTTCAATTTAACAAGTACCGGCATGGCCTCACAAAACAGATACAGCTTCCGGTTTATAAACCCAGGAACTGGATCAGTAAAAGGTGGATCCTCTAGCTTGAATCTATTAGTAATATCATGTCCAAATATCCTTTGCGTGATACACACCAATATCTCCACTTTCAATTTCTTGCAACTCGTAATTCACTTAACCAATTTTCCGTAAAACCTTTGCCTGTATTCCAACCGGAGCCAATTTCGAATTAAAATATCCAATACGTGAGCTCTGGCTAAAGTTTCTACGAATCACCAACTGTTCTATAGAAAGTTTCTTATACCTTGATCGCAAATTGTAACTACGAACGTTCTTGCAATATGCCCTTTTAAGACAACCTTTTACATTATCTCTTATAAGCGAAAAATTATCATGGCGTTCAAGCATTGTATCCGAGTCAGCTAATAGATTCAAATTGGCTAACAATTTGTAGTCATCCCCATGTGTTACTATAGACTGCCCGAAAACAATTTGATATAGTGTTCTTCCTAATGATTGATGTATACTATTTCTAAGTGCGCTAAGGTATCCGTCCCAACATCGTTGATCTTCCCGCACATACGAACGTAGTGCCTCATTTACACACCGATTCATCCGTTCACTGAGCGCTATAAGCCGCAGTAAGCATTTGTTTCACCCCATATTGGTCTAGAAATTGCTTGAAATCATTACTCCGAAATTGGGATCCATTATCGGAAACTATAATTTCCGGAACGCCAAAGCAGTCAAAAATATCGTTTCTTAAATATTTTATAATGTCCTTTGAAACAAATTTTTTCATTGGCCTCAAGAAAGTAAATTCGAGAAATGATCTAGAACAATAAGTATTCCGATATTGCCAGACCTCATCCTCGGCAAAGGTCCAATAAGATCTACATATGTAACGTCGTTGAAATGGCCTCTCAGTCACTACCATTTGACCCAACGCTGGTCTCAGAGCCATTGTCGGAGTTTTCGATGTCTTGCATAACTCGCATTTCATTATGTACACCTTTACATCTCTTACAAGTCCTGGCCAATAAAAGTAACGCCTTATTCTCTCCAAAGTATTATTAATGCCCCATGGGCTGAATTAGGAATGTCATGAGCCGCATATACCACATTCATTCGTAGAGAAGAAGGAACATACAATTTCCATATATCAGACTCGCCTTCAAATCCTAAAGAAAAATCAGTACGCTTATACACAAATCAGTCAATGATTCTAAAATCGGGTAAACCTGACTTCTCAACCTCATCTCTCAAGGATTTGTATTCGTCGGAGTCAAAAGCTTCAGAATCGAGATCTATGGATGCAAAAGTTTCCAATTCAATAGCATTCACAGCTTCCTCACCTTTATGCACTCTCGATAACGTATCCGGGACCACAATATCCCTGCCACTACGATGCTCAATCGAAAAATTGAAGCATTGAAGCCCATCTTGCTAGCCTTCCTGACAAATCTCTCTGATTCATTAACCACTTCAAACTTGAATGATCTGTAAGTATTTTAATCTCCTGACGCTCAATATATGCCCTTAACTTCTTTATTGCCATTACGACAACTAATCATTCAAGCTCGGCAATAGTGTAATTACGCTGAGTTCAACTTGTGGGACATATATGCAATTGGTCTCTCACAATCCTCCTCGTCTAACTGAGCCAATACCGCTCCCACTCCATAGAGTTAAACTGAAATCACTTGTAGCGTGTTTATATGAGCTCCTGATAAAACACTCCGTACTCTGTTTATAAACCACAAAAAGTTACAATTCAACAAGTGGTACACCCTGTGTTCAATAATAATCATATTCGAGTAACAGAAAGTGTTATGTGTTACAAACATTTGCAATTTATTTTTGTGTAAAAAAAAGCAAAAGCCAAATTTACAAACAAACAGCATTACAAGAAAAACGAGTGAGAAAGAGAACTGATGGTGAGAGTAACAGAGAAGTGTCAAGCGAAACGTAAAAGTATAAATTGCGAAGCTGCTCCAAACAAAGTTAAATTAAAGTTAAAGTTAAACTCTTAAGCTTTCAACAACAGAAGCAGATTAAAAATAGCTATAAAGACTTGCGCCTAAAAGTTGACTTTAAATTTTTAAGAAAAATAATAAAGATTTTAAATGAGTCGCGCTGTGAGTTTTTCAACTTTTTTATATTATAGACACGCACCATAAAGTGGGGTTTATTTTTGCACACATCTTCGAACCATCCGTTAATTTCAACATGACTGATCAATACGAAGGTGACGTTACACAGGTAAACCTTCAAGTAGAGAAGAACGTTGTGGTAAGAGATTCAAGAGCACCCAAACACGACCGACAGAGCCTTATCCGTCGATCTTTTGGAAAATTCAGCGAAGACACCGCGGTTATCTGAATCGTCCGAATAATACGATTGACATACATGGGCTTCAGGTTGTACTGGAGTCCGTAACACTGAGTTATACTGATGTTATAATCACTGGGGACTTTACCTCAAACATACTTATAGATTCAACTCTGACTGATGCTATGTTGACACTTAGCCTATTCGTCACCAATAATACAAACCCAACACATTTCACGTCAACCATCAATACACTCTTAGATTTGTTCTTTGTCAATAATTCTTTGAAGATATCATTATATGATCAGATTTCTGTTCCATGTTTCTCTAAGCATGATCTGATTTATCTCGCCTACGATTTTGATTTGCGGGAGGAAGAGGAGGACATATCTTATCGTGACTACGGTAATTTGAATTATGAACATTTAGTTGGTATGATCTACCAGGTGAACTGGGATGACATTTTTACCCTTTTAACTGTCGATCAGCAGACGGCTTTCATGACGGATAACATTTTACGTCCCTATGATGCAACAGTTCCAATACGGATTTAAAGGGCTTCAGCCAAAACAAAGCCATGGTTCAACTCAAGAATCAAGGCGCTTAACGGGGATAGGGACTTGGCTTACAGTAGATGGAAGCGTTTCAAGTCTTCAGAGCTGAAAGAAGAATTCCGTGAAGCCAGGAGGAAAGTTAACAGTTTTATTAATGCGGCTAAAATGGAGTATTATTCTTCAAAATATGATTGCGCAGTGGGCTCGAAGAGTAAGTGGAAGGTGATACATGACATCGGAGTGGGTAAACCCAAGTCAATCACTCGATACCATGGGGATCTAGATGAACACAACAGGACCTTCGTAAGCATACCCGATATACAAACGGACACACAATTTTACAGTGATGATGATGGGTCGGCTTTCGTTTTTAATGCCCGTAGTCCTTTTGAGTTTAAATGTGTTAGCCATGAGGAAATTTTTGAGAGTTTTATCCGTGTTAAGTCAAATGCAATTGGCTTGGACGGAGTTGATCCGAGATTTGTACGAATGTTACTTCCATATCTCCTACCGTACTTTACGTACCTGTTTAATTCAATTTTGAGCTCCAGTGTGTATCCTATTACGGGGAAGCATGCAAAGATTATCCACATTCCCAAATCCGAACGTTGATTATCGGCCGATATCAATCATATACTATCTCTCCAAGGTTTTCGAGAAAATTTTTCATGGACAGATGTCGGTATATCTTCACCAAGAGTCCCTGTTGTCAGAAAGACAGTCCGGCTTCCATTCTGATCATAATTGCATTACGGCATTGGTTGAAGTGGCTGAATCGATCAGAAATGACATTGATGAGAACAAAATTGGCTTTCTGGTACTTTTGGGTCACTCCAAAGTTTCGATACAATTGATCACCTGAAGTTGTGCATGAAACTACGGAATTTTTTAACTTCACATCAACGGCAACGAGTCTGATTATGTCGTATCTGAGCGTTAGATGGCAGTCTGTAGGCGCATTATCTAACCCCTTGTTCGTACGTAAGGGGGGGTCCTCAAGGCTCGATTATAGGTCCACCTAAATTTAACGCGGACCTACATTGCGTTTATGACTGGGCGACTGCAAATGGTTTGTTGTTAAATCCAAGTAAGTGTAAATGTTTGGTTGTTCACAAAAACAAGAATTTCAACATGCGACAACCGGATATTTACGTTAATGGCCAGAGGATTGATATTGTATCTAGTGCGAAGAATTTAGGCGTGGTTTTTAACAGTTCTTTGAGCTGGTCCGATTATGCTAACATTGCAGCCGGGCAGACTTATGCAAAGCTTCGTGCTTTATGGATCACATAATCTTTTACACCCATAAAAATCAGAATTCTTCTGGCGAAAACATTCCTAGTTCCAGGTTTGATATATGGTTTTGAACTTTTTTCGAATTGTGATTCTTCGAGCCTCCGAAAATTTAATGTAGCTTTTAACAGCATAGTCCGTTATGTGTATGGTTTAAAAAAGAATCAGCATGTTTCACAATATGTAGATTCTCTATTTGGACTTAGTTTCAACAATCTTCTAAATACCAGATCATTAATATTTTTACATAAGATTATTGTGGAAAAGAAACCCAGATATTTGTTAACTTTCTTCCGTCTTCTAAAACGAAGAAAGTTAATACCTTTTAGAAGACGGAGTCTTATGTTTAAACGACAATTTTATATTAGCAACATACGACTTTAGAATAATCTATCACACGATATTCAATGCATCAGCAACACTATTACATTTAAAAAACGGCTTATTCAATTTTTCTGATAGTTAAATGATATTAATGTCTTTAAATTTTGCTTTGAAATTTTTTTAAATTATTTTGTTTTTGTAACCATTTTTTATTTGTGCTTTTTGTTAAATTCCCAATTACATACGGCTGTTTTTTAATACTTTTTATTTGTAAACACTGTTTTAGTCCACTTTTTATTTATTATAACCTTGTTTATTCATTAAGAACCTACTTTAGTCGGATGTATTATATAACAATAAATCTACACTCTAATTATAGGATTGTTGTGTAGACAATAAATCTATAAATAAATTAATAAAAGTGCTTGCATCAAATTGAAGGATAAAGGGTTTTTTTTATAATTTGGATGTATAAGTAGCTGTGCCGTGGTTAGTTTGTCATTCAAATCCTCAAAAGCCTTCTGTGCTTCTTCCGTCCACTCGAAACTTTTCTTCTCCGATAATAGCTCGGTCAAAAAAAAGGTTATACTAGAATAATTTGCTATAAAGCGGCGGTACCAACCGGTCATACCTAAAAAGCGCCTCAGTTGCTTAATGGACTTTGGAACCGGTAATTCCTGTATAGCATTAACTTTGTCTGCGTCTACCTGTAAAGTACCATTTCCGACAACAAAACCTAAATATTTCACACGACTTAGACCAAAACTAATTTTCTTAACGTTTACAGTTAACCCCAGCAAATGTGTCAGGTTTTGATCAAAATTCTGCGAGACAATCAGAAGATCGTCTAAATAGACGAAAACATGCGATTTTAAGTTATATGGTATAACCATATCCATAAGACGGCACAGTGACTGGCTGGCATCCTATTAAACTGATACAGTGGCCGATTTGATACTGTGAACGCTGTCTTCGCTTTAGAACTCTCCTCCAGTTTAATTTGCCAAAAGGCGTCTTTGGGATCTATTTCCGATATGCAATATACAGGAGGAAGTCTGGCTATAAAACCGTCAATATTAGGTATTGGGTATGCATCCTTAACAGTGACCGCATTTAGTTTCCGACTATCAATGCACATACGTACTTTTCCTGGTTAAAGAAAGTCTGTCCGAATTTGATTCGTCAACAACTATTTCTGATACTAGTCCAGTCGAGATAGTAAGGCCCAGAAATCGTAGCCACAAATAATGTCAAGTAATCGATGGTACAATTAAAAACTCAAATAATTTCGTTTTCCCCTGAAATGTTATTTCCAATGATAACGTTCATAAAACTGTTTGTCTTTGGCCGTCCGCTGTCTGTACACTACTAATAAATTTATGAAAACTCTTTTCATTTTGAATATCAATGGCAAGTTTCCCACCAATGACGCCTTTGTTAGCACCACTGTCCAATAATGCAAAATAAACTTTGTCTCGTACATAAAATTTCACATATGGTCTGTTATCACAATTTCTATTAACAACAACAAATAATTTATAAGCCTTGAGCTTTCTATAATAATCTCGAATTCTCCTTGAGGACCTCAATCTCCTCTTCGACTGTCCAAATATTCTACTTCTAGCATCCTTATATTCCCTTAAGCGAACATGATATGATCGCATTAATGGATGTACTGGAGCCATATGACAGTCCTACACACTACTTCTTTCTATTTCATCCTCATAAACAGTCTTACTTCCGGATGTCCGTCCTACTTCCGACGAACATCCGCCCTTCCGTTTCCCTGTATATTTTTGCTACAATTTGGGCACGTAGGTTTATAAAGATCCTTAACTCCGCAACCATAGCAAAACACTCTCCTTGGTGTCATACACTCCATGTATGTGTGTCCAGGTTTATCAAAGTTCCAACACTTAAAATTCGGTTGAATTCCTCATACTTCCTGTTCAAAGTGCGCTTCCGTATCCGCCTCCTCTTCATCGACATCCGGTGCATCTAATACCGAAATTTTGTTTCGAGTGGATTTGCGTGATTCAATTGCGAGGCATTCCTTTACAAAGCGTTCATGTTTCCTCATTTCACACCGAAGTCTCGCCACAGAGGAAATCTCCAAATGAAGAAGTTCATGCCTAATATCACTCCTTAAATTGCGAAACTGTTTCACATAGATCTGCATCCGAAATCGGATGCTTCAATCTGTCAGTCAGTTTTGAGATAACATCAACGTAGTCATCGAAACTCTCTCCATTCCTTTGCTTTCGTCGTCGATGTTCGTCCAGGACATCAGAGTCTGTATAATCGACCTTTTATTTCTTTTTCAAAGCGTTCGTCAGTGCAATCCAATGTATATGATCCTGTTCTTTATGATACCGCCAGTACCATTCCAAAGCCTTTCCTTCAAACGACAAGTACACATGGTCACAAATTAGTTCAAAATTTCCATCTAAATTTTTAGAGGTCAAAATATTAACGCGATAAATAAACTCATCTACGTTAATCGCACTATCATAACCACTGAACTTCAAATTCCAGTTACGTATTATATTCAAGGCTTTCTCCGTAGACAAATGACCGCGTAGCTGATCCATATTCGATCGCGATGAAGTATCATGCCTTTCAGAAACATCTCTTTTGGTACCGTCCGTGTGTGTCTCAATATTAAATTCCCGAAACATAGTCCCAATCTGTTCTGAAATAACACCACCAATTTCGCGCCTAAACGAATCTAGGGACTCGGAAACAATCTGTCGCACATGTATGTCGCTATTTCTATTATTATCGTCTGAATTATTTGTGGGGACATTTCTTCGTCGTGAAGGATTTCAATGAGTGCCATCACCAGACTCCAAGTCAATAGTGAAACTTACGTTTGCTGGCTGCTCTTAATTAAGAAAATTTTCTTGACTTCTCGTTAAAACCATTGTGTTAAATATGTATAACTATAACTGATAATCAGATAAAATTTCGTTACTCCACTAGGAATACTGGTTAGTGAATTAAAATTATTTAGCCCCGAACAAAAAATAAAATGTTAGAAAAAGAAATGTGGTTGAACCATAAAAAAATAAAACAAAAACTAAGACATCATTTATGTTATGTGAGTATACTACCGCACTGCAGGCAGCAATAAAATCTACAACATAATCAAAATGAATCTAATTTCGAAATGAAATGAGAAAAGGCCAAATAGGGAGTGAATTTTCCGTGAGAATACCTTCGAAAACATCCAAACATATTATCTCAAACGTCAAAATCTCACTAATAGGATAGAATAGTATCTCTTATATCATTCGTATAAAATATCTCTGGTGAAATAGTTTATATCCCAAAAATGATACAAGAGACCCCAAAAAGAAAAAAAATTAAAAGAAAAATATACATATTGTATAAATATACAAAAATGTTCGCACGACTAATAAATGCGTTATGCTACATACCGCTGGTCCCACGTTGGGCGCCATTAAATCTATGTCACGAACCCCAACCTTATGGCCCTAACTCCTCAAAGACAGTGCTACCTAGATTTCCGGCCGTGCTCATGGATAGTGTAGGGGTCGTTGTCCTCTTAGAGTTTGGATACGGGTCATCAACATAAGAATTTAATAATAAAAATAGGTAGCTTATCCTTCAGATTCGATTTAAAACCAAATAATAAAAAAAGTGGAACTAATAAGATCGCGAGCGGAAAGAGAGTGTGCTGTCAGTTTCCCTTTCCTTTATTTACCCACCCTAACCATTGCTACTATTTCGTATTGTGACAAGCAGCCCTATTCACCTAACCTATTCCCCAGTGTTTCGCGAATTATAGAAAATTTACATAATCATTATAACGATTTATTTTGTGAATAATTATTATTAATAATAGCGATATTTTAAAATGAATATATATTAGCTACAGTGGAATTAAAATTAATTAATAATTGTATATTAATGGAAAATAAGTTTTTAAGTCGATTTTTTTAAGAAAATTAATTAGGTAAAGAAATTGACAAAAAAAAATTAACATAATAAGGTTAATGTTAGGTGTATCAATCCTTAATAGGACTTTGAATTGATAAATATAAAAAAAACACATTTAAGAAAAAAAATCTCACCAAAGCTGCAAAAATTCCTTACCGACTGCAGGCCTGTAGTTTCCAGCCAATTCTGAAAAAAACGTAGTGAAATAAAAATTTACCAATTCAAAGATCACAAAAGTCTTCTTCTGTGTACAAAAATATTGGTAAATGTTTAAAATATTCTATTTAAAATTATATTATTCCTTATCTGAATTTCTTATATACAAATTTGCATCCTCCAGAATTTTTTTTTTTGTTTTCCAAGTCTACATTAAAATACATCTCAAATTTCTGCAGCTAACATTCATTTAGGTAATCATCCAATTTTGCCAAAATTAAACAATTATTCGCCATCAATTAACGCCATAAGGATTTTGTAAAACAGGAAATATTTTAGGGAATATTGTAAATTTTGCCTTCCTTTGCGTTAATCCTCAAAAATATATTGTCGGAAACCAATCCAATGACCGGAAGCTCTTAAAATTTGCATTGAAGCCCACTTAATCGTCAGATATTTATGGCAGAAAATATTTCATCAAATATTGTATGATTCAAATTTGGAATCGTTTGTCTCCCTTTGCCTTAATCCTCCAAATTAATGTGACGGTCACTTAAATTCATTAAATCAGCGTATTCCTTTCTTTTGTTCAATAAATTTTCCGTATCTCAGTTTTTTCCAACGTTCTCCTTTCAAAATTTCTCTAACAATCCCCTAATAAATTTTTTTTCCCCAGCAACGAAATAAAAAAAACCCATAGCTACAAAAAATATAAATGCTTAGTTTAAAATAAAATATTTCAATTTAACAAGTATCGGCATGACCTCACACACTAACAACAACTACGCTAAGCATGGTTTAAATTGATCCATGTTTTGATATAGCTGCCATATAAACCGAACTAGGGTCTTGGCTTCTTGAGCATCTAGAGGGCGCAATTCTCGTCCGATTTAACTGAATTTTTGCACGTAGTGTTTTGGTATCACTTTGAACAACTGTGTTAAGTATGATTTAAATCGGTTCATAATCTGGTACAGCTGTCATATAAACCGATCTTGGATCTTGACTTCTTGAGCCAATAGAGCGCGCAATTCTCATCCGATTTGGCTGAAATTTTACATGAGGTGTTTTGTTATGACTTCCAATAACTGTGCTAAGTATGGCCCAAATCGGTACATAACCTGATATATATACCGATCTGGGATCTTGACTGCTTGAACCTCTAGAGGCGCAATTCTCATCCGATTTGGCTGAAATTTTGTACAACGGCTTCTCTCATGACCTTCAACATATGTGTGTAATATAGTCTGAATCGATCAATAGCTTGATACAGCTCCTATATAAACCTATCTCCCGATTGTGCTTCATGAGCCCCTACAAGGCGCAATTCTTATCCGAATGAACTGAAATATTACACAATGACTTACAATGTTCAGCATTCATTTATGGTCCAAATCGGACTATAACTTGATATAGCTCCAATAGCATAACAGTTCTTATTCAATATTCTATGTTTGTCTAAAAAGAGATACCGCGCATAGAACTCGACAAATGCGATCAATGGTGGAGGGTATTTAAGATTCGGCCCGACCGAACTTAGCACGCTTTTACTTGTTGTGTTTGGTGTGTTAATACAAAGTGTATGTAAAAGTAATTGTGCGGCATTAAACAAATTAAGAAATATTTGGTTTTGTTTGGTTGTCGTTTGTGTCTGTACAGGTAACATCCACTTATCCAGCGGTTATTATCAAGCTCCCAGGAGGGTTTGGCCAAAAGCTGTAAAAGAGAGGATACCGTCAGCAAATAAATTTATTAAAATCAACATTAAATCCCGAGATACTGGGGAATGAGATTGGTGTTGTGTGTAAAGCCCAAGAATCCTACAAAGAAATAAAATAAGAATATCGATTAGAACTTATTATTATAACCTAGAATTTATTATTATATCTTAGAAGAGAAACAAAAATCGACAAAGAAAAAAAAAGATTCTACAAAATAAAGTAATTGACTTCTACACAAATAAAGCAGAGAAAAAAGAAGATCAAAAAAGAGCAATATAGAATTAGTTATGGTTTAGAAAAAAATTGTTTTTTGTGATGTCTGTGATTTTTGTGATGTAAAAATTATTAATACCAGCGCAAAAATAATCTTGTGAGCGTAGGATTTACAGAGCCTATTAGGATCTGCGGTTGAGAGAATTCATTGCCCCAGGCATTTACAGGGGAAAACCATACTAACAGAGCTCTCTTAGTTAGGTGTATGGTGTGCAATTATTAAGCCAAGACTAGGCTTAATCGAAAACTGGCTCAAATTTAATTAAAGCAATACTGGTGTTAGTGATTTGGGAAGAATAGTTTTAGTTTTTTATGAAAATAAATGTTTTTCAATGTTAATATAATAATGTTTGTGTAAGTTGCTTTAATATGGGAAAGATGGTTGCATTGGTTGGTTGTGAGGTGAGCTAAACGGTGGAAAGTGGGGTCCTCGAAAGAAATACTCCTAGGATCAGGAGGACCAAGGAAGGGAGGGCAGATGTGGATGCATCCATCAAACTCCTTGAAGAAAGGTAGGGTCGTTCTTTTGGTGTATTGCTTTTCATTTTGTGTTAAACTTCCAAATTTTCTTGTTCGTCCCTATGGGTTGATATTTGCAAGGGTTGAAACCTTCCTGGGCACCCTGAGCTAGTTAGGAACTCCAGCGTCAATGCCTTAAGGTGCACGTAACAATTTATTGTGAAGATGCCTCGGTGATACAAATACCACATAAAACAAGCTCGAAACACCTGTCTGTTAGCTGTACTTCTCCCAATGCATGTGTTTTTATGTAATGGCTAATTTTCTGTCTGCACAAATTACACTACTCCCATGGTATGCAAATCATTCTGTCCGTCCGTTGGAGGTTGTATAGATGGCTTCGAACGCTAGACAACGGCGACGATTCTCGCTGTTGCTCCGTGTGCCCAGGTGGGAATTCCGGCCGGGCTCTGCCGAATTTACTCATTTTCAAGATTTTTTGCCCGTTTGGGCGAAGATCATTACATTTTTACAAATTTTATTTGTTTCTCTCTCGAGACGAGCTCAATGATCAGAGATTTTCTGTGCAAATGGAAAAGGGAAGCCTGAGATCTCAAACACACACTACCAATATGGGACTTGTTTCGTAATTTGGTTACAATTACTCATCAGCCATATAAGGTGTAAAGGCTTCAATGGCCGTTCATTGGAATGTTGTACTTGTACCGAGTATATTGCAAAAACCCCTCTATGATACAGATAAGTTTTTGTGTAATGGCAAATTTTCTGTCCACACACATTACACTACTCCCATGGTATGCCCACGATTATGTGCACCTGTTGGAAGTTGTATTGATGTCTTCGAACTGCAGACAAAGCCAAAGGTTCTCGCTTTTGCTCCGAAGAGATTTTTATATTTTACAATTTTTGTTTATTTTCTTTCGAGACGAGCTCAATGATCGGAAAATTTCTTTGAAAATGGAAAAAGAAAGCCAGGGATCGCAACACACACCAACCATTATGGGACGCGTTTCGTAATTTGGTTACAATTACTCATCAGCCATATTAGCTGCGAAGCCTTCAAGGGCAGTACGTTGGTATGTAGTACTTATACCGAACTTATTGCTATTGATATAAATACCACACTATTTGCGCGCGACAATGCTGTCTATTAGGTGTACTTCTCCCAATGCATATGTTTTTGTGTAATAGCAAATTTTCTGTTTGCACAAATTTCACCACTCCCATGTTATGCACATGATTCTGCGCTTCTCTTGGAAGTTGTATTAATAGCTTCGAATGATTTAAGGGCCGTACGTTGGAATGTTGTACTTGCACCGAATTTTCTTTTTGATGTTGTATTGATGGCTTCGAACGCTCATCAGCCATATTTAGTGTGAATGATTTAAGGGCCGTACGTTGGAATGTTGTACTTGCACCGAATTTTGTTTTTGATGTTGTATTGATGGCTTCGAACGCTTGACAACGGCAACTGCCAGAGATCGTAACATACACTAACCACTATGGGATGCGTTTCGCAATTTGGTTACAATTACTCATCAGCCATATATTATATGTGAAGGCTTCAAGCGCCATACGTTGGTACTAGTACCGAATACATTTGGAAAACGCCTCTTTGATACAAATACCACATTAACCACGCTCGGATACCTTGTCTTTTAGCTGTGTTTCTCCCAATGATTATGTTTTTGTGTAATGGCAAATTTTCTGTCTGCACAAATAATACTACCTACTCCCATGGTATGCACATGTGTCTGTGCATTTGTTGGAATTTGTATTGATGGCTTCAAACGGTAGACTACGGCATCCGCTCTCGCTGTTGCTCCGTGTGCCCCGGTTTGAATCCCGTCCTGGCTCTACCGAATTTTCTTATTTACATCAAATTTTAAAATTTCTGTAAATTCATGTTGGGATTCTTAGGCAAGCAAAACGAAGATTTGGTCACAGAGAAGTGGGAGGTCTTCCACAGGGAGGAGAAGGGGGAAAAAACCCTCTATGTGGTTGGCATTGATCAAGTGTCCGTGACAAAGGCATGGCGGGAGCAAAGCTGTCTTTTTCAAGATTGTGAAGACTAGAATAGGCAGAAATTTTCATTCTGCGACATCAGGCCGTGCAGTGGCGAGAGACCCAACGAAGCCTAACAAACAGGAACCCAACGACGACCCATAACTGACTTCAAGATTCGGAATACTGGGATAGGTAAAGATCCTAATATTGAAACGTTAGGAGGCGCAGCAACAGGAGTCTCAATGCAACCCAACGAACGGAGCCGATGATAGTACCATCACCAACACCAAGAAGCCCATTTACTTAAGATTTGGAACACTAAGGTAGGCAAAGATCGTAGTATTGAAACATCAGGCAGTACAGGGAATGCAAACCCAATACACCTTAACGAACAGGGACCCGACGATGGAACCATTACCGACTTTATAAAAAGTCGGAAGACTAGACTAGGTAAAGAACCTAAAACGATGACATCAGGCAGTGCAGTGACAGGATAGTCAATGCAGTCTAAAGAACAGGGAGCAGACGATGATTTCATCAACTACTCCCAAGATGTCCATTTACTGGAGGACCAATGTCTGAGGTAATCCACATAAACCTCCACCGGAGCGAGACTGCTGTACACGCTCTGAAGGAGAAAATCAGCAAGGGCAAGATTCATATTGCCTTAATTCAGGAGCCATGGACGACCCGGAACAAAGTTTCTGGACTGAACAATTATTCTATGGTAACACTGGTACTCGGCCGAGGACCTGCGTTATTTGTCATATAAATTTGATTTATATATTTTCTCCAGAGTTGTCAACATCGGATTCAACAGTTGTGAGACAGGGAGACGGTGGAGCATACACTTTACGGTGGTGGCACCACTTTATCTGGCTTTCGACTCTCCGACAGCGCCACCCACGTTGGAGCTGCAACGGCTGGTAAGAAAAGCAAAACAGACAGGAAACGAGGTACTAATAGGGTGCGAATAAGTTGAAACCCAACTGGACAAAATTCGGAAATTGAGGAAAATGTCAACAGAATTACGACTGCGCTGGTGGCGTCCTTCGAAAATAGTTGTCCTCTTCGGGAAAGGAAACTAGCCCAAGAAAAATCCTGGATGACCGGAGAAATTCGCAATATTGGGAAAGAGGTCCGCAGACTTTTTAACAGAGCACGTCGTAAAAAGTCGGAAGTTTATTGGGATGTGTATTACACACGGCCCAAGAAATACAATAAGATTAGCAGAGCCGCAAAACGTGCCTCCTAGATGCTTTTCTTCGAACAGGTCGATAGCGTTAATGAGGATGAGCTTCAAACGATTTAAGTCATCTGAAACTGATGGAATATTTTCGGCGTTACTACAGAAAGAGGCAGACTATCTGGCGCCTCGTCTGGCCAAAATTTTCACATCGTGGCTAGGACTTGCATGTACACCGAATGCCTGGCAGGAGGCAAGGGTGGTGTTTATACCCAAGCTCAGCAAGGCAAGTTGTGACACCAAAGGCCTACAGACCCATAAGCCTTACGTCCTTTGTACTCAAAACCATGGAACGTATTGTGGACACCATGATAAAGAGTATAACATCCAGCGAAATGCTTAAATACAAACAGCATGCCTATGTCAAGGGAAGGTCGGACTGCCCTGCACGAGGTTGTGCATAAAATAGAAGAATTCTTCGATGCCGAAACGTACACCCTGGCGGTTTGCATTGACATCGAGGGGGTTTTTAATAATGTGCGGGCAGACCCACTGATCCAATTTTTAGACCAGTACCGGGTGGACCCGGTCCTTAGAGACTGGATAAACCATATGCTAAGGAACAGGTGGATAAATTATGTGTCCCATGGCATAAATACAAGGGAAAAAGTGGCACAGGGAACACCACAGGGGGCATTTTATCGCCACTCCTATGTGTGACCACCATAAATGACCTATTACATTGTCTTAGCACAGGCGGAGCGATGAGGACCACGCCCACTAGGACCCTGGAGACTATTCTAGATATATGACCCATTGACATACAGATTAAATGTGAGGCAGCCACTGCGGCCATGAGACTTAAGGCGATGGGAGAATGGATTGAGGATGGGAGCAGCTCGTACCTTCGCGGTATAATCGAGGCGACGATAGGAAACCTGGAAGGAAGGGAAGAGGTTTCCGATCGGATACCTGAGATGAACCTTGAAGTCGAGAGGGAGGCACTGCTGCCATCGGCACAGTCTTGGATTGACGGAACCCTAGTATTGCAATTACTCATCAGCCATATTAGCTGCGAAGCCTTCAAGGGCAGTACGTTGGTATGTAGTACTTATACCGAACTTATTGCTATTGATATAAATACCACACTATTTGCGCGCGACAATGCTGTCTATTAGGTGTACTTCTCCCAATGCATATGTTTTTGTGTAATAGCAAATTTTCTGTTTGCACAAATTTCACCACTCCCATGTTATGCACATGATTCTGCGCTTCTCTTGGAAGTTGTATTAATAGCTTCGAATGATTTAAGGGCCGTACGTTGGAATGTTGTACTTGCACCGAATTTTCTTTTTGATGTTGTATTGATGGCTTCGAACGCTCATCAGCCATATTTAGTGTGAATGATTTAAGGGCCGTACGTTGGAATGTTGTACTTGCACCGAATTTTGTTTTTGATGTTGTATTGATGGCTTCGAACGCTTGACAACGGCAACTGCCAGAGATCGTAACATACACTAACCACTATGGGATGCGTTTCGCAATTTGGTTACAATTACTCATCAGCCATATATTATATGTGAAGGCTTCAAGCGCCATACGTTGGTACTAGTACCGAATACATTTGGAAAACGCCTCTTTGATACAAATACCACATTAACCACGCTCGGATACCTTGTCTTTTAGCTGTGTTTCTCCCAATGATTATGTTTTTGTGTAATGGCAAATTTTCTGTCTGCACAAATAATACTACCTACTCCCATGGTATGCACATGTGTCTGTGCATTTGTTGGAATTTGTATTGATGGCTTCAAACGGTAGACTACGGCATCCGCTCTCGCTGTTGCTCCGTGTGCCCCGGTTTGAATCCCGTCCTGGCTCTACCGAATTTTCTTATTTACATCAAATTTTAAAATTTCTGTAAATTCATGTTGGGATTCTTAGGCAAGCAAAACGAAGATTTGGTCACAGAGAAGTGGGAGGTCTTCCACAGGGAGGAGAAGGGGGAAAAAACCCTCTATGTGGTTGGCATTGATCAAGTGTCCGTGACAAAGGCATGGCGGGAGCAAAGCTGTCTTTTTCAAGATTGTGAAGACTAGAATAGGCAGAAATTTTCATTCTGCGACATCAGGCCGTGCAGTGGCGAGAGACCCAACGAAGCCTAACAAACAGGAACCCAACGACGACCCATAACTGACTTCAAGATTCGGAATACTGGGATAGGTAAAGATCCTAATATTGAAACGTTAGGAGGCGCAGCAACAGGAGTCTCAATGCAACCCAACGAACGGAGCCGATGATAGTACCATCACCAACACCAAGAAGCCCATTTACTTAAGATTTGGAACACTAAGGTAGGCAAAGATCGTAGTATTGAAACATCAGGCAGTACAGGGAATGCAAACCCAATACACCTTAACGAACAGGGACCCGACGATGGAACCATTACCGACTTTATAAAAAGTCGGAAGACTAGACTAGGTAAAGAACCTAAAACGATGACATCAGGCAGTGCAGTGACAGGATAGTCAATGCAGTCTAAAGAACAGGGAGCAGACGATGATTTCATCAACTACTCCCAAGATGTCCATTTACTGGAGGACCAATGTCTGAGGTAATCCACATAAACCTCCACCGGAGCGAGACTGCTGTACACGCTCTGAAGGAGAAAATCAGCAAGGGCAAGATTCATATTGCCTTAATTCAGGAGCCATGGACGACCCGGAACAAAGTTTCTGGACTGAACAATTATTCTATGGTAACACTGGTACTCGGCCGAGGACCTGCGTTATTTGTCATATAAATTTGATTTATATATTTTCTCCAGAGTTGTCAACATCGGATTCAACAGTTGTGAGACAGGGAGACGGTGGAGCATACACTTTACGGTGGTGGCACCACTTTATCTGGCTTTCGACTCTCCGACAGCGCCACCCACGTTGGAGCTGCAACGGCTGGTAAGAAAAGCAAAACAGACAGGAAACGAGGTACTAATAGGGTGCGAATAAGTTGAAACCCAACTGGACAAAATTCGGAAATTGAGGAAAATGTCAACAGAATTACGACTGCGCTGGTGGCGTCCTTCGAAAATAGTTGTCCTCTTCGGGAAAGGAAACTAGCCCAAGAAAAATCCTGGATGACCGGAGAAATTCGCAATATTGGGAAAGAGGTCCGCAGACTTTTTAACAGAGCACGTCGTAAAAAGTCGGAAGTTTATTGGGATGTGTATTACACACGGCCCAAGAAATACAATAAGATTAGCAGAGCCGCAAAACGTGCCTCCTAGATGCTTTTCTTCGAACAGGTCGATAGCGTTAATGAGGATGAGCTTCAAACGATTTAAGTCATCTGAAACTGATGGAATATTTTCGGCGTTACTACAGAAAGAGGCAGACTATCTGGCGCCTCGTCTGGCCAAAATTTTCACATCGTGGCTAGGACTTGCATGTACACCGAATGCCTGGCAGGAGGCAAGGGTGGTGTTTATACCCAAGCTCAGCAAGGCAAGTTGTGACACCAAAGGCCTACAGACCCATAAGCCTTACGTCCTTTGTACTCAAAACCATGGAACGTATTGTGGACACCATGATAAAGAGTATAACATCCAGCGAAATGCTTAAATACAAACAGCATGCCTATGTCAAGGGAAGGTCGGACTGCCCTGCACGAGGTTGTGCATAAAATAGAAGAATTCTTCGATGCCGAAACGTACACCCTGGCGGTTTGCATTGACATCGAGGGGGTTTTTAATAATGTGCGGGCAGACCCACTGATCCAATTTTTAGACCAGTACCGGGTGGACCCGGTCCTTAGAGACTGGATAAACCATATGCTAAGGAACAGGTGGATAAATTATGTGTCCCATGGCATAAATACAAGGGAAAAAGTGGCACAGGGAACACCACAGGGGGCATTTTATCGCCACTCCTATGTGTGACCACCATAAATGACCTATTACATTGTCTTAGCACAGGCGGAGCGATGAGGACCACGCCCACTAGGACCCTGGAGACTATTCTAGATATATGACCCATTGACATACAGATTAAATGTGAGGCAGCCACTGCGGCCATGAGACTTAAGGCGATGGGAGAATGGATTGAGGATGGGAGCAGCTCGTACCTTCGCGGTATAATCGAGGCGACGATAGGAAACCTGGAAGGAAGGGAAGAGGTTTCCGATCGGATACCTGAAATGAACCTTGAAGTCGAGAGGGAGGCACTGCTGCCATCGGCACAGTCTTGGATTGACGGAACCCTAGTATTGCCATCTGGAAGATCATGTTACACGGATAGATCAAAGCTAGAGGACAGAGTGGGCCTGTTTTACATTGAAAACCCGGGGACTGAGATCTGGTTTAGACTGCCTGACCATAATACGGCCCTGCAGGCGGAGATCCGCGCGATCACGGAATGCGTGAAGTGGTGTGAATATCTTTACCGACAGTAAAATTGCCATAAGGGCAAAAACAACCAGGACGGTAAGGTCACGAACAGTCTTGCAGTGTAAGAAGGAGATTAACGCCTTCTCTGAGGATGGCAAAATCCGCATCGTTTGGGTGCTGGGCCATAACGGAGCACCGGGAAATGAAAGGGCAGACGATATGGCGGTGAAGGTCAGAGGACTGCCCTCAATAAACTTGGTTAACCCGAAGCCTTTCGGGTCGACGCAGTCCGAGTTAAGGGAGTGGGCGACGAATGCGCATGCAACATTGTGGAACAGCGAAACGGTCGGTAGGACATCGAAAATCCTATGGGGGTCCAGTTCGTTAGAAGACGAGGCTATTACTGAAAGGAAGCAAGAAGGAGGTCAGTATAGCTATTGGTATAATAACGGGTCACATAGGACTACGAACTCACTTATATAAAATCGGTTCGGCAAGTGATAGCATGTGTAAGGCATGCGGGGAAGATGATTAGACGTTGGAGCATTTCCTTTGTCATTGCCCGGCTTTCGCATCCAACAGACACCGGCACTAGGTGGAGACACAATATCAGACATGAACCAACATAGGGGAGTGGTATTGAAAAAATTGAGGATATTGGAAGTAGCACGGAATTCCTAACATAAAAATTTCTTTTTAGAGGTTACTTTATAGTTTTTAGAGCGCACAACAATCCGATTACTATCTTAGGTGTATATCCATAGTGGCATGGGGCGGATTAATATCTGCACCTTCGTTTCAACCTAACCTAACCTACAATTTCTGTTTGTTTCTCTTTCGAGACGAGCTCAATGATCTGAGATTTTCTTTGCAAATGGAAAGGAAAGCCAGAGATAGCGACACACACCAACGACTATGTGACGCGTGACGTAATTTGGTTACAAATACTAATCAGTCATACTAAGTGTGTAGGCTTCAAGGGCCATATGTTGGTATGTTGTACTTGTATCGAATTTATTGCGAAAACGCCTCTATGATACAAGTACCACATTAACCACGCTCTACAACCCTGTCTATTACCTGCACTTCTCCCAATGCATGTATTTTTGTGTAATGGCAAATTTCCTGTTTGCACAAATTACATTACTCCCATGGTATACACATGATTCTGTCCATCTGTTGGAAGTTGAATTGATGGCTTCAAACGAAAAACAACGGCAGCGGCTCTCGCTGCTGCCGCTGTGCCCATGCTCGAATCCCGGCAGTGCTCTGCTCAATCTTCTCTTTTTCAACTTTATTTTCGCCTGTTAGGGCGAAAATCAATAAATTTTGTTATTTTTGTTTGTTTCTTTTTCGAGACGAGCTTAATGATCGGATATTTTCTTTGCAAATGTAAAAGGAAAACCAGAGATTGGAACACACAACCTACTTTGGGAGATGTTTCGCAATTTGGCTGCAATTACTCATCAGCTTCAAGGGCGTACGTTGGTAAGTTGAACTTGTACCGAATTTATTGTGTAAACGCCTCTATGATGCAAATACCACATTAACCCCACTCGGCAACTCTGTCTATTAGCTGTATTTCTCCCAATGCATGCGAGAGACTTTATAGCTGTCTAGCGTTCGAAGCCATCAATAGAACTTTTAACGGATGCAGAGAATGATGTGCATACACTGGGAGTAGTGTAATTAGTGTGTGTCTCTGGCTTTCCTTTTCCATTTGCAAAAAATCCGCGATCATTGAGCACGTCTCGAAAAAGAAATAAACAAAAGTTGCAAAATTTTATGATCTTCGCCCTAATAGACGGCACCAACTTGAAAATGAGAACATTCTGCAGAACCCGGCCGGGATTCGAAACTGGCCATCAAATTCAACCCAAAAAGACGCAAAGAATCATCTGCATGCCATTTGAGTAGTATAATTTGTGCAGACAGAAAATTTCCCATTACACAAAAACAGATGCATTGGGAGAAGTACAGATAATAGACAGGGTTGTCGAGCGTGATTAATGTGGTATTTGTATCATAGAGGCGTTTTCGCAATAAATTCAGAACAAGTACAACATACCAACGTACGACCCTTGAATCCTTCGCATCAAATATGGTTGATAAGCGATTGTAACCAAATTACAAAACGTGTCCCACAGATATTGTTGTTGTTGTGTTCTATCTTTCGTCTGCTTGATTCTGTAGAGTGGCAAGATTCAGGAACTCTGCGACTAAGATATGGTGCGTCCACAGGGTTCTGGGTCTGGCTGGGCAGTTAAGCAGGTGAAGTGTATGATGTGGTCCCTGGTTACAATCGGGGCATATATGGGAAGCGGTCGTTCTCCAAGGACTACATTCACCCGGTAGCCAATTGCCGCATCCGCTACCGTGTCCGCATGAATGTGGTTTATACCTGCTTGATATGCCGCTTGATCTAGGGGTTCTCTCTTGTAGCGCTGAACCTCACGCTCTAGATCATGTAGATCTACCTTAAGGCTTCTGGGCGGTGGATATCTATCCACAAGATGATGATTTGGATGGTCTCTGCGATAACAGCCCAAAAGATATTGCTAAGACAGCATGAAATTATGTCTTCGCACTGGTAGGGTCTGTGTCTCCTGATGGAGGTGGTCCACATGAGAACTGAGGAGACAGCCCGTCGCAGTTCGAAGGGCGGCATTCTGACAGATCTGAATATTATTCCACTGCGTGTCACAAAATTGACGAGACCACACTGGCGCTGCATAACTTACCACAGACTGGCCAATTGCTTTGTACGTGGTTAACGAGGTTTCTTTGTCTGCACCCCAAGTGCTGCCAGCAAGTGACTTGAGGACCTTGTTTCTACTTTTGACTTTATCGCAAATTGCTGTGGCATGTGGGGAGAATGTGGTAAGAGCTGTCAAATGTGACGCCAAGTATTTTGGGACACTTGATGGTCGGAAGAATTTCTCCATCGACCATTACAGTCAGCTCGGTATTCACCTCACGCGTATTTGTGGTGAACAAGATTTGGTGACACGTATCTTCAGATTTCTTGCAGCGAAATATGAGGTAAGTTCGTTGAAGTAGACATTCAACCTATCGCAGATGTCATCAATGGATGGGGGCCTGATGTCATGATCGTATAATAGTTCGTATTTTATACGGGAGATAGGTAGAGGTTAAACCCCGCCTTGCGGAACTCCCTGTTTCACTCTAAGGTGCTTCGACTTCTTATCCCTAAATTCCACAAATTACTGTCGACCACACAAATAATTCGCGACCAGCGTTTCAGTCCTGACTGGAGGGACGTGTTGGCGATGTCCTCAAATAGTTTGGCAAGGCTGACCGTATCGAATGCATTCGACAAGTCCTGTGCCACGAGGACCGTCCTATCACATGGCCTGGACTGATTAAAGCCACGCAAATGTGTGCGGTGATGGCACGCAAAGCAGTTGTTGTGCTATGCAGTATTCGAAATCCATGTTGATGCTCGGCGAATGAAATTCTCCTACGAGGCTCGGGGGGCTCCCGTCTACTGGGATTCGAGAGTGACTTAACAGTAGACCACAGCTTGCCTAGACCGGTGCCAAAGTTACATTGTTCCAAGTATTCCAGCCACAAATTCCGCCTATGTTTGTTGACTTCCCTGTTTATTTCCCGATTCAACTCGCTGATTCTGGTGTCCATACAACGAATCCCATTACGCTCGTTTGCGAGTACTACTGCCTGCGCCAGCCCAAACGGCCTTCTTGTGATTGATAAACGTCCGGCGCTCAGAGGTTATGCAGTCAGTGGTCAGTCGTTGGTGAGGATTATGGGGAGGTGGTCATGTTCCCAAAGAGATGACGGCTTGCCAGGATGCGTCACTCAGGATATCGGGGGAAGCAATGGAAATGTCTGGCGAGCTGCTGCACCTCCTCGTAATCCAAGTGGGGGCATCCTCATTTACTACACAAAACGTGGAGCCTTCAATATGCACTGCCAAAGCTATGCCACGCTGGTCGTCACCCAGGGGAGAAAGCCATGAAATGTGATGCGCATTAAAGTCCCCTAGAACCAAACGATTATGGCCAAATAGTAACCCACTTATGTCGGGGTTGTAAGCTTGGTCACTAATTGGAATACAGCCACCAACCGGCGGTATGTACACATTGTATACCTCTATCTCGGTAGTACCGATATTGCTCGGAATGGGGTATCACGAAGGCCAATCTACCACCTCTATTCCTTGATCCTTACGTAGTTCAGTTGCAAAAATTATACACTTCCCGGCACTGAACTGGTAATATTAGGGCTGGAATACTCTGGCACTCCAGGATGTGCCTGTCCCATGACAAAAAAAGACGAACTCGTATACTGAGGCAGCCCTTGCCGATAAAGGATTCAATCGGGTCAATCCGGCAGACGGTTTTTCTGCCGTGGGTTGGTGTGAGTTACAGTCTATGGCTTTGGTTTTCCATTTGCAAAGAAAATCACCGATCATTGAGCTCGTCTCGAAAGAGAAACAAACAAAAATTGTAAAATTTAATAATCTTCGCCCTAACAGGCAAAACCAACTTAAAAATGAGAAAATTCTGCAGAGCCCGACCGAGAATCAAACCTGGACACATGAAGCAACAGCGAGAGCTGCTGCCATTGGCTCGCGTGCGAAGCCATCAATATATCTCCCAACAGATGGTCAGAATCATGTGAATACCATGGGAGTAGTGTAAAATGTGCAGACAGAAATTTTGACATTACACAAAAACAAATGCATTGGGAGAAGTACAGCTTATAGACAGGGTTGTCGAGCGTGGCTAATGTATTATAGAGGCGTTTTCGCAATAAAATCGGTACAAGTACAATATACCCCCATACGGCCCCTGAAGCCTTCATACCTAATATGGCTGATGAGTAATTGGTACCAAATCACAAAACGTGTCCATTGTGGTTGGTGTTTGTTGCGATATCTGGCTTAATTTTCCATTTGCAAAGAAATTTTCCGTTTATTGAGCTCTTCTCGAAAGAAAACAAACAAAAATTGTAAAATTTAGTTATATTCGCCCTAATAGACAAAAGAAAACATAAAAATGTAAAAATTTGGTAGACCCCGGCCGGGTTTCGAACCTGGGCACACGAAGCAACAGCGAGAGCCCTTGCAGTTGTCTCGCGTTCGAAGCCATCAATACAACATCAAAAAGAGGCACAGAATCATGTGCATACGATGGGAGTAGTGTAATTTGTGTAGACGGAAAATTTTGCCATTACGCAAAAACACATCCATTGGGAGATGTACAGCTAATAGACAGTGTTGTCGACCGGGGTTAATGTCATATATGTGTCATATAGGCGTTTTCACAATAAATCAGAACAAATGCAACATACTTACGTACGGCCCTCGAAAGCTTCACACCTAATATGCCTGATGAGTAATTGCAACCAACTTACGAAACGCCATAGTGTGTTGCAATCTCTGGCCTTCCTTTTCAATTTGCAAAGAAAATCTCCAATCATTGAGCTCGTCTTGAAAGAGAAACAAACAAAGACATTTAGAATTGTTTGTCGGCGTTTTAATGTAGGTAATTTTATTAGGTTTAATCTGAATTTGTATGACGGTGGCATACCCCCTGAGGCAAAATAAAAAAAAAATGTTTTGGATCATACTTAATCGTATTTGAATAAATGGAAAAAGCTGGATCTCATATAATTTCCAAAGTTGAACGTACAAATGAAATATATAATTGTTTCATTATTAACGGATCAGAAAATTCATAACTCAACGCTCGATATATAATAGGCTTCTGTAGGCTTTATTCCTAATTTGGGAAATATGTTTCCTAAAATGTAATGGATGGTCCAACAGGATCCCCAAGTAATGAATAGAATACACTATACAATCATTCAAATAACTATACAATCATTCAAATAATAACTTAATCATTCTTCACTATCCGAAAGAAAAACATATGTTTACATTTCAATGTGTTAAATTCGAACAAGTTAATAGTAGTCGTATTCTTTATTTAATTCATTTAATAATTTATAAACTACGTTGCGTTGCAATGGACGGAAATTAAGTTTTAGAATAAAAATAAGAATAGCATATTTATATTTCTTATTACATTGGCCAAGGGCCGTTAGTCTGCTGTTCAAATATTATAATTTTTTGATAGATTTTTAAGGTTTAGAAATTTAACTCTTTCAGCAATTGTGTATTTTACACATTGACCATCGAGGATTTGTGTTCTCAGGAAAACGGATTTCATTCGGTTTTATCATGCTGCTTCTGGCCTTGAAGATCCACGTAATTTAACATAAGTTAATTTATGGAGATTTCGATTCTGAAGAAAAAATGTTACACTAATATTGCACAACATTTTTCGAATATCGCCCCAACCCTCCAATAGTGTTACACTTTTTGCATTTTCAATCGAACATGTTCATATGTCCATATGTTGCCATTTCGAACAAATAATACGGTAGAAATCGCATGCTCGTCTTCGTGTTCACTTTTCCATTATTATGTATTAATTTTTTGTCGCTTTTTTCCAAACATTCAACAGAGTTTTATCTTCTTCTTATGTTTAAACAAAATTTGCTAAATGATAGCAGCTGATTTAAAGTGCGACATTCTCCATCGTCGACTTGGCACGGTGTAAGAAATGCAACATTTTGCCACTCTCTGTAGGGGTGGACAAACGAACACAACATTTCGATTCCAGTGCAACATGTCGAAAAAATGCTACACTTTCTTGCACAATTGAAATCAAACGAAAACAACATTTCGATTTCAGTATAACATGTCGTAAAAATGCTACACTTTTTTTCACAATCGAAATCATCATTAGTTTCATGGACAAAATAGTTGACGCCGAAGAGTAAGTTTTGCAAGTTTATGTGCAAGCCTTTCTTCGTTGTATTCAAACATGGCTCGTTCCATATTCAACATTTCTTCCAAATTTGAAAACCCCATACTATGGATCCATATGGTTGAATTCTTCTTTGTCTCTCCTAATCCATATTTTTGGATTGCTCTACAAACTGCAAGAAAAAGTTTCCACTTCGTGGTACATTCTGGTACATGCCGCTTACATAGAAAGTTTTACAATGCTGAGTTAATGCTGTTTTTGGCCGCTGGATTTCTGGTTTTGTTATGCATTGTGAAACAAAGTTTTGGTGTCAGAGTCATTTCTAGATAGCAGTATTTTGAAGTGACAGTAATTCATTCGTCCTTATAGAACCATTTTTAGCTTTTTGAAATATTTCCTCCTATTCTAAAAATCATTATTTGGAACATGGTTTCTAATTTATTTATCATCCGTTGCAATACGTTTACATAGTTTGCCAATATAATAATATCGTCCGCACAGAGCAAAAGACGTTTTTTCCAGCGCCAAGTCATTTAAATAAAACGCAAGTAAAAGTGGTGAAAGGAGACAACTTTGTTTTACACCCGTATTGGTACAAAAATCACACGAGAGCCCCTCTCCTGTACATACTTCGAAATCAGTATTTTCATAAACTTTTTCAATAAATTTTACCATCTTTGATGATACGCCAATGCTATGTAGCTTATAAATCATCGTCTTTTGTGATATCCTATCGAAAGCAACTCTAAAATCAAAGAAAAATTAATATGTTTTCTTGTTTTTGACCAAGTTCAAGTGGATAATTGAGGATAATGAAAAAATTATGTCTGACGTGGAATAGTTTTTGTGAAAACTAGCTTTGTATTCGTAAAGTTTCCTTTTTTCAGTCCGTCGTGTTAGTCGCTCTGTAATTACTCATATCGTAATCTTTTGTAGGCATTGTGAACTGGATAAAAAATTCTTTTGTGGAACAATGAATCAAGTTCACCTTAGTCAAAAATCACATTGCAGAACTTGGTTCTTTCGCATAGTGTATGTCTGGGGTTAGCTGCGGCTGATTAAGCAACTGTTGAAATGCGATTTAAATTCTGCGGTTGAATTTAAATCCACCAATCTTTTGAGTCTTTAAGGTTGTCTATTTCATCTAGTTGAATATGATATTGTTATTTTGAAGATCTGCATATTTGCATATTCGGTTGCTCACTAAATATCGATTTTTGCTTTTAATAGTAACTTTACGTTTAAAATAGATCAGATTTTTAACAACTTAGTATTGTTACAAGTTGTTAAAAGTCTGCCTTCTCATTGAAAGATTTGAAAAATTTAACATCATCTGCATACACTAAATGTAAGGCATTGAAATATTACATTTTACATGTCATTTACAAACAATATTATAAAGCTGGTCCAAGATGGTTTCCTTGAGGGAGACCAGATGTTACATTTTATTTTCCCCATTTTGAGCTCTGCTCATAAGGTAGGATTCTATCCAATTCAAGAATGTTATAGGAATTATCTTGTTTGAACCGTTAAGTGGAGCGGATGTATTGTAATTTCACTCCGCAAGAATTTTCCTGTAACTCGTAATAGGTCATTATTTGTGGAAGAACAATTTAAGTCACTCAAGGATATCTGCGATAGAGGTATGCATTCGGGGGTTGATGATCTGCGTCTGTTTCCAGTGGAGCGGCAGATCTAGAGCCCGGGAGTAGGCTTAGAATGGACTCCAAAGACCCAACAGCTGCGCTGTTGGTATCAGGCCAAAGACTACCCAAAGACTACACGTCTATCTTCGGAAACTGCACCGCAGTCAGCCAAAAGGCTGCGGTCACCTGGAGGGTATCCCATGCCTAAAAGAACAAAGGCGAACAACAGTATGATGGGAAGTTGTCGACAAGGGAGAAGAACAGGGCTGCATACATAGGAATAATTGGAGTGGGATAGTCAATGGACTGTCATCAGTATACTCCGATGTCCTTGCAGAATTTCCTGGCTCTCCTCCAGTTTGTGACGATGCAGGCTGGTATCGAGGCCGATACAGACAAATTGCCTTCGGCGATCAATGCTCAATTGAAATATATCGTTGTGCGCTAAAAAAGATTGGTGAGTTCTGGCCAGATGCAGCATTAGATTTAGTCAAAAAGGAGGATTCCCTCAGATCCTGAAGCGATACTTGGAAAACTAAGGGAATGTTATCCCAATCTTTCAACCACCGACTGGAAGATTGGATGAGGCTGATGGTGAACGGAGACATGCATAATCGTACTAAACTCGGTCTGTCTTGCAGACCTCAACCAGTCTGAAGGGGTTGTATCGTATGGATGCAACAAGTTGAAACTGAAGGTGTATAGAAGCGGTGGGGTTGGGAAATCAGGAGACGACTCTGCAGTTGTTGCTGAACACTTGCCTGAGGAACTATCGACCACATCGCGGAAGCCTGGCGAATTGCAGTAGACTGAAAATCCCCCTGCCACAATCGAGGCAGGAAGAAATGGCATTGAAACGGGACCCGACAAGCCCTGTGTGGGTGAGTCACAAAGTTGGACTGGGCTCAAATTGCGCGCCAGCGGGGAAGCACAGAACTCAAATCTTGTGAGGATGAACTCCTGGTGAAGTCAGAAGACGAGGCTAACACAACAGTGGTGGAAGTTCGGATTCCTGACTATGGTTCGATTTCTACAGATAAATCTCCACCATTGTAAGGCCGCGGCACTGAAAATCCTCCTGATGGCTGGTGGATTTGACGTGATTCTTATCCATGGGTGTGGAGGAATGGTACGTGGACTAAGAATTCCGGGATTTAAACTTCTCAAGGGTACGGTGAATGGGAGACACAGAGCCTGTATTCTTGCAAAAGGTAGAGTAAAAGTTTTTCATCTTCCGTCGCCAAGCACTGAAGATTTAGTAGTAGCCAGCCTTGAAAAAAACAAGTCTCATTACTGGCTGGCTTCCCCATAAATGGCACACCATTCAGATATGCCACGTTAAGCTGGTTGAAGCCGCTTCTGTAGGGAAGAAAAGCCTCATTGTTGGAAGTGATGCTAATGCACATCACTAGATTTGGCGAAGTTCGAATGTCAACGAAAGCGATGAGCTGCTTATTGAATATATTAAAATACCTGAGTGTTTTGCTGAACAGGAAATTTAACTTCAAATTCAACATTTTGAAAAGGGCAAGAAAGGCCACTCTTGCCCTATACACCTGCGAGAAAGCCATTGGCAAAAGTTGGGAGTTTAGACCGCGTGTCACGCATTGGGTATATACTGCAGTTGTCGGACCTATTATGCTATATGGTGTTGTGGTCTGGTGGACGGCGCTTCAAAAATCCACCTACTGCTCAATACTTAACCGGATCCAAAGGATGGCTTGTTTGTGCATCACAGCCACACTGAAGACGAACCCGTCTGATGCACTGAATTTAATGCAACATCTTATGCCTCTGGACATTTTGGTTACCCAAATTGCAGTGACCACTGCCGTGAGGTTGAGGGAGCTTTCGCATTGGTCATATGGCGGCTACGGACACTGTGTTATCCTTAAAACAATATCCGATGTTCCAGGCAGTGTGGATTACACCCTACCTGAGCCGCTTTTTAATAAAAATTACTGTACCACTATTCCTAATAGAACCGATTTGATCTACGATATCGCTGGTAATAGAAGTTACATAGACTTCTATCCGGATGGTTCCTAACTAAACGACCAGATGGTCTTTGGAGTGTACTCTAAAGATCCAGTACTGGTCATATCGAAAAGGTTACCCAACCACTGCAGTGTGTATCATGCAGAGATCCTTGCACTTAAGGAATTGGTGGAATTGAATAGTATTTCTGAACACAAAAACCGCCCTCGACTGTCGCAGATCACTCAACGAGATGGCTGAACAGTTCAAAATTCACCTGTTCTGGGTGGCGGTGTTGTCGACCGGGGTTAATGTCATATATGTGTCATATAGGCGTTTTCACAATAAATCAGAACAAATGCAACATACCAACGTACGGCCCTCGAAAGCTTCACACCTAATATGCCTGATGAGTAATTGCAACCAACTTACGAAACGCCATAGTGTGTTGCAATCTCTGGCCTTCCTTTTCAATTTGCAAAGAAAATCTCCAATCATTGAGCTCGTCTTGAAAGAGAAACAAACAAAGACATTTAGAATTGTTTGTCGGCGTTTTAATGTAGGTAATTTTATTAGGTTTAATCTGAATTTGTATGACGGTGGCATACCCCCTGAGGCAAAATAAAAAAAAAATGTTTTGGATCATACTTAATCGTATTTGAATAAATGGAAAAAGCTGGATCTCATATAATTTCCAAAGTTGAACGTACAAATGAAATATATAATTGTTTCATTATTAACGGATCAGAAAATTCATAACTCAACGCTCGATATATAATAGGCTTCTGTAGGCTTTATTCCTAATTTGGGAAATATGTTTCCTAAAATGTAATGGATGGTCCAACAGGATCCCCAAGTAATGAATAGAATACACTATACAATCATTCAAATAACTATACAATCATTCAAATAATAACTTAATCATTCTTCACTATCCGAAAGAAAAACATATGTTTACATTTCAATGTGTTAAATTCGAACAAGTTAATAGTAGTCGTATTCTTTATTTAATTCATTTAATAATTTATAAACTACGTTGCGTTGCAATGGACGGAAATTAAGTTTTAGAATAAAAATAAGAATAGCATATTTATATTTCTTATTACATTGGCCAAGGGCCGTTAGTCTGCTGTTCAAATATTATAATTTTTTGATAGATTTTTAAGGTTTAGAAATTTAACTCTTTCAGCAATTGTGTATTTTACACATTGACCATCGAGGATTTGTGTTCTCAGGAAAACGGATTTCATTCGGTTTTATCATGCTGCTTCTGGCCTTGAAGATCCACGTAATTTAACATAAGTTAATTTATGGAGATTTCGATTCTGAAGAAAAAATGTTACACTAATATTGCACAACATTTTTCGAATATCGCCCCAACCCTCCAATAGTGTTACACTTTTTGCATTTTCAATCGAACATGTTCATATGTCCATATGTTGCCATTTCGAACAAATAATACGGTAGAAATCGCATGCTCGTCTTCGTGTTCACTTTTCCATTATTATGTATTAATTTTTTGTCGCTTTTTTCCAAACATTCAACAGAGTTTTATCTTCTTCTTATGTTTAAACAAAATTTGCTAAATGATAGCAGCTGATTTAAAGTGCGACATTCTCCATCGTCGACTTGGCACGGTGTAAGAAATGCAACATTTTGCCACTCTCTGTAGGGGTGGACAAACGAACACAACATTTCGATTCCAGTGCAACATGTCGAAAAAATGCTACACTTTCTTGCACAATTGAAATCAAACGAAAACAACATTTCGATTTCAGTATAACATGTCGTAAAAATGCTACACTTTTTTTCACAATCGAAATCATCATTAGTTTCATGGACAAAATAGTTGACGCCGAAGAGTAAGTTTTGCAAGTTTATGTGCAAGCCTTTCTTCGTTGTATTCAAACATGGCTCGTTCCATATTCAACATTTCTTCCAAATTTGAAAACCCCATACTATGGATCCATATGGTTGAATTCTTCTTTGTCTCTCCTAATCCATATTTTTGGATTGCTCTACAAACTGCAAGAAAAAGTTTCCACTTCGTGGTACATTCTGGTACATGCCGCTTACATAGAAAGTTTTACAATGCTGAGTTAATGCTGTTTTTGGCCGCTGGATTTCTGGTTTTGTTATGCATTGTGAAACAAAGTTTTGGTGTCAGAGTCATTTCTAGATAGCAGTATTTTGAAGTGACAGTAATTCATTCGTCCTTATAGAACCATTTTTAGCTTTTTGAAATATTTCCTCCTATTCTAAAAATCATTATTTGGAACATGGTTTCTAATTTATTTATCATCCGTTGCAATACGTTTACATAGTTTGCCAATATAATAATATCGTCCGCACAGAGCAAAAGACGTTTTTTCCAGCGCCAAGTCATTTAAATAAAACGCAAGTAAAAGTGGTGAAAGGAGACAACTTTGTTTTACACCTGTATTGGTACAAAAATCACACGAGAGCCCCTCTCCTGTACATACTTCGAAATCAGTATTTTCATAAACTTTTTCAATAAATTTTACCATCTTTGATGATACGCCAATGCTATGTAGCTTATAAATCATCGTCTTTTGTGATATCCTATCGAAAGCAACTCTAAAATCAAAGAAAAATTAATGTTTTCTTGTTTTTGACCAAGTTCAAGTGGATAATTGAGGATAATGAAAAAATTATGTCTGACGTGGAATAGTTTTTGTGAAAACTTGCTTTGTATTCGTAAAGTTTCCTTTTTTCAGTCCGTCGTGTTAGTCGCTCTGTAATTACTCATATCGTAATCTTTTGTAGGCATTGTGAACTGGATAAAAAATTCTTTTGTGGAACAATGAATCAAGTTCACCTTAGTCAAAAATCACATTGCAGAACTTGGTTCTTTCGCATAGTGTATGTCTGGGGTTAGCTGCGGCTGATTAAGCAACTGTTGAAATGCGATTTAAATTCTGCGGTTGAATTTAAATCCACCAATCTTTTGAGTCTTTAAGGTTGTCTATTTCATCTAGTTGAATATGATATTGTTATTTTGAAGATCTGCATATTTGCATATTCGGTTGCTCACTAAATATCGATTTTTGCTTTTAATAGTAACTTTACGTTTAAAATAGATCAGATTTTTAACAACTTAGTATTGTTACAAGTTGTTAAAAGTCTGCCTTCTCATTGAAAGATTTGAAAAATTTAACATCATCTGCATACACTAAATGTAAGGCATTGAAATATTACATTTTACATGTCATTTACAAACAATATTATAAAGCTGGTCCAAGATGGTTTCCTTGAGGGAGACCAGATGTTACATTTTATTTTCCCCATTTTGAGCTCTGCTCATAAGGTAGGATTCTATCCAATTCAAGAATGTTATAGGAATTATCTTGTTTGAACCGTTAAGTGGAGCGGATGTATTGTAATTTCACTCCGCAAGAATTTTCCTGTAACTCGTAATAGGTCATTATTTGTGGAAGAACAATTTAAGTCACTCAAGGATATCTGCGATAGAGGTATGCATTCGGGGGTTGATGATCTGCGTCTGTTTCCAGTGGAGCGGCAGATCTAGAGCCCGGGAGTAGGCTTAGAATGGACTCCAAAGACCCAACAGCTGCGCTGTTGGTATCAGGCCAAAGACTACCCAAAGACTACACGTCTATCTTCGGAAACTGCACCGCAGTCAGCCAAAAGGCTGCGGTCACCTGGAGGGTATCCCATGCCTAAAAGAACAAAGGCGAACAACAGTAAGATGGGAAGTTGTCGACAAGGGAGAAGAACAGGGCTGCATACATAGGAATAATTGGAGTGGGATAGTCAATGGACTGTCATCAGTATACTCCGATGTCCTTGCAGAATTTCCTGGCTCTCCTCCAGTTTGTGACGATGCAGGCTGGTATCGAGGCCGATACAGACAAATTGCCTTCGGCGATCAATGCTCAATTGAAATATATCGTTGTGCGCTAAAAAAGATTGGTGAGTTCTGGCCAGATGCAGCATTAGATTTAGTCAAAAAGGAGGATTCCCTCAGATCCTGAAGCGATACTTGGAAAACTAAGGGAATGTTATCCCAATCTTTCAACCACCGACTGGAAGATTGGATGAGGCTGATGGTGAACGGAGACATGCATAATCGTACTAAACTCGGTCTGTCTTGCAGACCTCAACCAGTCTGAAGGGGTTGTATCGTATGGATGCAACAAGTTGAAACTGAAGGTGTATAGAAGCGGTGGGGTTGGGAAATCAGGAGACGACTCTGCAGTTGTTGCTGAACACTTGCCTGAGGAACTATCGACCACATCGCGGAAGCCTGGCGAATTGCAGTAGACTGAAAATCCCCCTGCCACAATCGAGGCAGGAAGAAATGGCATTGAAACGGGACCCGACAAGCCCTGTGTGGGTGAGTCACAAAGTTGGACTGGGCTCAAATTGCGCGCCAGCGGGGAAGCACAGAACTCAAATCTTGTGAGGATGAACTCCTGGTGAAGTCAGAAGACGAGGCTAACACAACAGTGGTGGAAGTTCGGATTCCTGACTATGGTTCGATTTCTACAGATAAATCTCCACCATTGTAAGGCCGCGGCACTGAAAATCCTCCTGATGGCTGGTGGATTTGACGTGATTCTTATCCATGGGTGTGGAGGAATGGTACGTGGACTAAGAATTCCGGGATTTAAACTTCTTAAGGGTACGGTGAATGGGAGACACAGAGCCTGTATTCTTGCAAAAGGTAGAGTAAAAGTTTTTCATCTTCCGTCGCCAAGCACTGAAGATTTAGTAGTAGCCAGCCTTGAAAAAAACAAGTCTCATTACTGGCTGGCTTCCCCATAAATGGCACACCATTCAGATATGCCACGTTAAGCTGGTTGAAGCCGCTTCTGTAGGGAAGAAAAGCCTCATTGTTGGAAGTGATGCTAATGCACATCACTAGATTTGGCGAAGTTCGAATGTCAACGAAAGCGATGAGCTGCTTATTGAATATATTAAAATACCTGAGTGTTTTGCTGAACAGGAAATTTAACTTCAAATTCAACATTTTGGAAAGGGCAAGAAAGGCCACTCTTGCCCTATACACCTGCGAGAAAGCCATTGGCAAAAGTTGGGAGTTTAGACCGCGTGTCACGCATTGGGTATATACTGCAGTTGTCGGACCTATTATGCTATATGGTGTTGTGGTCTGGTGGACGGCGCTTCAAAAATCCACCTACTGCTCAATACTTAACCGGATCCAAAGGATGGCTTGTTTGTGCATCACAGCCACACTGAAGACGAACCCGTCTGATGCACTGAATTTAATGCAACATCTTATGCCTCTGGACATTTTGGTTACCCAAATTGCAGTGACCACTGCCGTGAGGTTGAGGGAGCTTTCGCATTGGTCATATGGCGGCTACGGACACTGTGTTATCCTTAAAACAATATCCGATGTTCCAGGCAGTGTGGATTACACCCTACCTGAGCCGCTTTTTAATAAAAATTGTACCACTATTCCTAATAGAACCGATTTGATCTACGATATCGCTGGTAATAGAAGTTACATAGACTTCTATCCGGATGGTTCCTAACTAAACGACCAGATGGTCTTTGGAGTGTACTCTAAAGATCCAGTACTGGTCATATCGAAAAGGTTACCCAACCACTGCAGTGTGTATCATGCAGAGATCCTTGCACTTAAGGAATTGGTGGAATTGAATAGTATTTCTGAACACAAAAACCGCCCTCGACTGTCGCAGATCACTCAACGAGATGGCTGAACAGTTCAAAATTCACCTGTTCTGGGTGGCGGGCCACAAAGATAGCCCAGGGAAATCTAGAGCAGACGAGCTTGCGAGACTAGGAACTACCTACACACTCAGGATTCACTGAATAAGGTTAAGCCAAGCGATCAGCCGATATACTTTTTTTTAATATTTGGCAGTACTTGGCATTGAGGATGTCAACTTGTTCTCTTTTTACATTCATTCTTTGTTTACGTTTTCTCCTATATGATGACATTTTCAATCGTCAGATTTGACATCCTTAATGATGTTTATGGGGCCTATCCACTTTGTGTTTTGCATGTGACCTAACCTTCTATTAGTGAATCCTGCTACACACTCTAGGGACACTGGAATCTGTGGGTATGCCTCCAGCGGCATGCAAGCTAAATTTTCAGGACCAGGCCCGAAGGGCAACAAATAATAGATGGTCATTCCAAAACTATGTGGCCTCGCCTAGACTTGAAGAGGTCTACCGCTTTGCTGTGATTGGCTAGAATAGACGACTCAATCATTGTGTCCGTCATGACAGGTCAGTCTAACCGGAAAACATGGTGACAGACTGAAGGTTGCCGGCAACGACTTTTGCAGAAGCTGAAGGGATATCGAGGAAGAAGCGATTATAGAACACTTTCTGTATGTGTGTCCTGCACTAGCAGTTAGAAGGAGTTCGTTTTAAGGTTCTCATTTCTTTGAGAACCTGTCTGATTTAGTGGATGTGAACATTCGCAAGTTACTGGGCTTTTTAAAACTATCTGGATGGTTCAACGGTTACCTAACCTGATAGACTGGTTCCCAGGCTTAGGCAGATATACTCTGCTTGTATCAGAATGTCATATATACTTGTGGGATGGAGGGACAGGAAGGTCATTTTCATTCCGAAAGCAGGAAAACCTCACCAAACGAAGGCGAAAGATTTTCGTCCTATTAGACTGTCATCTTTTATGCTGAAGACTCTTGAGAGGTTGATAGAAACATATCTTACGGAAATGACCTCTAGAGATCACCTGTCGCGGTAGCAGCATGCATATAGTAAAGGGAAAGCCACTGAAAGAGCCCTTCAATACCTAGTCGGCTACATAGAGGGTTCTCTCTCTCGCTGTGAAGGACAATGGTAGCATTTCTTGATTCTTGCATCAACTCTATCGTAAGAAAGTTCATTAATAACTTACTTACTAAAAGAGGCATTACGGCAGACTTGGGATCTAAAAATATGGGTCAGTAGAGGAACACCTCAAGGATGTGTACTGTCTCCTCTACTTTTTGAAATAGCGATTAACAATATATAATTGTCTCTGGAAGAAAAAGGCGTAAAGGTGGTCGCGTACGCTAATGACGTTGCAATTGCGGTTAGGGAAAAGTTTCCCAGCACTCTAAGATATATACTTCAGGAAGCTCTACGTGCAACAGCAAAGTGGGCTACTGAAAGTGGTCTAGGTATAAATATGTGCAAGATAGACGTAGTTTAGCAGAAAATACAAATTGCCTACAGTGGAACCTGTCTGAAGGTTGCCAGTAACGACTTTTACAGAAGCTAAAGGGACATAGAAACCATATGTGTGTGTGTCCCGCACTAGCAGTTAGAAGGAGTTCCACTTTAGGTTCTCATTTCTCTGGGGATATTTTGGATATTAGGAATTCCGTGCTACTTACAAAATCCTTAAATGTTTTTAATACCAATCCCCTAAGTTGGTTCATGTCTGGTATTGTGTCTCCACCTGAGTGCCGTTATCTGTTTGACGCGAAAGCTGGGCAATTACAAAGGAAATGTTCCAACGTCTCATCATCTTCCACACATGCCCTACACATGCTATAACTTGCCTCACCGATTTTACATAAATAAGCTCGTAGTCCTATGTGTCCCGTTATGATACCAATAGATATACTGACTTACTTCTTACTTCCTTTCAGTAATAGCCTCGTCTTCTCACGATCTGGATCACCCTATAGGATTTTCGGCGTCCTACCGACCGTTTCGCTGTTCCCAATGTTACACGCGCATTCGTCGCTCACTCCCTTAACACGGACTGCGTCGACCCGAAAGGATTCGGGTTAACCAAGCTTACTGACGGCAGTCCTCTTGCCTTCCCCGCCAAATCGTTTGCCCTTTCATTACACCATACTCCGTTATGGCCCAAACCACTGAAGCGTGAGTAAGTATTGGTCTAATCACGCTCCTGCAGAGCCAATGGGCTATCCTCGGATTCAGGCCCCATTTCGAGCCTACGGCCCGTCTACATAGTGCCCAACATATGTGAGCCTTCTTAGTACGCTCCTGAATGTGACAGTTCCAACGCAATTTCCTGTCCAAAATCACTTCTAAGTGTTTGACCTTGTCAGATATCGAAATCGTCTTGTTGAGAAAACTTGCCCACTTTCGTCTTCCTAGTGAACAGGCATATTTCAGTCTTCTATTTGCTAACATTGAGACCTCTGGGTCTAGCCCAGTCATATGCCATATGCAAGACCCTCTCGGCACTTCTGCAAAGCTGGTTCGGACCCTTACCCCTTAGAAGTATTATAACATCATCTGCGTAGCAGACGGGTTTCAAATGCCTCCTCAGTCAGCATCCGTAATAGATCATTTGTGGTCATCACCATGTCCTCCGCTGTCTCTGCTCTCACTCCCATGTCGTCTACTAAAGTTTCGGTTTGAACATGGGGTTTTGAGAGAAACTTTTTATCTTGGCGGCATCATTAACGTCGCAGAAAAGCTTCCAGGAGGCACGTTTTGCTGCTCTGGTAATCTTGTATTTCTTGAGCGGTGTGTAATACACAACACAATAAACTTCCGCTTTTTACGACGTGCTCTGTTAAAAAGTCTGTGGACCTCTTTTCCAATATTGCGACTCTATATTGCCCAAATCTTCTTCTGAGTAAGAATTGCAAATTTTGCCCAAAGGAACAGGGGCAAACTTCTCACATATCAATGAGTGCAGTCCGATTCAAATTTAAGCTCAATGATAAGGGGCCTCCTTTTTACAGCCGAGTCCGACCGGCGTGCCGCTGTTCGAAACCTCTTTAGAGAGAAGTTTTACATGGCATAGTATCATTATTAGTACCTCGTTTCCTGTCTGTTTTGCTTTCCTCACCAGCCGTTGCAGCTCCGACGTGGGTTGCGGTCGGAGATTCGAAAAGCAGAGAGTAATGCCAAGTATTCTCCACCGTCTCCCTGTCTCACCACTGTTGCATCCGACGTCTTGGGAGTAGTTGAAAAAATCATCGTCTGCTCCCTATTCTTTAGACTGCATTGACTTTCCTGTCACTGCACTGCCTATCTTAGTGTTCCAAATCATATGTAAATGGGCCTCTTGGGAGTAGGTAATGGTACCATCATCGGCTTCCTGTTCGTTTGTTTGCATTGAGACTCCTGTCGCTGCGCTGCCTAATGTTTCAATATTAGGATCTTAACCTATCCCTGTATTCCGAATCTTGAAGTCGGCGAAGGGTCCGTCGTCGGGTTCCTGTTTGTTAGGCTGTGTTGGGTCTCCCGCCACTACACTGATATTTAGTATTATTATTATTTTAGTATTAGGATCTTGGTTTATCCTAGTCTTTCCAATATTGAGAGATGGCCCTGTTCGTTGGTCGGTATTGAGTCACCAGCCACTACACGGCCTGATGTCTCAAAATGAGCATTTCTGCCTATCCTAGTCTTCCCAATCTTAAAAAAGGACAGCTTTGCTTCCGTAGTGCGCCATGCCTTAAGTCATAGACAAATTTATCACGGAGACTAGATCAAAGCCAACCACAAGGAGAATTCCTTCCTCCTTCTCCTCCCTGTGGAATAAACCCCACTTCTCTGCGACCAAACCTTGGTTTTTCTTGCACAAGAATCCCAACGTGCCTTCCGTCGCAAATTTACTGCCCCATCCCTTGATGAAGACCGTAGCCTTCGTGAGCTGGGGGATATCCATCTTTCTCACCAGGTCAAGCTTTGCACCCTCCTAGGAAGCGGTAATACCTCTGATGAGCTATTTAACAGTATCAATACATTCCGCCGACGCAAAACGCAGCGTAAAGATGTCCTCTCTATACTCGCAGCTCATCATTTGTATGGGTGGACCCTCTACAGAGTTCCACACATGTTCGAAAATCCGCTCGTTATCCAAATCCTCCACTTGGGACCGATGATCTGTTGGAATTCTACCGGATGCACAGCCGATATGGATGGCTGCATAAGTCAGCTCATCTCTGTTGTGGTTCCTTGCCACTCTATCGTAATACTCCTCTGTCTCCTTCGTCGTGCACCAGATCGCTTTCTCGATCTGCTTGTGAGCTAAGCAAAGCCATCGCTCACTTATGCCGTCATCCCGATGACCTCATCTCTCGATTCGGCTGCGATGACTGTTTCATTGATGCGGCAATGAGATGGTTTTCTATAGTTTAAAAGAAAAGAAAATTAACATGAGCATTAAAAAAAAAAAAGAAAAAGGGAAAAAACGAGAAACATATCGATCCGGAGGAGGAGTACGAGAAAATTTATCTGTTTCTACAATCTCGGAAAAATATCTAAATTAATTGGACAGGCCGGCACAGGTTTGTACAATTCTTTTAATGATGATGGGAGTAATTTTTGCGAACATAATCATCTTAATTTAAATTCTGTATTAAATTCGCTAAATATAATCTTAATTAAACGTTTGGTATCAAGTATTTTAGCGATAAGTCTCATCAAGCTGAAAAACCAAAATCATGTGTTTAATTTTTATTAGCTAATGACTCGAAACAAAACTCGGCGAGTTTAAAGTAAATGTCTATTTTCCCATTTGCTTGTATTACCCCAGGATTCACTGAATAAGGTTAAGCCAAGCGATCAGCCGATATACTTTTTTTTAATATTTGGCAGTACTTGGCATTGAGGATGTCAACTTGTTCTCTTTTTACATTCATTCTTTGTTTACGTTTTCTCCTATATGATGACATTTTCAATCGTCAGATTTGACATCCTTAATGATGTTTATGGGGCCTATCCACTTTGTGTTTTGCATGTGACCTAACCTTCTATTAGTGAATCCTGCTACACACTCTAGGGACACTGGAATCTGTGGGTATGCCTCCAGCGGCATGCAAGCTAAATTTTCAGGACCAGGCCCGAAGGGCAACAAATAATAGATGGTCATTCCAAAACTATGTGGCCTCGCCTAGACTTGAAGAGGTCTACCGCTTTGCTGTGATTGGCTAGAATAGACGACTCAATCATTGTGTCCGTCATGACAGGTCAGTCTAACCGGAAAACATGGTGACAGACTGAAGGTTGCCGGCAACGACTTTTGCAGAAGCTGAAGGGATATCGAGGAAGAAGCGATTATAGAACACTTTCTGTATGTGTGTCCTGCACTAGCAGTTAGAAGGAGTTCGTTTTAAGGTTCTCATTTCTTTGAGAACCTGTCTGATTTAGTGGATGTGAACATTCGCAAGTTACTGGGCTTTTTAAAACTATCTGGATGGTTCAACGGTTACCTAACCTGATAGACTGGTTCCCAGGCTTAGGCAGATATACTCTGCTTGTATCAGAATGTCATATATACTTGTGGGATGGAGGGACAGGAAGGTCATTTTCATTCCGAAAGCAGGAAAACCTCACCAAACGAAGGCGAAAGATTTTCGTCCTATTAGACTGTCATCTTTTATGCTGAAGACTCTTGAGAGGTTGATAGAAACATATCTTACGGAAATGATCTCTAGAGATCACCTGTCGCGGTAGCAGCATGCATATAGTAAAGGGAAAGCCACTGAAAGAGCCCTTCAATACCTAGTCGGCTACATAGAGGGTTCTCTCTCTCGCTGTGAAGGACAATGGTAGCATTTCTTGATTCTTGCATCAACTCTATCGTAAGAAAGTTCATTAATAACTTACTTACTAAAAGAGGCATTACGGCAGACTTGGGATCTAAAAATATGGGTCAGTAGAGGAACACCTCAAGGATGTGTACTGTCTCCTCTACTTTTTGAAATAGCGATTAACAATATATAATTGTCTCTGGAAGAAAAAGGCATAAAGGTGGTCGCGTACGCTAATGACGTTGCAATTGCGGTTAGGGAAAAGTTTCCCAGCACTCTAAGATATATACTTCAGGAAGCTCTACGTGCAACAGCAAAGTGGGCTACTGAAAGTGGTCTAGGTATAAATATGTGCAAGATAGACGTAGTTTAGCAGAAAATACAAATTGCCTACAGTGGAACCTGTCTGAAGGTTGCCAGTAACGACTTTTACAGAAGCTAAAGGGACATAGAACACCATATGTGTGTGTGTCCCGCACTAGCAGTTAGAAGGAGTTCCACTTTAGGTTCTCATTTCTCTGAGGATATTTTGGATATTAGGAATTCCGTGCTACTTACAAAATCCTTAAATGTTTTTAATACCAATCCCCTAAGTTGGTTCATGTCTGGTATTGTGTCTCCACCTGAGTGCCGTTATCTGTTTGACGCGAAAGCTGGGCAATTACAAAGGAAATGTTCCAACGTCTCATCATCTTCCACACATGCCCTACACATGCTATAACTTGCCTCACCGATTTTACATAAATAAGCTCGTAGTCCTATGTGTCCCGTTATGATACCAATAGATATACTGACTTACTTCTTACTTCCTTTCAGTAATAGCCTCGACTTCTCACGATCTGGATCACCCTATAGGATTTTCGGCGTCCTACCGACCGTTTCGCTGTTCCCAATGTTACACGCGCATTCGTCGCTCACTCCCTTAACACGGACTGCGTCGACCCGAAAGGATTCGGGTTAACCAAGCTTACTGACGGCAGTCCTCTTGCCTTCCCCGCCAAATCGTTTGCCCTTTCATTACACCATACTCCGTTATGGCCCAAACCACTGAAGCGTGAGTAAGTATTGGTCTAATCACGCTCCTGCAGAGCCAATGGGCTATCCTCGGATTCAGGCCCCATTTCGAGCCTACGGCCCGTCTACATAGTGCCCAACATATGTGAGCCTTCTTAGTACGCTCCTGAATGTGACAGTTCCAACGCAATTTCCTGTCCAAAATCACTTCTAAGTGTTTGACCTTGTCAGATATCGAAATCGTCTTGTTGAGAAAACTTGCCCACTTTCGTCTTCCTAGTGAACAGGCATATTTCAGTCTTCTATTTGCTAACATTGAGACCTCTGGGTCTAGCCCAGTCATATGCCATATGCAAGACCCTCTCGGCACTTCTGCAAAGCTGGTTCGGACCCTTACCCCTTAGAAGTATTATAACATCATCTGCGTAGCAGACGGGTTTCAAATGCCTCCTCAGTCAGCATCCGTAATAGATCATTTGTGGTCATCACCATGTCCTCCGCTGTCTCTGCTCTCACTCCCATGTCGTCTACTAAAGTTTCGGTTTGAACATGGGGTTTTGAGAGAAACTTTTTATCTTGGCGGCATCATTAACGTCGCAGAAAAGCTTCCAGGAGGCACGTTTTGCTGCTCTGGTAATCTTGTATTTCTTGAGCGGTGTGTAATACACAACACAATAAACTTCCGCTTTTTACGACGTGCTCTGTTAAAAAGTCTGTGGACCTCTTTTCCAATATTGCGACTCTATATTGCCCAAATCTTCTTCTGAGTAAGAATTGCAAATTTTGCCCAAAGGAACAGGGGCAAACTTCTCACATATCAATGAGTGCAGTCCGATTCAAATTTAAGCTCAATGATAAGGGGCCTCCTTTTTACAGCCGAGTCCGACCGGCGTGCCGCTGTTCGAAACCTCTTTAGAGAGAAGTTTTACATGGCATAGTATCATTATTAGTACCTCGTTTCCTGTCTGTTTTGCTTTCCTCACCAGCCGTTGCAGCTCCGACGTGGGTTGCGGTCGGAGATTCGAAAAGCAGAGAGTAATGCCAAGTATTCTCCACCGTCTCCCTGTCTCACCACTGTTGCATCCGACGTCTTGGGAGTAGTTGAAAAAATCATCGTCTGCTCCCTATTCTTTAGACTGCATTGACTTTCCTGTCACTGCACTGCCTATCTTAGTGTTCCAAATCATATGTAAATGGGCCTCTTGGGAGTAGGTAATGGTACCATCATTGGCTTCCTGTTCGTTTGTTTGCATTGAGACTCCTGTCGCTGCGCTGCCTAATGTTTCAATATTAGGATCTTAACCTATCCCTGTATTCCGAATCTTGAAGTCGGCGAAGGGTCCGTCGTCGGGTTCCTGTTTGTTAGGCTGTGTTGGGTCTCCCGCCACTACACTGATATTTAGTATTATTATTATTTTAGTATTAGGATCTTGGTTTATCCTAGTCTTTCCAATATTGATACAAAAATATACACAAGAGAACGGACGTGTTTCAATTACCTCCTTGAAGTTTTAATAGAAACATCAGTTTAAACCCATTTCAATCTACCGACAACCAAAGATTGCCATAACAAATTCACTGTGATACCTAAAATAACAGAAAAACAGTCAAACACCGTCGATACAAATAAACAAAACAAAATAAAATAAACAAAACAACTTGTTTGCTACAAGTACATATACATCAAACTAGATAAATTTGAACATCTCTCTGTGCTCTTTATCTAAATTCTCGTGAGTGTCTGCGCTTGAAAATATAAAGAACCAATTAACATTCAGTGCAAATTCTTAAGTGACAACAAAACAAAAACAAAAAAAAAAAAAAAAAAAAAAAAAAAAAAAACACAAACCGAAAAAATAAATAAATATCTCTTAGCATGGCACACTCTGAGCAAGTACCAGTAATTGAAATAACAACAATAAACAGTGAAAACACGCTCACCACAGATAAGTTGGTTATGGCGCCAAAAAGGTGGAGAGAAGGCCGTGGATCTTACTCTGATGAGAACGTATGCAAAACTCCTCGCTTGTCTAATTATGACTCTCCTCAACGTATTGTTCAACTCATAGATAAACGGTTCGAGAAACAATCTGAGCTTATCAAAGCATTGATACTCGAGAGTGAATCTAGACTCTTAAGTGTTATAGATAAGAGCATGGATGAATTTAGAAAAGACATTGGTAAGCTATCAGAAAAGCTTTCTAATATAACCAATCGTGTTGAGAAAATTGAAACAGTGGCAGACAAAATTGAAAACATGAACCAGGATATAGGTGTATTAAAACATGAAATCGAAAAACTAAAAGTTCAACAACAAAAACACGAAAATTTACACGTTGCGAGTGACCTTCTGATAAACGGTATCCCTTATACAAATAACGAAAATCTATTTAAAATTTTTGACACTCTTTGCAACAATCTAAACATTGCTACTCCAACCATCAGAGCAATTTATCGAGTCTGCAATGTTAATAAAAATAGAGACACTCCAGAAACAATCATGGTGAATCTAACATCACCCTCTGATAAAAACTTTATTTTAAAAAATATATCGCAGTTCAAAAAAAGTCATAAAACTGCATTGCAACTACAACATGTGGGATATGATTCCGATAAACATATCTATGTAAACGAAAATCTTACCAGTTATAACTACAAAATACTTCAAAATGCACTTAAACTAAAACGGCAAAAATGCATCGAGTCAACATTTAGTCTCCGTGGCCTCGTATATGTCAAAAGAACAAAAGATGAGCCACCTATCATGGTTGATAGTACCAGCAAATTAATCAATCTTTTTCGCGGCGGTCCTGAACCAATCAACATGCCAGCAGAATATTCCAGCAATAATAATGATCAAAATTAAAATATTTCATGACTCAATATATAAATTATTCGAACTTTTTATTATTATTTACATAAATTGTTACTCACTGATTTCCTGCATAGAAAAAATAAATGTTACACCACTTACTTTAAGTAAATTTCACATTGTAGTCCTAAGTAACTATACAAACCTTTGTAGCATTACTTATTTTTCTTATAATATTAGATAGAGCAAAACAATGTTCCAAAGACAACTTAAAATGCATGATACGAATACTATCAAAACAAAAAACAGGCCTAAAACTGGTGCACATAAATGCCCAAAGTCTTAATAACAAAATGGATGAGTTTCGCGATACATTTATTAACTCCGACATCGACGCCATTTGTATATCTGAAACGTGGTTTCATCCTGAAATCGATAGCAGCATTTTTCATGTTACGGGATACAAACTGTTTAGAGCGGATCGTCATACTCATGGCGGCGGGGTAGCTATATATATCAATTTGGCATATAAAAGATGGAAACGTTATAGACTGCCTACACTGTATGACACGTTTAAATCCGCTAGAAGAGATGTGCTCAAAAAGACTAACGAGTCCAAAAAGCAGTACTATAAAAGGAAATTCGAAAATGCAATTGATAGTAAGCGAAAATGGAAAGAAATAAGGAACATCGGAATTGGATCGAAATCCAATACCAACACTGATTGTCTTTCTATCTCTGACCTAGATGAGATAAATGAAAACTTTTTGAAAATAAATACTGTGGACCCTGGCACAAACACTTATTCTAATATTTCTACAGCACAGATTGAAGACACATTCTCGTTTAGATGTGTTAGTCCCGAAGAAGTCTTACAAAGTTTTGCAACCATAAAGTCTGACGCAATGGGATTTGATGGCATACATCCTAGATTTGCCAAATTGGTACTGCCGAAAATACTTCCATTTGTTACACACATTTATAACAACATTCTTACAAAGTCAACGTTCCCAACAGACTGGAAATTGGCAAAAACTATACCGATACCCAAACAGAATTCAGAGTTCCGTCCGATTGCTATCCTGCCGTTTTTCTCTAAAGCTTTGGAACGTATTATAAATACTCAAATAGATGCCTTCCTGAGTTTCAGAGGTCTTTTGAATGATAGACAATCTGGTTTTCGAACAAAAAGAAACTGCTCTACTGTATTAATTGACGTTGTGGAAGAATTGAGACAAAATATGGATAATAATATGGTATCATTTCTGGTTTTACTGGACCACAGTAAAGCCTTTGACACAGTGAACCATGATATTCTTATCTCGAAGCTTGACAGACTTTTCTTTTTCTCCAAACCGGCCTGTAAACTGATTTCATCATACATTACCGGACGCCGTCAATCCGTCAATGTCGGTGATACAACATCTGCGGCACTTGATGTACCTAGAGGTGTTCCGCAGGGCTCTATCCTTGGTCCCTTACTTTTTTCTGTATACATAAATGATCTACCTGATATTCCAATGCATTGTAATGTGCAAATGTACGCTGACGATGTTCAGCTTTTCTCCAGCGCTAAACCAAATTGCGTACAATCATGTATAAATAATATTAATTGCGATCTGAATGAAATCCAGAACTGGGCGAGTAAAAATAGTCTCTGTCTAAATCCGTCAAAAACTAAACTGATGAAAATTTTAAAACGATCAACCACCCAGATTCCTCCTGTAAGAGCTACTTTGAACAACTCGGTAATAGAAACTGTTGATACATCCTGCAACCTTGGTGTAATATTCAATTCCAAACTGACTTGGACTAATCATATAAACAAAGCTGTTGGTAAAGTTCAAGGAATGCTGCGAAGTTTGTGGTCTGTGCGGACTTCTACACCTTTTCAAGTACGTATGCTTTTAGCGAAATCTTACCTTATACCTACTCTACTTTATGGATGTGAAATTTTCGCAAATTGTGATTCGAGAGACTTCAACAAACTAAAAGTAAGCTACAATAACATTGCTCGCTACATATTTAATAAGAAAAGGAGAGACCGAATTTCTCAATTCGCCCACAAAATATTCGACATTAGTTTCGAAAACCTCCTCAAAGCGAAATGCGTTATTTTACTGCAAAAAATAATCTATCTTAAGCAGCCAAAATATCTTTATGATCATCTCCATTTTGCTCGATCTGGCAGAGGACTAAAAATCATTCTACCACGCTTCCGAACCTCAAACTCTGAAAAACAATTTTTAATCAACAGTATTCGTCTTTGGAACAATTTGCCATCCAACATCCAAACCATAAGTAATGCTACTCTTTTCAAGAAAACAATCTTCAAACACTATATTTAAAGTATAATTCCTAAAAAAATTCTCTTATGATAAATTTTATAATATAATTACTTTTTTATTTATATTTTTCTTAACACATATTCGATGTAATCCATTCCTTAAACCGGCATCGTCACTTATAAGATTTTTATCTTGTGATGTCTGGTATCAATAAACAAACAAACAAACAAACAAACATTGAGAGATGGCCCTGTTCGTTGGTCGGTATTGAGTCACCAGCCACTACACGGCCTGATGTCTCAAAATGAGCATTTCTGCCTATCCTAGTCTTCCCAATCTTAAAAAAGGACAGCTTTGCTTCCGTAGTGCGCCATGCCTTAAGTCATAGACAAATTTATCACGGAGACTAGATCAAAGCCAACCACAAGGAGAATTCCTTCCTCCTTCTCCTCCCTGTGGAATAAACCCCACTTCTCTGCGACCAAACCTTGGTTTTTCTTGCACAAGAATCCCAACGTGCCTTCCGTCGCAAATTTACTGCCCCATCCCTTGATGAAGACCGTAGCCTTCGTGAGCTGGGGGATATCCATCTTTCTCACCAGGTCAAGCTTTGCACCCTCCTAGGAAGCGGTAATACCTCTGATGAGCTATTTAACAGTATCAATACATTCCGCCGACGCAAAACGCAGCGTAAAGATGTCCTCTCTATACTCGCAGCTCATCATTTGTATGGGTGGACCCTCTACAGAGTTCCACACATGTTCGAAAATCCGCTCGTTATCCAAATCCTCCACTTGGGACCGATGATCTGTTGGAATTCTACCGGATGCACAGCCGATATGGATGGCTGCATAAGTCAGCTCATCTCTGTTGTGGTTCCTTGCCACTCTATCGTAATACTCCTCTGTCTCCTTCGTCGTGCACCAGATCGCTTTCTCGATCTGCTTGTGAGCTAAGCAAAGCCATCGCTCACTTATGCCGTCATCCCGATGACCTCATCTCTCGATTCGGCTGCGATGACTGTTTCATTGATGCGGCAATGAGATGGTTTTCTATAGTTTAAAAGAAAAGAAAATTAACATGAGCATTAAAAAAAAAAAAGAAAAAGGGAAAAAACGAGAAACATATCGATCCGGAGGAGGAGTACGAGAAAATTTATCTGTTTCTACAATCTCGGAAAAATATCTAAATTAATTGGACAGGCCGGCACAGGTTTGTACAATTCTTTTAATGATGATGGGAGTAATTTTTGCGAACATAATCATCTTAATTTAAATTCTGTATTAAATTCGCTAAATATAATCTTAATTAAACGTTTGGTATCAAGTATTTTAGCGATAAGTCTCATCAAGCTGAAAAACCAAAATCATGTGTTTAATTTTTATTAGCTAATGACTCGAAACAAAACTCGGCGAGTTTAAAGTAAATGTCTATTTTCCCATTTGCTTGTATTACCCAGAAGGACTGCACCCATTCTATATATTGGCCAACATTGCCAGTAGTAAAACTACGTTGACGGAACATATTCTCTTCTATACAAGTCGAATTGCACACACGAAGGCGGACGAAGTACGAGATCAGAGGCAAAAACAATGTTGGTGCCACAATGGACTCTATGGAGCTAGAGACAGCGTGGTAATACTATATAATTGGATGATACCAATATATTTATATATATAGAGAAACCAATATTTACATCATTAACATTCCAGATCACGCCGATTTCACATTGCAAATGAAAATATATAAGACGTGTCTTGGATAGCGGTATGTTGGTTCTATGCGCCGTCGCAGCTGTTTAAAGGCAAACGTTGACGGAAAATCGCCAAATGAAACGCTATAACATTCCCTACATGGCGTCCATCAACACAATGGAACGCCATGACAGCCGATTCTGTGTACCAGATTGAACCGATGGAACCCTTCATCGGCCAGCAATGGGGAGTCGTATAGGCCGATATCCCTTCTCTCAGCAGACGATGTCATGAAAATTTTGCAAAATGAAACTCCCAATGCAAATTGGGTTCCGAGTTCCAACATTACGGGAAAGGAAAAACTTCAGCAGCATCTTCCAATTGTAGTTGAGCAAAAACGTAAAGCTACCACGCTGAAGAATAAAATTTGCCAAAAAAACATCAGCAAGGACAAGATGCATTCCAAAAGCAGATCAAATGTTTTCTTCTACGGCAGCAAAACAAATGTGAGAAACACACCATCTACATACTAGCAGCAAATAATAACAATAATAATAATAATAGTACCAACCAAAGAGGGTGAGAATAAGAAGACGAATAGTCCGGGCGAAATACGGGATGCCAAGAAGCCACTTTTAAATACCATACATGTAAAAATCATGTGTTTTCAACGTACGATATTTTCTTTTTCTTTCATTCCAACTTTCGGTCGAAAGTAGAATAAGAAGAAGAATATCGTTCAATCCATAGTAAATTTTCAAGGTTTTTAGTTATTTCAATTGTAACTACTTTTCCATGGTGAAGAATTTTTAACTACCCCAATAATAATGTACTTGCACTTATTGTACTTGAAGAAACATAGAAGCCTTTTGGACTCATTTATTTACGAAGAAACATAGAAGCCTTTTGGAATATTCAGTTTGTAATATTTTCTTGTCAGTTTAGAAAATTTTCATTCTCATTTTGAAACTTGAACATCTAAGTGGTGTTTTAATTATTTCGGAAAAATTTTGTGCACATTTTTCTTTTATTAATTTGAATATTGAACGGACTGTTTTGATTGAATTATTAAAAACGCGATTCATATTTTGCTGTCCAGATAATAAAATTCAAAAGAAGGCCAAAATTTCGCTATCCCTCATAAATTATTTTCTCACTAATTTTTCTTTACCCGTTTCAATTTTGTGGTAAGTTCAATTGACCATTAAGGATAAGACCCATATTTACACTGATCTTTTGATTTCGCAGGAATCCATTGATTTGGTCAATTTTAGTGGTCGAAAACCGCTACCCGGAGTTTTTACTCCGGGATTATTGCTTTTTTATATATTGCCGAAAAGGAATCTTAAATTTCACGCCAGACTAAACATTTATGGACCACATCTTTAATTAATTAAAATATTAGCCAGAATCTCGTTCTTATATATATCTGGATGGGTTCCAAGACATAAAATCTATCATGGATGTTTATCGCTAATATGACCTAAACACATTTTGGACAAAAATCGTATAAGTTCCCGTTTAAAACCATTGAGACGCTGTTTGCTGCCGTAAATCTGGCTTAGATTAAGCTTTAGTTAAATATAGTCATCATATTAAAAAAAATCCACTCTCAACAATTTTCCCCATATCTACATCATTTGAGCTATGCAAAACTGAAATATCACCTTTAATAGCAATTACTAAGAATTCGTATTTGGGACAATCCCGTCGTCGCAGGCCTGTGGACAGCGCTGGATATAAATGGTAAGTCCAAGTAATAACAACAGTAAAAGAATTATATTTCATTTTGCATTGGCTCAACCAAACCAACACATCATTTTCGTACATACTTTTGTTCATAGTTTATTTTCATCTTTATAAATAGATATTAAGATGTTTTAAACTTTTGTTTTTGATTATTCATGAAAGGTAAAGGGCGTTAGGTAGAGGATATATGGGCTAACGATGGAGTTCGTTAGTATTGGTTGGGAGGGTAGAGATCACCTGGCGGCAGATTGACATCTCATGCTGCATTTCTTATCATCATCGTCCTAAATTTCCTGTATATCTGCTATTTCCGTATCTTATTCCCTTCTATCTCTTTTTCTCTAAGAGCTACCTTTTATCTTTACTTTTATGGCAACGCATCCGAGCCTACTTCTGTTGAGGAAGAACCGCCCCAGGACTGAGCACGGCCGGCGTCAAGAAGGTAGCCATTCTCAGCGGAAGTAGGGCCCTTCGTGGTGGATCGTTACATAAATTAAATGGCGCCCAACGTGGGGCCCCTGGTGGATCGTTACATAAATTAAATGGCGCCCAACGTGGGGCCCAACTGGCCGTTTAAGGTTTTCCAGTAAAATGACATCTAAATACTGGCTCCACAAAACATTTCTATTTCCTATCCAGTTTTTCAGTATCTCTTTGGAATTTTCGTTTATTGCTCGTGTGATTAACATACCTTAGGGATACGTAAGACTTATTTCCTCAGAAACTTTATCGGTGTGACTGAAGATTGTGGATATACTCGATCTGCTTTCTTACGCAAAGGTGTGATTTCCATATTTTCCTAATTTTTCATTTCTTCTTTGTCTAAATCCCTTACCACTATTCTGTATCCTTTACTTTCCAACCTATTCGTTTTCTAAATTATTTTATCTTTGAACACTCTTGGTGTAGATTTAAAGAATTGGTTAGAATCGATTTTTTACTCCCGGTAGTGCCAAGGATTCCGTTTTTGAAATTAAAATCCTGGAGGAGTTTGTATTTTCTGTAGGATTATATACCCCTAGATTTGGTATTACCTTTGGATTTTCTCTTTGATGATGGATGATGAGTACATACGTGTTTTATCCTCTACCGAAACGTACCTTTACTGAGTAGCGATAATATTTATCATTGATATTTAGTATTTGGAGTTTGCGATAATTTTAGTTTTTTTTTATTATTACCTTATTATATCCAATTATAAAATAATTGTTCTATAAAAAAAAGAGTCTAACAACTGGGAAAATGCCCGTAACTCGAAGTTGTGACCGTAATATTGATGCGAGACAGCAACCTAATGAAAGTTTCGTGGTAGACGTGAGCGGTGAATCTACAGCGGAAAACAATCATCGATCAAGGTCTAGAGGGAGGAGACAGTCAAATCCTCAGGATATAGGGGATGGACCAAGAACTCCAAATCCGGATGATGAATTGACTGCAACAGACATCTGTGAAGTTCGGAAAGTTCCATCTGCTGGAATTGTGAACAGAGTGGACATTTGTATAAGGACTGTATGCGTGACAGGACAGTCTTTTGTTATGGGTGTGGTTTAAAAGGCGCTTATAAACCCACCTGTACGAGTTGCAACACTTCGGGAAACTTGAAGAAGGATGTCCCTCGCACGAAGAGAGGACATCCTGCTGTATAGATAAAGAACCCGCAAATTTAGAAGACAATAATTACCCAGATACGACAAATAACTCGGATTGGACATATATATCAACCGACGAGATAGTAGGAATAGGGAAGAGCGATAAAAGCATAGAGTTTGGGCGAAGATGCGGTTCTAAACGTAGTGCTAAACGAATGCGAGCATTTTGGACGAAATTAAAGGCATTTAGAAAATACCAGATATCATCGATTGTGACCCGAGAATTAGATACCAGGCCATATACACCCCTGACAATAGGTGGTAAACTGTACTTTGCGCTGTTAGATAGCGGCGCAAATAAAAGCGTTATAGGAGGTAAACTGGCGGAAATAGCCGAACTGATGCCTGGTTTCAATAAAAGTCGTGGAAACGTTAAGACAGCTAATGGTGACAGGCAAGAGGTCTCGGGTATAGTAAACTTGGAGTTTACATTTAAAGATCAAGACTCCTCTTTCGAGTTTTTGGTCGTAAAAACAATTAGACAGGACATTATATGTGGGGTTGATTTTTGGAAAAAGTATCAAATTGCGATTACATTTGATGAGCAGAGTGTTGTGGTTAGCTCTATTGATGCAGATTCCAATATGATTGAGCTATCGATAGATCAGAAACGGAAGCTGGATGCTATGGTAGAAATGTTTCCGAATTCTGAACGCGATGGATTGGGGTGTACGGATTTACTAAAACACTACATTGACACTGGTGACGCCAAGCCAATAAAGCAAAGACATTATCCCATTTCTCCTGCTAGGAAAAAGCTTATGTGTGCGGAAATTGACAGAATGCTATCTTTAGGGGTCATAGAAGAATGTCCTCAGTCCCCCTGGTCATCACCATGTGTTTTGATCGTTAAGCCAGAGAAAGTTCGTTTCTGTGTGGACAGCCGGAAACTGAACTCCGTGACGATTAAGGACTCTTACCCCATTCCGAATATCGAGGGAATTTTATCGAGGCTGGACTTTAAAGATGCCTACTGGCAAATAAGGTTGGATGAAACCTCAAAACCCAAGACAGCATTCGTGGTTCCGAATCGACCCCTTTACCAGTTCACGAGAATGCCTTTCGGGCTTTGCAACGCGCCCCAGACGATGTGCCGTCTTATGGATCTGGTGATTCTATACGATATGAAGACCCATGTGTTTGTCTATTTAGATGATTTATTGATTGTATCACGTAACTTCGAAGAGCATTTAGAACATTTACAGAAAGTGGCCTTGCAGTTTCGTAGAACTGGCCTTACGATAAATGTGAAGAAGAGCTGTTTTGCAATCAAAAGTGTTAAATATTTGGGCTATATTGTGGGGGAAGGCTCGTTGAGCGTTGGTCAAGAAAGAGTCAGTGCTATTTCCGAGTTTCCAGCACCTACTTCAGTTCGGAAGCTACGACAGTTTTTAGGAATGATTGGGTGGTATAGAAGGTTTATATCCGATTTTTCTACCCACACATTCCCGCTTACTGAACTATTGTCTAAGAAAAAGTCTTTTAAGTGGACAAAAGAGGCCCAGGAGTCTTTTGAGCTGCTGAAATTCAAGCTATGTCAGGCCCCTGTTTTAGTGCATGCTGACTTTAACAAGCCTTTTATTTTACAATGTGATGCCAGTACGGTTGGGGTAGGAGCAGTTCTGGCTCAAGAGGATGAAGATGGCGTGGAAAGACCTATTGCGTTTATGTCGCAAAAATTGAACAAGGCGCAAAGAAATTATACCATCACCGAATTGGAATGTTTGGCGGTGGTACTAGCTATCAAAAGATTTCGCGCATATATCGAAGGACACGAGTTCAAGGTGGTGACCGACCACGCTAGCCTTAAATGGCTGATGCGCCAAAGTGATCTGTCGGGAAGATTAGCCAGATGGGCTTTGAAATTACAAAGTTTCGATTTCACTATCGAACATAGGCGTGGGAAGGAAAATGTGGTTCCGGATGCTCTTTCTCGAATCTATAAGTCGGAAGTTCAAGAAATTGAGGTGTTACCGATGATAGATCTAGATTCGGAAGAGTTTGTAGGAGACGAGTGTAAAAGATGGCGTGACATACTGATAACATCTGAATTTCCTGAATTTAGGATTGAGGGAAAATATATCTTTAAAAAAACTAAATTTATTTCTGACGACGAAAGTGAACAAGATTCATGGAAGTTATTGGTGCCAACTGGTATGAGGAATGAAGTTATATACATATGCGGCTCATAATACACCAAATTTTTCACATTGTGGTATCGCTAAAACTGTTGAACTTCTAAGAAGACATTTCTTTTGGCCAAAGTTAGTTACGGACGTGAAAAGATATATTGGAAATTGTGAGGTGTGTAAAACGACTAAGGTACCGACCTCGACGTTGAAGCCGCCTATGGGACAATTAGTGCTTACCGAGAGACCATTCCAACGACTGTATGTAGACTTGATTGGACCATTAAATTTATAGGAATTCTAGTAGTCTTAGATCACTTTTCTAAGTTTGTTTTTTTGAAGCCGTTGAAGAAGTTAGATTCCAGGCCGATTGTTTCGTACTTGAAGGACGAAATTTTTATTTGTTATGGTGTGCCGGAATTTTTGGTTTCAGATAATGGGACACAATTCAGGAGCAATGACTTTAAGGAATTTTTGACGGACTTAGGAGTCAAACACCAAACCACTTCACTCTACAGTCCACAGTCAAATGCGAGCGAAAGGGTAAATAGATCCGTCAATGCTGCGTTGAGAGCATACGTTAAGGACGACCACAAGAATTGGGATAAATTTTTGCCTAGTCTAAACTGTGCATTGAGAAACACTGTCCATCAGACCACAGAACGATCGCCGTATGAAGTCCTATTTGGTCAGAATATGATCACTCACGGAAAGGATTTTGAGTTATTGCGTAGACTTAGGATGTTAGAGGGTCAGTTCAACAAAGAGAGATTCAGTTCAACAAAAATTAAAAGCTGCATATGAAAAGAATGAGAAATCGTACAATAGGAATAGCAAGCCAAGACATTTTGATGTAGGCCAACAAGTAATACGTAGGAATTTCACACAAAGTTCGAAGGTGAATAAGTACAGTGCAAAGTTAGCTCCAGTTGGAGTAAGATCGGAGGTGGTACGTAAGGTGGGAAATGTGAGTTACGAGTTAAAGGATTTGGAAGGAGGAAAGCTAGGGATATATCATTTAAAGGATTTATGGTCTTAGTTTATTATTATTATTATTATTGTTATTATTATTGTTATTATTATTATTATTATTATTATTATTATTATTTTTTTTTTTTGTAAGCATGGTGTGATTTGTAACTGCTTTTCCATGGTGAAGAATTTTTAACTACCCCAATAATAATGTACTTGCACTTATTGTACTTGAAGAAACATAGAAGCCTTTTGGACTCATTTATTTACGAAGAAACCTAGAAGCCTTTTGGAATATTCAGTTTGTAATATTTTCTTGTCAGTTTAGAAAATTTTCATTCTCATTTTGAAGCTTGAACATCTAAGTTGTGTTTTAATTATTTCGGAAAAATTTTGTGCACATTTTTTTTTATTAATTTGAATATTGAACGGACTGTTTTGATTGAATTATTAAATAAATTATTTTCTCGCTAATTTTTCTTTAACCGTTTCAATTTTGTGGTAAGTTCAATTGACCATTAAGGATAAGACCCATATTTACACTGATCTTTTGATTTCGCAGGAATCCATTGATTTGGTCAATTTTAGTGGTCGAAAACCGCTACCCGGAGTTTTTACTCCGGGATTATTGCTTTTTTATATATTGCCGAAAAGGAATCTTAAATTTCACGCCAGACTAAACATTTATGGACCACATCTTTAATTAATTAAAATATTAGCCAGAATCTCGTTCTTATATATATCTGGATGGGTTCCAAGACATAAAATCTATCATGGATGTTTATCGCTAATATGACCTAAACACATTTTGGACAAAAATCGTATAAGTTCCCGTTTAAAACCATTGAGACGCTGTTTGCTGCCGTAAATCTGGCTTAGATTAAGCTTTAGTTAAATATAGTCATCATTTAAAAAAAAAAATCCACTCTCAACAATTTTCCCCATATCTACATCATTTGAGCTATGCAAAACTGAAATATCACCTTTAATAGCAATTACTAAGAATTCGTATTTGGGACAATCCCGTCGTCGCAGGCCTGTGGACAGCGCTGGATATAAATGGTAAGTCCAAGTAATAACAACAGTAAAAGAATTATATTTCATTTTGCATTGGCTCAACCAAACCAACACATCATTTTCGTACATACTTTTGTTCATAGTTTTTCTTTATAATTAACTCATCGTGAAATTTACATATTTTATTTTCCTCATCTTTCTTTATCTATATGTCCAAGATACATTTTTTTTACTTTTATTCGTAATTTGTAAAATATTATTAACTTTTTATTGCAATTTTCACTAAACTTTTTAACTTGGCGATATTTATTTTCACCTTTATAAATAGATATTAAGATGTTTTAAACTTTTGTTTTTGATTATTCATGAAAGGTAAAGGGCGTTAGGTAGAGGATATATGGGCTAACGATGGAGTTCGTTAGTATTGGTTGGGAGGGTAGAGATCACCTGGCGGCAGATTGACATCTCATGCTGCATTTCTTATCATCATCGTCCTAAATTTCTTGTATATCTGCTATTTCCGTATCTTATTCTCTTCTATCTCTTTTTCTCTAAGAGCTACCTTTTATCTTTACTTTTATGGCAACGCATTCGAGCCTACTTCTGTTGAGGAAGAACCGCCCCAGGACTGAGCACGGCCGGCGTCATTAAGGTAGCCATTCTCAGCGGAAGTAGGGCCCTTCGTGGTGGATCGTTACACAATATTTCGCTATTAGTGCTCAATTTTACCTGCGGCAATTTTCCCTTTGCAGGCAAAGGATAAATGTGCAACGGGACATTCTCCACAAACTGATAATTAAATTGTTAGTGTGAATAGGGACGAACGATTAAATAGGCCAGAGAACTTCAAACCCCCTATCCATCATGCAGTGTATATAAGGTCGGCTTGGCAGTGTTTTTTCAGCCGGACTATCATCGAATAGTCATCTCAAAGTACAATTGAGTGTTTTGACTAAAAAGAATTCCAATTCTTACTATAAACCTGGAGACAAATTGGCGCATGGCATAGATGGTGGACAAATTTGTGCTGGTGATGTCCAGGGAAAAAGAGATACATGTCAGATAAGGGAAAAGTAAACTCTTGTTTCATCCTATTCTATTTAACTTACACTTCTAGGGTGATTCTGGTGGACCCTAACTGATGTATGTTGCCAAACATAATACCTACGTGCCCTTCATTGTGGCCCTTACGTCATTCGGAGAAGGCTGTGCCACAGGAGTGCACAGCATTTATGTATGGTGGTTGAAAAGCGTACACGTTTGGTCAGCTTTAAGAGGGCTATGTCATGGTAACAAAGTAAAATTAGTTGAAATGCATACTTTTACTCTACGTACCAACTTTCTGTCAACGAGACGACAATGAAAGCTTCTAGCAACCGGCAAGGATAATCGAGAGATCGGTTTTTGGGAGCTACATCACGTTAAAGTTGATTTCGACCGTACTTGGCACAATTGCTGGAATTCGTAACAGAATAACACTTAGCCAAATCGGATCGGTTTATACGGTAGGTATATCAGTTTATAGACCGATTTCAACTATGCTTGGCGCAGTTATTGAAAATCGTAAAACAAAACCAAAATTTTAGACAAATCGGATAACAATTACGGCTTCAAATTTGAGTGTTTTATATTTTGAAAAAAACTACGCTTCAAAAATCGCCCTCAAATACGTTGATTCAGTCGTTTACAAGAAGAGGGATACCTTTTATATTTCGGGATAAGAGAAAAAAAACAAATATTAATCATCGAAATCACTTAAATGTTTTTCAAAATATTCTCCAATAAGATCAATACACTTTTGCGTGCGTTTGAACCAATTGTAAAAGCACTTTTGCCACTCTGATTGATATATCTCCAAAACATGCATTCGGAACGCATAAACCGCTTCTTCATGTATCGAAAAACGTCGACTTCCCATTTTATTTTACACGTACGGGAATTAAAAGAAGTCATTCGGTGCCAAGTCAGGACTATACGGCGGATGGCTTATCAATTCGATTTTTGAGTGCTCAAAAATGTAGTTGTTTGAGCCGATGTTTAAGTGCTCGCATTGTCGTGGTGAAGAGTGATCCGTCTTCGGCAGTTGGTTTTCCTGATTTCTTGGTAGACAACTGGCAAACAAATGGTTGTGTTCCATTCAGAACTGACTGTTCTGTGTTGTTCTAGTGGTACAATTGCGAAATGTCCAGTTTTTCCGAAAACCAGGCGATCATTTGCTTGGAAGTGCTTCATGCTTCGACGACCGAACAAATTTACTGAACGAATGTAAACGCGAAGAAAACTACAACAAAATGTTGTATCCTGTATGCAACTGTGGCAGTTTTACGATATTTTTAAGAAAAAACACAAAATTTCTCTTCTTCTTCTCACCCTCTTTGATGTTAATGTAGGTGCGTGTGTGTTTCAGGTGGCTACACGAAAGGACTCTGCTTGTCGTTCAGCAACAGAGCTAATACGTATGGAGTTAGCAGTACAGAGTAGGCAGCATAGGCCAGGCACAACAGAGTAAGCAGCACAGCGAAGGCAGCACAGCGAAGGCAGCACAGCGAAGGCAGCACAGCGAAGGCAGCACAGAATGCGAACGGAATAGGGAGCAGAAGAGTATACATACACTCATGCGTATATATGCGATCATGAGAGAAGAGAATTAGCGCGTGTTTTTTCTATTTGTACCATCAAGTTCCAATAGGCAGCAGCCCTTCTAGTTTGTTTATGTTTTTTCCATTTCGCGATGTTTTTATACCCTCCACCATAAGATGGGGGGTATACTAATTTCGTCATTCTGTTTGTAACTACTCGAAATATTCGTCTGAGACCCCATAAAGTATATATATTCTTGATCGTCGTGACATTTTATGTCGATCTAGCCATGTCCGTCCGTCTGTCCGTCCGTCTGTCTGTCTGTCTGTCGAAAGCACGCTAACTTCCGAAGGAGTAAAGCTAGCCGCTTGAAATTTTGCACAAATACTTCTTATTAGTGTAGGTCGGTTGGTATTGTAAATGGGCCATATCGGTCCATGTTTTGATATAGCTGCCATATAAACCGATCTTGGGTCTTGACTTCTTGAGCCTCTAGAGGGCGCAATTCTTATCCGATTGGAATGAAATTTTGCACGACGTGTTTTGCTATGATATTAAACAACTTTGCCAAGTATAGTTGAAATCGGTCCATAACCTGATATAGCTGCCATATAAACCGATCTTGGGTCTTGACTTCTTGAGCCTCTAGCGTGCGCAATTCTTATCCGATTGGAATGAAATTTTGCACGACGTGTTTTGCTATGATATCCAACAACTGAGCCAAATATAGTTCAAATCGGTTCATAACCTGATATAGCTGCCATATAAACCGGTCTTGGGTCTTGACTTCTTGAGCCTCTAGAGTGCGCAATTCTTATCCGATTGAAATGAAATTTTGCACGACGTGTTTTGTTGTTATATCCAACAATTGTGCCAAGTATGGTTCAAATCGGTCTATAACCTGATATAGCTGCCATATAAACCGATCTTGGGTCTTGACTTCTTGAGCCTCTAGAGGGCGCAATTCTTATCCGATTGGAATGGAATTTCGCACGACGTGTTTTGTTATGATACCCAACAACTGTGCCAAGTATGGTTGAAATCGGTTCATAACCTGATATAGCTGCCATATAAACCGATCTTGGGTCTTGACTTCTTGAGCCTCTAGAGGGCACAATTCTTATCCGGTTTGAATGAATTTTTGCACGAAGTATTTCGTTATGATATCCAACAACTGTGCCAAGTATGGTTGAAATCGGTCCTCATGGGCTTCTAGAGGGCTCAATTTCTATCCGATTTGGCTGGAATTTCGCAAGACATTTTTTATTGTTACTTTCAACAACTATGTCAAATAAAGTTCAAGTCGGTTCATAACCCGATATAGCTGCCATATAAACCGATCTGGGATCTTGACTTCTTGAGCCTCTAGAGGTCGCAATTATTATCCGATTTGCCTGAAATTTTGTACGACGGATTCTCTCATGACCATTAATATACGTGTTTATTATGGTCTGAATCGGTCTATAGGCCGATACAGCTCCCATATAAATCGATCTCTCTATTTTACTTCTTGAGCCCACAAAGGGCGCAATTCTTATTCGAATTGGCTGACATTTTACACAGGTCTCCAACACATAATTTAATTGTGGTCCAAACCGGACCATATCTTGATATCGCTCTAACAGCAGAGCAAATCTTTTCTCACATCCTTTTTTTTGCCTAAGAAGAGATGCCGGGAAAGGAACTCGACAAATGCGATCCATGGTGGAGGGTATATAAGATTCGGCCCGGCCGAACTTAGCACGCTTTTACTTGTTTTCGTATTCTTCTCGTAATACAATTGCTTTGGTTGATACTTTTATTTTTCTGCTTCGTTATTTATGTTTGTTAGATAATTACAAATCGCATAAAATACAGATAGAATCGTTGAACAATGTAGAAATTATAAAATTATGGGGAGGCGTGCAATAAGTAAATTATAGTGCAAATTTTAGAATTAGTATTGTTAGGTGCAAGTGCAATATTTTAAAATTTTAATAATTTTGACAAAACCCCTAAATACGCAAATGATTGAATATTTATCTTGGTGCAAAGAAAAAAAGGCGTGTATGAGAGTAGGTCAAGGGTAAGGGTCTGTGCAATAAGACAATTGTTGTAATCTCTGTGCAATATTTCAAAAATTCAAACCAAATCTAAGCGTAAATGGTTCATATCGAATGTATGAATTGGGCGTACATGAGAATGGGGTATGTGCAATAAAATCAAAGCAAAGTTGTGATTTCAGTGCAATATTTTTAAATCGTCAAGAAATTTCGTTAACATTGTTATTACATACCTGCATGAATGAAGTGTACATGAGTAATATTAAGAACGTTACCCCCAGTGCAATGTTTATAGTTCCAACAAACCTCAAACGCAAATGATTAAATATCCAAAGCAATTGAATGAATTTGGCATACATGCGAGTGGGTTAACAATTAGTGTATGTGCAATAACATTGAACCTGCGATATGGTTCCTGTGCAATATTTAAATTTCTTTAACAAGTGGTCAAAGATTTAAATTGATCGAATGAATTGAGCATACATGAGAGTCGATCAACAAATAGGAAGTGTGCAATAATGCAAACAGCGTCCGGATTTCTGTGCAATAATTTCACACTATATTATCCACGAATTGTTGCGTAGCCGTTGCGCAATTGGCGACGATAGAAAGCGTAGTGGTTTCTGAACTGTGCAATATTTAAGCAACCGCAAATACAAACATATTAATTAATACCTGGGATATGTTCACACATGGGATATGTGCAATAATTTATAAAACTGCGCAATATTTCACAAAAATGTGTAATATTTAATAAAAATTGGCGAATCTTTCATATAAACTGCGCAATAATTTGTAAAAATTATTTCACAGTCCTTACAAAATATTTGTAAACACTGTGAAATAATTGTCAAAAAACAACATTTTGCCAAAACTCGAGAAATAATTCTTACCGGTGCAATAAATGTCAATAAAATTATTAATTAACAAGTGCAATAATTTTACCTCCTGCTGCGGCAATTTATAATAGTTAAGATTTCAATAAAATTTAACACTTTGTTTTAAATTTGGTTGGCTTTTAACTTTTTATGAGTGGTTTCTGCCTTTTTTTTGTTTGCGGTTTGCTCTAATTTCACTTGACTTTTCCTTTCAACAATTATTTTAAATCTTTTGACTTTTTGTTTATTTTACAACTTGTGAATATCGATTTACGCACATATTTTCTTTATTTATAATAAAGTTTCGCACATTTGTCTTTTTATTACTACCTCTTACTTGCACACTTCCTTCCACAAGGCTCCACATCAATTTAACTCTAAATAAAATTCTTCTTCTTCTCAGTGAAGGCTGTCTGTCTGAGTACCTTTTTTCTCTTGCACTTTGCCAGTACTTTTTTCCCTTGCACTTTCCCAGGTCTATGTATTACAGAATTTTTTTTTCTTTCGTTTACTTTAAAGGCAAATTATGTATTAGTTTTTTTTGGATTTTGATCCGTTATATGGACTTCGATTTTAACGGGATTTATGCCAGAGAGAAAATAAATTAATTAACATGAAATTTTAACGCAATTTCCAGAGACTTGTGAAAAACTCGATGTTTTAAATAACCTTGTTTTTAGAATGCACTTTTTACGGTGTCCAAAACACGAGGACAGACAGAAGCAAAACCTTTTTTTGCACTTTTTACACAATTTACTCTTACAATAGACTATTCCATCTTATTATATAGATGAAAGCACTTACATACGCACTTTTTGAAAGCGAAATAGAGAAGGACAGACAATTTTCTGGGTATAACAAATTTTATTGATCACTTTTTAAGAGATTTTACATATCATTTGCCATATATTCACACCGCATTTAAAAATGCGTTTTCACGTGCAATTTGTATTTTAACTATGCATTTTTTAATACTTTTGCATCTCTTCTTTTTGTCATTTAGCCCTTTATAAATGTGTATGTATGTTGCTTTTTTCGTTTTTTCTTCTTTTAGAGAAATCAAGTGGTTTCACTTACTGAAACGATGGCACACAACTAAGTATATAAGACGATGCAAATGGGATTTACCTCAAACGATGGTTGTTTCAGTGGACGGCTTCGATGGACCATGAACAAGATTGGGGGGATTCCAGTCAGACATTGAGTAGGGATTGAGTGATCGTTTGATGTTAATGTATGAGAACAGAGCAAGAGAGACGTCACAGGTGGAATTCCCTTGGTGGATGCTGAGTGGACTGTAATTTTTTATGCGGTTTTACAAATCTTATTATTCCTCATACAACGAGGAGTAATAAATTAGAGGAGGAGAAACAAACCCAAAAGAAAAGAAGTAGAATAAGAACGCAATGGTAAGTTTCAGGTTATGGGATGTACAAAGGTTTTATTATGAGAAAAGAAGTTTGTGCTCACCTTGCTGCGGTTGTAGAGGAGGCAGCCACTGCGGCCATGAGACTTAAGGCGATGGGAGAATGGATTGAGGCGACAATAGGAAACCTGGAAGGAAGGGAAGAGGTTTCCGATTGGATGATGAGATGAACCTTGAAGTCGAGTGCGAGACACTGCCGCCTTCGGCACAGTCTTGGATTGACGGAACCCTAGTATTGTCATCTAGAACATCATGTCACACGGATGGATCAAAGCTAGAGGACAGAGTGGGCCTGGGGGTTTACATTGAGAACCCAGGGACTGAAATCTGTTTTAGACTGCGTTACCATAATACGGTCCTGCAGGCGGAGATCCGAGCGAACACGGAATGTGTGAAGTGGTGTGGTGCTAACGCGGGGACGACGAGTGTAAACATCGTTACAGACAGTAAAATTGCCGTAAGGGCAAGAACAACCAGGACGGTAATGCCACAGTCTTGCAGTGTTAGAAGGAGATTAACGCCTTCTCTGAGGATGGCAAAATCCGCATCGTTTGGTTGCCGGGCCATAACGGAGTGAGGGCAGACGATTTGGCGGTGAAGGTCAGAGGACTGCTGTCAATAAACTTGGTTAACCCGAAGCCTTTCGGGTTGATGCAGTCAGAGTTAAGGGAGTGGACGACGAATGCGCATGCAACATTGTTGAACAGCGAAACGGCCGGTAGGACGGCGAAAATCCTATGGTGGATCCAGATCGTGAGAAGTCGAGGCTATTATTCAAAGAAAGTAAGAAAGAGGTCATTGGAGCTATTGGTATCATAACGGGACACATAGGACTACGAGCTCACTTATGTAAAATCGGTGCGGCAAGTGATAGCTTGAGTAGGGCATGCGGGGAAGATGATGAGACGTTGGAGCATTTCCTTTGTCATTGTCCGGCTTTCGCGTCTAACAGATACCGGCACTCAGGTGGAGACACAATACCAGACATGAACCATCTTAGGGGAGTGGTATTAAAAACAATTAAGGATTTTGTAAGTAGCACGGAATACCTAACTTAAAATTTTCTTCTAGAGGTTACTTTATAGTTTTTAGAGGGCACAACAAGCCGATTACTGGCTAGGTGCATGTCCATTGTAGCATGGGGCGGCTTAATATCTGCACCCTCTTTTCAACCTAACCTAACCTAAGAATGTAAGACATTGCAAATGGGATTTACCTCAATCGATGGTTGTTTCAGTGGACGGCTTCGATGGACCATGAACAAGTGTGGGGGATCCCAATTAGACTTTGAGTAGGGATTGAGTGATCGGTTGATGTATGAGAACAGAGAAAGAGAGACTTCACAGGTGGAATTCCCTTGGTGGATGCTGAGTGGACTGTAATTTTTATGCGGTTTTACAAATCTTATTATTCCTCATACAACGAGGAGTAATAAATTAGAGGAGGAGAAACAAACCCAAAAGAAAAGAAGTAGAATAAGAACGCAATGGTAAGTTTCAGGTTATGGGATGTACAAAGGTTTTATTATGAGAAAAGAAGTTTGTGCTCACCTTGCTGCGGTTGTAGAGGAAGTACGTTTTTATACATTCAAGAAAAGGCAAAAGTTCTGCTGTACTAAAGGGTTTACAACTAACAATTCATACAACTTATTCTACTATTTATTCTTAATTTAAAGGGAAAAATTCAAATTTGTCCAGTAATGTATTCAAAAGAACAATCGTTTGCAGTTCACAAGATCCAGTAGAGGCAATATCACTAATATTACCGAGATTTATAAGACTGTTCCGAATGGAAATTCTTCATTAACACATTGCGTCTTTAGAACTCGCTCCGCAATAATTTTTTTTTGTTTGTATTGCATTTTTGTTTATTAATTTATTTTTTTTTTATTAATTTATTTTTTTAATAATTACTATAATATAACTTCTTAATTGTATTTTTATACCCTCCACCATAGGATGGGGTATACTAATTTCGTCATTATGTTTATAACATCTCGAAATATGAGGAACCTGAGGCTCCATAAAGTGTATATTCTTGATCCTCATGTCATTTTAAGTCGATCTAGCCATGACCGTCCGTCTTCGAAGGAGTAAAGCTAGCCGCTTGAAATTTTGCACAAATACTTTTTATTAGTGTAGGTCAGCTGCGATTGTAAATGGGCCAAATCGGTCCATATTTTGGATATAGCTTTCATATATACCGATCATGGGTCTTGTCCTCTTGAGCCTCTACAGGGTACAATTCTCGTCCGATTTGACTGAAATTTTGTACGTAGTGTTTTGGTGACAACAACTGCGTTAAGTATGATACAAATCGGTTCATAACCAGGTATAGTTGTCATATAAACCGATCTTGGATCTTGACCTCTTGAGCGCGCAATTCTCATCCGATTTGGCTGAAATTTTGCATGAGGTGTTTTGTTATTATTTCCAATAACTGGGCGCAAATCGAAACATAACTTGATATAGCTGCCATATAAACAAATCTGGGATCTCGACTCCTTGACCCTGTAGAGGGCGCAATTATCATCGGATTAGGCTGATATTTTGTACAACGGCTTCTCTCATGACCTTCAACATACGTGTCTAATAAGGTCTGAATCGATGAATAGCTTGATACAGCTCCCAAATAAACCTATCTCCCGATTGGGCCTAAAACTCTAAATCGGCGGATCGGTCTATATGGGGGCTATATCAGGATATAGTCCGAAAAAAAATCTGTGCAAAAATTCAGCTCAATATCTCTATTTTTAAAGAGTGTAGCGTGATTTTAATAGACAGACGGACGAACATGTCTAGATCGTCTTAGATTTTTACGCTGATCTAGAATATTTATATTGTACTTTATAGGGTCGGAAATGGATATTTCGATGTGTAGCAAACGGAATGACAAAATGAATATACCCCCATCCTTAGGATGGGGGTATTATCGCTGAATTATATGAATTATCGCTGAGTTATATGTAATTTTGATTTAACTATTTTATACTATATTTATTTACACCATCAGGACTGTTCCGGTTTTCGAATTCTAAAAACGTAAAAAATGGTTTTGCTTATATTGTCCAAACTCTTATCTTTTACGATTTGACATCACTTGAACCTCCTATTATTATATAGAGGTTTGATAAATATAGTCGCATAACAAGAAGGATAATTATGACTTTTATAAGCTTGGGTAAAAAAAAAATGTTTTTAAGAAAATTTTTCAAAACACCATGTCTTTTCTAAAGTTCTTCCATGCAAAATAATTTGACAAAACAACAACTCTTATAAGAAACGAATGTATACAAGAAATATTTTTGAAGCAAAGAAACTTCGAAAAATTTTCTATAAGAAGATTTTATTATGAGAAAGCGGTATGCGTCTGAGTTTAGTAAATTCCCAACCAAAATTTGTCACTTTGTGATGCAATTCTATTAGTTAGCATTTAAGTTATGACTCATTTTTACTACTCTGATATACTATGCTATGTAATGTATTGCATAACTTAATATAAATTTTTTTAGTTTTAAAAATAAATTCGTACAAATAAATATTAAGTAATTTATGTTTTTATTAATACATACAGTTGAACCTCGATTATCCGGCTTAGCACGGAAAAAATCGAAAAACACGGTTAATAGTGGTTTTTTAATGTCATAAATTATGTATTTATATTGATTTCTTTCAATACCATACAGAGTTCTATGATGTAATATACATACATCTGTATACCGTTTTAAAATAAATACAGAGGGCGATTTTCAGGAGCTATACGAATGTTTTTCCAAAGAAAACCACATAAAATTTAGAAAAATCCATAATGTTTATTTCAATCCATAGTACGGTCCATATAATTTAATGTTTGAAGATTATTTCATGCAAATGTTGACCGTAACTGCGCCTCAAATAGTCCATCCGCTTAGTCCAATGTTGACATACTCTTTCCAACATTTCGGCCGGTATCTCAGAATAAATGCTTCAATGTTGTCACGAAGTCAATTGAAGCGTGCTTGTCATGACATGACATGAGCTTTAACTTGGCCACACAAAAAATAGTCTAAAGACTTAAAATCGCACGAACGTCCCGAACGTGAAATAAAATGTTCACTGAACTTGCCTCTCAATAAGTCCATCGTAAAGCGTGCTGTGTGGCATCGCCTTGTTGAAACGACATGTCATGCAAGTCAAGCTCTTGCATTTTGGGCAAAAATAAGTTGGATATCATCTCACGGTAGCGCTCACCATTCACAGTCTGGATCTGAAATTTCTAGAATTCTATTGTTTTCATGAAATTTCAAAAGAACACTGCATCCATCCATTGCTTGAATCAATCTGGGTATTTCTGGGTCTTTTAAGTTTCCTTCGTCTGACGCTTCGGAATTTCCATCAGTCTTGTAATCTTCGCTTTGATTTGCCATACGTATTATGTCGGTATCAGATAGAATAGCATAGCATGTGACATCATTGCACTCGATCCACTTTGAGAGGTCATCCATAGAACATCCAGGCTGTCCACAAAACTGTTTCAATATTCAAAGACTTTGCGAAATCATGTCTGCTGTCTGCAGCCAAAAGTTTTTGGACGATTAATATTCGGTAATTGCATTTGAAGCTTCGAATTACCCCTTGATCCATAGGCTGAATTAAGCAAGAGCAATTCGGTGAAAGAAATTTTACTGCATCGTTGTCAGATTTCAGAACAATTACATCTGGGTGTGCTGGACAAACACTGAAAGCAAAAGCAATTTGCAGTTCCTATCGAAGCCAATGTTTTGTAGATGTTCTCTTACTTCTGGCACAAAATTGTTGTTGAACCATTCAAGGAAAAGTTCTTGTGTTACCCAGAATATCTCTCTTTTTTGATTTATAAATTACGGGAAGGTTGGGAACATTTTTATTGTTCTTCGATTGTCTCTTTTTCCCATTACCATCAGTTTGCATCTGTGTGTCCCAGCTGTATTAACCCAAAGCAAAGCTCTTATTATCTCCTTGGGTGCTTTGTACCCATCTATGGACAATTCTTTACCAGTGACCAGCGAAGTCTGAGGCAAACACTTCCAAATCGGCTTATTTTGTCAGCGTTATAAATTTGTTCAGTTGACAGATTTTCACTTTCAATATATTCGCGTAAGTTTTCTACCAACAGAGTGGCTGATTCATAATCAGTGCATTCTCTTTCCACTGTCACTTTGAGCCTGCGACGTAAAGGGTGATTTTTTTGAGGTTAGGATTTTCATGCATTAGTATTTGACAGATCACGTGGGATTTCAGACATGGTGTCAAAGAGAAAGATGCTCAGTATGCTTTGACATTTCATCATGAATAGACTTACTAACGAGCAACGCTTGCAAATCATTGAATTTTATTACCAAAATCAGTGTTCGGTTCGAAATGTGTTCATTCACCGTAACGTTGCGTCCAACAGCATCTTTGAAAAAATACGGTCCAATGATTCCACCAGCGTACAAACCACACCAAACAGTGCATTTTTCGGGATGCATGGGCAGTTCTTGAACGGCTTCTGGTTGCTCTTCACTCCAAATGCGGCAATTTTGCTTATTTACGTAGCCATTCAACCAGTAATGAGCCTCATCGCTGAACAAAATTTGTCAAAATTTGAACACATTTCGAACCGAACACTGATTTTGGTAATAAAATTCAATGATTTGCAAGCGTTGCTCGTTAGTAAGTCTATTCATGATGAAATGTCAAAGCATACTGAGCATCTTTCTCTTTGACACCATGTCTGAAATCCCACGTGATCTGTCAAATACTAATGCATGAAAATCCTAACCTCAAAAAAATCACCCTTTATTAACCCAAAGCAAAGCTCTTATTATCTCCTTGGGTGCTTTGTACCCATCTATGGACAATTCTTTACCAGTGACCAGCGAAGTCTGAGGCAAACACTTCCAAATCGGTTTATTTTGTCAGCGTTATAAATTTGTTCAGTTGACAGATTTTCACTTTCAATATATTCGCGTAAGTTTTCTACAAACAGAGTGGCGGATTCATAATCAGTGCATTCTCTTTCCACTGTCACTTTGAGCCTGCGACGTGTTAACCCAAAGCAAAGCTCTTATTATCTCCTTGGGTGCTTTGTACCCATCTATGGACAATTCTTCACCAGTGACCAGCGAAGTCTGAGGCAAACACTTCCAAATCGGCTTATTTTGTCAGCGTTATAAATTTGTTCAGTTGACAGATTTTCACTTTCAATATATTCGCGTAAGTTTTCTACAAACAGAGTGGCTGATTCATAATCAGTGCATTCTCTTTCCACTGTCACTTTGAGCCTGCGACGTTTTTTGAATTTTTCTAGCCAACCAGTTGAGTACTTGCATTCCGAATTTATGTTTAGGTTACGTTTAAGTGGCAGGTTACCATCAGACACACTTAGATGTTTTCGTCCATTGTCATACCGAAGAAGGAAGATCCTTTCTAATTTCTACCGTTGAACCATCCAGATCGCATTAAAAAGCCCAATAACTTGCAAATGTTCACATTCGCTAAATCAAACAGGTTCTCAAAGAAGTGAGAACCTAAAGTGGAGCTCCATCTGACCGCTAATGCGGGACACACACAGAAGGTGTTCTACAGCCCCTTCTTCTGCGATGTCCTCACAGCTTCTGCAAAAGTCGTTGCCGGCAACCTTCAGTCTGTCAGCATGTTTTCCGTTTAGACAGTGATCTGTCATGACGGACACAATGACTGTGACATCTGTTCTAGCCAATGACAGCAAAGCGATAGACCTCCTGGCCACATAGTTTTAGAATGCTCACAGCCCCCTCTTTGTGACCATCTATCATTCGTTGTCCTTCGGACCTGGTCCTGAAAACTTAGCTTACATGTCGCTAGAGGCATACCCACAGATTCCAGTATCCCTGGAGTGTGTAGGGTAGTTCCTAGTCTCGCAAGCTCGTCCGCTTTACAATTCCCTGGGATATCTCTGTGGCCCGGCACCCAGAGCAGGTGACTTTTGAATTGTTCAGCCATCTCGTTGAGAGATCTGCTGATCTGATTACCACTACTTTCAAAATTTTGTTTGGGCTGCGAAAAGCGCATTATTTGCTCGATTTTATTGATTTTGAAGCCATCAGATGGCCCATTTATACATAAATTACAAAATTATCTGCGTAGATATTAAATCTACTCTCTTAATTTATGGTTCGATGTCCAAAAATCATGCTTTAATGTGTGGATATCTCTTAAATTGTAAAAGATATTGACATATTTTGTTTTTTACATTGTTATCGAGACATATTTTATATTTTGTCATTTGTGAATCGCTTCTCCACACTTTATCTACAACTCCCTCTTCAGTCCAGTAGAACTTTGCTTATTGCATAGGCCGATTGATCATCTGGCACCTATCTACAACTCCCTATGCGGAGCAGTAGAACACTGCTAATGAACGGCTATCTTGTGATTATGTTTACCTCACTGTTATGTGTTGTTTTTTTGAAAATCACTGTTTATATGTTATTATGTACGTATGTTTTACTCACATAACTGGCTGAGGTACTTTCTGTAGCCGGTATTGTAGAACCGGCTACAGAAAACCCGGCACGGCATTGCTGTGAGCACCACACAAGCTGGAACGTTGAGGTCAGATGTGTGTGGTGTTCATTGCTATCACGAGAAACTTAGCGCGGAGAGTCTCAGTGAGAGGCCAGGCGGCACCGAGTTTGCACAAATACTGAGTGCCTATGATGTTCGATATGGCAAGGCAAGTTATTGGGGCATTTAAATATCCAATGGCCACTCTATTCCCGCGGCGATCGGTCCTTTAGATCTGAACGAACTTGCTCACCTACAGGAACTTGACGAGGATCGCCACCTCCACATGAAAATGTGGTGTGACGGGTGGAGAGGTGTGAGAACGAACGAACACCAGAAAAAACATTTTAGCGGTAGTTATCCCCTTCTAGAGCAGGCGAAATTTGCGAGGTACTATGCCTTGTAAAAACATTTCCCCAAAGAGGTGTCACACTGCGGCACGCCTTTCGATTTCGACAATAAAAAGGAGGCCCCTTATCAATGAATTGCAAAAAATTTGTATTTGCTTGGCGATTTTGGAATCATCTTTTCTCAGGAGGCGACGTTGGGTATTATTGCGCCAAGAAATGTGGGCAAAATTGTACTTTAGTTTTTAAAGAGTCCTTCATCTGCAAAATGTTGCAAAACTAGAATCGGCTAGTGGAGCCGCTCCAGGCTCCACCAGCCGATTTGGCAGCTGGGACTTTTGGATTTTAAGGATTAGGCCGCATGTCTAAAACATGCCTAGACCATCGGCCTTCTCTGACAAACCAATACGCCATTTAAGAGGTTGAAACAATAAAAGCGCATCACTCTCAGGTTAATTGAGAGGTTAGGTGCGAATGTTGCTAACACATTCACTGATAGGGAGAGAGGCTCCCTTAATTGGGTTCGGAGATTCGCTGAGCGGGCTACCCCAAAGGCTACATGTCTAGCCAAAATGTTGCGGTCATGGATAGATTAGATTAGAAAAACAAAGAAAAACATGATTTTGAATTAAAAGTTAAAAGATGTAAATAGAAAAAAGATTAAAAAAATACAAAATCGCGCAATTATTAAATACACAGGAAGCATTGGATAACTACAAGAATATACGAAACCTATACAAGAAATAAATAACAAGCACAAACAAGTAATAGTTCGATTCGGACCATAAATATTGTAATATTTCAGTTCGTTCGGATAAGAATTGTGCCTTGTAAGGGCTCAAGAAGCTAAATCGGGAGATAGATTTATATGGGAGCTGTATCAAGCTATTCATCGATTCAGACCATATTTGACACGTATGTTGATGGTCATGAGAGAAGCCGTTTTACAAAATTCTGCCAAATCGGATGATAATTGCGCCCTCTAGAGGCTCAAGAAGTCGAGATCCGAAATCGGTTTATATGACAACATAGACCGACTTGGCCCATTTACAATCCAACCGACCTACACTAATAAAAAGTATTTGTGCAAAATTTCCAGCGGCTAGCTTTACACCTTCGAAAGTAAGCGTGCTTTCGACAGACAAACGGACGGTCATGGCTAGATCGACTTAAAATGACATTAAGATCAAGAATATATACAATTTATGGGGGTCACAGGATAATATTTCGAGGTGTTACAAACATAATGACGAAATTAGTATACCCCATCCTATGGTGGAGGGTATAAAAACAGTTAGGTTAGGTTGAAAGGAGGGTGTGCATATTAATCCGCCCTTGTCACTATGGTCATACACCTAAGCCAGTAATCGGCTTGTTGTGCACTCTAAAAACTATAAAGTAAAAGAAAATTTTGATTTAGGAATTCCGTGCTACTTACAAAATCCATAATTGTTCTTAATACCACTCCCCTAAGTTGGTTCATGTCTGGTATTGTGTCCCCACCTAAGCGCTGGTATCTGTTAGACGCGAAAGCCGCCCTACACAATGCGCATTCGCCGCCCATCCCCTTAACTCGGACTGCATCGACCCGAAATGCTTCGGGATAACCAAGTTTATTGACGGCAGTCCTCTGGCCTTCTCCGCCAAATCGTCTGCCCTTTCATTTCCCCTTACTCCGTTATGGCCCGGCACCCAAACGATGCTGATTTTGCCATCCTCAGAGACTGTTCGTGACCTTACCGTCCTGGTTGTTATTACCCTTATAGCAATTTTACTATCCGTAAAGATTTTCACACTCGACGTCGTCGCGTTAGCACCACAACACTTCACGCATTCCGTGATCGCCCGGATCTCCGACTGTAGGACCGTATTATGTACGGACAGTCTAAAACAGATCTCAGTCTCTGGGTACTCAAGGTAGACCCTCAGGCCAACTCTGTCCGCGAGCTTTGAGCCATCTGTGTAACATGATCTCCCAGATGGCAATACTAGGGTTCCGTTAATCCAAGACTGTGCCGATGGCAGCAGTGCCTCGCACTCGACTTCAAGTTTCATCTCATGTATCCGATCGGAAACGTCTTCCCTTCCTTCCAGGTTTCCTATCGTCGCCTCGATTATACCGCGATGGTATAATCCTCCAACCATTCTCCCATCGCCTCAAGTCTCATAGCCGAGGTGGCTGCCTCACACTTAATCTGTATGTCAATTGGTCGGATATCTAGAATAGTCTCTAGTGCCCTAGTGGGCGAAGTCCTCATCGCTCCGCCCATGCCAAAACAACATGTTCACTGAACTTGTATGATCCTTATGTTGCACGAGGAAACGTGGTGCATTAAATTGGACCACCTTCGTGTTCCTCGTCAACAGGCATATTTCAATCTTCTCTGGGTTAACTTTGAGACCTCTGGGTTTAACCCATATGCCATATGCAAGACCCTTTCGGCCCTTCTGCATAGCTCGTTCGGATCCTTACCCTTTAGAAGTATTATAACATCGTCTACGTAGCAGACGGGTTCAAATCCACCCTCAGTCAGCATTCGTAATAGGTCATTTATGGTGGTCACCCATAGGAGTGGCGATAAAATGTTACATGTACAAAAAAATAAAATTAGCAAACGATCGAAAGCAAATGTGGAAAGAAATTAAAAATTTGGTACTGAAAAATGAAAAAACGACAATACAATCTGTGATAGGAAATCAAGTAGAATACAATGATGACAGACAAATAGCAAACCAATATAACAAATACTTTGTTAATAGTTTAAAAGAAATAAGAGAAGATATAGACGATGTGCAATATGAATATATATATATATATATATATATATATATATATATATATATATATATATATATATATATATATATATATATATATATATATATATATATATATATATATATATATATATATATATATATATATATATATATATCTGTCATAAATAACTATTTTAAGTTTCGTGCAATGGTATTAATTCTTAATACCACTCCCCTAAGTTGGTTCATGTCTGGTATTGTGTCCCCACCTAAGCGCTGGTATCTGTTAGACGCGAAAGCCGCCCTACACAATGCGCATTCGCCGCCCATCCCCTTAACTCGGACTGCATCGACCCGAAATGCTTCGGGATAACCAAGTTTATTGACGGCAGTCCTCTGGCCTTCTCCGCCAAATCGTCTGCCCTTTCATTTCCCCTTACTCCGTTATGGCCCGGCACCCAAACGATGCTGATTTTGCCATCCTCAGAGACTGTTCGTGACCTTACCGTCCTGGTTGTTATTACCCTTATAGCAATTTTACTATCCGTAAAGATTTTCACACTCGACGTCGTCGCGTTAGCACCACAACACTTCACGCATTCCGTGATCGCCCGGATCTCCGACTGTAGGACCGTATTATGTTCGGACAGTCTAAAACAGATCTCAGTCTCTGGGTACTCAAGGTAGACCCTCAGGCCAACTCTGTCCGCGAGCTTTGAGCCATCTGTGTAACATGATCTCCCAGATGGCAATACTAGGGTTCCGTTAATCCAAGACTGTGCCGATGGCAGCAGTGCCTCGCACTCGACTTCAAGTTTCATCTCATGTATCCGATCGGAAACGTCTTCCCTTCCTTCCAGGTTTCCTATCGTCGCCTCGATTATACCGCGATGGTATAATCCTCCAACCATTCTCCCATCGCCTCAAGTCTCATAGCCGAGGTGGCTGCCTCACACTTAATCTGTATGTCAATTGGTCGGATATCTAGAATAGTCTCTAGTGCCCTAGTGGGCGAAGTCCTCATCGCTCCGCCCATGCCAAAACAACATGTTCACTGAACTTGTATGATCCTTATGTTGCACGAGGAAACGTGGTGCATTAAATTGGACCACCTTCGTGTTCCTCGTCAACAGGCATATTTCAATCTTCTCTGGGTTAACTTTGAGACCTCTGGGTTTAACCCATATGCCATATGCAAGACCCTTTCGGCCCTTCTGCATAGCTCGTTCGGATCCTTACCCTTTAGAAGTATTATAACATCGTCTACGTAGCAGACGGGTTCAAATCCACCCTCAGTCAGCATTCGTAATAGGTCATTTATGGTGGTCACCCATAGGAGTGGCGATAAAATGTTACATGTACAAAAAAATAAAATTAGCAAACGATCGAAAGCAAATGTGGAAAGAAATTAAAAATTTGGTACTGAAAAATGAAAAAACGACAATACAATCTGTGATAGGAAATCAAGTAGAATACAATGATGACAGACAAATAGCAAACCAATATAACAATTACTTTGTTAATAGTTTAAAAGAAATAAGGGAAGATATAGACGATGTGCAATATGAATATATATATATATATATATATATATATATATATATATATATATATATATATATATATATATATATATATATATATATATATATATATATATATATATATATATATATATATATATATATATATATATATATATATATATATATATATATATATATATATATCTGTCATAAATAACTATTTTAAGTTTCGTGCAATAAATTTAAACTGTTAAATATTTGTGAGTTGGAAGCAGGGCTACCAGACGTGACGATTTTACGCCATTTTGACGATTTTTTGGACAAAATTTGCCATTTTGATCCGTTGCGATTTTTACTTTACGTTGTGACGATATTTTTTACTTTGAAATTCACATAATTATTTAGGTCATCAGGTCAAAATTGGAAAATATGTTTAAATTTTTTGCTAAATATAGTAATACAGTCTGATTTTTATTATGTCGATTTTTGACCCAAATATGAACCACCTTTTTTAAGATTAATTGTTCTTTGTCCGTACTATACAAATTATTTATATCAATAGAAAAAGTTCTGTGAAAAAATAGAAATTTCAATAAAATTTCATTATTATAACCTATTATTCTGAAAGTTTCCCTAAACCAATATTTTATTAAAATTTCTCCTAAGAGGAATTTTTATAAAGGATACAGATCTTCTACACATCGAAAATTGAGAATGTAAATGAAAAATCGAATTTTAGTTGTAACGATTTTATGACTTTTTTCAAGAAAAATTAAACGAATTTGACGATTTTTATACCCACCATCATAGGATGGGGGTATACTAATCTAGTCATTCCGTTTGTGACACCTCGAAATATTCGTTAGACCCCATAAATTATATATTTTCTTGGTCGTCTTGACGCTCTGAGTCGATTTGGGCATGTCCCATAACCGATCTCCCGATTTGACTTTTTGAGCCCTTACAAGCCGCAATTTTTGTAAGATTTGGCTGAAATTTTGTATGTAGTGTTCTGTTATGTCTTCCAATAATTGTGCTTAGTGCGGTCCAAATCGATCAATAACCTGATATAATCCACATATAAACCGATCTCCCGATTTGATCTCTAGAGCCCTTGAAAGCCGCCATTTTTGTCCGATTTGGCTGAAATTTTGCATGTAGTGACTTCCAATAATTGTGCTTAGTACAGTCCAAATCGGTCTATAACCTGATATAGCCCCCATATAAACCGATCTCTGCCGATTTGGCTTTTTGAGTACTTACAAGCCCGATTGTCGTCCGATTTGGCTGACTACCAACTGTGCCAAATACGATCCAAATCAGTGTATACCCCGATATAGCTCCCTAAAAAGAGGTCTCTCGATCAACCTTGTCCGTTTCCTAGAAGCTTTAATTTTTGCTGGTTGGACAGAAGTTTAGTATGTAGAATAAAGAACTAAATTTATTTTGTATACATTTTTTGTAGAACCCATGGTGGTGGGTTCCCAAGATTCGCCACGGCCGAACTTTTACTTGTTTTTTTTTTTTGTAATTTTGACGATTTTCTACGAAAAAGACCTATCAGAACTGGGTGGAAAAACTCCGTCGTTGTGCCAGTTGGAAAAGAAACAAAACGAAACAGTGCGAATTCGTTCAATAAGCACGCTGACGACATTCGAGAACATTTTGGAAAAAGTAGTTAAAGAACAACTGGATAACTATGTATATTAAAGCGAACAAAATACTTTCGAAATACTAACCGGGATTTAGAAAACAAATTTCATGTGAATCAACCGCAAACTGTGTAATAAAACAATTTTATTTTGATTTCAAATGAGCTTTTAAAACAATAGATAGTTAAATTTTGATGAAAAAGTTATATGTATGTATGTATACGGCATTCGAGAAACTGAGTTTAAATGGTTTAATCGTACTTACACAATCGATGTCAAGCGACGAGAATAAATAATACAATATCGAATAATATCAATAATAACTATGGTGTACCACAAGTCTCAATGTTAGGTGTTTATCATATATTGGGTTGCCCAAGTAATTGCGGATTTTTTAAAAGAAAGTTAATGCATTTTTAATAAAACTTAAAATGAACTTTAATCAAATATACTATTTTTTACACTTTTTTCTAAAGCAAGCTAAAAGCAATAGCTGATAACTGACAGAAGAAATAATGCAATTACAGAGTCACAAGCTGTGAAAAAATTTGTCAACGCCGACTATATGAAAAATCCACAATTACTTTTTGGGCAACCCAATATATAAATGATATAACAATGGCTGCAGATGAGTGTGAAATAATTCTATATGGGGATGATACTCTGATATATGCAGGAGCAGAAACAGCAGAACATGTTACGAAAAGGCTAATAAAGATATACAGAATATAAGCAGATGGCTTAAAATCAATAAACTAAAACTGAATGAAGAATTTCAAAGTAACCGTTGAGTGGACGGGACGTGTTTTCATTTCGCTTCTCAAAGAAAAATATCCGTATCTCGAAATAGGTACTACCTATTACGAAAAAGGTTGAAAGGCTTTTTGGAGTAGGCTCAAAATGAACTCCAAAGACCCAACAGCTGCAATGGTGGCGTCAGACCGTAGCGTGTTGACGCCACCGCCGCACCACACCCCCCTATAGGTGTGGGTGCCATGGCACCCGTAGTCAAGAGTAATGCTTCAAGCGCACAACTAGTCGTCAGACTAATTAATGGGAAAGAGACGGATAAACCAGAGGGATGCACAGTTCGCCCCCCATAAAGGGGCACATCTAATCACCTTAGCATTAACCCTAAAAAATCAAACTTCTTACTGATAAATAGCCGAACCATAGCCGATAACTTGGTAATGATTGGTAGTTAAAAAAATTACACAATAATTTTTCTGTAACTCGTAATAGGCCATTATACGACAGGCGGTCGGTGATCTGCGTCTGTTTCCAATGGAGCGGCGGATCTAGAGCCCCGGGGTAGACTTAGAATGGACTCCAAAGACCAAAAAACTGCGGTGGTGCTATCAGGCCGTAGCATGTCGTCTGCTACTGAATTACTAACTGGTGGAGCGGCAGCTCCAGTCAAAATACGACTGGACAGCAGGGGCTTTTAATGAAGACACCTAGTTCGAGTCTTAAAGACAAGGCCGAACCTATTCTATCTTCGCATATCTATAATTTGCCTGGGCCATCGATCTTCCCCGGCAAACCAACACGCTCTTTAAGAGGTTGAAATAATAGAAGGTGCATCGCTCTCAGGTTTATTGAGAGGCTTTGTGCGAATGATCCTGAGACTCTCACTAATACGGAAATAGACTCTCTAAATGGGGCTCGAGGATTCGTCGCACAGGCTATCCCAAAGACTAAATGTCTAGATTCGAAAACTGCACGGCAGTCAGCCAAAAGGCAGCGTGATTGTCAATGGACTGTCATCAGTATACTTCGATGTCCTTGTGGAATTTCCTGGGTCTCCACCAGTTTGTGACGGTGCAGGCTGGTATCGGGGACGATAGAGACTGATTGCTTTCGGGGATAAACGCTCAATTGAAATGTATCGTTGCGGCCTAAACAAGATTGGTGAGATTTAGCCAGGCACAGCACTCGATTTAGTCAAGAAGGAAGATATTCCTTCTCGACTAATAGCGCATGCTTGGATATCAAGGATTCCCTCATATCTTGAATCCATGCTTGGAAGACTAAGGGAATGTAATCCCAATCCTTCAACCACCGACTGGAAGATTGGATGAGGATGATGGTGACCGGAGACATGCAGTATTCGTACTTAACTCCGGCTGTCTCGCAGACTTCAACGAGTCTGATGGGGTTGTATGCTACGGATTCAACAAGTTGTAACTGAGACAACTCAGCAGTTGTTGCTGAAGACTTGCCTGAGGAACTATCGACCGCATCTCTAAAGTTCAGCGGATTGCAGGAGACTGAAAAATCCCCTGCCACAATCAGGACAGGAGACATCTAAATGGGACCTGACAAGCCCTGTGTGGGTGGGTAATCCAGTTGGACTGGGTTCAAGGTGCGCGCCATCGGGGAAGCACGGAACTCAAAAAGTACTTCGACAGCAGCAGCTGGTGAAGCATCTGCGGAGGAATCGTCTACACCGCAAGTGTCCAGTGTCCTGAGGAAGAGTGGTTACACAGCTTTCTCACCTGCCCCTGGATGTGTACGGAAGCTCATCATGACAAGATCTGAACGAATCTTGTGAGGATGAACTTCTGGTGGAATCAGAAGACGAGACTAACGCAATAGTGGTGGAAGTTCTGAATCCTGATTATGGTCCGGTCTCTGCAGATAAATCTCCACCATTGTAAGGCCGCTTCGGCGGCACTTAAGGTCTTCCGGGTGGTAGGGGGATTTGACGTGGTTCTTATCCAGGAACCATGGGTGTGTGGAAGAATGGTTTGTGGACTAAGAATTCCGGGATTTAAACTATTTAAGGGTACGTTCAATGGGAGACATAACGTCTTTATTCTTGCAAAGAGTAGTCTAAATGTTTCTCTTCTTCCGTCGCTAAGCACTGAAGATTCAGTAGTAGCTTTCCTATGTATGGCACATGATTCAAAGATGCCGCCTTCAAACCTTAAGTTGCTGGTTAAAGCCGCTTCTGCAGGAAAGAAGAGCCTCATTGTAGGAAATGGTGGTGTTATGTTCTTACGAGATGGTCGATTAATAGAAAGTCGATGTTTAAAACATAACAATCAATTTATTTATTTAAACAATACTTTAAATGATATTAATGAAAAATAAAAGGTAATTAAGCAAGTATGATGAAATTGTCTTTAAGGGATGTGTATTGGTTGACGGTTACAACTTGACTCAGCGCGTGTGCAGAAACACAAAAACTGTTGAGCCAGCTGCGCTGCCATGAAGTTGCCAGATTATTACAATAAAACAGAAGATTGTTAGGGTTATCGTAACATCTCCCCTTTTAAGTTTGAACCGGGCTCCTGCAGATTGGTTCTACAGGTTGTCTTCTTTGGGTGATCCTTTTTGGTTGGTTTTTGATTGGTAAAGTTGGAGGAGTAATGAACTCATCCGTTGGTAATACAAGAGGTGAGTTTTCTTCTGATGTTGGTCGAATCTCGTAATCATGAAGTAGAATGTCCAGAGATAATGTGTTGTCTGGTGATGGTTGCACATCTGCTATCCTGGTTCGAAGTTGATCTGAATGTGCTTTAATTATCTTCTTCCGATTCCCTATCCATATCAATGTTTTGTAGGTGACGTTGCATATTCTGCTTAGAATTTCTCCAGGTACCCAAAATGACTTATTTCCTTTGAACTTTGCATAAACAAGATCTCCATGCTCGAACGATTTTGACTTAGTTTCATGTTTGCAGTTGTACTGATTCTCCATTTTCAGGTTCCTTTCTAGAAGCGATGTTGAAGGCTGTTTAAGAGCGTCAAATATGGTTCTCATCTTGAGCCCCAAAAAAGCTTCCGCTGGCGATGCACCTTTTGGCGAATTTGAGTTTGGTATGGATTTGTATACCTCTAAGAATCTTTGAAGAATTTCCGCTGTCGTTCTTTCCTTTTCCATTTTCTTGAGTGCTCGTTTAAAAGTGTCGACAAACCTTTCGGCTTGACCGTTCGAGCTGGGGTGGAAACGAACAGTTCGAGTATGTGTTATGGCTCTTTCATTACACCATTGTTCAAAAACACTGGAACAAAACTGAGTACCATTATCTAATACCAGTTGCTCGGGGTTTCCGAAATGTGAGCAATACTCGTTCATTAGCTTGATCGTAGATGTAGCGGTGATATTAGATGTTTGGTAAATTTCTGTATTCTTTGAAAATGCATCAACTATTATGAGGTAGTAGTGTCCCTTCACTGGACCTGCGTAGTCGATATGGACTCTTTCCAAAGGTCTAGTCATCAATGGCCATGAAGACAAGTCCGTCTTTACTGCATTTTTAACAACTAGCTGGCAATTTTGACATATTTTTACCCAGTCCTCAATATCTTTGTCTATGTTCGGCCAGGAGACGTAACTCCTTGCGAGCGTCTTGCATTTTTCAATCGCAAAGTGTCCGCGATGAAGTTGTTTCAAGATTTTCTTCCTGTAGATTCGTGGAAAAACTACTCTGGCGTTGAAAAGCAAACATTCGTCCACATATGAAAGTGAATCCTTCTTTTTGAAGAATGGTAGCACCTGAGGTTCAACTTCACTTTGCTTTTCTGGCCATCCATTTGCCATATATGATAAAATTTGCTGAAAAGTTTCATCTGATTTTGTTGCTTTCGAAATCATGTTGTGAGTGACGGGAAGTGATGTTTTTTATGCGAGTTTATTAATCTTGAAAGCACTTCGGCATGACCGAATCCTGTGTGTTCGTATACTTGATATCGAAATCGTATCCTAGTAGAACTAGCGCCCATCTTTGTAGTCTAATCGCTGTATAAACAGGGATGCCCTTCTTAGACCCAAATATGGCTAACAATGGTTTATGGTCTGTGTGGAGTGTGAATTTGCGACCAAATATCATACGGTGAAATTTCTGAACTGCGAATATTAGGGCGTTTCCGACTCGGTTTCAGACAGCAACGGTGTCAATGAAACAGTCATCGCAGCTGAATCAAGAGATGAGTCAGAGGGATGACGGCAGAGTTGAGCTAAGGCTTTGCTAAGCTCACAAGCAGACCGGGAAAGCGATCCGAGGCACGACGAAGGAGACAGTGGAGTATTTACCGGCAGCGCAATCGGGTGAAAGTGTAACATGTTGGAAGGGATAAAACTGACATTCCGAGCACACTTCTACATTAACTGGAAAGATATTCAGATCTTCCGAAAGGCATAACACTGATAAAATGCTGAAGAAGAAAAAGAGCTCCTCCCTTTAAAGTACTCTGGGAAGACTAAGCCAGCCTCCACGCAATGGAGACACCAGAGAGTGTCCTGTGGAGGGAGACAAAGTCGGAAAAGCACGGCCCCTGAGTGTTCATGGAGGACTGCGACATCCAAAAGTATGCCACAGCCATCACATTAGGGGAAGATGGTCGCTGAGAAAGGTAAGGAGCCGCCCTCTTACGCCGGAGTTGCAAGGAAGCACAACAGATATGAGATGATTTATGTATTCATCAATATCGGCTGAGCATCCGGTAGGATTCCACTGAAGATGAGCCATTTGATAAACGGTTCGGTTTATCGAACATGTATTTAACTCCGAAGAGGGTCCACTCATACGAATTATGAGCTGTGAGTATAGAGGGGATATATTAACACTGCGCTTTGCGTCAGGCGAATATATTCATACCGTCAAATAGCTCGTTTGAAGTATCCACACTCCCTGGGGCGTAAAGCTCGACTTTGTGAGAAAGATGGACATCCCACAGCTCATTAAAGCGATGGTCTTCATCAAGGATGAAGGCGGCGAAATCGCGACGAAACACATGATGGAATTCTTACACAATCAAAACCAAGAGTTGGCCGTGGGGAAATGGGAGGTTTTCCACAGGGAGGAGAAGGAGGAAGCAACTCTCCTTGTAGTGGGCATTGGTCAAGTTTCCGTGATAAATTTGGCTAAGACTAAAGGCATGGCTTATTACGGGTCCATGGCCGTCTTTTTCCAGATTGATAAGTCTAGGATAGGTAAATTTCCTCATATTGAGCCATCAGACGGTGCAGTGGTGGGACACTCAATAACGCCTAACGGACAGGTACCGACGACGACGACTCTCTCAATATTGGAAAGACTAGGACAAGCAACGATCATAATACTAAAACATCAGACAGTGCATAGGCGAGAAACCCAACACAGCCTAACGAACAGGGACCCGACGACGGAACCATCAACGACTTTTTCGAGATTAGAAAGACTAGGATGGATAAAGATCCTAGTGCTGAAACATCAGGCAGTGCAGTGACAGAGAACTCAATACCGCCCAGGGAGCCGACGATGAGGCCATAAGGCGATTTACTTAAGATTGGGAAGACTTGTATAGGCAAAGATCCTAATATTGGAACATCAGGCAGTGTAGGGCCGGTAGACTCAATACAGCCAAACGAACAGGGACCTGATGATGGAATTATCACCGACTGTCTCAAGAGTCGGAAGACTAGGATATGCCAAGATCCTTATATTAAAACATCAGGCAGTGCAGTGACGGGAAACTCAATGCAGCCTAAAGAAAAGGGAGCAGACGATGAGACCATCACCCACTTCCAAAAAGCCCAACTAATGGAGGACCAATGATTGAAGTCATCCAGATAAACCTCCACTGGAGCTAGACAGCTACTCACGCTCTGATGGAGAAAATCAGCAAGGACAAGATTCATATTGCCTTAATTCAGCAGCCATGTACGACCCGGAACAAAGTCTCTGAACTGAACCATATCAACTACCAAATATTCTATGCAAACACTGGTACTCGTCCGAGGACCTGCGTTATTTGTCATACCTAGCATCACTTTATTTGTCTTTACTCTCGACACCGCCACCTACGTCGAAGATGCAACGGTTGGTGAAGAAAGTAAAACAGATATGAAATGAGTTACTAATTGGATGCGATGCGAACTCTTACCACATTTCATGGGGTAGTGCCCTGGATCATCGGGGAGATTCACAACATTGGGAAAAAGGTCTGCAGACGTATATTGAGATGTGCATTACACGCGGCTCAAGGAATACAATAAGGTTATCAGAGCGGCCTCCTGGTATCTTTTCTGCGACCATGTCGATAGCGTTAATGACGCCGCCAATATGAAAAAATTTCTCTCAAAAACCCATATCCCAACTGAAACGTTAATAGACTACATGAGAGTGAGAGCAGAAACAACGGAGACATGTTGAGGCTTTTGATGAAAACCCATTTTTCACAGGATACGACGGGACTTACGGAGACACCGGAATCTTGGAATAACGATGATGATCGAAGGTTTATCATAACGGAATTTATGAAGGAATCCTTGAGGAGTTTCAAATCATTCAAGTCACCCGGACCTAATGGAATATTTCCGGCGTTACTACAAAAGGAGGCAGACTATCTGGCCACTATTTTCACAGCGTGTCTATGACTTACATATACTCCGAAAGCCTGGCAGGAGGCAAGGGTTGTGTTTATACCCAAGCCCGGCAAGGCAAGTTATGCGACACCAAAGGCCAATAAGCCAAACGTCCTTTCTACTCAAAACCATGGAACGCATTTTTCATACCATGATAAAGAGTAAGTCATCCGCGAACTGCTTGGATATAAACAGCATGCCTATGTCAAGGGAAGGTCGGTGGAAACTGCCCTGCACGAGGTTGTGCATAAAATAGAAGAATCCTTCGATGACAAGACGTACACATTGGCCGTTTACATTGACATCGAGGGAGCTTTTAATAATGTGCGGACCGACACATTGTTCCAATCTTTAGACCAGTACCGGGTGAGCCGGGTCCTTAGAGACTGGATAAACCATATGCTAAGGAAAAAGGTCCCATGACATAAATATAAGGGAGAAAGTGGCACAGGCATGCCACTCCTTTGAGAGACCACCATAAATAACCTGTTACGGATACTGATTGAGGAGGAATTTGAACCCGCCTGCTATGCAGAGCATGCTATAATACTTCTTAGGGGTAAGGATCTGAACCAGGAAGTGTCACATTCAGTAGGGTACTGAGAAAGCTCACAGATGTTGGGCACTATGTAGACGGGCCGTAAGATTGAAATGGGGCCTGAATCCGAGGATAGTCAACTAACTGGCTCTACAGAAACAAGACTAGAGCAATACTTACTTAGTTTGGTGGACTGCTATGGAGACAAAGTGCAACGTTAGGACCATACATCGGGCTCAGAGAACATGTTGTCTTTGTCTATGGATAACAAATATCATTACAGACTACTATTTATATATGTAAATCGTATTTTGTAACATAAAAAAAAGATATAAGATAAAATAAATGTTTTTTGCTATGCTCTTCTTTGAATAGAAAGCATTAAACAATGGTCTAAAGCCGGACAATGGAATTCTCAATTCAAGAAGGGGTAGTGGTTGTTAGTTTAAACGATGCGTGAAAACTATCACTATTTCCTTTCTTGAGTTTCTGTACCTATTCACCTAGCACTTGTAACCAGTAGAAAAATGGACAAGGTTAGGTTAGCTTCGGTTTAGGTTTGTTTATGCTTATATACTCTTACAATTAATAATTAGCCTAAAAATAAATGCTTATTAATACGAAAGTTATGTCAAAACAAGTAAAGGCAAATTCAACAACTAAATGCAGTTCTGCAGACGCATGCAGAGTTGCCGAAAATGGTCAATGACTCGATTTGTCCATTGACCTATATTGACGCATTTATTATTATGGTTGCTTCAATTGTTGCCACAAATTTTGTTTCTTTGTTCTTAACAGGAATCTCAGTAGAAAAATTTATATATATAACATAATATAAAATCTAAATGTTTAAATGGAATATAATATTTATTTTTAATGTGTCTCGAATCTCAGATAGGTTTATGATATTATAGAACTTGTTAAATTGATAGCATATAATATGTTATATTGGGTTGCCCAAAAAGTAATTGCGGATTTTTCATATAGTCGGCGTTGACAAATTTTTTCACAGCTTGTGAGTTCTGTCAGTTATCAGCTGTTACTTTTAGCTTGCTTTAGAAAAAAAGTATATTTGATTAAAGTTCATTCTAAGTTTTATTAAAAATGCATTTACTTTCTTTTAAAAAATCCGCAATTACTTTTTGGGCAACCCAATACTTAATAATTCAAAATTTCTGATAGGTCTGATCGGGACATTGAAAAAAATTCTACTTAGAAGAAATTATGACTCAAATTTTCCATGGATGATATTCATTAAAAACTAACATTCAACATAGTATCCCGGCGTGACAAGTAGGTATTTAAATAAGATCCAGTCTAAACTCATATGAAGGTAAAGACTGCCGATTCCACCCACGTCCTCGGAGGCAAAGGAATTGTTTTTGAACATATTCGATCAACTAAGAGTGAAGAGTATAGTAAGGATCCCATACTATAGATCCGTATTCAAGGTTGCAACGTACTAAAGAAGTGTAGAAATAGAAATATTTTGTCATATTTTGTATCATTAAATTCTCTGATCAAAGTTTTCATAAATCCAAGGGCGCCATAAACTTTACCAACTGCCATAGAGATATGGTTACGAAAGTTTAAACGGGGATCCATAAGTAGCCCAAGGTCTTAAAATGAATCGACTGATTCAAGTTCATCGGATCCGATAAAATAATTTGTGATAAAAGGATTTCGTCTTGAAAAACGCATTATTTTGGATTTGAAAATATTCAGTTGCAAAACGTTAATTTTGCACCATTCATAAAAGATATCAAGACCGGACTAGAGGTAATACTGATAACCTGGTCATTAAAGTACCTTAAAATTTTCACATCATCGGTAAACATCAAAATATTAGAATGCTTAAATTATGTTAGGTAAATCATTAAGAACACCGGAGAAAACAATGGTGATTTAGAGATGGCATTACCAAATTTAACATTCTGTGTACGTCGAAACAGATTCGTTATGGTTGAGTTATGATTTCTTGAATCCTTGTTGACATGAAGAAAGCAATGAGGAAAAGTAATGAGAAATAGTTTCAGTCAATATATTCTCTATGAACTTGAGATTAGCACTAAGTATGGAGATACCCCTGTAATTACAGGCATAATTATGACTGCCAGATTTAAATAATGGCACAATAAATTTTTTCTCATATCTGGGGTAGATATCCATATTTTGATGAATTATTAAACAGAATTAATAAAGGATAGGACTGCACTGGTGGGGTCTTTCGACGATAGTTGTCCCCTTTGGGAAAGGAAATCAGACCAAGAAAAACCTTGGATGACCGGGGAGATTAGCAATATTGGGAAAGAGGTCCGCAGACTTTTTAACAGGGCACGTCGTAAAAAAGCCGAAGTTTATTCGGATGTGTATTACACACGGCTCAAGGTATACAATAAGATTATCAGAGCGGCAAAATGAAAAGTCTCAAAAACTCATGACCAAACTGAAACTTTAGTAGACGAAATGGGAGTGAGAGCAGAGATAACGGAGAATATGTTAAGGCTTTTGATGAAAAAGCGTGCATGGGACTTGCATATACTCTGAAATCCTGGCAGGAGGTAAGAGTGGTATTTATACCCAAGCCCGACAATCAAGTTATGCGATACCAAAAGCCAACAGACCTATAAGCCTTACGCCCTTTCTACTCAAAACCATGGACCGTATTGTAGACACCATGATAAAGAGTAGGGCATCCAGCGAACTGCTCAAACACAAACTGCTGGCGGTATGCATTGACATCGAAGGGGCTTTTAACAATGTGCGGACCGACATACTGATCCAATCCTCAGACCACAGTATCAGGGGGACTTGGTCCTTGGAGACACGATAAACCATATGCTAAGGAACAGGTGGATAAATTGTGTGTCTCGTGGCATAAATATAAGGGAGAAAATGGCACAAGGCACGCCACAGGGGGGCATTTTATCGCCACTCCTATGCATGATGACCATAAATGGCCTATTACGGATGCTGACTGAGGAGGCATTTGGAACCCGTCTGCTAAGCTAACGATGTTATAATACTTCTAATGGGTATGGATCGGAAAAAGCTATGCAGAAGGGCCGAAGGGTCTTGCATATGGCATATGACTGGGCTAGACCCAGAGGTCTTAATGTTAACCCAGAGAAGACTGAAATATGCCTGTTCACGAAGAAGACAAAAGTGGGCCATTTAGCGCACCACGTTTTCTCAACGAAACGATTTCGATATCTGACAAGGTCAAATGGTTAGGTGTGATCTTGGACAGGAAATTGAATTGGAAGTGTCACATTCTGGAGCGTACGAAAAGGCTCACAGATGTTGGGCACTATGCAGACGGGCCATAGATATTGGGCACTATGTAGACGGGCCAGTGGACTTTCCACTGGCTCTACAGGAGCGTGATTAGGCCAATACTTACTTACTCCTCAGTAGTTTGGTGGACTGCTATGGAGAAAAAGTGCAACATAAGGACCATACAACAAGTTCAGAGAACATGTTGTCTTGGCATAGGCGGAGTGATGAGGACCACTCCCACTAGAGCACTGGAGGCTCTTCTAGATATACGACCCATTGACATACAGATTAGGAGTGCGGCAGCCACTGCGGATATGAGACTTAAGGCGACGGGAGAATGGATAGAGGATGGGAACAGCTCATATCATCGCGGTATAATCGAGGCGACGATAGAAAACCAGGAAGGAAGGGAAGAGGTGTCCGATCGGATACCTGAGATGAACTTTGAGGTCGAGTGCGAGACACTGCTGCCAGTGGCACAGTCTTGGATTGACGGAACCCTAGTACGTACTGCCATCTGGAAGATCATGTTACACGGATGGAGGGGGCTTATATTGAGAATCCAAGGACTGAGATCTGTTTTAGACTGCCTAACTATAATAAGGTCCTATAGTCGGAGATTCGGGCGATCACGGAATGCGTGAGGTGGTGTGGTGCTAGCGCGAGGAGATCTTTACAGACAGTAAAATTGCCATAACAACCAGGACGGTAAGGTCACGAACAGTCTTGTAGTGTAAGGTGATTAACGCCTTTTCTGAGGATGGCAAAATCCGCATCGTTTGGGTGCCGGACTATAACAGAGTAAGGGGAATGAAAGGGCAGACGATTTGGTGGAGAAGGCCAGAGGACCCGAAGCCTTTCGGATCGACGCAGTCCGAGTTAAGGGAGTGGACGACGAATGCGCATGCAACATTGTGGAACAGCGAAACGGTCGGTAGGGCGGCGAAAATCCCATGGGGGATCCAGATCGTAAAAAGACGAGACTATTACTGAATTACTGGTATTATAACGGGACATTGAGGTCTACGAGCTCGCTTATGTAAATTCGGTGCTGCAAGTGATAGCATGTGTACGGCATGTGGGGAAGATGATGAGACGTTGGAGCATTTCCTTTATCATTGCCCAGCTTTCGCATCTAACAGATACCGGCACTTAGGTGGGGACACAATACCAGACATGAACCAACTTGCGTGGCATGAAAAACAATTAAGGATTTTGTAAGTAACTTATACTTTCGAGGTTACTTTTTAGTTTTTAGAGCGCACAACAAGTCCAGTTTTTTATGGGGCGGATTAATATCTGCACCCTCTTTTCAACCTAACCTAACCCTACCTAAGGATTGGAAAGTTGATCGGCACACTTTTCAAAATTCTAGCCGGGACACCATCCGGACCAGGAAGAAATTTAGATTTTATTAATCTTAAGTTTTGCTCTATAGTGTCTTGATCTATCAAAGAAACATCTATATTTATAGAATTTCTAATTATATAGGATACTAACCGAACCGGGTCCGCTCCGCTGCGCCTTCTTAAACTCTCTAATATTTTTTTAGGGTGGGGACACTTTTCCCTGAATGCGAATGTTGAATTCGTGCCATTGTAGTCTATGACACTGAACGCGTTCGAATCCTGGCGAGAACATCGGACAAAGCTGTGTTTGTCCCCTTTTATTTTAGCGGCATTTGCGAGGTACAATGCCATGCATGGTCATTAACGTCGCACTGCGGGACGCAGTACGGACTCGGCTTTAAAAAAGGTCTCTTATCATTGAATTTAAACTTGAATCGGAAAGCACTCATTGATGTGTGAGAATTTGCCCCTTCTCGGTTCCTGGTGGTATTGTTCTTCCTTAGGGTAACGTTCTCATTAGGGTAGGGTGCCATCCATCACACATTTCGACTCAAATATGAATATCAAATTCGTGCTGCACTTCCAAATCCCTTTAATTTGAGCCCCATATTGCCTTGGCCCGTAAATATGAACTGTTTGGAGGGTGTTTGGGGCTAGAGCTGCCACCAGACACTTTGCACTGAAAATAGATATCAAATTCGTTCTTTATTCCCAACGGAAATTAAGTTCAGTTTAGGGGGTGCTTTAAGGCGTATCCCAAAACACTTGGCTCCAAAATTGGATATCAAATTCGTTTTCTACTCTTAAATACCTTTCATTTGAGTCTCATATAAGATTAGGCTCGGCCGAACTTGGCACACTCTTACATGTTTTCCTGTTCTTCCAATATTCGATATTTTTGTAATTAAGGTACAGGTCGTATTTGTTGTTCGATTATCGTAAAATTTAGTCACCTTTTTGATCTGTTTGAACAAAATCAGCTCAGATTTAGATATAGCCCCCATATATATATTCAATTCGATACGGCCTTTTAAGGCTCTAGCAGCCATAATTTTCCAGTAGTAGTGGAAATGTTTGCAATATCTAGTGTTTGAGATATCTAATGAATAGTTTGAGTAGTCGAGTGTAGTTCCCGATTTTTAAAATTTCTTATACAGTTTATTTTTCTTATTTTTTCAGTTTCGATAAATTTCTTGTATTCCAAGGTGGTCCAGAATTTTCACCTACAATAATTCGATGGATTGACTTATCAAAACCTTCCTATAGGAGAGAGTACAATTTTCATTTATTTTCACTAACATTGTCAGATCTTAAAGTTGTATCCCAATTAGTGGCAAAAAGCAGGAATCTGAGCTTAATATAATTAAATGGTGATTTTTTATGAGCTATAGGAGAGTTTAAAAAAAAAAACACACACACAAAATTTAGAAAAATGCATAATCTTTATTTGAATCGTTAGTACGGTCCATATAATTTAATGTTGAAGATTATTTCATGCAAATGTTGACCGGGACTGCGCCTCAAATGGTCCATCCGCTTAATCTAATTTTGACATACTTTTTTTTGTTGTCCCGATCACATCTTAATTCTATACTTTGAACAAAATATGTCCACATCGTAACCCATATTGTAAAGCCATGTTTCAGTAAAAGCTATAATGTGAAAATCAAAATCAAAGCTATCTGAGTGTTGAGTTGGAACAGCTGAAGTCTACTTGGAGGAGTAATGAGACATCACATGAGCCAAAAACAATTCAAATCTCAGATGGTTAGAGTAGATGAGACTTTGTTGCTCCAGTGCAAGATGGAAGACAAGAAATAGGAAAATTTAAACGAATTAGGATTTTGATTGATTTAAGAGGATTTATTTTCGTAGTCTTACCAGTACAACGGTTGTAAGTAGACAAGAAGGTATGCTAACGAAATTCTATCGGAAGTCATCTTAGTATGATTGTCAAAATTATTCGTTAAGTTGTTGCTACCGCCGTTGTAGCATAAACTTGTGGCAACGTCTTAGATACATTAGATTGTACTTGAATTGTAATTGGATTTTTGAACGAAGTTTTAGGGATTTAGGTATGAGAATTTGTTTATGGTATTTTGGCATAAACATTGCCGCCCGCCTTGCAGTACGGCTGCAATTAAAATGAGGCCACAATCGTACATCAGATGCTTCCGATCATATTATAATTTTATATTTGTAAAAAAATTCAATTATGCTTTAAATTCAAAAATTCATATTCAAATCAAGGATAATTCGTTAAATTACTTATAAGACTAGGTAATAAAAATATGGATATATATATAGATAAATATTCATTTGGTAGTTTACATGTTCTTATTTGTACTTCCAGTGACAGTGCGAAAAAAATATGTATATTTGGATAGAAATTCATAGGAAATTATTTGGAGCAAAGACCATAGATAGTCCAGCCAAAGATGGTATTCTGTGCCGTTGGGAGTCCCGACCGACAAAGAATTCATTCGCTTAATATTTTGGCGTATATGTCGACACCGAATATAATGTCTATTGGAGCTGGTTTGGAGAATTCAACATCAGCCAAAATGAAGTTATGGAATTTCTGTCTTATAGACTTGGATATGGATTTACTTGGTGTGGATATGGTCACTCTATTGGTCATTTTGAGGACTGTTTTGATGCTTACATTTTCGTCGTGTACGGATATCAACGTTATTGGACATATGGTTTCTTCATCTAGTGCTAGTATCGTCAAATTAAGCTTATCTACCGTTTTTGAAAAGATACAGCTTGTTCTAGCACCAGAATCCAATAAACATCTCACAGTGCTTTTTCCGTTTTTCGTATTGACCTTGGCTATGATAGTTGGTAGCAGCGTAATAGCATCTTGTTTAAGAATGGATGTTAAAGATGTGGATATTATTTCTTGTAAGATCTTAAGGATTCTAAGATCGGAGTAGGAAGAACGTAAAGTGATCTTAAGTGCTTTCCAAAGGAAGGATGACCAATTTTGTAATTGGTCTTGTAATAACGCCTTTTTCGGTAACTACGTCGGCAACGCGGACCCTACGATCGCTACCAAAATATATTTTCGAAATCCTGCCTAGACGCCAAGAGTTTGGCGGTGTGTTCTCTTCTCTTACGACTACCAACATGTTTTCTTCTAAATTCTCTGTCGGCCGTTGCCATTTGTGGCGTTTATGAAGCTCCTTTAAATACTCATCTTTCCATCGGGCACAAAAGTGCTGATGAATTGATTGGAGTCTCTGCCAACGATTTAGCAAAGACATAGGAGCTTCTCGAACATTCGGATCTATAGGTGCCAAAATGGGCGAACCTATAAGAAAATGTCCTGGCGTAAGAGCGTCAAAGTCGGAAGAACGTTGGGACATCGGCGACAGTGGACGAGAATTGAGGCAAGATTCTATTTTGGACAAAAGCGTTTGGAATTCTTCGAAAGTATATTTTACGTTTCCAACAACTTTCCGGAAGTGAAGTTTAAAACTTTTTACTCCAGCTTCCCAGAGGCCTCCCATAGCCCCCCATATGGGAGGTGGAATAAAGTGCCAGGATATATTCTGGTGGGCATAGCCCGACAGGACTGCTTCTTGAGAAGATTGGATAAATTCCTTCGCCAAGGATCTCGAGGCGCCAACAAACGTTGTGCCATTATCAGAATGAATATGAATATGAAACGACTGAAAGCGGCCAGAAAGGCAGATGTGGAGAGGTCTGAAGTGGCTTCAAGGTGTATTGCCTTAGTGGAAAAGCAGACAAACACACATATATAACCCTTGGTCATGCGGCACCCTTTTCCGGCATAATATTTAATGTCGAATGGTCCGGTAAAGTCCAGGCCTGTGTGAACAAATGGACGTGAAATTTCTGCTCTTTCTGGAGGGAGAGCGGACATGAGTTGGGTCTGATACAAGGCTTACACTTGTTTATAAACGATTTGATCAAATTCTTAACCTTCGGAATCCAATATTGCATACGGATCAATCTCAAAACTAGTTGATTACCACCATGGAGGAAAATTTCGTGGACAAAACGAACCAACAGGCGGGATAATTGACAGTCGTATGGCAGTATAACTGGATGCCTTTCATTATACGTTAAGGACGGAGAAGAAGTAAGCCGACCACAAATACGTAAAACACCCCCGGAATCGCAAAACGGATTCAAATTCAATAGCGAACTTGATTTCAAAATGGGTTTCTTTAATGACAAGGCCAGGTATTCTTTTGGATAGTATGCCTTCTGGCTCATGGAAATCAATCGGTTTAGGGACGTTATTATCTCGGAATTCGATATAACTTTGGAATCAGCATGAAAATTTGATCGGTACTTCGAATGCGTTCTAAAATAGAACCTGTATATATATGAAACGACTCGTAAGGCCCTAGAGAAGGAGGAAAATCTGTCGAGAATATCCTCAAAATGGCTAAAATATGTAAAATTAACCTTAAGAGATTTTCTTTCGATCTCAATAATCTGCAAGGGAACATCGCTCGTCACAGGCCATGAGTCGCATGGAGCCTTCCACCATAATTGGCTTTCAAGTAGATCCTTAGGATATACACCTCTACTTGCCAAATCGGCTGGGTTACATTCGGAGCTTACATGCCTCCATTTGGAAGGATTAGTAACCTCGATAACTTTGGAGACCCGATTGGCGACAAATGTTGCCCAATAGCATGGAGGTTTGGACAACCAAGAAAGTACGATTGTGGAGTCCGTCCAACAATATACAGAATAGGAATCGATACCTAACTGGGGTATGATGCTGTCAATCATATCGGCTAGCAATGCTGCACCACACAATTCCAAGCGTGGTATAGAAAGGGTTTTGATTGGCGCAACTCTAGTCTTGGATGACACCAGACTGGTGGAAATGGAATTCGTTACCTCAATGCGAACGTAAAGAACGGCTGCATATGCCTTTTCAGAGGCATCGCAGAATCCATGGAACTGGATATTGGAATATATTGGAACCACCGATGAATTTTTATCTGGTTAATTGACAGATAGTTGTCCTGAAACATTTTCCATTGGGACAGGGTCAACGGAGAAATAGAGTCGTCCCAGTTTGTCTTTTCCATCTAGATTTGCTGCATAATTATTTTTGCAATAATAATGCATGGCGAAAGCCATCCTGCCGGATCGAAAAGTTTGGATCTGAAATGGTTGTATGGAAAAATAAAAACAGTCAGACATCGCATTCCAGCGAATACCTAACGTCTTTGCGGTACTTCGAATATCAAACTGAAGGAAGTCATCACACAGCAGATCTTCGGAAGGAATGTCGGATAAAATATCCCTGGAATTCGAGGTCCACTTTCGCATCTGAAATCCTGCTGATTTCAAAGCTTGAACAAGTTGAAGCCGTGCTCTAATAGCATCTGAAACCGAGTGTGCCCCTACTAAAGCATCATCAACGTACATTGAATTACGTAGTATATCGCTTGCAAGAGGATAAATGGATCGAACGTCTTCCGCTAATTGCAGAAGCGTTCGGATTGCCAAGTAAGGGGCACAGTTAACGCCGATTGTAACTGTCCTAAGTTCATAATCCTGGACAGGCAGATCTGGACTCTCTCGGAAGAGAATACGTTGAAATGAAGCGTGCGGTGGATTCACAAGAATCTGGCGATACATCTTTGAGATGTCGCCATTGAATACAAATTGAAAAAATCTCCATTTCAAAATCAGGATAGTAAGGTCGTTCTGTAGAACCGGCCCAGTATAGAGAATGTCATTAAGACTCGTTCCATAGGAAATGGGGGAAGAAGCATTAAAGACGACTCTAACCTTCGTAGTCGTACTTTCTGGTTTTATAACCGCATGGTGCGGTAGATAGTAATACCTTGTGGAATCTCTGGAACAGGGTGGGGGAACTTTCCTAATATGACCAAGGTGGACATATTCCTTAAGAACAGCGTCATATTCCTCATTGAACTCGGGAGTTCGAAGAAGACGGGCTTCATTTCTATAAAATTGTGCCATGGAACGATTCCTGGACTCTCCAATGCACACCTTACTCGGAAAATCTTCCTTAAATGGAAGAGAAACCACGTATCGACCACCATCAGAACGTCTGGTGGTACGAAGGAATAGATCCTCGCAAAATTGATCCGATGGGGATAAGAATCTCTTCCTAGGAAGTTCCTCCATCTCCCAAAAACGTGAAATCTCTTTATCTAAAGAGATTTCACAGAAGTATAAGACTATAGTGGAAAAGGAGCTTGTTTGCTGGACGGGTATCGGACCTGTTAGGATCCAGCCAAACACTGTCTCCTGGGCCAACAGGGAGCCACAAACTGGATTCCGAATCCCTGATAACATTATCGAAGGAAGCAGATCTCCACCCAATAACAAATCTATCTTAGAACACTGGAAGAAATGTGGGTCTGCAAGAGGTATATCAGGAAGGGAAGACAGTAATCCCGGTGCCAACGTCCTTGATGGTAAACCACCCGCTAGGTGAGGCACTACTAAAGCCGACGTTGATAACTCGAACTCACCGTCCATGCTAGAACGTAGAGTGAATGTACATTCTTTTCGAACGGACGCCGAAATGGAGTTATTCAAGCCAAAAATCTGGGCACTAGTGCGTCTGAACGGAAGTCCCATAACATTACATAGCCTATCGAATATAAGAGTGCCCTCAGAACCCGAATCGACTAAAGCCCTCGCGGCAAAGTTCAAACCCTTATGGCATACAGCAACCAGGGCCGTGCCCAATAAAACGCCCCTAGAATCTGATGAAAAACATGATTGGATAATATTATTCGAAGGAACTTCAGTGGACTGTATTAAATTCGGAGTGTTTGGTTGAGATGAGTTACTGGGACTTGGAGGTGGAGCTGGGCTAGGTGTGGATGGGATCGAAGGCACATCCTCTTTATGGAGGAGTGTGTTGTGCTTCTTATTGCATTTGTAGCAGGAGAATTTGCTAGAGCAGTTTATGCACAAATTATTTTTCTTTATGACATCGTATCTTTGACCCTGAGACATCTGCAAGAATTTCGGAATTTGCGAATAACGTGGGACTCCTTGGGGCAAAGATGACATTTGATAGTACCCACTTTAGTCTGGAATGCGCAGATATTACTACCATTTCGCCTACTGGTGGGCTTCGAAGGACCTTTCATATTCTGCTTAGAAGTAGAAGCAACCGAATCAGATTGTCGTCTTATCTCAGACACGGATTCAAGTGTCCTATGTCGGTCCGCCAGAAACTTATCCAAATTTGACCACTTCGGAATAATTGTCTTATCACATAAGGTTTGTTCCCATAATGTGAGTGTTGAGTTAGGTAAGCAGTTGGAACATATGAAAATGAAAATTGCGTCCCACTGTTCCTCCTCTACCTCGTAGAGCTTCAACAATTCGATGCAAGAATTAACATCCCTCTGCAATGTCTTGAGTGCCACAGCCGTCTCATTGGTAATGGCATTAAGTCCGAATAGTCTCTTTAATTGAATATTAATTAGGACCCTTATGTTCTCGTATCGCGAGCAGAGGTTTGCCCATGCCACCTTGAAATTCTCATTCGTTAGAGGCACTTTACCCACAATGTCATTTGCCTCGCCCTTCGCTTCTGGCTCAAGTGGAAAAGTTTCTCCACTGAACTTAACCTCGGGTTCCTAATACAAACCGCCTCTAATATGTCCCGGAAAGTGGGCCACGATGAGTAATCACCGTCGAAAGTGGGAATCTCACACGGCGGCAGCCTGAAACCAAAACCTGACGTCGTATCCGATCTAGGAACCTGAATTTGGGCAGAGAGCTCTTGGATAAGCTCACGGAGTCGTGTGTTGCAACGACAGTAAGTGACATAGGCACTAGTATATTTGTGTTACACGGTTATCAGTTCCAAATTGTCCGTCTTACCCTCATCGTCTCCCTGTTCCTCACTAGCTATATCAGACGGACATTGATCATACGAGAACTTGAGCCTCTCCCAAATTGAGGTCAACTCTTCCTTGTGAATCTCTAGCGAATGAACAGATGCCATAGGGAAGTCTTTGTCATTAAAGCTCGCCTCGAAGACGACAAGGTTATCAGCCAACCGGATAAATTTGTGCAATGACATATTGAAAGCGAACTGCGTATGCAAATCTGGAAAGTGTAATTATCGGACAGAATCAATTATGGAAATTTAACTCCTTAGCGAAAACTGCCACAAAGCTATAAATTTTGCAAATTCCTCAAAATACTTATAGTTGTTGATGTTCTGCCATATATAAAAAAAAATTAAATAATTTAATCAACAAACGAAGCATGAAATAAACAAATATCTGATTTTGAAACAGGATGGAAATATAATGGAAATTAGGGTTAATATTGGAAGCAAAAATGTAAGAAAAAAAATTATTAGAAAAACAGTAGAAAAAAAGAATTTGGGGAAAATGTAATTTGAAAACTTATTGAAAAGCGCGGCAAATAATTGTCACTTATTGAGAAAATGATATATCTATTTTAACCAAAAAAAAAATAAAACGGAAAAATATTTAAAAAATAAAAGTTTTTAAAATTTGTCTATTTTAATAAAAAAAAATATGACATAAGAAGCGCCAAAGTACCAATTTAGATTCATACATTTAAAAATTAAAAAATAGTAAGGAATGAAAATAGTCACGAAACGAAAAAAAATTAAATATTTAAAAAATTATAAGAAATATAAAATACTCGTATATATTTGAAAAATCAATCAGAAAGACTCGGATTTCGAGAAATTTTAGGTATATTCGTATATTTGTACAATATACTTCTACAGAGTTTGCTGGGATTGTGTGCTAAGTTCATAAAATTCCAATTGAGGTGAAAGTAAACAAACAGCTGATGAGGTCGTTGACCTATCTTTTCTTTTCTTCCCTATTCAGAGAACCAGGGAAATAAAATGGGACTAAATGGAATACCAGACTCTCTCTCGGTAAGGTAGACTTCTGCGGTAAACAGAGAGTTAGCTCAATAAGGTGGGGGCGTCAACAAAAATAGATAGCAAGAGATGAATACGAAATTGAGTGAGGCCACTCGCATGCAAAAAAGTCAGGGTCCGATGGGAAATGATTAATTTTCGTTGAGTTTAACAATTCAAATAACAATGCAAATGGCAAATTGTATTTCGCGGTTTTCTACAGTTCTATGCTTGTTTCAGGATATTTCCACGGAATAGTACAGTTCTGATGTCAATCTCTCAAAAATACTCTAAAAACAGCACACGTAAATATCAGCGGGTGTCTTAGCAATGGGCCCAAAGAAAACTTCACAGCCTCGCATAAAAATAACCTTGAATATTCCTCAAGACGGTAAATTAATAGGTGTCAGTAAGATAATTCGGCAACTCTATCAGAATACCGCATACAAAAAATCAACAGAACAGCCGAAGTGTGTGGGGCGAGGTTATGTTGACAAAAAATGGGGAGACATAAAAGAGCCGCTTACACACTTGTAACTAAGGAACTTGTTCCAAAACTCCCACTGCTATGATCACTCAAGAGAACGTGTAAGTAAAAGGTAGAAGATGTGTGCTTTCGATTACATTCAAAGAGAAGGTTAATTCTCATAGAATCACAATGTACGAGTGGGAAGCATTACAATAACAATCTATTGTGCTGGGATGCTTTAACATCGATCTCCTCACTTTTGGTGGATAACACATGTATGGCAAAGAAAAAAAGAACGAAAACCGCATGTAATGGACGGACGGACAGTGTTAAGATTATCCAACACTATGTAAGCACTTAACGGTGATTTCTAAGGGAAGTCTTTGACTGTTTGATGACACGTGGTTTTTTTAAAAACAATCAAATTTAACAAAAATAGAGAACTCACTGCAAATTTTCTCCATCAAATATCAACTTGTCTCAATATGCCCTTTTTCCGATAGGTAGTTCTCCTTCAATTTTATAATCCAAGTATAGGACGGATGGCAAATTTATTTATATTTTCTTGGTCGCTTCTACATGAGCTCACAATTTAGCTTAGACCAAATGGAATTGGATTTTCATTTCTGGACAGAAATGTATGTTGGTATCTTGTAATATTTTTGGTGCGATAAATTCACGAAAATGATTTTGCCGTAAAAAAACACTTGTTGTAGATCACCTTCGCACTATATTCGCAACTGAGTGGGAGTACAAAAAGAAATGTAAACTAACCTGATGAGATGATGAGTAGTGTAGAGATTTCGATTGGAGTAAGAATTCCCAATGAGTGTCTTCCAAGAGCAAATGTCTCCAAGTATACGCAGCAATCCGGTTCGAAGGACCAAATATTGAGATGGAACAGCTGAAGTCTACTTGGAGGAGTAATGAGACATCACATGAGCCAAAAACAATTCAAATCTCAGATGGTTAGAGTAGATGAGACTTTGTCTTCCATCTTGCACTGGAGCAAGTGCAAGATGGAAGACAAGAAATAGGAAAATTGAAACGAATTAGGATTGGATTGATTTAAGAGGATTTATTTTCGTAGTCTTACCAGTACAACAGTTGTAAGTGAACAAGAAGGTATGCTAACGAAATTCTATCGGAAGTCATCTTAGTATGATTGTCAAAATTATTCGTTAAGTTTTTGCTACCGCCGTTGTAGCATAAACTTGTGGCAACGTCTTAGATACATTAGATTGTATTTGAATTGTAATTGGATGTTTGAACGAAGTTTTAGGGATTTAGGTATGACAATTTGTTAATGGTAGTTTGGCATAAACATTTAAAAGAGTAGCAAAAAAAATATTACGGGGAATATCGTTATAGATGTATTTAGGTGGCCAACAATTTGTTGTTGTATTTATAGCCACATTTTCATGTGGAGGTGGCGATCCTCGTCAAACTCCTGTGCGAGCAAGCTCGTTCCGGTCCAAAGGACCGATCACGATGAGAACAAGGTGGGCATTGGTTATTTAAAGGCGCCAACAACTCGCCTTGTCGTATCAAGCATCATAGGCACTCAGTACTTGTGGAAGAGCCACAAAGGCGCCAATAACTCGCCTTGTCGTATTGAGCATCATAGGCACTCAGTATTTGTGGAAGAGCCTGTGGACGCTCATAGCTAAGCTTCTCGTGACAGCAACGAACACTACACATATCGAACCTCAATGTTGCAACCTGTATGATACTCACAGATTTGGATTTACTGCAGTGTCAAAATTTCCTCAGGAGCAATAAATCTATATGATGATTTGCTTCGTCTGTCCCGGTATTTCTTCCGCATTTATTTTAGTTTTTATATAGAAAGAGATATCTTCAACGGTTGTTTCAGCCGCTAACCTAGCCGTAAACACCGTCTTTTTGGGTGCAATAACCTGTAGCTTTTTTGGAGTTACAGGCGAGGTTAAAGGAGTATGGTATTTGTTACTACCGCAAAGGGGTTGTAATGATGGAAGCCGTAACAATAGAACGATTTGTTGTAGGCGGGTTTGAAGGAGTTGAAGTAGATGGATGATTATGGTGCACAGCGTTACCATTGGAAAATTTCAAATAGTGGCACAAAAGGTGTTTGTAAAAAAAATGTTTTTTTTGTGAAAAGTGGCACAAAAATGTCACATTTTTTTCGTTATTATTTAAAACAAACAAAAAAGCAAGGAGTAACCAAAAACAAAAGCATACAATAAACCTTTAGCTTTTTACATAAATAACATAAAAAAAATTGTTGAAATTGGTCCAAAATTTGGCACAATATTTTTCATAAAAAAATAACATAAAGATTTATAAAATATAAGTTTGGTCAATCCGAATCTTGGAATTCCACCACAGTAAATCAATCCCAGGTTTCCGGCCGAACCAAATAGCCAAATCCGAATCTTAGATTCCCACCACCGTAAATAAATCCTAGATTTTCGGCCGAACCAAATAGCCAAACTCAAATTTGGACGGACGGGCGGACCTCGCGAAATCGATCTACGATCTACAGAACATGTATTTGTAGGATTTAGAATAAATGTTTTGACGAGTTGCGGTGATGGGTTTTTAAATACTAAAGTGAAATATTCCATAACCATAAACAAACTTTTTTTTTGTTTTGTCCAGTTACTCTCGTTCAGCTCAAAAATTTTAAATTTTTCGAAAAATTTTACATTAATATGCGATTTGTTAGAAGACAATCAAAAAAGTAGCAAGTGTAAAATTTGATACTAAAGTGACACAAGGGTAACGCTGGTGGTGCAACATTGCAACATTGATCGATGAAATTGATAACGTAGAATTTGTGAGCAATGTTCGACATTATTAGAATTTTTTACGTTTCCGCAAGGAGTTATCAAGCGAATCCAAAATTTTTTCCAAATTTTTCTACAATCTAACTTTGCTGAATCCATATTTCATTAGATGAATTTATGCCATCGCGAAAAGACCGTGATAGGCGATTTTTTTTAATGCGATGATGATTTAATAATGTTTCTTTAATTGTATTTGTTGACATATTTTCGCAAGTTGAAGTAGTTTAATGTGCGTAAGCCATAAAAGTGTTGGTAAATAAATAAAAAAAGAAGCAAAACCATTAGAACTTGAGCTTTATTAGTACAAATTTACATATTTACAAAAAAGTAAAAAATTAAATTTGTTTTACATGTTATAGTATTAATTCCGTATTTCATTGGATGCATGGTGTTGGCACAATTTAAAAAGAGCTTGTGGTAGCCTCCTTTAAATTTTTAAAGCGAAAACCATGCTCAAAAATTGTTCATAGTGTATAGTAATGACCCCGTCCATATCTGTATCATGTTGCCGAAATGCCGACGTTAATGTCTAAAAAATAAAAGAATTTTATACATTATAAAGAAATATTTATCTAAATTGAAAAACCTAACAACAAAATACGTCCAAGTTATTTCAATTTCCAAAAATATGCTAGATTCTTGAAATAAAATCTAATTTGACTACAATGATAGAAAGATTGATACAAAACGGGTTTATTTTGATACGATGTAGCAATCCCGCATGTTATTAATACAATACGATAAAATATAAAAAAGTAAGTACTGTTTGGTGCTATATTTATTGCCAAAAATGTATTGTCTCTTTATTTTCTTTAGTACCAATCCGAGAATGTTTTAATACTATTCTCGCTATCACTTGAACATTCCACTTCCTAGTGAAATAAAATTGAAAATAATTTAATCATTTTACTTCGTATGTGTATGTTAAATCATTAAAAAAAAACAATGTTACATCATGGAAACCTTGAATCGATCTGTTCAGCATTTAGTTCTATTTACTTTGATAAAACTGTAAGTACTGTTTGGTGCTACTTTTATTGCCAAAAATGTATTGTTTCTTTATTCTCTTTGTGCCAATCCGAGAATGTTTTCATACTATTCTCGCTATCACTTGAACGTTCCACCTCCTAATGAAATAAAACAAAAAAAAAATTAAAATAATTTAAATTTAATTTTATTTCGTATGTGTATGTAAAATCTTTACAAAAAAACAATGTTACATCATGGCCAACCCCGAATCGCTTTGTTTAGCAATTAGCGAGGCGGATTTAAAATGGTGGTCTCACGCGAACAGCTGATAGCAGCAGGCCAGGTTTGAACGTATTAAAAGAAGTGAAGATAAAGTCCCCGAGTTGGAGTCTCGTTCTTGTCTTGGCTAAACTACTAATACAGAAAGTTAAAGTCTCGCATAACTGTTATAAAAAAGACTACCTGTGAAGACAAAGTCCTCGCCTAAAGTCTTGTTAAAAAGTGTTATAAAAATAATTTTGTACACGGGCTGTTTGGCCGGAAACTTTCATAAATATTAATGCTTAAGCTGATTTATTAGAAAAATGCAATAAATAAAAAAAAAATATGAAATAAAAGGTAATAAGAAAATAAAATACAGAAAAAATTACAAAAAATTTTTTTCGGATTTATTTTCTATTTTCGAAATAAGGTAATGTGAAACAAGTAAACATTTGCAGAACTCATTTGGATTTAAAAAAAAATGAAAAACACCAATTTGGTGAGTTGGGCATAAAGGAGCCCACATCCTGCCAATTTCGAGAGCTTTTTAGGAAGTATATAGACGCAAGAAAAAAACAAAAATACTCATTTTGTCCGCTAGGTCGTAGGGCATATAAGATCTGAGTGTAAGACCGCTATACCAAATTTATTTTTTTCGCAAATAAGGTCTTGTGAAAACACCTAATATACATTTTTAGCAAGTATTTAAACTTAAGAAAAAACCAAAAGTACTAATTTGTTCCACTAGGTCGTAGGGGCCCCACAAGAGGCCGATTTCTGGCATATAAAAGCTCATTTTAAGTGCTCTATGCCAAATTTATTTTTTATTGGCGGAATAATGTCTTGTGAAAAGACCTAACATACATTTTTAGCAAGTATATCGACACCAAAAAAACCAAAATTTCTAATTTTTTCCGCTAGGTCGTAGGGGCCCCAAAAGAGGCCGAATTCTGGCATATAAGAGCTCATTGTAAGAGCCAAATTTATGCCAAATTTATTTTTTGTTGGTAAAATAAGGTCTTGCGAAAAGACCTAACATACATTTTAAGGAAGTATATCGTCACAAAAAAAAAAAACAAAAATACAAATTTTTTCCGCTAGGCCGTAGGGGCACCACAAGAGGCCGATTTCCCGAATATAAGAGCTCTATCCCGAATTTATTTTTCATTGGTGAAATAAGGTCTTGTGAAAAGACCTAATATACATTTTTAGGAAGTATATCGTCACAAAAATAAAACCATAAATACTAATTTTTTCCGCTAGGTCGTTGGGGCTCCACAAGAGTTTGATTTCCGGCATATAGGAGCTCTATGGCAAATTTATTTTTTATTAGTAAAATAAGTTAGGTATAAATGCAAATTTAGTGCAGATTGGATATGGGATATATATCCAATCTAAACCGATTTTTTTCAATTCCAATAGACTCCGTCTCTAGACCCAAGAAAATGCTTGTGTTAAATTCGAAGACGATCAGATGAAAATTGCGACCTGTACTTTGTACACAAATTAACATGGACAGAAGGAAACACATAGCTAAATCGAATCATAAAGTGATTCTGAGTCGATCGGTATACTTATCGACGGGTCTATCTCCCTTCTTCTTGGTGTTACAAACAAATTTACTAAGTTATAAAAACCTGTACCACAGTAGTGGTGTAGGGTATAAAAATGGTAAATAAAAGAATTCCCATTGATTAGACTTTGTTGAAAAAACATTTTTTTTTTTCTTTTTTTAAGTATGACATATGTAGGTGCGATTTAAGTGAAATTTGATCAGGATATGTCTACTTATACGATTCCTATATGTTTACATAACTTGAAAAACCCCTCGAGTTCTCATAACGCAAATTCCTCAAAACTCCTTTCTTTTGTAGTTTTCACAGTAAATTTCAACAACTGTTATTAAGATATCTCTATTAGTATTTTTTGCATACATACGTGCTTTTCACATAAATTCCAAAAATTTAGAAAAGAAATTTATTTTTTTCTAAATACTAAAATTCATATCATAATCAAAACGCATTGGCGCACGCGCACGCAATGGTTGTTTTTATTTTACCCATTTCGGCGCGCGCTGCTACCTTTTAGCATCCAGGGTAACCGTTGCACGATTATATATTATAGAGCTGACTATATAAATAGAACAAGGATTTTCATTTTGAACAATGTACATATTATTAAAATTATATGACAAATATATTATTTTCCATTAATAATCCCATATGTTATAACTGGGAACATACATAAAACGCATATACATATATGGCGTACACTTTTTTGCAATATTCTACGATTTTATAAAATTATAACTTTTTAAAAACAACAAACAAAATAACTACTTCAATCATATTTATGCTTCGGAATAAAAATTAATGAATTTGTATTTTAGTAGTAATGCAAATTATTTTCATTTCATTTAAACTTACTCCTTTTCATTTCATTAATTTTTCTTTTTAATTTATTTATTCATTTTATTTTAATTTATTTCATTTTATTGTACATAAACTTTTTTCATTTCAATTTATTTACACATATTAGCATTCAGTTGTATTTCATTTCCATTATTTTACTTTTTTAAAAATATATTTAATATTATTTTCTTTAATTTTTATTAAACTTAATTATTTTCCACAATTTTTCTCTATTTATTGGTTCATTTTATTTCATTTCATTTTATTTCTATTCATCTAATTTCTTTTTTTACTTTTTCCGTTTTCCTCATTTCTTTTATTTTTCAAAAAAATTTTCAATTTATTTTTATTGTTTCTGTGAAATTTGTTTCCCAAATTTGATGAAAATTTTCAATAACTTCCATAACATGTTTTTTTTTCTTTTAAATGTACACTTTTTTTTTAATTATTTATAAATATTTTCTAAATTTTTAAAATTTTTTATATTTTTAAATTTTTTAAAACTTTTTTCAAATTTGGGGATATGTTTTATTGTTTTCAAAATGCATCCCCATCTATTTGAATTTGTTCCTACTTTCTTCTCATTTTTTTTTATTCTTGATTTAATTTTTTGATCTGGCAACTCTTATCACATCTTGTGATGTCAGTTTTCTTTTTGTTTCATTTCGAGTCATGTCCAAAGAAAGAGTTAAATAAAAGGATGTGATAATAGTTCACACCTTAAATCACAACCACAAAAAGGCAAATTATTTACTTTCGCCAAATGGTTGTTGTTGTAGTAGCAGTGTGTGGTACACTGAGGCGGCAGCCCTTGCCGATGAAGGAGTTCATCGGGTCAATCCGGTATATACAACCGGCTGCCATGGGATTGTCGCCAAATGGTGATGTGGTGTAGTGAGAAGAGACGAAGACTAGACTAAATTTGTTTTTTCCTATTTTTTTTTTGTTTAAGTGAATAAGGCGTAATATATTTTTAAAATTTATTTTCAATTTTAGTTTTCCGAAGACAAGGAAGTCTTTGGAAAATTAAAATTTTATTTTGTATCAAAATTTACCAAACATATTATATTCAATAATATTGGAAATAAAATTTGTATTAATTATTTGGTTGAGACAAAAAGTTTACTGATTTTAAAATTGTTATTTGTCAAAGACACTTAAAAAAAAACAAAAGAAAAAAAATAATTTCAACCCGCACAGGAATCGAACCGATGTCAGTTGCCAGACAAGCCATCGCTTTATCCTTTGCACCACAACAGCTTGGTGTTTGAATTTGTATTTTGTATCATTATGTTATTTTTTTATTACTTTTTATTTCATATGTTTTTTTTAATTACCTTTTTTATTTATTGCCTTTTTCTAACAAATCAGCTTTAGGATTAATTTTTATAAAAGTTTCTGGCCAAACAGCCCGTGTACAAAATTATTTTTATAACACTTCTAACAAGACTTTAAGCGAGGACTTTGTTTTCATAGTTAGTCTTTTATAACAGTTATACGAGACTTTAACTTTTTGTATAAGTAGTTTAGCCAAGACAAGAACGAGACTTTTACTCGGGGACTTTATCTTCTCTCCCTTCAGTTCGTCCCCAGCCTTTAAGTAAAGGTGGTGTTTCCGACTCGGAATCAGACGGCAACGGTGTCAATGAAACAGCCATCGCAGCCGAATCGAGAGATGAGGGCAGCAGGATGACGGCAGAAGTGATCGATGGCTTTGCTAACGAAGGAGTCAGTGGAGTATGTACCGGCAGCGCAATCGAGCGAAAGTGCAGGATGCTGGAAGGTATAGAACTGACATTCCAAACACTTCTACAGAAGCTGGAAAAGAATCAGATATCCCGAAGAGCAAAACACTGCTAAAATGCTGCAGAAGAAAAAGAGCTCCCCGCTTTCAAGTACTCTAGGAAAACCAAGCCAGCTATCCCGCAATGGAGACTCCAGACAGTGTCCTGCAGTGGTAGACAAAGTCGGAACAGGAACGAAGAAAGCGCGCACGGCCTGAGTCTTCATGGAGAACTGTGACTTCCAAACTGAGGCCACTGCCATCACGAAAGGGGAAGATGGTCGCTTAGAATGGTAAGGAGCCGCCCTCTTACCCCAAAGTGGCAAGGAAGCACAACAGAGATGAGCTGACTTATGCAGTCATCAATATCGGCTGTACATCAGGTAGGATCCCACCAGATCATCGGTCCCAAGTGGAAGATCGGGTTAACGATCGGATTTTCGAACATGTGTGGTAGAGGGTCCACCCAACAAATGATGAGCTGCGAGTATAGAGGGGACATCTTTACGCTGCGTTGTGAGTCGGCGGAATGTATTGATATCGTCAAACAGCTCGTCAGAGATATTCACGCTCCCTGGGAGGGCGCAAATCTCGACCTGGTGAGAGAGATGGATATCCCCCAGCTCGCAAATGCGACGGTCTTAATCAAGGGATGGGGCAGTAAATTTGCGACGGAACGCATGTTGGGATTCTTGGGCGAGCAAAACCAAGGTTTGGTCTCAGAGAAGTGGGAGGTCTCCCACAGGAATACCTGGATAGGCAAAAATCCTAATATTGAAACATTAGGCAGCGCTGATTCTTGTTTGAACCGTTGAGTGGAGCGGATGTATTGTTATTTCACTCCGCAAAAATTTTCCTATAACACGTGATAGGCCATTATTTTTGGAAGAAAAATTTAAGTCACTCAAAGATAGCTGATAGAGGTATCTATTAGCGTCTGTTTCCAGTGGAGCGGCAGATCTAGAGCCCGGGAGTAGGCTTAGAATGGACTCCAAAGACCCAACAGCTGCGGTGGTGGTACCAGGCCGTAGCATGTTGTCTGCTACTGAAACCTTGACTGGTGAAGCGGCTGCTTCAAGCTCTACTAGCCGACAGACGACTGGTCAGCAGGGGCTTTTAACGAAGGCACCTGGTTCGAGTTTTAAGGACAAGGCCGAATCTATTCTATCTTCGCATAGGCCATCAGCCTTCCCCGGCAAACCAACACGCTCTTTAAGAGGTTGGAGTAATAGAAGACGCATCGCTCTCAGGTTTATTGAGAGGCTTGGTGCGAATGATCCTAAGACTCTCACTAATAGGGAGAGAGATTCCCTGAATTGGGCTCGGGAATTCGCTGCACAGGCTACCCCAAAGACTACACGTCTAGATTCGGAAACTGCACCGCCGTCAGCCAAAAGGCTGCGGTCACTTGGAGGGCATCTCATACCTAAAAGAACTAGGGCGAACAACAGTAAGATGGGTCCAAGAACCTTTGCTAATATCGCTAGGGTAAGTTGAAACTGAAGATCTATAGAAGCGGTGGGGTTGGGGAATCACGAGACGACTCAACAGTTGTTGCCGAACAATCGCCTGACGATCTATCGACCACACCGCTAAAGTCTGGCGGATTGCAGGAGACTAAATATCCCCCTGCCACAATCGAGTCAGAAGGGGATGGCATCGAAACGACAATCCCTGTGTGGGCGTGTCACAAAGTTGGACTGGGTTCAAAGTGCGCGCCAGCTGGGAAGCACGGAACTCAGAAAGTACTTCGACAGCAGCAGTTAGTGACCATCGCTACATTAGGTTTAGAATAGCACGGCCAACGCCGAATCCGATAAGCCTCCGGAATAAGTTTAAAACCAACTGGAGCAAATTCGGAAGGCTACACAGAAGAAGACTTGGGCAAAATAATTTAGATTTTCCAAGCATAGAAGACATTGACGAAAATGTCAACAGGTGGAGTCTTTCAAAGCGAGTTGTCTTCTTCGGGAAAGGAAATCAGCCCAAGAAAAATCCTGGATGACCGGGAGGTTCGCAATATTGGGAAAGAGGTTCGCACTTTTTAACAGAGCTCGTCGTAAAAAAGCGGAAGTTTTTTGGGATATGTATTTTACACGACTCAAGGAATAAAATAAGATAACCAGGGCGGCAAAACGTGCCTCCTGGAAGCTTTTCTGCGAACAGGTCGATAGCGTTAAGACGCCGCCAAGATAAAAAAGTTTCTCTCAAAAACCCATGTCCAAACTGAAACTTTAGTAGACGATATGGAAGTGAGAGCAGAGACAACGGAGGACATGTTGAGGCTTTCGATGAAAACCCATTTTCCACAGGATACGACAGGACTCACGGAGACACCGGAATCTCGGAATAATGCAGTTGATCGAAGGTTTATAATAACGGAATTTATGGTGAAGGAATCCTTGAGGAGCTTTAAACCATTTAAGTCACCCGGACCTGATGGGATATTTCCGGCGTTACTATAGAAGGAGGCAGACTATCTGGCGCCTCGTCTGGCCAAAATTTTCACAGCGTACCTAGGACTTTCATATACTCCGAAAACCTTACAGGAGGCAAGGGTGGTGTTTATATCTAAGCCCGGCAAGGCAAGTTATGCGACACCAAAGGCCTACAGACCCATAAGCCTTACGTCCTTTCTACTCAAAACCTTGGAACGTATTGTGGACACCATGATAAAGAGTATGACATCCAGCGAACTGTTCAAATACAAAACAGCATGCCTATGTCAAGGGAAGGTCGTTCGATGCCAAAACGTACACACTGGCGGTATGCATTGACATCGAGGGGGCTTTTAACAATGTGCGGAGCGACACACTGATCAAATCCTTAGACCAGTACCGGGTGGACCCGGTCCTTAGAGACTGGATAAACCATATGCTAAGGAACAGGTGGATAAATTGTGTGTCCAATGCCATAAATATAGGGGAGAAAGTGGCACAGGGCACGCCAGAGGGGGGCATTTTATCGCCACTCCTATGGGTGACCACCATAAATGACCTATTACGGATGCTGACTGAGGAGGGATTTGAACCCGTCTGTTATAATATTTCTAAGAGGTAAGGATCCGAACGAGCTATGCCGAAGGGCCGAAAGGGTATTTCGTTTGGCATATGACTGGGCTAGACCCAGAGGTCTCAATGTTAACCCAGAAAAGGCTGAAATATGCCTGTTCCCGAGGAAGACGAAGGTGGGCAAATTTAACGCACCACGTTTCCTCCATATGACTATTTCGATATCCGACAAGGTCAAATACCTAGGTGTGATCTTGGACAGGAAACTGAATTGGAAGTGTCACATTCAGGAGCGTACTGAGAAGGCTCACAGATGTTGGACATTATGTAGAAGGGCCGTAGGCTCGAAATGGGGCCTGAATCCTAAGATAGTCCACTGGCTCTACAGGAGCTCGATTAGACCAATACTTACTTACGCCTCAGTAGTTTGGTGAACTGCTATGGGGAAAAAGTGCAACACAAGGACCATACAACAGGTTCAGAGAACATCTTGTCTTGGCATAGGCGGAGCGATGAGGACCACGCCCACTAGGGCACTGGAGACTATCTTAGATATCCGACCCATTGACATACAGATTAAGTGTGAGGCAGTCACTACGGCTATGAAACTTAAGGCGATGGAAGAATGGTTTGAGGATGGGAGCAGCTCATACCATCGCGGTATAATCGAGGCGACGATAGGAAACCTGAAAGGAAGTGGAAAGTTATACGATCGAATACCTGAGATGAACCTTGAAGTCGAGTGCGACGCACTGCTGCCATCGGCACAGTCTTGGATTGACGGAATCCTAGTATTGTCATCTGGAACATCATGTTACACGGATGGATCAAAGCTAGAGGACAGAGTGGGCCTGAAGGTTTACATTGAAAGCCCAGGGACTGAGATCTGTTTTAGACTGCCTGACCATAATACGGTCCTGCAGGCGGAGATCCGCGCGATCACGGAATGCGTGAAGTGGTGTGGTGCTAACGCGAGAACGTCGAATCTGAACATCTTTACCGACAGTAAAATTGCCATAAGGGCAATAACAACCAGGACGGTAAAGTCGCGAACAGTCTTGCAGGGTAAGGAGATTAACGCCTTCTCTGAAGATGGCAAAATCCGCATCGTTTGGATGTCGGGCCATAACGGTGTAAGGGCAAATGAAAGGGCAGACGATTTGGCGGTGAAGGCCAGAGTACTGCCGTCAATAAACTTGGTTAACCTGAAGCCTTTCGTGTCGACGCAGTCCGAGTTAAGTGAGTGGGCGACGAATGCGCATGCAACATTGTTGAACAGCGAAACGGTCGGTAGGACGGCGAAAATCCTATGGGGGGATCAAGATCGTTAGAAGACGAGGCTATTACTGAAAGGAAGCAAGAAAGAGGTCAGTATAGCTATTGGTATCATAACGGGACACATAGGACTACGAGCTCACTTATGTAAAATCGGTGCGGCAAGTGATAGCATGTGTAGGGCATGCGGGGAGATGATGAGACGTTGGAGCATTTCCTTTGTCATTGCCCGGCTTTCGCGTCCAACAGATACCGGTACTAAGGTGGTAACACAATATCAGACATGAACCAACTTAGGGGAGTGGCATTAAAAACAATTAAGGATTTTGTAAGTAGACGGAATTCCTAACTTAAAAATTTATTTTTAGAGGTTACTTTATAGTTTTTAGAGCGCACAACAAGCCGATTACTGGCTTAGGTGTATGTCTATAGTGGCATGGGGCGGATTAATATCTGCACCCTCTATTAATGCGAACAATCTGAGAAATCTGGAAACATGGGCAACACGGATTTGTGCCTTATTGCTGATGAATAAATGGACAGTGGATTCCGGACCCAGCGATCACATGGCCAATGATGAAAGATGTTTCTTCGAGTTACACAAGCTATATAATCCAGTAATTATTGGTGTTGCAAAGGATGGTGTAATTATTGTTGCGGAAAGATCTGGAACAATTGTTGGATACATCAAAGTGAATGGGAAGTTTTCAAGGTGTTCATTAAAAACGTTTTACTTTGCAAGGATCTGAGATGCAACATGTTTTCTATATGACGCATTAAAGAAGCAGCGATGAAAGCCGTATTTGAAAACAAAAGCGTGTAAAATTTTAAAAGTTTGCTGTTGGAAAGTTATAGAAAAAAGGGATATAAATATCAACTAAATTATGAAAATGGAAATGTCAAATTAAATACCCATCAGCAAATCACAGATTTATGACAACACGACTTTGCCATTTAAATAAGCAAGATATGAAAAAGTTTAAAGCAATGGTAAATAGGATGGACGATATATAATAACGTTTTGCGAATCATGTGTTTTCGGAAACCAACACAGGTTGCCGTTTAAAGGCGAGAAAGACAAGGAATCAAAGCTCAAGTTGTTGCAGAAGATTCACTCAGTGTCAAGGTTTTGACTTCAATTAGACCTATTCTCCTGTGGCTAGAATTGGTACATTCTGTATTCTATTAGCAGTCGCAAATAAAATGAAATATTTCATACAGCAAATAGATGTCAAGACCCGGTTTCCAATGGATATCACTGAGAGCAGTATAGGTATATTGCTTTATGTAGAAGACCTTCTTATTTTTGACAACCATATAAAAGGAATTCAAGACTTAGAGGTACAGCTTCAATCAGAATTTGAAATGAAAGATATGGGAGATATTGACGTCTATTTGGGAATAAGTGTAATAAGAAGAAGTATTGTAGAATCAACAATTGAAATGACTCAAAAAGGTTTCATAGTGAATCTGGTAAAGAAGATTGTAATGTAAAACCACAAAATGCAAATTCTCCAATGGAGCCTAAATTGTCCTTACCTAAATATGTCAATGAGAAAACTCAACTTATTCATGAACCTTACAACCCCTGGTGAGGAGTTTGATACTCCGTTTTAACGTTTTTAAATTAATCAAGTATGCTTTTGAAATCTGGGGGGACAGCCCAACGCGGTTCGAAAAGCGGCATTTTGACAGATCTAAATATTATTTCATTGCATGTCACATAGCTGACGAGATCACACTGACGCTGCATAACTTACCACAAAATGGCCAATTACATTGTACGTGGTCAACAAGGTTTCTTTATCAGCACCCCTAGTGCTGACGGCAAGTGACTTAAGGAACTTGTTTGTATTTCTGACCTTATTAAACCTTATCCGACAAATGGCAGTGGCATGTGAGGATAATTTGTAAGAGCTTTTAAATATCTCAACAAGTATTGTAGCACACTTGATGGTCGGAATCGTTACTCCATAGCCTATCACATTCAGCTCCTTACCCACCTCATGCGTGTATGTATTGAACAAACTGTCTGAAAAATTGGCAGCAGATGTCTTCAGATCTCTTGCAGTAAACTAAGGTAAACCTATTGCAGTTGTCAACAATGGGTGGGAGCCTTGATGCCATGATCCGCATATGATACGATCTCTATGCCATTCTAAAGAAGTGGAAAGGAGGTTAAATAGTGCGGGAGATGTTACCCAGCCTTTGGAAAATCTCTGTTTCACTCTACGGTGTTTCGACTTTTAATCCCTAAATTCCACAAATGACTGACTACAGATAATTCTTGACCCAGCATTTCAGACCTGCCTGGAGGGGCGTGTTGACGTGTTGACATTCCGTCGGGGCTCAAAGCCTTGGATGCCTTGGCGCAACGGATTCGTAACTGGTAACATGGTTGTTGTTGTTTTAGCCACATTTGCATATGGAGGTGGCGATCCTCGTCAAGCTTTTATAACCGAGCAAGCTCGTTCCGGTCTAAACAACAGATCGTTATGGGAACATGATGGACATAGGTTATTTAAAGGCGCCAATAACTCGCGTTGTCGTATCGAGCATTATAGGCACTCAGTATTAAAGCAAAAGCCGGTGCCACCCGGCCTCTCACTGAGACTCTGCGCTCGATCCCGCTGGAGAATTCCACTGTACGCAACCTGTGGACGCACCCGGTTGCTCCCAGCTAAGCTTTTCATGCTAACGAAGAACACCACACAGATTGGAGCTCAAATTTCAGGATTGTGTGATGCCTATAGTTATCCAACAACAACAACCATGTGTGTATAATCCACACATGGTTGTTGTTGTAGCCACAACATCCTCGTCTAGTTCCTATACATGAGGAAGTCGTTCCGTTCCAAAGGAACGATTGCCACGGGAACGTGATGACCATTGATTACTTAAATGTGCCAAAACTCGCCTTGTCATATCGAGCATCATAGGCACTCAGACCCGATGCCTCCCGGTCTCTCACTGGGACTCTCCGCTTGATGCCGCTGATTGTCTGCGACTGCAATTGCAGTTAATCCGAATGGAGTATTCCACTATCCGCAACATGTGGACGCGCCCGATAGCTCACAGCTAAGCTTCTCGTGATAACGATGAACACCACACAGAGCGGAGCGGAGCGGACAGTTCCAGCTTGTGTGGTGCTCATATTTATCCCGTGTCGGTACACACACATGGTTGTTGTTGTAGAAGTGTGTTGTACACTGAGGTGGCAGCCTTTCCCGATGAAGGACTTCCTCGTGTTAATCCGGTACGTATATCTTTCGTTTGGTTGATTCTTTTGAGTGTCAAGATCCAGGAACTCTGCGACTAAGATGGGGTGCGTCCAGAGGGATCTGGGTCTGAGTCGAGTGGGTCTGGCTGGGCAATTAAACAGGTGACGCGTATCATGTGGTCCCTGATCACAAACGGGACATACATCTTGCATGTAGGCATAAATCCTTGTTCTGTAGGAGTTGAGGAGGCTTCATCTGCCGGAACGTAATTGAGCCAGAACAACTCTGATTTGCCGAGGGAGGTCAATTTCTTCAGATGCAATGGGAGGCGGTCATTTTTCAAGGACTACATTCACCCGGTAGCAATTTACCGCATCTGCTACCGTGTCTGCATGAGTGTTGTCTAGACCCGCTGATATGCCGCATGATCTAGAGGTTCTCTCTTCTAGCGCTGAACCTCACGCTTTAGATCATGTAGATCTACCTTAAGGCTTCTGGGCGGTAGATCTCTATCCACAAGATGATGATTTGGATTGTCTCTGAGATAACAGACCAAAAGGTATTGCTTAGACAGCATGTATATATGTCTTCGCACTGGTAGGATCTTTGTCTCCTGATGGAGGTGGTCCACATGAGAACTGAGAAGACAGCCCGTCGTAGTTCGGAGGGCGGCATTCTGGCAGATCTGAATTTTAATCCAATGCGTGTCACAGAACTGACGAGACCACACTGGCGCTGCATAACTTACTACAGATCGGCCAATTGCTTTCTACGTGGTCAACAAGGTTTCTTTGTTTTTGTTGTTGTAGCAGTTTATTGTGTTCTATCTTTTGTCTTGATTCTGTTGAGTGTCAAGACTCAGGAACTCTGCGACTAAGATGAGGTGCGTCCACAGGAATCTGGTTCGTTCTTTGAGGTAGACGTTTAACCTATCGCAGATGTCAACATTGGGTGGGGGCCTGATCCCATGATCGTACAATCGTCCGTATTTGATACGATCTCTATGCCGTCTGGAGGGGCTGGAATGGAGGATAGATAGAGGTTAAATAGTGCCGGAGATATCACCCCACCTTCGGGAACTCCCTGTTCCACTCTACGGTGCTTCGACTTCCTATCCCTAAATTCCACAAATGACTGGCGACCACACAGATAATTTCCGACCCAGCGTTTCAGGCCTGGCTGGAGCGACGTGTTGGCGATGTCCTCAAATATTTTGACATGGCTGTCGAATGCTTTCGATAGGTCCAGTGCCATGAGGACCGTCCTATCACATGGCCTGGGCTGATTGAAGCCACGGCAAATGTGTGCGGTGTTGGCATGCAAAACAGTTGTTGTGCTATGCAGCCTTCGAAATCCATGTTGATGCTCTGCGAATGGAAATTCTCCTACGTGGCTCGGGAGGTATAATACCGCAAGCGTCTTTGCTACTCGTGAGAGAAGGAAGATCGGTCTCCACCAAATTCGGGTTCTTTCCAGGCTTCAGTAGCGGGATCACTCTTGCCCATTTTCCAGACATCGGGAACTATAAGAGTGTTCAAGAACAGTTTGAGGACAGTGGTGAATCCAGATACTTCAACATCAATGTACAGATTCCGTCGGGGCCCAACGCCTTAGATGATTTGGCGCCACGTATGGCATTCGTAACTTCGCCCACGGTAAATTGTGATGACTGTTCATCAGCTCGGAGACCGGCGAATGGCTCTCCTCCTTGCCCTGTCTCTCTCGGGATGCACAATAAGTTGACGATTGAACAACCTGGCGCATCTCTTCGGATCAGTCACTGAAGCGGCGATTGGTATACGCTCTGAAGCCAGTCCAATCGGCCTTATGATTGATAAACGTCCGGCGCTCAGAGAGCTGCTGCACCCCCTTGTAATCCTAGTGGGGCATCCTCATTCACCGTGCAAAACGTGGACCTTTCAATCTGCTCTGCCAAAAGCTATGCCACGCTGGTCGTTACCAAGGGGGGAATGCCATGACGTGTGTTGGGCATTAAAGTCCCCTAGAACCAGACGATTATGGCCAGTGCCAACCCACTTATGTCGGGGTTGTATGCCTGGCCACTAATCGGGACACAGCTACCAACCGGCGGTATGTACACGTTGTAAAGCTCTATCTCGGCAATACCGGGCCTGACTGCTATCCCCAAGCATTCCATGTAGGGATCACTAGCACTATGCGCAGACGAGATAGGTCTATATTGCACGGAATGGTGTATTAAGAAGGCCAGTCTTCCACATCCATTCCTTGAGCGATTGTAACCGTGACAACTGTGCAAGCTGTGTTGGTCAGCTTTGTCTCCTGGATCGCTGCGACCAATATGCTCTTCCGACTCATAAGAAATGCAAGATCGGAAATGTACCCACTCCATGCACCGATTACACTTTACCGACACCGACCGATGATGATTGCGGTCCTGGCAAAACGAACCAGGGTCCGGAGTTCTTTTCAATCCTGTCACGAAAAAAGGACAAACACGTACACTGAGGCGGCAGCCCTTGCCGATGGCACATGGTAAAATGTGATGGCATTTAACGATACGAAGAATAGATCTTCTAATATTGTAACTCTCGGGATTCTCAATAAACCGACTGTTGAACAACCTGGCATATTTCTTCGGGTCAATCAATAGATCTTCTAATATTGTAACTCTCGGGATTCTCAATAAACCGACTGTTGAACAACCTGGCATATTTCTTCGGGTCAATCACAGTTGCATTGCCAAAAGTAACTGAGTTCTGTCATCTCTTATTCCGGGGTTCAAGGTGACTTAACAGTAGACCACAGTTTGCCGTGTATTGAGCGGAGTTTCAGTTAGGGGCCGGGCGGCATCGGCCATTACACCATTGTGATACAACAGTAGCGACAGTCAGCAATTGTCGGTACTCAAAATTTCCATCAATGAAACTCTACGTTTCATTTTTGTTTCTTCAAATCAATTTTGTATTTTATCGTAAAGAAAAAAAAATAATTGTTGTGGTAAAATATCACTTTGGTTTTGAGAAATCTTAATAAAAATGTATGAAATTGTGCTACACTTTATTACTTTTTCGTGATAATAAAAATTGATTTGAGGGGAAAATTTAAAGTGGTCGTTTTACCCGCAACTGAATATTTGCTTTCACACATTTTAATCAAAAGATTGTAGTTTTGTATACGAAATCATTTCTATGATTAAGGAAAATTATTACTCACATAAAGAACAATGCAGCATTGGATAAAGTCATCGAACAGAATTGTACCTCTACCGAAACGGTCAAATTTTCTTATTAGCATTTCAATAAGGTTATCCGATAAACGATAACCAAAGGATGTGAGAGCTGTTTTCAATTCCACTTGATCTATATTTCCCGAATTGTCTCGATCAAACGATCTGAAGCAGTTTTGCCAATCTGTTACATATTTCCATAGAGATCCAAAGTCTTGAAATGATACGGTGCCCCGATTTTCACGGTCAAACATGCCTATCATTAGACGAACAGTCTCTGGGTTAAAAGGACTCCATGTTCCATTTGATAGAGCAACTTGAAGCTCGTCCGCTGATATGAACCCGCTACGATCTTTGTCAACACTGAAAATTTCATTAAAATAAATGTGTTCTAAGTACATACAAATAGTTGCCTTTAATACCGTGAAAATACGTCCCATAAGAATTGCTGGTCAGGCATCTGTGATTGGTATGTATAGGCCATATTTGTTTAATATCTTAAAATTCTTATTAAAAAATGCACTCTATCTTTGACACGATTTGTACAATCATCTATGACCAGTGTTGCCAGCAATATTTGGTCGCTTGTACCCTTGGTACAATTAGAAGTAAAGTCCATGGTTGAATTAACAAGGTTGGCTCACTTGCCCAGCTGATGGAATTGTCAAACTCCAGAGTTGTTTCCAAATCCCACTAGTACTTAAAATGCTTGGTTTGGATCCAAAGCGGATTTAAAAAGGTGGTCTTAGATGACAGATTTTTGTTGCATTCTCTTTGTTGTTATCTTCTTTCTCACATATTCTCTGCTCATGTACGCATATGTAAATACACACGCACATAAATTTCTTTGTGTGTGTTGGCAAAAGTACGATCAGCTTGATGACAAGATGGCAGATTGCACCATATGTTTCGCAATGGTTTGGATTTTAAAATTTTTTTACATTTTGTTACTTTTCACATTTTAATTGTTTTAATTTATAATTCACAAGTTTTTAATCATAAATTTTTTGATCTTGTGGCTGCTACCAAGATATATTCATTTACAGGTAGTGGCAGTTGCCCAAAAACAAAATATTGAGTGTAGTATCTGTCATAATCAGTGATTAGTGCAACTCTGATTTTGTGTATGTTACTAGTTCGTGGCATTTTTCATTGTTTGTGTGCTATGGCTCTTAACTATAATACACACACACAACCAAACCTCGTTGACAGATAGTGCACTCGCAAGACAAAATTGTACTCAGCCGTTTACGGTACACTACCTGGTAATTATATCATGGCTGCTACACATGCTACTAGAATGTCAATTTGACGGTATACAGAAGTTTAACAGTTTAGTGGGAGTTTGCGCCACCATACCCACAGGGTCCACATACAAATCCAGAGACGTATCCAAATCCCACTAGAACGTCAAATGCTTGGTATGGATTTCAATTTTTTCCCATTTTGTTCCTTTTTTCATATTTTAATTGTTTTAATTTATAATCTACAAGTTTATAATTAAAAATCTTTTGATCTCGTGGCTGCTACACATGATAATGAAAATAAAAACTAGAATATCAATTAGGAAATGTCCAGAAATTTGACAGCCTAGAATTTGCCCCACAATCGCCACAGGGTTTTATCATTGATTTCGTTGTTGTTGGGCAAGTAAGCCAACCTTCTTAATTCAACGATGAGGCTTAAGCCTAGTACCTATGAAAATTTAAACGAAGTAAAGTAGGTAGCCCGTCTGAGGGAATTTGTCTTCTTGGTTTGGCTCGAAATCATCAAACAATTTACAAAAACAGGTGTTGGTGTTTTATTTAATTGTTTTATTTGTAATTTTTACCAATATTCCGACCATTTTTTTCAGGGTTTAAACTATAAATTTAACAAACAAATAATTTTACAAAAAATTAAAAATATAAAATCATTTATATATTAGAGAATAATTACATTTTGAAACAAAGATTGTTACGAGGCCCCTATTTGCGGGCACTGGCTAGCCTTTGTCGCCTTTTCCAGGGAGGTCCCATCCCATTATTTTTCGCCCTGGGGTCGTATCGCCCTTTTTTCCGCAATTTAGCACAACATTATTTTCCTTAAACAAGTCATAACATAATACATTTTATTTAATATATAAAGGCCTAACACTAACACAAAATTCGTTTCATTATTTCTGTCTTTACTTAAAATAACTGACAAGAGCTGAGTCTACATGTGCTTTTAACAAACTATAATATTAAAACAATTTTCTTAATCTGCTGATCCTTAATTTTTATGTTACATGAAACTACACACTAGAACTTGCAAAGATAATCAAATCAAATACAACAAAAAAAAAACGGTTAAACCTGGCCTACCTAAGGGAGCTCTCTTAGAAGAGACACACTATTGGAAATAAACACCCTACAAACGCGTATACATGAACCCTTTGCAAATCCTATTAAGTTTTATAATAAAAATAAAGGTAAAAGAAAAATTAATACATAGTAAAAAAAATATAATAATAATGTCTATGTCTACATGGATAAAAAAAAATAAAGCAAACGTTTACGTTATCACTTGGGTTATTTCTCAAGGTAAAGGTTAGTATGTGTGCGTGACTTCTTTTTTTCAAAGACTACATTTAAAATTGTTGGAGGTACTCATGTGGTGGTGTCTTTGCTATCACCAAAACAAAATCTATTGCCGTATTCAGGCGTAGTTTCCGCTTTCCAAAACCAATTGGGAGATTCCCCCTAATTTGGGTAACTTAGTGGCAACAATTGTCCAACTCTGGATTAGCATCGACCAACGATTTTTCATCCAACCAAACTGTTCGGTCTGGATGCAATGGGACCAGATTTTCTATCCCGTCTCTTTATGGGCACAATAAAATAAAAAGCGGCCTACCTTTTAAAAGCCAGATGAAAATGGTGGCGTTTGCGGGAATCACCGTTCACTCAATCATAAAACTTAGCCATCTTGAGTCAATAGCCATATTGATTTTATTGCGTTAGCTCTGGTTTTAATACATTCGTAACCTTTAGATAACATTCCAATTCTCTTCAATTATTTGTATTTGGAGCGGTTAGTTTATATGAATGAAAACCGCTTTATCGTCGTACAGCCGCCCAATAACAATCTCAACCAGTGTAGTAATTCGCCCTACGCAATGGCAAATAACATACACACTGGCAACTCCAAGCGTCAGCTGAGCAAAAAAAAAACATTTGTTTAGATCGTGACTAAAGGTAATCGTTCCAGTATTTTTTTTCTAATAATTTCTTAACATTTATTCTTTTTTTTCTTTTTCTAGGTACCGGGAACTTTGCTGCGGTGACCTGTCTGATGCTGTGACTGCGGGTGTATGAAACACATCCTCTTGGGTATGGATGTTTTTCATAAATCTTGCAATCACTTGCATCAGGTCTGCAATCTTTCAGCAGGTTCCCTCGCGGAGCTGGGGGTTAGCCATCAGCCACATCTAAAGAGGCAGCCTCCAACGTCCGACCGGGGCAGCCGCCGTGAAATAAAACCGCTTCCTCCAGCCTGTAAGAATGGGATCCAGTGATTGACCATTCCAACGAGGGACAATTAAAATAATCAACCTAAAAATAAAAAAGAACTTGCGCATGGCAGACCACACGTACGACATTGTTGTCGCTGGTCTGCCGAACGGTGTGCCCAAGTTAATCCCAACTCCTCCTGTCGCAGGAAGGCATTAGGAGTAGGGAGTATAACGTGGCCGCCACGCAGGCGTAAAGGCCTCTATACAGGGGACCTCCACGCCAATTTTTTTTTCTTCATAAACATCGGCATATTGGGGTGTCTCGCAACAAGCAAGTTTGATTAAAGCTCTCTTATTTTTGTTCCAAATTCCTGTAAATCTGTGCACAATTGTCTGTTTTTCTTAAAGTTCATGCGTTCGTTTGTGGGGGTGTCAAAAATATGTAACATTTCTAAAGTAAATCGCCTTTGTTCAATTTTTTAATACAAAATTACAATCAATTTATTTATCAGCGGAACAGCATTGGTTCGACAACTTAGAGCTGTCATACTATATACAGATCTACAGCGGTCAAAAAAAGTATTCATCATTCAATGTTTTTTTTTAATAAGTCTACAAAAGACAATTGGAATAAAAACATATTAAACTAATGATGCAGTAGTGCTTGTGTGATATATATGTACACAATTTCTTGTTTTTAAAGAAAAAAATAGTATTTATTGGAACAAAAAGGGCCATTTTACAGCTGAACACAAAAAATTAAACAAAAAAAGTATTCATCATTGCAAAAAAACAAAAAAATAAATAACATAATTTAAAAAAATTAATACTTTGTTATTCGACCACCGCGTCTTATAACTTCTTTTAAACGGTTTGACATCGATTGGACTAATTTAGCGGTTATATTTTGGTCTATATTAGTCCATTCCTCCATTATCACCTGTTGCATTTGACTCTTGCTCGAAAAATTGCGCGTTCTCAATTTGCGTTCGAGATGTTCCCAAAGATGTTCAATTGGGTTCAAGTCGGGACTTTGAGGAAGAGTTTTAATGACTTTGGGGCAGTTATACAGCATCCACATCTTGGTATTTAAAGCAGAATGTTTGGGGTCATTATCTTGATAATATTGAAAGTTATTACCAAGCCCAAGTTTTACAGCACTATCTTTTAAATTCCTCTTTAAAATGTCAATGTAATACTTATGATCCATTACTCCATTAATAATTTCAAGATTTCCCGCTCCTGAAGCCGCCATACACCCCCAAACCATTAAACCACCTCCACCATGTTTTGCAGTAGCAACTGCGTTTCGTTCTTCAAGCTCTGTATCTGGTTTTCTGTACACTATGACCTTTCCATCGCACCCAAAAAGATTAAACTTGCTCTCGTCTGCAAAAATGACTGTTTTCCAAAATGATTCGGGCTGTTTTACATACATTTTTGCGAAGTTTTGCCTTTTCACTCGGTTTATTTTATTTATAAAGGGCTTCTTACGTGCAGGTCTTCCTCTGTAACTATGCCTTTTGAGTGTATTTCGAATTGTTTGTGTAGTAACTTCCTTCCCTAAATATTCCATAGTGTTTTTACGAAGAATGGTCGCATTTGTCTTCGGAGTTTTCTGAACTTGCCGCACTAGCCAACGCACATCTCCAACTGAAAGTGCTTTTGGTCGACCAGATCTTGGTTTATTGTCAACAGTTTTCGTTTCTGTCCACTTTCTGATGATGGATTGTATAGTAGATCGTGGTCTATTTAATATTTCACTGATAGTTTTTTGAGTTAAACCATTCCTGTGGTGTTTTATTATCAAAACTTTTACCTCATCAGAAACCTCGTTTTGCTTACGACCCATTTTGACAAAAACTATATTTTCAATGAAACTAAATATTTGCTGTCAAGGGCAAAGCCTCCTTTACTAAATAAAACAGAAAAGGCGGATTCCCAAATAATATTTGAATTTGACTTTGATGATAGCACATCAATGATGAATACTTTTTTTGTTCTGTTTTTGGTGTTATTATATAAAATTGCATTTTTTGCGCTAATTAAATTTATTTTTTGAATTTATTTTAAAACATATTACGAAAAATAAACTATTGCATAAAACTGCATTATTTGTTTACTTAAAATTTTCTTCAATTACCCAAAATAAGTGAATTTATTATCAATTTTGCTAATGATGAATACTTTTTTTGACCGCTGTATGTTACATTACCATATTGTTACAAACTATTATACAAAGCCGTACCTATTACATTTCGGCCCACCTGGTCATACAATCGACTTCGATTTTAACTTAAATCATAGAAATTCATAATCTTCATATCCACTCGTATCATTTTCATTACAATCACTAAAGGCCAAAACATAATGGACGCATTGAGGAGCGTTGCGTTGGAAAATGCAACTCTGCAAACAAATGTTACAAAAACAACTCGCAAAAATTAAACAATTTTTAACTTCGACGACCAAAGGTACTACTTTAAGTGTGACAACACCGAATGGCGTTCGGTTTCAAGCGTTGAAAATTTTCATGTTCCAGCCAGATTTTCAATCGACTTGAGTCTAATACGCCGATATATGGCATCTGTGTGATCTGACAGTTTTCGACGTCCGAAATCTAATATCTACTCGACTTGAAAGTCCTGGTGATTCCTAAAATACTCAAGATTGTAGGACTGCGATCACCTAATAGCCTCCGACGCCTTCCCTCTAATCGTTCTCAAACCGCCGTCATCCCTACCTAGGTCTCCTTCAGGTTCTCCGTCAATTCGTCTACTACATCCCCTCTCTGGTCTACACCAAAAAAACAGCCTACTAGGAGACTGTCCAGTCGTGCAATGCACCGTATTGTTCATGGCATACCCACATGACCATACTTCTCATGAGTCATACACATAATATTTTCTCCTTTGGCATCCTGACGAAAGACCAATTTGTTCTCCAAAACATACCCTCAAGTTCGCCCCTTTCTAATGCCTCCCGTAACCTCTGAAACCTTCCATCTCTAGATTGTGCTATCTGTATATTAAAATCGACATCATACTGCCACTGCCTTCACTTTGGCATATCGCACATATCCCAGAACTGTTTTTTGTTGAACAAACCTTCCAGATTTCCGTTTCAAACTGAAGGGCAGGACACAAAATCCAATCTGGAGTTCTCAAATGAATTTCGTACAAAAAAGTGCGCACACCAAATGAACGTGGAGGTCACTACCTTCATTTTGGTATAAAGGACACATTGCAGAACGGTTTTTTGTTGAACAAACCTTCCAGATTTCCGTTTCAAACTGGAGGGCAAGACACGAACTCCAATCTGGAGTCCACAAATGAACATCGCACATCAAATGAAAGTAGAGGTCACTGCCTTTACTTTGGTACATGGCACTTACAGCTTCCTAACTGAAGGCCAGGATATATACCGTAGTCGTTTACTCTTAATTCTGGTACTACGCTTTTTTGGGAAAAATTTCCCAAAATCGTTCTTCCAGTGGTTTGACAAGGTTACCACATTGGATTTTTTGTGCTATTTTGGCCAAAATGTTGCCATTTATATATATTAAACCATGTTTCCACCAGAGCCCAAATCCACTTGATTTGAGATAATCTCGAAAACCCGTTTCCACTACGATTTATGAGGTTTTTATTTGTCAACAGTAACGTTTGTGACAGCGTTTTTATTGTGATTAGCATTTTTATTGTGGTCAGCGTATACATTGCGGCAATTAAGTTTTTGAAACGATTTTATTAAATTACTACTAAATTTTATAATTTCAATGAGAGATTGTCAGAGGTTAACAAAAATTGCCCAAAAATCTCAATAATAACCGGTATTCAATGCAAACGCTGTGTTGCATTTGACTTTGGAAGGAGATTTGCTGCAAATCTCAAATAAACTGTCAAACTCCTCTGGCAAAGTTTCTGTAATGTATTGCCATAAGAAATGTATTGACAAATACTAAACAAAATTTTCGTTACCGGTACCGTTGCCGAAAATTCGTTTGCTGGTACGCAGCCATGGCGAAACAATTACAGGTGGTCTCATTTGTACAACAAACACAAGTCATATGGTGCAATCCGCCTTCTTGCCATCAAGCTGATCGACGTTTTGCCAACACAAACTAAGAAATTTGTGTGCGTGGGTGTATAAGTGTGTGCAAATGAGCAGAGAATATGCGAGAAAGAAGATAACAACAAAGAGAATCCAAACAATCTGACATCTTAATACCATGAAACCTGGCCGGCTGTTAACAGTTGTTCGCGTTAGACCACTTATGATATAATTACCAGGTAGTGTACCGTAAGCAGCTGAGTACAATTTTTTCTGGTGAAGTGCATTATGTGTTATATATCTTGACAAGATATATTAATTTACAAGTAGTGGCAGTTGCCCAACAACAAAATATTGAATGCTCTGGTAGTGGTAGTCGGCCTACAACAAAATATAGTTTGCACTGTCTGTCAAAGTCAGTGATGAGTGCAACCCTAATTTTGTATATTTACTAGTTCGCGCCATTTTTCGTTGCTTGTGTTATGTTTCTTAACTATAATACGCCCACGCAACCAAAACTCTTTGACAGATAGTGCACTCGTGAGAAAAAATTGTACTCAGCTGTTAACGGTACACTACCTTGTAATTATGTCATGTATCTTGAGACCATCTTATTAAATCCGCCTTGGTACGCGGCTCAAATGAAATTTTCTTAGCGTAACAGGGTGACATAATAGGCATTGGTGAATTTGTCTTGCAACAACGAATTAAAATATTGGGTTGCCCAAAAAGTAATTGCGGATTTTTAATATAGTCGGCGTTGACAAATTTTTTCACAGCTTGTGAATCTGTAATTGCATTCTTTTTTCTGTCAGTTATCAGCTGTAACTTTTAGCTTGCTTTAGAAAAAAAGTGTAAAAAAGTATATTTGATTAAAGTTCATTCTAAGTTTTATTAAAAATGCATTTACTTTCTTTTAAAAAATCCGCAATTACTTTTTGGGCAACCCAATATATGTTTTTATTGCTCCAGGCAACATGAAATAAAGTTATTTGCAAATAAAAACGATTAAATACAGCACATATGTACTTTATTAGCCAAAAATTAATAAAATTTAGCCAAAATTATAAATTAATGTATGTTGCGATCTTGCTTTACTCACAACTATTTTTCAGTGGAGACAAATGTCTTGACTGCTACCGAAAATTTCGCAGGAGGTGCATACCCAGCTTTATAAGAAAACACTAACTACGAAGTTTATTTGTGGACTCCCGAGTGGATTTTATGCCAAAACAGTTATCTTATCGCAAAACAGTTTTTTGTACGAAATCTATTCCTGCCCACCAGACTGGAAGTATAGTTAACTTACAGCTCTATTTTCTGGCGATGGCAGCTAAAAACGGTTGATAATTTGTGTACATATTGGGTTTTTGTTACTTTGTGTCACCTTGTGATTTAAGAAATAGTTTTGTTATCGAAAGTTAGCGACGTCGTTAACTTCACGCATATGAAATCTGGAAGGATTGTTCTACGAAAAACAGAAACTACTACCGTAAACAGCTGAGTACAATTTTTTCTCGCGAAGTACACTATCTATCAACGAGTTTTAGTTGTGTGTGTATTATTGTTAAGAACCATAACACAAAAACCAACGAAAAATTGCGCGAACTAGTAACAAACTCAAAATAAGAGTTGCACTAACCACTGATTTCGAGAGATAGTGCACTCAATATTTTGTTATTGGGCAACTGCCACTACCTGTAAATGAATATATCTTGGCTCTGCGGTATAAAATTAAACGTGTTGATCTCCCCTTTAATTTGGTTTATCAACGAAGTCCGTTCCTGGCCTCTAAGCTGGAAGTAGAAAACTCACAAATTAATTATCTGGCGACCAAGGATTCATTGAATAAGGTTAATCCCAGCGATAATCCGACATACAATTTTTAAATTTTTGTCAGTACTTGGCATTGAGGATGTCAACTTGTTCCCTTTTCACAATTATTCTTTGTTTACGATTTCTCCTATTTAATGAGATTTTTAATCGGCAGATTCGATTTCCTTTATGATGTTCATGGGGCCTATCGACTGTATGTTTTGCAAGTGACCTAACTTTTTATTAGCGAATCCCGCTGGCGACCCAAGCCGGATTTAAAAAGATGGTCTTACGAGAACAACCGTTAACAGCCGGCCAGGTTTGATGGTATTAAGATGTCAGATTGTTTGGATTCTCTTTGTTGTTATCTTCTTTCTCGCGAAGTTAGGTTAACAAATCTAGTGGAAAGTCATGCGTGCTGTTAAAGAGTAAGAAATAAAGAAAATTTGAGAAAGGATAGAAAAGTCATGGTTTTGATTTTTAATTAAGATGTCAAACTTCTTATGAAGTCTTGGAAGTGAAAGCGTTTTTATTGTGATTAGCATTTTTATTGTATTCAGCGTATAAATTCCGGCAATTAAGTTTTTGAAACGATTTTATTAAATTACTACTAAATTTTATAATTTCAATAAAAAATTGTCAGAGGTTAACAAAAAGTGCTGCCCAAAAATCCCAATAATAACCGGTATTCAATGCAAACGCTGTGTTGCATTTGAATTTGGAAGGAGATTTGCTGCAAATTTCTTCAAATAAGTAGATTTGCTTACATTGAACACGTGAACAACTGTCAAACTCCTTAAGTGCCAAACTCCTCTGGCAGTGCCAGTTGCTCTGTCTGTCAAAATCAGTGATGAGTGCAACCCTGATTTTGTGTATTTACTAGTTCATGTAATTTTTCGTTTGTGTGTTATGTTTCTTAACCATAATACTCACACGCAACCAAAACTCGTTGGCAAATAGTGCACTCGTGAGAAAAAATTTTATTCAGCTGGTAGTGGTAATTGCCCAACTCTGGCGACCGAAACAAAAAACAGTACTTTTTTGTGATTATTACTTTGTGGCACCCAGTGAGTTTAGAAAATTTTTTGTTATCGGAAGTCAGCGACGTCGCTAACTTCACGCAGGTCAATAAGTTAGGTTAACAAACCTAGTGGAAAATCATGAGTGCCGTCAAAGAAGTAAGATATAAAGAAAATTTAAAAAGGGTAGAAAAGTCATGGTTTTAATTTTTAATTAAGATGTCAAACTTCTTACGGAGTCTTGGAAGTCAAGCTTTGAGCGTGCCCGAAGAAGAAAGGCCAGGATTGTTTAAAAGTTTATCAGACTTTATTTCAAGTTCTGGTATGTATATCTGCTTACGAATAATTTTTGTATTAATGTGTGGCATGTTTTTAGAAACTGGTTCCATTGATATAAAAGGTATTTGTAAAATGTTAGCAACTACATTAACAAAGTACAAGGACAACGCGTCGCAACAACTTGTAAGGAACCTGATAGTAGATATGTTAAAGTTTCATCATGATGCTTCTATTGAAGGTATGATGATGGTGTTTAAAGTATTGGCTTTGAAAGAACTTCCGAATGCTCCGCCGGGAAAGGCTTCAAAAGCTGCTTTAATAGCTCTTGGTTGGACTGTTCTTTTAAATAAAAATGGAAACAAAGAATCAAATATATTTAAGGATGAGCTTCTTCGACTTATTGATTACCAAGCTCTGATATATCAAATCGTACTTTTGGCTTCCAATGATCGCCTCAAAATATTAGCTAACGAAGTTCTTTTTGAAGTATTTTCGGAAGAATTCTTCTACGATTATTACAGAAAAGCGTTACTGAGAAAAGAACCAACAAGTCAATCCCTTATTATACTACTTTTACTTTTGACATATAAGAGCTCGGATAGTATTTCGGAGTACAAGAGTGATTTGATAAGCTTCTTTATCAAAGGAATAATTTCTGCCAAAAATAAACCAAATCTTTCTGCAGTGCATCATTGCGGTGCTTTTCTTAAAAATATTACAAGTAGCGAATTTGAGAATCAACTATTGCCTCCAATACAACGGGCTTTGCTACGAAATCCAGAAAATGTACTACAAGTTGTTGGATTAATAATAAATGAAGTGAATTTCGACTTAAGCCCACATGCGCTAAAGTTAGCAAAAGTGATCGTACCAAGCCTTGTTTCAAAAGATTTTGCCATTTGGAATGACGCTATTGACACAATTAAATATCTTGCAGTAAAATGTTCAAAAGTAGACATAATTTCGGAAATATTCGAAACCTTTTTTGGAATACTGAATGGACCAGAAGGAAAAAATACCGTTGCTGAAATCCGCATTAATGTATTACAGGTGAGTTCTAAATCACATTGGCTTTCTTTAAACGTAAGCCGATTTTTTTATATATATGTTTTAAAATATATAGGTAACTAACATAAATTCCTATGCCCGAGGGCATAAAAACGATTGGCAGTACCCGGATAGTTTTAGAAACTCGTGTACTCGTGTGGCTTCGTACGGTCTACACATTGCTCTTATTTTACATAGCATGCTTGTTATTTTGCACTTGTATGGTTGTACGGGATTTACTGCCCCTCATTAAATACAATTTATTATTTTCAACTGTGTTAGTGTGTCCATCCTGTTTTAAAAACAAACACGTACCTTGTTACGGAGTAATTCTATGGGCTCATTTTTAGGTTGACGACATCGTACACCAAAATTCGGTTAACAAATGTATTCCAATATTTTTTAATTAGAGTAAAAAAATATTGTCAGATATTTCTATATCTAGCAGCAGATAAAATTATATCAAATTGGATCAGGCACATCAAACTATATTCGTGCCAGATATAATTATAAATGACACGGATAGGGGAATGCTCCAATCAAGTAGCTACAAAGGCAGTTGCGGGCAATCAGCGGTATCGAGCGGAGTGAGAGGCCGGGCGGCACCGACTCTTGCACAAATACTGAGTGCCGATGATGCTCGATATGACAAGGCGAGTTATTGGCGTGGCGATCGGTTCTTTGGACCGGAACGAGCTTGCTCACCTACAGGAGCTTGACGTGGATCGCCACCTCCACATGAAAATGTGGCTACAACAACAACAATGGATGACATGTTGAGGCTTTTGGTGAACACGCATTTTCCCTAGGATACGAGAGGACTCACTCATTATGGAATTAATGGTAAAGGAAACCTTGAGAAGCTTCAAACCATTTAAGTCACCCGGACCTGATGGTATATTTCCAGTATTACTACAAAAGGAGGCCGACTATCTGGCGCCTCATCTGGCCACTATTTTCACGGCGTGCATAGGCTATTCTCCGAAAGCCTGGCAGGACGCAAGGGTGGTATTTATACTCAAGCCCGGCAAGGCAAGTTATGCGACACCAAGCCCAACAGACCTATAAGCCTTACGTCATTCCTATTCAAAACCATGAAACGTATTGTGAATATCATGATAAGGAGAGAGACATTCAGCCAACTGCTCAAATACAAACAGCATGCCTTTGTCAAGGGAAGTTCGGTAAAGATTGCCCTGCACGAGGTTGTAAAAAATCCTTCGATGCTAAGACGTACACATTGGCGGTATGCATTGACATTGTGGGGGCTTTTAACAATGGGCGGACCGACATCCAATCCTTAGACCAGCACCGGGTTGACCGGGTCTTTAAGAGACTGGATAAACCATATGCTAAGGAACAGATGGACAACTTTTGAGTCCCATGACATAAATAAAAGGGAGAAAGTGGTACAGGGCACTTCACAGTGGGGCATTTTAACACCACTCTATGGGTGGCCACCATAAATTACCTATTACGGATGCTGCCTGAGAAGGGATTTGGACCCGTCTGTTACGCATACGATTTTACAATACTTCTAAGGGGTAAGGATCCGAAAGGGTTTTGCAGATGGCATGCGACTGGGCTAGACCAATGGGTTAACCCGCAGAAGACTGAAATCTGCTTGTTTACGAGGAAGACGAAGGAGGCCACTTTGACTCACCTCGTTTCCTCAATAGATAGATTTCAATATCTGACTAGGTCAAATACTTAGGAGTGATCTTGGACAAGAAACTGAATTGGAAGTGTACCTAGAAGGCTCACAGGTTTTGGGTACTATGTATTGGGTTGCCCAAAAAGTAATTGCGGATTTTTCATATAGTCGGCGTTGACAAATTTTTTCACAGCTTGTGACTCTGTAATTGCATTCTTTCTTCTGTCAGTTATCAGCTGTTACTTTTGGCTTGCTTTAGAAAAAAAGTGTAAAAAACGTATATTTGATTAAAGTTCATTCTAAGTTTTATTAAAAATGCATTTACTTTCTTTTAAAAAATCCGCATTTACTTTTTGGGCAACCCAATAGACAGGCCGTAGGTTCGAAATGGGGCTTGAATTCAGGGATAGTCCACTGGTTCTACAGGGGCGTGACTAGACCAATACTTACATACGGCTCCGTAGTTTGGTGGACTGCGATGAAAAATAAGTGCAACATAAAGATAACACAACACGATCAGAGAACAAGTAGTCTTGGCATAGGCGGAGCGATGAGGACCATGCCTACTATTCTAGATATCCGGCCCGTTGACATACAGGTTAAGTGTGAGGCAGCCACTGCCGCTAGGTGACTTAAGGCGATGGAAGAATGAATGGAAGATAGGAACAGTCCATACCAGGGACGTAGGCATAGTGTGGGGGGAGGCCCTCGGGACGGACCCCCTACAAAAATAATTTTTTCAAGAGAAAAATATTAAATTAAATTCGTCTAAATAAAAAATTTCAGTAACATTTTTTCAAATGACACTGGTTCTACAGGGGCGTGACTAGACCAATACTTACATACGGCTCCGTAGTTTGGTGGACTGCGATGAAAAATAAGTGCAACATAAAGATAACACAACACGATCAGAGAACAAGTAGTCTTGGCATAGGCGGAGCGATGAGGACCATGCCTACTATTCTAGATATCCGGCCCGTTGACATACAGGTTAAGTGTGAGGCAGCCACTGCCGCTAGGTGACTTAAGGCGATGGAAGAATGAATGGAAGATAGGAACAGTCCATACCAGGGACGTAGGCATAGTGTGGGGGGAGGCCCTCGGGACGGACCCCCTACAAAAATAATTTTTTCAAGAGAAAAATATTAAATTAAATTCGTCTAAATAAAAAATTTCAGTAACATTTTTTCAAATGACAAAATTTCGTAGTTATAATATTCTATTATGACAACATTTTGCTATGGCCAGGGATGACTTAAAATTATTTTTCTTATGTACAAAGTTTGCAATGATATTCTTAGTCTTTTTGCACTCGACACTACATTTCGCATACACATTTTTAGTTTGTTTATTATGCTTATCTGTCCCAAACAACTTTTTCCTATAATTTTTTGTAGACAATTTCAATAAATATTTTTAAAGACAAAATTTTATACTGTTACGTCTGACCCTCGATTTCGATGTCCGATTTTGATGAAATCTTATATATTCATAATTTAGGGAATTTATATTGACGTGGCAATTTTTTAAATATTTTGAATTTAAAAATGTTCGAATTTTGTTTTTTATTTCCTAAACCCCCAAAACAAAAAAAAAATATTTTTTTTAATATTGGGTTGCCCAAAAAGTAATTGCGGATTTTTTAAAAGAAAGTAAATGCATTTTTAATAAAACTTAGAATGAACTTTAATCAAATATACTTTTTTTACACTTTTTTTCTAAAACAAGCTAAAAGTGATAACTGACAGAAGAAAGAATGCAATTACAGAGTCACAAGCTGTGAAAAATTTTGTCAACGCCGACTATATGAAAAATCCGCAATTACTTTTTGAGCAACCCAATATTTTATGGCAAAGAAAGCTGGATATTGATTTTGGCCTAAAATCGAAGCAAGACTAAAACTAAGCCAAATCTACATGAAATTTTCTTGCCAAAATTTTTTTTTATAAAAACTAAAACAAATTTATATGTATTTTCTCTTGATTCTCGTTTTATAATTTTAATTAAAATTTTGTCGGTAGAAAAAATATTATTTAAAAAATTTCTTAAATATTTTGCCTGTTAATCTGAAAAAAATTTCCAAAGAATAATCTTATATATAAAAATCAATTTGTGTTTGTTTCTAGGTTTGTTTGTGTGTTCCTTATAGACCCAGAAAACGGCTGAACCGATTTTCTTGAAATTTTCACTGATGGTGCATAATGGTCCCGTGTTGAAAATAGGGTACTACACTTTTTGATATCTGAAGGGAAGCGGACCATCCCCTTACCCTAATTTTCAGAAACGGCAGATCTTATATATAAAAATCAATGTGTGTTTGTTTGTAGGTTTGTTTGTTTGTGTGTTCCTTATAGACTCAGAAACGGCTAAACCGATTTTCTTAAAATTTTCACAGATGGTGCATAATGACCCCGTGGTGAAAATAGGTTTCTAAATTTTTTGATATCTGAAGGGGGGTCGGACCGTCCCCCTTACCCTAATTTTCAGAAACGCCAGATCTCGGAGATGAGTAGTGCAATTTAAGCGAAATTTTGTGTGCTTTCATATAGTACCCTAAAAATAAAAATTTGTTATCCAAATTTCGGATGGGGTACCTATTGGGATTGCCCCACCCTAAAACCTACCAAACATATATTTAGACCAATCACTGCAATATGGGACTCAAATGAAAGGTATTTAGGATAAGCAAACGTATCTGATATCCAATTGTCGGACCAAGTGCTAGGGGATACACCCCAAGCCCCAAAACACCCCTAAATCGAACATATTTACCGACCAGGGCAATATGGGACTCAAATGAAATTTGTTTGCGAGTAGAATACGAATCTGATATCCAAATGTGGGACCACGTTTCTGGGGGTCCATCCCTTTCACAAAACACCCCTCAAACAGGACTTATTTACTGACCCTGGGAATATGGGGCTTAAATAAAAACATGTTATGTTTTGTTTTATTATGTTTGCCGACTATGGAAATATGGGCCTCAAATTAAAGGTATTTGGGAGTAGACCACGTATCTGATATCAACATTAGGGGCTTACTGTCTAGCAGACGTCTCACCACCATAACAACCCCCAAATAGGACGTATTTGCTCACCAAGACGATTTGGGTCTTAAAGAGAGTGGAACTAAATATTCATAGTTTTTAGGGCCAATACCCCAAACCGTACATATTTGCTAACTTTTACAATAAGGAGTTTAAATGAGATTAGAAAACGAATTTGATATCCTATTTTGAGGGCAATGGCAATATAGGATTCAAATGATAATTCACGTAAAAGGAAGAAAACAAAGACAAACAAAACAACTGATCAAGCACCTTTGAGTATTAATACTGGAAATACTGCTAATGAAAATAATTCAACTGTGCCAATTCCGAATACAGATTCTGATGTGACTCAAGCAGAAAAAAAATAAAATTTTAGGAAAACTGAACTGATTTCTGATACTCAAGTTGGAAATTCTAATTTAAAAAATACCGAAATGACTACTGATACGAACAACATTGGAACTAAGACAGTGCCACCAATTGTTGTCACACCGTCTGGTTCAAACATTTTTTCTGGTTTGAATACACCTTCTGGTCCCAATAAGTTCTTTTCACCTTTGAATTCTCCTTCTCCACAAAACTTCGTTAGTGCGACAACTGCATCGCTTAATTCTCCAAGGCCTTTGAGGGTTATACCTCCTATGAAAACTGTTTTTGCTGCTCGTTTTGCTGCAGACACATCTGAAGACGATATGAGATATTATATAAAGTCCAAGCTGAACTTAGATGTGAATTTGAAAATATTTAAGTTTCAGTACAGAGACACACGCAACACGGCATCATTTCGAATTATGGTACCTGACTCTGTTTTTGAAACCGTGGTTAGTCCTGACTTTTGGCCACCGAGGGCTTTAGTACAGGAATATATATACAAAGAAAGGATTCGTACAAATATTGCGCATTTGCCTGCACGTTCTGAAGATTTACCAAAAAACTAAGGAGCTCATCTTCTGATAAACAACTGTTTCTGGTTTATCAGAATGTTAGGGGACTAAATACCAAGTTATCTGGTCTGTATACTGATAGTTTTGGATTCGAATACGATGTAATAATTTTCACTGAAACCTGGCTTCATGGAAACATTTTAAATACTGAAATTTTGTGTGATAGATATCAAGTTTTTAGACGTGATCGTACAATTGGTATAAAAAAATCTGGTGGAGGCGTCCTAATTGCTGTCTCGACTGAATACAGTGCATTTATCATAGATGTAATTATTGATCCATCCATCGAATTCCTGGCTGTTAAATTAAAATATGGAAATAAATTTTTATTTTTGACTTGTTCATATATTCCTCCTGGAATCTGTGCTAAGTCTTTCTAAACCAATGGACTCACTGATTGTAACTGGAGATTTCAATTTACCATCTATTCATTGGAAGGAAAATACTGATACAAACTATTTATTACCCGTCACAAAAAATGGTCATGTTGTGAAATTTATTGAAACAATTTTGAATACTGGTTTATGCCAAATTAATAGAATTTTCAACGCTAATGATAAGATGTTGGATTTACTATTTACCACTGAACCTATGCAATCTTCGCTACAAAGAACAAACGCTATTACAAGTCCAGAGGATGTATTTCATCCTACTATTCACGTTGATGTCAACCTTTCTACCTCTTTCCTTCGCAAAACACGATTGTCTAATATTGATAGTATTTATGCTTTTTCGAAAACTGATTACCGAAAACTTAGTACTCTTATATCCGAAGTTGATTGGCAAGAATCACTTCCATTAAATGATTTGGATGAGTCGTTTGTTATATTTTATGATATTCTTAAAGGTTGTATCCAGAAATCCGTTCCTGTTAAATGTAATTTCATTGGTAATGGGCCACCTTGGAATAATAACAAACTGCGCAACTTGAAGAATAGAAAAAATAAACTATATAAAAAGTATAAGAAAACTGGTACTGCGATGGACTTTTCCAAATACTCTGTTGTTCGTTCTGAATATAACATCTGCAATAAGATCTCATACAACACTTATTTGTCGAATATAAAAAGTCAACTACAAGTAAACCCTAAGTCTTTTTATAAATTTGTAAACTCTAAACGTCGGTCGAATACTTTTCCAAAAGTTTTGAAATTTGGAGCCATCGAAGCGGATGATGACCTTTCCATCAGCAATATGTTTGCAGACTTCTTTGCCACTACTTATTCCCGGAAAACATATAATAAAACTAATGAGCCCTCCCAAAGCTTCTACGGAAATAGCACGATATCTGTTCCACTAACAACATCTGATACTGTACAGCATTATTTGAGGAATATGAAATGTTCCTACAATCCAGGTCCAGATGGTATCCCTAGCAATATTCTTAAGCACTGCGCAAATTCCCTGTCCGGTGTTCTCTCAATATTGTTTAATGAATCTTTACGGAAACAATATTTCCCTCCATTATGGAAAAATTCTTTTATTATACCCCTGTTTAAAAGTGGATGTAAATCTGAAGTCACCAACTACAGAGGAATCGCAAAGCTTAGCGCTATCCCGAAACTTCTTGAAAAAATCATCACTGACTCACTGTCTCATCAAGTTTCTTCACTGTTATCACGATATCAGCATGGATTTCGTAAATCGTACTCAACTGTAACAAATGTTTTGGAATTAACTACAATTGTAAACGAAGGATTTAGAAATCGTTTGCAAACTGACGTTATATATACTGATTTTAGCAAGGCTTTTGATAAGGTAAATCATAGTCTTCTATTACACAAGCTAGACCTCCTGGGGTTTTCAGACTCGTTGCTAGCATGGATATCAAATTACCTGTCTAATCGCACTCAAACTGTAAAATTTAATGATTCTGTTTCTAAAACTATTGATGTTTTATCTGGAGTCCCACAAGGTAGTCATCTTGGGCCTATTTTGTTTTCATTATTTATTAATGATCTACCATCCACTGCCGCTTTCTCTCGAGTACTTATGTATGCAGACGATGTTAAACTTTTCAAAACCATTCAAAATGACACAGATCAACTGAAACTACAATCCGACCTTGACCGATTATACGATTGGTGTCAACTGAATCTAATGGAATTGAACATAAAAAAATGTAAACATATATCGTTTTACAGATTAAATCATCTAACAACAATTTACTCTATAAACGGTTCGCCCCTAGAAACTGTGGAATCAATCATGGATCTTGGCTTCTTGTTAGATCAAAGGTTAAACTATAGATCACATATATCTTTGACGATCAATAAAGCCTATGGTTCTTTAGGATTTGTTAAGCGTTGGAGCAAAGAGTTTGTTGATCCAATCGTCACAAGAAATCTATACACATCCCTTGTTCGACCGATACTGGAGTATGGTTCTATAATATGGTGCCCAAATTATAAAATCCACTGCAATTCAATTGAGTCTGTGCAAAAACAGTTCGTGTTATTCTGCTAACGTAGACGTAACTGGACATTTAATACTTTACCATCTTATAATGAAAGATTAAATTTGATCAATTTGCCTTCGTTGGAAAGTCGGCGTACAATGCTGAATCTGAATTTCATGTTAAATATACTAAACGGAAACTTGAAGTCGGAGTTTCTGTTGGACCACATCTACTTGAACGTGCCGCTGAGACCTTCACGAAATTTTAATCTTCTTCATGTTGAATACTATCGTACGAATTTTGCGAACAATGACCCATTTAGGCGTTTATGTGTTGAATTTAATAAATTTTACAATAATATAGATCTGTGCGTAAACAAATATTCTTTAAAGAAAAAGATTATTATTTTGCTGAATTCGTAGTTATTAAGCTTAGTTTGTATATATTGTATATAGTCTAGTCTGTAAGGATTATAATATCTATAGACTAATTAAAAAAAAAATAAATGATATATATATATATATGAGAATAGAGCACGTTTCTGATATATTTTCCGGGGTTTGTGTTTGGGGGACCACCCCAATCCCCAAAAACACCCTAAATCAGGCATATTTAAATCAGATATTATGAGAATATCGGGCTGAAATAAAGTATTTTAAGAATGGAGTACATCTTAAATCCAAACTTAAATTCGTAGACCAATAAAGATCATATGGGATTCAGATAAAGGCACTTATATTGTTAAACTGTTTGTCAAGCGATATACTATTTTCGTAGCATGGTATTTCCCTAAAAGATTTTTAATTGTCGAAAATAAATATTCCAAGGAAAAAGAAGCAGCGGGCCCTGTCCAGCTAGTAAGAAATATTTAATTACGAACTATTTGAATTACATCAGCAATGAAATGATTTTAAGGACTCGGAAACACAATTTTAAAACCACAAAATGATCACCCAGATAAATTTACATTTTAAAATAATTATTTTTAATAAAACCATTTCGTTTTTTTCTTGGAATTCTATAATTCACAATACATTATTTAAGGCAATACGGAGCTTATAGCGTTTAAGGGACGAAAATTCTGGAAGAAATTAGTTAGTTCTGTTGGTTTTGGTCGTAGATTTGAGCACAGTGAAATATATAAAATATTTTAAAATTTACTTTTTGAATTTTTGATTTTCTTTCAAGAAAGTCTTTTTACAATGAAAAATATCGATTTCTTTATGTGTTATGTACGAAAATATTTAATGAAATTCGACGAGTCAATTCACGAAAAACTGCAAAATATTACTAATAACATAATAATTTTATTAAAATTTTATCAGATCTAATGGGAATGCCCTAATGTTCTATCAAAATCTATTATCTAAAAAAAGAAATCGTACAAATATTAATTTTCACTGTGAAACACGGTTTCCAAGCATGCGCCATTGGTCGAAAAGGAATATCTTCCTCCTTGACTAAATCTAGAGCTGCACCAGGCCCGACCTCACCAATATTTTGTGCTAAAAATATTAAATAAGTGTGAAATAGTTCTATATGCAGACGATACGCTTCTGTTCGCAGAAGCAGAATCAACGAAACAATGCGAAGAGTACCTTAAGCTAAGAATGAATAGGCTTAAACTGAACTAAAAAAAGACGAAAAGTATGCAAATCAATATGACAAGTGTGATAAATTTTGAAATTTACGGAGAAGTAATAGAAAATGTGGATAATATTAAATATATCGGCTTCGTTATCGACCAAAAACTAAATTTCAAAAAACACATTAACTACACAACGAAAAAAATTGGCAAACAATTGGGGTAAAACAAAGAGTCGCACTCAATACGTGGATCTCCGAAGGGAATTGTCCTGTATCGGCCCCGATAGCAGCCTACATCGTCCCAAACAAGAGGAGAACCAGGATATTGCGAAAGAACATCGGTGTGCTTGCTCCACTCCAATTATTCCTATGTATGCAGCCCTGATCTTTCCCTTGTCGACAATTGCCATTACCAAACTGTCCCTAGCGACATTAGCAAAGGTTCTTGAACCCATCTTACTACTGTTCGCCCTAGTTCTTTTAGGCATGGGACGCCCTCCATGTGACCGCAGCCTTTTGGCTGACTGCGGTGCAGTTTCCGAATTTAGACGTGTAGTCTTTGGGATAGCATGTGCAGCGAATCCCCAAGCCCAATTTAGGGAGTCTCACTATTAGTGAGAGTCTTAGGACCATTCGCATCATGCCTTTCAATAAACCTGAGAGCGATGCGCCTTCTAATATTCCAAACTCTTAAAAAGCGTGTTGCATTCCAGAGAATTATTGTACACATACACGCGCAGCGATCACAGCAAATTGAGTGCTTGTTTTGGAACAACACAAAATGAGACAGCTGGACAGTAACTGTAAAAAAAAAAACAAAAACTCTAGTCGCTTCAGTTTCGCATACAGCAGCAAATGTACACACAAACACCGAACCGTGTCTTGCTACTGTACGTACATGTGTATTTTCAATGAATATCAAGCAAAAAACGAAATTTCTTGCACACGGGCAGGCGAACAGAGTACCGTTACGTTTTCCAAAAACGTATGCACAAAAAATGCGAAACACCAATTGTCTACACAAAATTTTCCTATGTTTCATATATTTATTTTTTCCATGGACTGTATCCTAATTTTTCGAGTTCGAGCAAAATATTTTATGTAAAACGATATCTTCACACATATTTGACACAATAATCAATTAATGGACCAAAATGATGTAGAATAGGATATATCAGATAATTCACTTGTTGCCCGATAGATCACTAGGATGCTAAAAAAACTAAGCAAACAACAAATTTTATTGACCAAAGTTCAATACGAGTAAAAGAATTGTTGGCCGAACATACGATTATAGAGTTCTATTAAATATGAGTTGCAAATAACAAGATTATAAAATGATACAAAAACGTAGTAGTAAAATGTATATTCATCAACATGCCCGAACACCCTAAAACAATGTTTCAGCACTGAGGAAGTCTTACGATCTTGGCCAGGGGTCGGGTCATCTCACCATAGGCCGCTTTCAGCTTGACTGTTCGGATTAGGCCATTCTTACTGGGAAATGTCTCAACAACTCGACCTTTGATCCATGTGGTTGGAGGGCTGTTGTCTTCCTTCACGAGAACAATGTTGTCAATTTCAATGTTGGGTTGAGTGGTTGCCTACATGGTGATTCAATGTGTTGCCAATAATCAAGACGATTGTCGTTATTATTAGTTAGATAGTGTTACCAATGACGCGTTTCAAATGTAGTTTAACAGAACGTACTGCCGATTCCTAGATATCGCCCCAATTAGAGGTACATTTAGTCCTCTTTAAAATATAAAAAAGGAAATAAAACAAAAAATAACAGGTACCAAAATATCTTTCAAAAGCGGACGTTTTTTTTTTGTGCTCCGCTTATTTTTGCTTTTGGGCGCCCTGGTAGCCGAGTTGGTAACGTGCTTGGATTACCAGTGCAGGGGTCGTGGGTTCGATTCCCGCCATAAGCTTTGGTCTGTCCCTACTGTGGTATCACAATTGACTTAAAATTGTCTAAGTGAGTCTGTAAAGGACTGCCACTCTTACCTAACCAATTTTGCTTGTTCTAAACTGATCTGTATTGTTTGTCTCACAAATCTTGTCACAGATTCATACATAATTTTGTTCATAATCAGTGTCACCCAGTGAATTCCAAATAAACACATTAAGCTACAGAAATATAACTGTGATTCATCAATTTTCAAAGGCGAACTTTGTAACTACCCTGTAGGAAATGTCAATAGTAAATCTATTCTGACTTACTATTGACCCACGCTTTTTGCTATAGACATTTTACATTGCAGACATTGCGGATATATGGAGCATTGTCAATAGTATGTCAGCATTGACATTATACAGACCTTTTAAATTACTTAGTCCGTAATTTTCGAACATTTCACTTAATTTTGAAACTAGCTAAATAAGGCATTCAAATTATCTTAAACATATATTTATTTGTTTAAAATAAATATTGTAAAGAAAAAACTTTTATAAAAAGGTAAATCTTTGGATAGCTGTCAAATGATCCGTCAAATTGTCGTGTCCAAATAACTGATGTCAGTTGCGTTCAGCATTATGACCAATATTTGTCCTAAAGTTGTAAACTTACAGATGGGTTAGCTTATTTCGCTAATTAGTATCACTTGCAAAATTTGCAATTTTTTCATTGTTTTTTTTTGGAAAAGACTTAAATTAGGTTGGATTAGGTAAAAGTGGCAGTCCTTTATAGACTCACAAATACAAATTTTGCCCATGAACATTCCACTAAGGAACAGGGGCAAACTTCTCACATATCAATGAGTGCAGTCCGATGCAAGTTCAAGCTCAATGATAAGGGGCCTCCTTTCTATAGCCGAATCCGAACGGCGCGCCGCAGTGCGACACCTCTTTGGAGAGAAGTTTTACATGGCATGGTACCTCACAAATGTTGCCAGCATTAGGAGGGGAAAAACACCGCTGAAAATTTTTTCTGATGGTCTCGCCAGGATTCGAACCCAGGCGTTCAGCGTCATAGGCGGACATGCTAATCTCTGCGCTACGGTGGCCTCCTTAGACAATTGTAAGTCCATTGTGATACCACAGTAGCGACAGACCAGGGCTTCTGGCGGGAACCGAACCCACGACCCCTGCACTGGTAATCCAAGCACGTTACCAAATCGGCTACCGGGGCTTATGATCCGGCAAAATTATTTTCAAACAACAATTTCAAGAAAACTAGTAAAAATAATATAAATTTTAGTTTGTCAACTGTCAATAAAAACAATGTAGACAAGATTGTAGACAATTTGATGACAATGTAACAAACATTGTAGACTGAAGTGGTGACTTGGGTGACAGACTTCCTATAGGGTAATAACAAAACTACAAACCAAGCCACACACATATTTATCATTCTCACAGAGAAAAGAAATAATAAATAAAACATGTCAATCAAAACAACAACAGAGGAACGTCATGAGGATCTGCTGGCAGACTTCATACACGCCAACCATCTCTTGGAAAATGAATTTGTGGAGAAGCTTACGACATCGGCAAAAGGAGATAGAGAAGAGTGTTTTTAGCCGATAAAAGAAGGTTTTGAAGAGAAGTTCTCTCACATATGTAGGTGATAGGAAGATTTAGAAGCAAAACTACTCACATTAAACTCTCGAATACAATAAGTAAAGAATACTGTTGACAACATCTGTGAGAGGCTAAATAAGGACAGTACAATTTCAAACTTTGATGGAAAGTGAAGAGAAGATACTGAATGCATGCAAACTAAAATAGAAAACTTAAAGATGCATCCTAGAATTAATGGAATTCCCCACAATGAAGCGGAGAGATTAGATGGGTTGTTCAACAATATATGCAATGCGTTACATATAACAACCCCTCCCTATAAAACAAAATGATATACAAACGTTGGAAAAGGTTTAAAACTTCATAACTTTTTGATGATTCCGAACCGTTAGAATAGATGTTAATAAAGCAATAAAAAAAATCAAAAGCAGCGTACTATGAGAACAGACTTCGTACAGCAATGGAAATTAATCAAAAATTCGTATCTACTCTCACTAATAACGAACATAACTCCCATTCTCAAACTATCAATTCTATTCCATATCAAAAACTACCCTTTTCTAGCTTCGAATTTTCATGTGTGTATCCTTGTGATGTCATTAGCACCTGTCTGTCCTTTAAATCAAATGCTGTTGGATTTGATAACATGTATACTCAATTTGTAAAAATCGTCTTGCCAAGCATAGTGCCCTATATTACCCACCTCTTCAACATTATTATAACAACGACACAATATTCTACGGCATGGAAACACGCTAAAATACTCCCTATTCCAAAATCAAAACTCAAGCAATGATTATCGTCCAATAGTCATTTTGCTGTACCTTTTAACAGCGCTTGAACGCATTATATTGGGTTGCCTAAAAAGTAATTGCGGATTTTTTAAAAGAAAGTAAATGCATTTTTAATAAATCTTAGAATGAACTTTAATCAAATATATAATTTTGTTCGATAACCTTTTGCCATCTTCCTGGAAAATTTAGTATTCCACGCTCATAGAACGTCTGGCCTTTATCTGCAAAAAACTGAACCAAGTGCGATTTTATAGCCTCATCATTATCGAACGTTTTACCATTTAAGGAGTTCTGCAAAGATCGAAATAAATGGTAGTCTGATGGTGCAAGGTCAGGGCTATATGGTGGATGCATCAAAAGTTCCCAGCCAAGCTCACTCAGTTTTTGGCGAGTGACCAAAGATGTGTGCGGTCTAGCGTTGTCCTGGTGGAATATGACACCTTTACGATTGACCAATTCTGGTCGCTTCTCCTTGATGGCTGTATTCAATTTGTCCAATTGTTGACAGCAAACATCCGAATTAATCGTTTGGTACCTTGGAAGCAGCTCAAAATATACCACACTCTTCCAATCCCACCAAACAGACAGCATAACCTTCTTTTGGTGGATATCAGCCTTTGAAGTGGTTTGAGCTGGTTCACCATACTTGGACCATGATCGTTTTCGACTAACGTTGTTGTAAACAACCCTTTTTTCATCTCCAGTTATGATTCGTTTTAATAACGGATCGAATTCATTGCGTTTAAGGTGCATATCACAAGCGTTGATTCGGTTTTTTAAATGAATTTCTTTCAATACATGTGGTACCCATATTAAAATTGACGCCAAACAAACAAATGTAAACAATGTAAACAAACATTTTTTTCTAAAGCAAGCTAAAAGTAACAGCTGATAACTGACAGAAGAAAGAATGCAATTACAGAGTCACAAGCGGTTGAAAAAATTTGTCAACGACGATTATATTACTACTATATTACCGACAATTACTTTTTGGGCAACCCAATACATATAGAAATAGGAGAATATTTCAGCGACATAAATTACTCACTGTACATCAATCTGGATTTCGTTCTAAACACACCTGTGTCATGACCTTAGTTGATGCTTCTGAAAACATACGATCGAGTATTGATGTTTACGGCTGTGAGACTGATATTAAACTACCTAAACTATCGAACTCATTCTATGGTTATAAAAAGAACTACTACCAAACCGTTGCGGGTAAAAGTTGGCGTCCCTCAAGGATCTATTTTAGGGCCGCTTTTATTTTGCTTGTATATAAAATAAACGATTAAATAAAGAAATACATTTAATGCTATATTTATATTTAATCTGTCCCAAATCTCATCTACCGGAAGCTTAATACGGATCTACAAGTAATCCACACACGGGGCACATCAAATCACCTTAGCATTAACCCTAAAAAATCAAACTTCTTGCTGATAAATAGCCGAACCATTGCCGATAACTTGGTAATGATTGGTAGTTAAAAAAATTACACAATAATTTTTCTGTAACTCGTAATAGGCCATTATACGACAGGCGGTCGGTGATCTGCGTCTGTTTCCAATGGAGCGGCGGATCTAGAGCCCCGGGGTAGGCTTAGAATGGACTCCAAAGACCAAAAAGCTGCGGTGGTGCTATCAGGCCGTAGCATGTCGTTTGCTACTGAATTACTAACTAATGGAGCGGCAGCTCCAGGCTCCACTAGCCAAAATACGACTGTACAGCAGGGGCTTTTAATGAAGACACCTAGTTCGAGTCTTAAAGACAAGGCCAAACCTATTCTATCTTCGCTTGTCTATAATTTGCCTGGGCCATCGATCTTCCCCGGCAAACCAACACGCTCTTTAAGAGGTTGAAATAATAGAAGGTGCATCGCTCTCAGGCTTATTGAGAGGCTTTGTGCGAATGATCCTGAGACTCTGACTAATACGGAAATAGACTCTCCAGTCAGCCAAAAGGCAGCGTGATTGTCAATGGACTGTCATCAGTATACTTCGATGTCCTTGCGGAATTTCCTTGGTCTCCACCAGTTTGTGACGGTGCAGGCTGGTATCGGGGACGATAGAGACTGATTGCTTTCGGGGATAAACGCTCAATTGAAATGTATCGTTGCGGCCTAAACAAGATTGGTGAGATTTAGCCAGGCACAGCACTCGATTTGGTCAAGAAGGAAGATATTATTTCTCGACTAATAGCGCATGCTTGGATATCAAGGATTCCCTCATATCTTGAATCCATGCTTGGAAGACTAAGGGAATGTAATCCCAATCCTTCAACCACCGACTGGAAGATTGGATGAGGATGATGGTGACCGGAGACATGCAGTATTCGTACTTAACTCCGGCTGTCTCGCAGACTTCAACAAGTCTGATGGGGTTGTATGCTACGGATTCACCAAGTTGTAACTGAAGGTCTATAGAAGCGGTGGGGTTGGGGAATCAGGAGACAACTCAGCAGTTTTTGCTGAAGACTTGCCTGAGGAACTATCGACCGCATCTCTAAAGTTCAGCGGATTGCAGGAGACTGAAAAATCCCCTGCCACAATCAGGACAGGAGACATCTAAATGGGGCCTGACAAGCCCTGTGTGGGTGGGTAATCCAGTTGGACTGGGTTCAAGGTGCGCGCCATCGGGGAAGCACGGAACTCAAAAAGTACTTCGACAGCAGCAGCTGGTGAAGCATCTACGGAGGAATCGTCTATACCGCAAGTGTCCTGAGGAAGAGTGGTTACACAGCTTTCTCACCTGCCCCTGGATGTGTACGGAAGCTCATCATGACAAGATCTGAACGAATCTTGTGAGGATGAACTTCTGGTGGAATCAGAAGACAAGACTAACGCAATAGTGGTGGAAGTTCTGAATCCTGACTATGGTCCGGTTTCTGCAGATAAATCTCCACCATTGTAAGGCCGCTTCGGCGGCACTTAAGGTCTTCCGGGTGGTAGGGGGATTTTGACGTGGTTCTTATCTAGGAACCATGGGTGTGTGCAAGAATGGTTTGTGGACTAAGAATTCCGGGATTTAAATTATTTAAGGGTACGTGCAATGGGAGACATAACGTCTTTATTCTTGCAAAGAGTAGTCTAAATGTTTCTCTTCTTCCGTCGCTAAGCACTGAAGATTCAGTAGTAGCTTTCCTATGTATGGCACATGATTCAAAGATGCCGCCTTTAAACCTTAAGTTGCTGGTTGAATCCGCTTCTGCAGGAAAGAAGAGCCTCATTGTAGGAAATGGTGGTGTTATGTTCTTACGAGATGGTCGATTAATAGAAAGTCGATGTTTAAAACATAACAATCAATTTATTTATTTAAACAATACTTTAAATGATATTAATGAAAAATAAAAGGTAATTAAGCAAGTATGATGAAATTGTCTTTAAGGGATGTGTATTGGTTGACGGTTACAACTTGACTCAGCGTGTGTGCAGAAATACAAAAACTGTTGAGCCAGCTGCGCTGCCATGAAGTTGCCAGATTATTACAATATAACAGAAGATTGTTAGGGTTACCTTAACATCTCCCCTTTTAAGTTTGAACCGGGCTCCTGCAGATTGGTTCTACAGGTTGTCTTTTTTGGGTGATCCTTTTTGGTTGGTTTTTGATTGGTGAAGTTGGAGGAGTAATGAACTCATCCGTTGGCTGCGGTGATGATGTCGAAACATTAGAAGGTAATACAAGAGGTGAGTTTTTTCTGATGTTAGTCGAATCTCGAAATCATGAAGTAGAATATCCAGAGATAATGTGTTGTCTGGTGATGGTTGCACATCTGCTATCCTTGTTCGAAGCTGATCTGAATGTGCTTTAATTATCTTCTTCCGATTCCCTATTCATATCAATGTTTTGTAGGTGACGTTGCATATTCTGCTTAGAATTTCTCCAGGTACCCAAAATGACTTATTTCCTTTGAACTTTGCATAAACAAGATCTCCATGCTCGAACGATTTTGACTTAGTTTCATGTTTGCAGTTGTACTGATTCTCCATTTTCAGGTTCCTTTCTAGAAGCGATGTTGAAGGCTGTTTAAGAGCGTCAAATATGGTTCTCATCTTGAGCCCCAAAAAAGCTTCCGCTGGCGATGCACCTTTTGGCGAATTTGAGTTTGGTATGGATTTGTATACCTCTAAGAATCTTTGAAGAATTTCCGCTGTCGTTCCTTCCTTTTCCATTTTCTTGAGTGCTCGTTTAAAAGTGTCGACAAACCTTTCGGCTTGACCGTTCGAGCTGGGGTGGAAACGAACAGTTCGAGTATGTGTTATGGCTCTTTCATTACACCATTGTTCAAAAACACTGGAACAAAACTGAGTACCATTATCTAATACCAGTTGCTCGGGGTTTCCGAAATGTGAGCAATACTCGTTCATTAGCTTGATCGTAGATGTAGCGGTGATATTAGATGTTTGGTAAATTTCTGGATACTTTGAAAATGCATCAACTATTATGAGGTAGTAGTGTCCCTTCACTGGACCTGCGTAGTCGATATGGACTCTTTCCAAAGGTCTAGTCATCAATGGCCATGAAGACAAGTCCGTCTTTACTGGATTTTTAACAACTAGCTGGCGATTTTGACATCTTTTTACCCAGTCCTCAATATCTTTGTCTATGTTTGGCCAGGAGACGTAACTCCTTGCGAGCGTCTTGCATTTTTCAATCGCAAAGTGTACGCTATGAAGTTGTTTCAAGATTTTCTTCCTGTAGATTCGTGGAATAACTACTTTGGCGTTGAAAAGCAAACATTCGTCCACATACGAAAGTGAATCCTTCCTTTTGAAGAATGGTAGCACCTGAGGTTCAACTTCACTTTGCTTTTCTGGCCATCCATTTGCCATATATGATAAAATTTGCTGAAAAGTTTTATCTGTTTTTGTCGCTTTCTAAATCATGTTGTGAGTGACGGGAAGTGATGATATTGATTCGTTTAAATCATGTTCAATGTCCTTTTCAAAACTTATGGATGCAATTATGAAATCATCCGCGGGTTTTTTATGCGAGTTTATTAATCTTGAAAGCACGTCGGCATGACCGAAATCCTGTGTATTCGTATACTTGATATCGAAATCGTATCCTAGTAGAACTAACGCCCATCTTTGTAGTCTAATCGCTGTATAAACAGGGATGCCCTTCTTAGACCCAAATATGGCTAACAATGGTTTATGGTCTGTGTGGAGTGTGAATTTGCGACCAAATATCATACGGTGAAATTTCTGAACTGCGAATATTAGGGCGATACCCTCTTTTTCGATTTGACTTTAATTATTTTCCGCGGGAGTCAATGACCTCGAAATATGATATATTGCTTTCATACTTTTGTTCGGAAATGTATGATAAATAATTGTGCCAATGCCATGGCTTGAGGCATTAGCCGCTATAGGAATGGGTAAATTCGGATCATAATGTGTAAGAAGCAATTCTGATGCAAGAATGCTTTTGAATTTGTCCAGGACTGACTGACATTCGGTTGTCCACTTAAAATGAGCTTCCTTCCTTAAAAGATCATCTAAAGGTTTTCTTAAGTTTCTCATATTAGGAACATATTTCCCGTAGTGATTTATTGAACCTAATAAGGACCTTACCTCAGATATGTTTTCCGGAGCTTTGAGCTGCTGGACTGCTCTGATCTTTTCTGGATCTGGACGTATACCGCTTTTATCAATTATCTGTCCCAAGTACTTGATCTGGTTCTTGAAAAACTGAAAATTTTCAAATTTTAGACGAAATCCGAACTCCTTGATACATTCCAGTAATGTGTTTAAGCTGTACTTATGTTGAGCAATATTTGAACTGGCAATGGAGTTAAAGCATATATCGATGATATATATATATGCTTTAACTCCATCTATGCCTGCGAAGACTTGATCCATAATACGTTGAAATGCTCCTGGTGCACATTTTACACCTGGAGTTAACCTGTTGAACTTGACTAGTCCCTTGTGGGTGTTTACGGTTAGTATCTCCTTAATCTCATCATCAATCTCTGCTTGGAGATAAGCGTCTGATAAGTTCAAATGTGTGAAAATTGTACAATTATGACATTCCGATAAAATATCCTCTGGAGTAGGCAGTGGATACTGGTTTGATTCTATAGCGTTGTTTAGACCGGTTGAATAGTTTCCACAAATCCTGACTTTTCCATTTCGTTTACTAAATACTATAGGAGCTGCCCACTTTGATGTGTCCACTGGAGTAATTATACCTGCATTCTCCAGACGTTGTAGTTCCATTTCAATTTCACTGCGTGTCGCATATGGAACTGGACATTTGGGTATAAAAACCTCTTTTGCATTTGGAAGTAACTTGATGTGCACATTTGTCTTAGTGCAAAGGCCCAATGAGCTGTTCTCAAACACTTCCTCGAATGTCGTTTTTAAATTTGAAATTTCGTCATTGAAATTTATTTGATGACACCATGCTGAAATTGGTATATCCCACAAATTAAATTTCTCAATCCAGTCTATGCCAAGGATATCCAGGTTTTCTATATTTGAAATATAGCAGTCCACAATCTTGGATATTTCGCCTATTGTGACTTCCGTTAAAAATATTGCCAATAATTTGATTTTATTAGCATTTGCATCATTTGCCGTGCCTGTCGTAGAGAATGCTTCTGGCTCTCCGATAAGTTTCCACGTCGAGATTGAAATAATCGTTATGTCAGAGGTAATGTCCACCTGTAACTTTACTTGTTTTGCATTCATACTCACTGTGACGTATTTTCTTAATTTCTTGAATTGAACTTGATTTACAGCAAGCACTGATTTTGCACTGAATCTTGTATTGTTGTTGTTGTTGCTGCTGTTGGAATTTTAATGCTTTGTTTTGTTAGTCGTTGAGTTTGAATCATGACTGGCTTTGCTCTTTTGTTTGTTTTGATTTGCTCTGCCGCCTTTGTTAGCGCTGTTGCAAAAACCATCTTTGTGTCCAATCAGTTGACATGTTGGATATTTCTTATTGGAGTATGGACAATGTTTAGCATAATGCAACTCTCCACAATACCAACAAGAAGTTTTCGGTACTTTCTATTTCTGTTTGTGCTTACCAATTCTGTTACACTGTTTCGGTTTCTCTTCGATTAACGCTGTGTCACTTTTCAAATCCAATATACTTTGTGTCTCATCGACCAGCTTTTCCAATTTGACCATTTCATTGCTGTCGTTGAGGTGTCTTAACAAACGGATTCTGATTTCACCGTCATCGGATGATTTAAGACCAAGGATAAAAATTAAGCACTTGAACTGATCTGCGTTTAGTTCATCTTATTTAAAAAGTTCACATTGAAGAGTAACTCGACTTGCGTACTCCTTGAAATCTTCGTTTTCCATCTTCGATATTTGAAGGCATATGTAACGTTGACTTACTTGTGTTTCGGTTCTGCCAAACAGTTTGGAAAGATGCTTGAGTGTGTCTTCCAAAGAAAGTTCATGGGGTTGTCTTGGTAAAACAAAATTTGTAAAACGTTCATGAATGTGATTAGACATTTTCCTCCATAACAGACCAACTTTGTCTGCATCGTCCAGAGCACTGGCTTCTCTTTCAAAGATGTGTCTGTAATGATTGTACCAAGAATCGAATAATAAACTACTATCAGGCTCATAGTTAAATTCCATCATGGAGTTAGCTAAAGATTCCATGAGTTAAGCTTTTGCCACTGGTGATTCCTTAATTGGAATTGATGACGTGACTGTGTTCGCATCTGTGTTTTGGTTTGCAATGAGTTGTGTGAGTTTAACTAACAAATCCTGTTGACTTGAAAGTAATTTCACAATATTTGCATCTTTCGACATTTCTAGACTGTTCTAGGGTTTGCTTGTGTTTGCAATGCTGCAAATATGTATGTTGACTTGCCACAGTTGTTATGGTGTGTGTGTGTGTTGGTGGTTGATGAAATACCTGTCACCAAATTGTTTTGGGTAGACTGCTGATAATTTGCAATTTTTCCTGATGAAAATCCACTGAAATTTGTTTACCACAACTGCCACTGTGTATGTGCTGATCCATACGTAATTCCTCTGTTGACAATTCCAGTCACCACAATTGTTATTGTCCGTGCGATTGTATGTTTGCACCTTCCTGTTGTTTTTTTTTTTTTTTTTTTTTTGGAAAATTCCTCGTCAAATTCTCGTCGCCACAATTATTATTGTGGTTGTAGTGGTTCTTTCAACAAATCCTCGTCGTCACAATTGTTATGTTCTTACGAGATGGTCGATCAATAGAAAGTCGATGTTTAAAACATAACAATCAATTTATTTACTTAAACAATACTTTAAATGATATTAATGAAAAATAAAAGGTAATTAAGCAAGTATGATGAAATTATCTTTAAGAGATGCGTATTGGTTGACGGTTACAACTTGACTCAGCGTGTGTGCAGAAATACAAAAACTGTGAGCCAGCTGCGCTGCCCTGAAGTTGCCAGATTATTACAATAAAACAGAAGATTGTTAGGGCTACCGTAACAGGTGGTTATGGAGAGTATAGACTTAATGGTCAAGCGAATCACGAAGGCCCTGATTGACTCCCTTGTGTCAGTATATCCTAACGCCAAGCCAAGGGGCAAACAGCGGCCATGGTGGACCCCAGAACTGGTTGGTCTAAGGAAAGACTGCAGAAAGCTCTTCAAAAGAGCGAAAGCCACAAGAACACCACACGATTGGGACAACTTTAAGGCTGAGCTAAGAAAATATAAGGGTGAGTTGGGAAAGATTCAGAACCAATCCTTGGTGGAATTCTGCAGCTCTGTGGAGCATACATCTGAGGCTTCTAGGCTAAGGACGATTCTGTCCTTGAGACCTATTACGCTGGGGTATATTCAGAAGTCAGAGAATATGTGGATAATGCCTAGTGAGGAAACACTAGAACTACCCGTTGCTACACATTTCCGGGGAAATTCTCCAATGGACAACGTGGCGCCAGAAGAGGTTGTCACTGGCATTCGTCGGAGGTTATTGAGGAAATTTTGTCTGATGATATGCTGAAGACTCTTCAGAGATTGGCAGAAGATCGCCTGTCGCGTCAGCAGCACGCATGTAGTAAAGGCAAACAGTCCTTCACGACCTTGTCGGCTACATAAAGGGTTCTCTCGCTGTCAAGGAAACTGGAGTTTGTGGGAATGCCTCTAGCGACGTGTAAGCTAAGTTTTCAGGACCAGGGCTGACGGACAACGAATGATAGATGGTCACAAAGAGGGTGCTATAAGCATTCCAAAACTATGTGGCCTAATGTAGACTTGAAGAGGTCTACCGCTTTGCTGTGACTGGCTAGTACAGGCGTCTCGGAAAACGTGCTGATAGACTGTGTATGTCCGGTTCTGGCAGTCATAAGGAGTTCCACTTTACGTTCTCATATCTTTGAGAACCTATCTGATTTAGCGGAAGTGAACATTCGCAAGTTGCTGGGCTTTTTAAAGCGATCTGGGTGGTTCAACGGTAGGAACTAGAAGGCACCGTCCTTCTTCTGTTCCTGTGGTATCACAATGGACGAAAACGTTTAAGTTAGTCTGATGGCAGACTGCCGCTTAAACCTAACCTTACCTAAGCCAAAAAACTTGGGTGTCTTACTGAATGAATTACTAACATGGAGTGGCCAGGTTGTTGCTGTTATGGGTAAAGTCTTTGACATGCTGATCACGTTATCCCAGACCCAACATTTTACATTCATTCACATTAGCGCACTTTTGGCCAAATCCTATGTTATTTCCAGTATTAATCTATGAAAACCGGTATTAATCGATTCGAAGTAGCATAAAAATCTATTCTAAGATATGGGTATGGACTGAGACGATTCGGAAGTACTCCCGCATTTCGGAAAAATGTGTATATTACGAGAAAAGAACCAATAGAAGAATGCTGAATGTACCGATGCGAGTATCAGAGTGGCAATTTTTCTTCAGTGCGACCCGTCTATGGAACTCCCTACCACCACCTATACAGCTTATCGGCAAGGCCAATAACTTCAAAAAAGATCTTTTGAAATACTTCCGATGTCTATAAATGATTTGTTTAAATCTTTTTTCTTTTCTTCTCAATTTATTTTGTTAATTTATTTATGCTGCGTACATTATTATTAAAATTAAAGTTCACTTTGTTATAATGACTATACTTATCACATACTATAATTATAAGGTTTTAAATCTTGTATGTAAAATAAAATAAAATGAAAATAATGAAGGAAATAATGATGTTACATTTTTTACAAAAAATTTAATTTTTTCGGAAATTATAGATTCTGAGGTTAATAACTTTTAATAGGGACGGACAATTTGCACAATTTTTTTTAAATCGTAAAATTTTGTAACCTTTTTAACGATGTACAAATTTTCAATCGGTTCACAAATGGTCCCACAATTTCAGAAATACCGCCAATAAATTGACTACAACTTTCAAAAAAAAAAAAAAATTAAGTCTAAAATTTAACTCCTAAACCGTTAGAGATATACTAAACATTTCAGCAAGACATTTGTAGGGTTTTACTACCTCTATCCTTCTTAAAAAATCAAGTTGATTGGCCCATAAATGAAATGATAAGTGGTTTGCCAAGCAATTCAAAATTTGACATGCTCGAGGTGACCAACTTTCAAGCCACATGGATCAGCCTACTGTCCCCAAATTTTGTGCGAAAGGTGGTGATCGGTGATTAGGGATATTGAGAACTGCCAGATAACAACATAGAGGCAGGAAATATCAGACTTTGGAAACCTAAGAACTTTGAGGATGACACAGATATTTGCCCTTCCTAATGGTGGTAGGAAGGGCAAATATGACGACGACGATTGTCAGATTGGCCGAGCTGTAGTAGAACTGGATCACAGCGACTGTGGCACTCTTGTGCCTCACATTGATGCAACCGTGGCATTGTTGATCTAATAAGTATCTAAGTTAGCATGAAGAATATCAACTGTGTGACGCTTTGAGATTATGAAATAAAGAGCGTGTTCCCTCCGGTCTTAAACAGTTCAACCGGCAATCCATCGGGTCCTGCTGCCTTATTGTTTTCATGCCGGGTTACTGCTACGTGGACGTCGTTTTGACAAGGTGCTACACATTCTATACCATCATCAGTAGAGAGCGGATATATATGCATTTTATGTTTATGGACCGTCTTCTACCAAAATTTGTATTTAGGCATAATTTGGTGTAAGAAAACGAAATTTGGGTGCATATCTAAAATATGCTTTTTTATGGTTCATGGAATGAACATTGAATGTGCTGCCAATAATCAAACATGAAGGAGTTGGAGTTTCAACTCTACCGTAAGATAATTTATTAAAACTTAGTTACTAAAAGATTCAAAATTTTGGAAAGGACAAGAAAGGCAACTCTTGCCCTATATACCTGCAAGAGAGCCTATAATGCAATATGGTGTTGTGGTCTGGTGGACAGCGCTCCAAAAGTCCACTGGTAACGGAAGTTACATAGACTTCTATGCTGATGGTTCCAAACTAAACGACCGTGGGCTTTGGGGTCTACTCTAAAGATCTAGAACTTGTCATACCGAAAAGGTTACCCGATCAATGCAGTGTGTATCATGCGGAGATCCTTGGAATTAAGGAAGTTGTGGAATTGCTAAGATATAATGTCATAACGGCGATTGGCATAAATATTTTCTCAGACAACCAGACAGTCATTAAATCCATGGAGAACATATTTCTGAACACAAAAACCGTCCTCGACAGGCGCAGATCTCTCACCGAGATGGCTTAACAGTTCAAAATTCACTTGTTCTGGGTGCCGGGCCACAGAGATATCCCAGGGAATTGTAAAGCGGACGAGATGGCGAGACTATGAAGTACCTTACACATTCCAGGGATACTGAAATCTGTGGGTATGCCTCTAGCGTCATGTAAGCTAAGTTTTCAGGACCAGGCCCAAAGGACAACGAATGATAGATGGTCACAAAGAGGGGGCTGTGAACATTCCAAAACTATGTGGCCTAATCTAGACTTGAAGAGGTCTACTGCCTTGCTCTCAGTGGCTAGAACAAACGTCTCAGTCATTGTGTCCGCCATGACAGGTCACTCTCTAATCGGAAAACATGCTGACAGACTGAAGGTGAAGGCGTCTTCATTCTTCTGTTCCTGAGGTATCACAATAGACAAAAACGTCTAAGTGAGTCTGATGGAGGACTGCCACTTAAACCTAACTTAACCTAACCACGTGCCGAATATTTTTCAGATCATTCTATATCTTAATATAGTTCCGATCTCCTGGTATATAGCCAATAAGAAATGAGGTATAAGGCCAATAGAAGACCCATTTTTTTATCCGATTTCGCTGAAATTTGCCAAATCCCGTTGTATAAACTCCTTGATATCTGTGCCGAATAAAGTTCAGATCAGTCAACATCTTAATATAGCCCTAATATACTCCGATCTCACGATTTTTTTATAAGGCAAATAAAAGCCCCATTTTATATCCGATTTCGTTGAAATTTTTCACAACCCGTGGTATTAAGATCCTTGACATATGTGTCGAATATGGTTCAGAGCGGTCAACATCTTAATATAGCCCCAATATCTTAATATAGCCCTGATCTCCCGATTTGAGGTATAAGGCCAATAAAAGCCGAATTTTTTATTCGATTTAGCTGTTCAGTTCTATATCTTAATATAGCCTCCATATAGATCGATCTATATTTTTTTGACCGATTTCGCTTTAATTTGTAGCAGTGAGTTGTACTAAGCTTTTCAAAATACGTACCGGTTCTTATCGGACAATATTTGGATACAACTGCCATATATACCTATCTTCCCAGTCAAATTCGTGGACTTTTAAAGGGCGCATTTAGTACCAGATTTTGATGAAAATAAGCACAGTGAGTTGCGTTGAGATCCTTGACATCCATGGCGAATAGGGTCCGATTAGGTCGATATCTTAATATAATCGCCATATAGACCGATCTTCTGATTCAAGGTCTTAAGCCCATGAAAGCCGCATTTATTGCTTGATTTCAATAAAATTGCAAGAAAGAAATCGATGTCCAGCTTCCGTGCAGTGTCAGATCGTACGTTTCTCGCCATACTAAGACGTGTGCAAATCTTTGCTGTAACAAGGTAATGATCCGAATCGATATTCGCCCTTCGGATCGATCGTACATCTTACACGCTGGTTGAGTAACTTCCATCTATAACAAATGATTTATTTGGTTTCTCGTGTTTTGATCGGGTGACAAGCATGTGTCCGTGTGAATCCTTCAATGTTGGAATCTGGTGCTGCTAACCACCATGTTCTTAACCGCGGCGAAGTCTCAATCCGTTATCGGAAGTTTCTTCGTCTAGGCTAATTTTTACGACTGTTGGGCCAAAAATATTTTCCTTCCCTAATTTCGCATTAAAATCTCCCAGAACGATTTTAATATGATGGGCGGGGCAGCGGTCATATTCTTTTCTAGGCGCTCGTAGGCATGGGCGCAAATAAGGCTGATGTTGAAGAATTTAACCTTTATGCGGATTGTGGTTAGCCTCTCATCCACCGGAGTAAACGTGGAGACAAACAAATTCGCAGCCAAATTCATGCCTCGTTTCATGGCAACTATAATATAGGGCGTCACCTCACCCTTTTGTTGTAGAGCCCTTCCCGAGCCATCGTATTTCATTTATGGCAGTAATAATTGCCCTGTATTTCTCTAATATCTCTGCTAATGCGTAAGCTGCACTATAGAGAGGGTGGACATTCCAGGTGCAGATCCGCAAATAATGGTCCTTAAAACGTTTGCTGAGGTCGTCAACATAGGGGGATCTGTTTTTAATCTTTTTAATTTTTTTCATAGTAATTTATTAAAGTTTTTCGGATCAGCTACTAACCCTACGCCCCAACCCATATTTTTATCGTTCTACAGGTGATTTTGCCAAGTCAAAATCAATCAGAATCGTTGATTGGTTTCCAACATCCACAAGTCACCCAGATATATCTTACTTAGGAAAATTGGGAAATTAAGTTTTGAAACTCAAAAAAATAATTGAATAATAACGTTGTTGTTTTAGCCACATTTTCATGTGGAGATGGCGGTCCTCTTCAAACTCTTGTAGGTGAGCAAGCTCATTCCGGTTCAAAAGACCGATTGCCGCGGGAACAAGGTGGCCATTGGTTATTCAAAGGCGCCAATAACTCGCCTTGTCATATCGAGCATCATAGGCACTCAATATTTGTGCAAGAGCCGGTACCACCCGGGCTCTCTCTGAGACTATCCGCTCCTCTCTGTATGGAGCATTCCAGTATCCGCAACGCGTGGACGGGCGCGGTAGTTTGCCGTTTTTGGAAAAAATTACTGCTGTCACTTTTCCAGCATTCTGTTGTTACACCAAATTTTGTTGCTGATTTAACTAACAAATTTCTCCCTTTTTACAATATGGTACATTACAAATATAAGGCAATTTTTGATCTGTTTGTTGTATAAGAGAACACAACGGAAACAGGAAAATACTTACTCCCTGTCGCAGATGTGTATATAGAAGAGCACCGAATGTAGCACGAATTTTTAAGATAAACACAATCAGCGTCAAAAAGGGATTTCTAAAACAAGTATTTGAAAAATCAAATGAGCCTGTAAAATTACTACAATGATTCTTTTATAAAATTTTAATACAAATGTATTTTATTTTTTGCTTTCAGTGTACGGGAATTCTAAAATATAACAGCGTGCCGATATCCGAAATTTCCAAAATGTATCCACTTGTGATAGAATCCTTTTCAAAAATCCTGTATTCTGAAGTCCACGAAAAGGTTTTATGTAAATGCCTGGAAGCGTATGGCATGTGGTCAGCAGAATTTCCAGATGAATTCTATATTTCTATGTGCAATGTATTTCAAAAAGGTCTTGGGATGAAAACTACTACTCAAGTTGTTCGTTTGTCATATCTACAATGGCTTTTAACGACTAGTAATAGAAACATTTTTGTCGAGGACAAATTAATTACATGCTTGTTGCAGATTTTTGAGAAAGGAGTTCAAAGTTCATCACAAATTGCATTTGTGTCAGAAGCGGTTATTGCCACATGCATTCTTTTGAAGATTGATGGATCGGAAAAACGAGATATGTTTGCTGGTTTTTGGAATAACATTTTGGACCTAAACAAATCTGTATTTTTTACAGACCGTTTTGTAGCTTCTGCTTCACCTGACATACTGTGTTGCATCATTCTAATTGCTGAACGACTGCTGGTAGACCACTACAAAAATATTAGGGGAAATCACGATGTTCTATATAAAATAATAGTCTCATCAATTCTCAACAGTTCTGAAAAGGTTAGGCAACAAGTTAATAACGTTGTTGTTGAACTTGCAGCATCGAAACAAAACATTATGTTCGCAAAATCAATTATTGATGAGCTAGACAAATATTTAACAACATATGAAAAGAATCTGGATACAAACGAAGCTGACATACTCGCAAAATCATTAATTAAAACAATTTATTTAATTTCCAACATGTCAAATCTACCCAACATTGAAGCCGAATCTTTATCACTTCAGTTAATAATTATGTGTCATCATCCCTTAATAGCAAACGTTGAACCTGATTTGTGGGAGAATTTGCTTAAAAATCAATTCCATCTAAATCCAATAAAATTTATTTCATCGAATCCGAAGAAAATATTCGATATTGCAATAAATAAATTTAAGCCAACATCCCAATATGAGAATGCAATTGCCACTTTAACACGATTAAGCCCTGACAAATTTTTATCACTGCTAATATCGGAAGTTTCGTCTAAACTTATTGAGCCAAATTTAATTAATATAACGGATGATGAATATTTTACCTTTTTAACACCCGAAGGAGAGTTGTATGACAAAAGCGTCTATCCAAACCACGATGAAATCTATTGCACAACTGGCCTAAAAAGAGAGAATAAGGCTTATAGTTATAAAGAGCAGCTGGAGGAGCTTCAGTTAAGAAGAGAAATAGAGGAAAAGAAACGGAAAGAGGGGAAAGGAAAACCAATTAAGTTAACAACAAAACAACAAGAAACGATAAGAGCACAAACAGAAAAGGAACAATTGATTAGAAATCGACTTAGTACCTTAAATAATCAATTGATATGTTCCATTAAAATGATGGGCGCTTCTTCAAAAGGAAATGCTAAACAATTTTCTCTTCACTTTCCAAAACTACTTCCCGTTATTTTGAATGCAATGAAATCACCCTTATCTGCAGAGCTCTTAGTAGATCTTTATTATAATCTACACAAAGCATGTTTTATTAATTCAAAATTGGGAGAACAAATTGCAATAACAACTATACGTCTGGCCGAACCTCGCTGTGATCTAAATTCAAATTGGTTGGTTCAAAATTTGAATGACGCCGTTGTGGATACTTTGGTTGCATTAAAAATGTATACTTTAGATGATCATAAAACTTTGGATTGTCCTGCATTTACATATTCTTTCCAATTCATTGAAAGAGCTCTTCGGGATAAATATGTTGTGAACAATGAAGCATTACAAATATCTGGCATCAAAATAATTGAAAAACATGCTCAAAAAAGAGGAACTACACCTACTGGTGACTTACTTGACTTCCAACATCCAAAATATATGCCTGTTATGGATATGTTCAGTTTGCTGCTTTTTGTTATACGTGTACATTGCGGACTAATACGAAGTAAAGCCTTGAATGCACTACTTGAAGTTGCAAAATGCAACACGGGCGACGATTATTGCACAACGGCACGACAAACCGAAATCGACTTATTTTTAAAAGCGTTGGAGGACAGTATGGATGGCATTAGGGATGCAGCTCTACGCGTGTTACTAATCTTACATAAATCGTTAGAATATGAATGTAAAAATGATGTTGATTTTGCAGTTCGTTTAAAAAATAGTGCTTGGCTTGCTAAATTTGATGTATTCATAGACAACCGATTACTAGGGATAGAACTTTGGGAGAATCTTAATTTAGACCTTCCAGAATATACCCAAATATTACCTTATGTGACTCATCCCGAAGTTTGCATTCAAAAAGCTGCTTCGGAATCTTTGCAACCATTGTTGCAAAAAGATCCGTCGCGTACAAAAGGAGTTTTAAAAAGACTTTTAAAAATATATAATGAAAAACTTACAAAAATTCCTCCAAAATTAGACAAATTTGGTCGTGAAATTGAACCTGCATTAGACCAGTGGCAATCAAGAAGAGGAGTTGCAATAGCAATCTCAAAAGCTGCAATATATTTTTCACTTGATGATGTGAACCACGTAATGCAATTCATGGTTTCTTCAGGACTTGGAGATAGTGATGAGATCGTCCACAAAGAAATGTTGGCTTCTGCTCTTACTATTGTTGATATTCATGGTAAGGAAACCATCATTAATCTGCTGCCAGTTTTTGAGGATTTTCTTGATAAGGCACCAAAATCGGAAAGATATGACAATATAAGACAAGCTGTTGTCATTTTAATGGGTTCTTTAGCCCGTCATTTGGAGAAGGATGATCCTCGAATTGAACCAATAGTTAAAAGGTTATTATCAGCTTTATCGACACCATCGCAGCAAGTACAAGAAGCTGTCTCAAACTGCCTTCCACACTTAATGCCGTCAGTAAGAGATGAAGCTCCAATAATGATAAAACGTCTTTTGCAGTTGCTAGTAAAATCTGAAAAATATGGAGAACGTAGAGGTGCTGCATATGGTATAGCAGGTATTGTCAAAGGATTAGGTATTCTATCCCTAAAACAGTTTGATATAATGACCAAGCTTACAACCTATATTCAGGAAAAGAAAAATTACAAATCAAGAGAAGGAGCTTTGTTTGCATTTGAAATTTTATGTACTACTCTTGGAAGGCTCTTTGAACCTTATATAGTCCATGTACTCCCCCACTTATTACAATGTTTTGGCGATTCTTCACAATACGTTCGACAGGCCGCAGATGATACCGCTAAAGTTGTAATGGCAAAGTTATCAGCGCATGGTGTAAAATTGGTTCTGCCATCACTACTTGAAGCATTGGACGAAGACTCTTGGAGAACAAAAACTGCGTCTGTGGAGCTATTAGGGGCGATGGCTTATTGTGCCCCCAAACAACTTTCGTCATGCTTACCATCTATAGTGCCTAAATTAATTGAAGTGTTGGGAGATTCTCATACAAAAGTACAGGAATCTGGAGCTGATGCTCTTAAGGTTATAGGATCAGTTATTAAAAACCCAGAAATACAAGCTTTAGTTCCGGTTTTGTTAAAAGCTCTAGAAGATCCCTCCAGGAATACTTCTGTTTGTCTTCAAAGCTTGCTTCAAACAAAATTTGTTCATTTTATTGATGCCCCATCCCTTGCTTTAATAATGCCGGTAGTGCAAAGGGCATTCATGGATCGTTCCACGGAAACTCGAAAAATGTCTTCTCAAATTATTGGAAACATGTATTCTTTAACAGACCAAAAAGATTTGACACCTTATCTTCCTAATATAATTCCGGGTCTTAAAATGTCGTTATTGGATCCAGTTCCAGAGGTAAGAGCAGTTTCTGCCCGTGCATTAGGTGCTATGGTGAGAGGGATGGGTGAATCATCATTTGAAGATTTACTTCCATGGTTAATGCAAACTCTTACATCTGAATCAAGTAGTGTCGATCGAAGTGGTGCCGCACAAGGTCTTTCGGAGGTTGTAGGCGGTCTTGGCGTAGAGAAATTACACAAGCTTATGCCTGAAATCATAGCTACAGCTGAAAGAAATGACATTGCTCCTCACGTGAAAGACGGCTACATAATGATGTTTATATACATGCCAAATACATTTCCTCAAGATTTTACACCTTACATCGGGCAAATCATAAATCCAATCCTTAAAGCCCTGGCTGATGAGAATGAGTACGTTCGCGACACGGCATTAAAAGCTGGCCAACGAATTGTAAATCTTTATGCAGAAACAGCCGTTACCTTGTTATTGCCTGAGCTTGAAAAAGGACTATTCGATGACAACTGGCGTATCCGATTTAGTTCTGTGCAGCTTTTGGGTGATTTGTTATACAGAATATCTGGAGTTTCAGGAAAAATGACTACAGAGACTGCAAGCGAAGATGATAACTTTGGAACTGAGCAATCACATACTGCAATTATAAGATTTTTGGGAAATGAAAGGCGCAATAGAGTACTTTCCGGACTTTATATGGGTCGTAGTGATGTTTCACTTATGGTTCGCCAAGCAGCTCTGCATGTGTGGAAAGTCGTTGTAACAAACACGCCAAGAACTTTGAGAGAGATTCTCCCTACATTGTTTGGGTTGTTATTAGGTTGTTTGGCCAGTACAAGCTACGATAAAAGGCAAGTTGCTGCGCGGACGTTGGGGGATTTAGTAAGGAAACTTGGAGAACGTGTATTACCAGAAATAATTCCTATTCTTGAAAATGGACTAAACTCTGAACATGCGGATCAACGTCAGGGTGTGTGCATTGGCCTGTCTGAAATAATGGCTTCAACGTCTAAGGAAATGGTGCTATCGTTCGTTAATAGCTTAGTACCTACAGTAAGAAAAGCACTATCAGATCCCCTTCCAGAAGTTCGAATAGCTGCAGCAAAAACATTTGATTCACTTCACACAACAGTTGGATCAAAAGCTTTGGATGATATACTCCCTTCGATGTTGGAAGGTCTTTCAGATCCTAATCCTGAAATAGTTGAATACACATTAGACGGCCTTCGACAAGTTATGACAATTAAGTCTCGCGTTGTGCTTCCATATTTAGTTCCACAGCTAACTACGCCACCTGTTAACACTAAGGCACTTTCAATTCTTGTATCTGTAGCAGGGGATGCACTTACAAAATATTTACCTAAAATTCTTCACGCTTTATTGCAAGCACTGTCTGAAGCGCAAGGTAGTTCAAATGAGTCGCTTGAGTTAGAATATTGCCAGGTTGTGGTTTTATCAGTAAGTGACGATTTTGGAATTCGAACCATATTGGATACTTTAATGGAATCCGCAAAATCTGAACATTTAGTCACACGAAAGTCATCTGCGTGTTTATTGTCTGCATTTTGTATACACACACCTGGAAACTATGGGCAATATGTGCCCCAATTATTACGATGTCTTCTTCGATTACTTGCAGATGAAGATCGAGACATTTTGCAGCGATCATGGGAAGCATTGAATGCAGTTGTGAAAGGTTTAGACTCTTGTCAGCAAATTGCGCATGTGTCGGATGTGAGACAAGCTGTACGTTTTGCAGCCAGTGATTCTAAGGACATTGAACTGCCAGGATTTTGTCTGCCTAAGGGTATTGCTCCTTTATTACCAGTTTTCCGAGAAGCTATACTTAACGGTCTCCCTGAAGAAAAAGAAAATGCGGCTCAGGGTTTAGGAGAAATAATTGTTCTTACGAGTGCCCAATCATTACAGCCTTCGGTTGTCCATATAACAGGTCCGCTAATTCGAATTTTGGGTGACCGCTTCAATGCTGGAGTAAAAGCTGCTGTTCTTGAGACATTAGCAATACTTTTGCACAAAGTTGGTGTAATGTTAAAACAATTTTTACCCCAACTTCAAACTACTTTTTTGAAAGCTCTGTATGATCAAAATCGAACGGTTCGCATGAAAGCTGGAAATGCATTATCTGAGCTCGTTGTTATTCATACTAGAGCAGACCCACTTTTCAATGAAATTCACAATAGTTTGAAATCGAGTGATGACCCTGCAATTCGAGAAACAATGTTACATGCTCTTCGCAGTGTTATTACACCAGCTGGTAATAAGATGTCTGAGATATTAAAAAAAAATGTAACTGCAACGTTAGTTAGCTTTCTCGGACACCAGGAAGATGTGACACGTAGCGCTGCAGGGGGATGCATGGGATCATTGCTCAAATATTTGCACTGTGATCAAGTGCAAGACCTTGTACTTAATAATATGCTAATGTATGAATGTGACGATCCATTTTTAAAACATGGCTGTACAGTTTTTCTATTTGTTTCCCTAAAAGAAAGTGCAGAAGTAGTCCTAAGCTCTGGGCACGAAGCAGAAATATTATCATGTGTCGTATCACTTATATCGACCGACAAAGTTCCAATAGCAAGTAATGGAATACGGGCTGCTGCATATCTAATAGAACATTGCCTTTTAACGCACAGACCTATATCACCGCAACTTATCTATGCATTTTCACGAGCAATGAACCATAATAGTAATGAAATAAAGCAATTGGTGGCTAAAAGCTGCAATCATATTGCTAAATCCGTAAAAAGTAAAACTCTTCCACCAGAACTGATTAAATACCTGATTCCAATGCTTGTAAATGGCACGAAGGAAAAAAATGGTTATGTTAAATCCAACTCTGAAATAGCTCTTATAACAATTTTACAACTAAGAGATGATGAAGCCGTTTTTAACAATGTATGCCAGATACTGGATACAGGTGCTCGAGACTCCTTATCCGAAGTAGTTTTTAAAGTTCTTCGCAAAGCCGCTGTACATCCCGCAGGAAAGGACGACGAGCTTGATGATACCATTTTAATTTAAAATGTACACGATCCAATCATTTGTTGCTTTTAAATGCAGTTTCGCCACTATGTCATTATTTCTATTTACTGCTGAATATGTATGTACATTGTATTGAATAAAGTAACCACATGTTTTCACTTATTTTGCACTATATTACGGTAATTAAATATATCCACTCAATATTAATTAAATATTTTATTTCTATTTGCTGTCGTACGTGTGGCGGCCAGGCTGAAAGGTAATTGGCGGGACGTATTTGAATGGACAGTTTTTTATGCCTTCATGGCGCCATATTTCACGTCGTGTAAAGGATTCTTGTTCAATCCGGACGTCGCTTAAGAGCGGAAATTGAAAAAAAAAACTGCAAAAATAATTTGTATGTTTCATATCTCAAAATTTAGCTCGTGAAATTGCATTAAGTGCATGTTGAGCTCTCTTATTCAAAAATATGAGGGTAATGCCATGTCTACATTAATTCGTTTTGCTTATGTCGTTTTGAAAAACATCTCAACCGTTCACACTAGTTGAGGTGTTTTGGAAATGTGCCCTTTTTCACTCTTTAACATAAATGTTATGATGCGTTATTGTTTATTTATTTATTTCATTTATTTTTTCATGCTTTATCTGTGAAATTTTATTTATTTTATATTTTTTATGTATGTCGCGGAGAAAGGGAGATAACATCATTAGCTAAGGCACAATGACTCAATAGCATAACATTGAAACAACAGAGTTTAATTGTAATGTGCGAAATTACAGGTATAATTTAGCCTTTTGCCAAAATAAAGTAGCCAGTACTACAAAGTTGCAAAGAGTTTGGTTGCAAACCGGAAAAGGAAAAATGTGTGTGAAGATAAATTCCGAATTTAACTAGCAGAGACACAAACCGCTTTGTTAACAGAGTGCGAGATAGAGTAACAGAAGTATTAACAGAGATCCACTGAGGGGTTAGCAGAGCTCTGTAAATACTTAACAGAACCAAAAAACAAGAGAAATTAATTAAATTTCTTACTTTTTATCAGTTTTTGCAAATATTTGTAAAATGAAAAATAAAACCATAACAAAATTTGGAGTAAAATATCAATGCTTTGAATCAAAAACACCAAATTAAAAATATCTAGTACCGTAGTACTAAGAAAAATTACAAATTTATAAAAAAAATATTCTGGGCAGGATTATGACCAATGGTCCTGGAGGACATCTAAGAATTCTACAAGGTACTACCATACATCGTTGGAAAGGTCACGATGTGTGCTTTCCAAAACATGTCCTTATTCGAAAATCGAGCAGTTGGTTTTTTCATATTCCTGTCTTTTTTAAAGATTTTCTCAAAAAAAAATCTGGACAGGATTATGGCCAACGCTCCTGGAGGACATCTAAGAATTCTACAAGGTACTACCATACATCGTTGGAAAGGTCACTATGTGTGCTTTCCAAACCATGTCTCCATTCGAAAATCGAGCAGTTGGTTTTTTTAAATTCCTGTCTTTTTTAAAAAATTTCTCGAAAAAATCTGGACAGGATTATGGTCAACGCTCCTGGAGGACATCTAAGAATTCTACAAGGTACTACCATACATCGTTTGAAAGGTCACGATGTGTGCTTTCCAAAACATGTCTCCATTCGAAAATCGAGCAGTTGGTTTTTTTAAATTCCTGTCTTTTTTAAAGATTTTCTCAAAAAAAAAATCTGGACAGGATTATGGCCAATGCTCCTGGAGGACATCTAAGAATTCTACAAGGAACTACCATACATCGTTGGAAAGGTCACGATGTGTGCTTTCCAAAACATGTCCTTATTCGAAAATCGAGCAGTTGGTTTTTTTAAATTCCTGTCTTTTTTAAAGATTTTCGCAAAAAAAATCTGGACAGGATTATGGCCAATGCTCCTGGAGGACATCTAAGAATTCTACAAGGTACTACCACACATCGTTGGAAAGGTCACGATGTGTGCTTTCCAAACCATGTCTCCATTCGAAAATCGAGCAGTTGGTTTTTTTAAATTCCTGTCTTTTTTAAAAAATTTCTCGAAAAAATCTGGACAGGATTTTGGTCAACGCTCCTGGAGGACATCTAAGAATTCTACAAGTCACGATGTGTGCTTTCCAAAACATGTCTTTATTCGAAAATCGAGCAGTTGGTTTTTTCAAATTCATGTCTCTTTTAAAGAATTTCTCAAAAAAAAAAAATCGGGACAGGATAATGGCCAATGCTCCTGGAGGCAGTTGGTTTTTTCAAATTCCTGTCTTTTTTGGAGAGAGAATGTAGTTGTCTAGCCGTTCTGTTGTGTACTCTATGTCGCTCTTTTCAGTTACAAACATTGAATGTTAGATATAAAGCAGCTTTCTGTAAAAATGTTAATTACATGTAATCATATACATGGGAATGTATACTTTTCAACTCTATAAAATAACTCATAAGTTTTCCCATAGAGGTCGCTTTTGTTATTAGCGTACTCGCATATTGCGTCTGCGTTGTTTACTTTTTCCACTTCTGTTACAAGCTTTTTTGAACATAGTGTGTTTACTTTATCTATGCCAGGCATGGATACATGTTTTTGGCTGTGGGCGTGAGTACAATTGTTTTGCTCTACATGCCAAATAAAACTACAATGCCAAAATTGTACGAAAATAGTTATTTTTTTACAATTAATTTCAGATGAGTTTTTTTGGGTTGAACTTGTGGCTTTAATGATGAAAGCCTTTCTATTTAAATATATATTTGATAGATACTTATTGAGCAAATGTTTCATTGCAATTTGAACATGACAGTGTTTGCTTCCAAATCAAGCATCTCCAAAAGATGTCTGGTAAGGAACAAATTGATTTTTCATTCTTCGTTATTTGTGTTTATGTTGCCTGATCAGTAATTAATCATGTACGTAGTATCCACCAAACGAGTATTAGCTGCTAAGTGCAAATGCTCAAAAGCGCTCCTTTGCCCATGCCTGGTCTAGGCCAGCGATGGCCAAATCGGTACCCTGTGGTTTTTCTTTCAGCAGAGAAGTTTTTTTTTTGTTGCGAGCGAGCTCTCTTTTTACAAGCAGAAATTAAAACAAATCACGAACATTCCGTGAATACTATTCACCGCAGCTTAGGCAATTTGCAATTTTATTTCGCATGTAGACAAAACAATTGTACTCACGCAAACATAGCCAAATAATTGGGCCCACCGCTGTCATAGTCTATAACAGGCATTGCCACTGCTTTTTGACTATGTATGCGTGAGTACAATTGTTCACTCAGAGTTTGAAATAACTCTCTAACTGTAGTAGATGCAATGTAAGCAAGACCATTGGTCGTGAGTGAGAGTGCAAAATTACTCTCTGTCTGCTAAATGTTTATTGGTGATCGTTCGATAAATGCTCCTTCTCGCCAGCCGGCAATCAAAACAACTCTTTCTCTCTCTCTCTCTCTCTCTGATCTGTCAGTGCAGAACATGGGGAAATGTTGGAGCGTAGCAAATTTCTCTTGCAGCTTTCCAATTGCAAAAGCTGCTTTATGGCTACACGGATGGTACAGTTTATTCATCGAAATGAAGCACCATTAGCTTCTTTGAACTGCGACATGCGTTAATCCTGTGCAAAGTAAGTGCTGTTACAAAAAATAACAAGTAAAAAGGCGTTAAGTTCGGCCGGGCCGAACTTTGGATATCCTCCACCATGGATCTCGTTTGTCGAGTTCCTTTTCCGGCATCTCTTCTTAGGCAAAACAAGTATGTTGATGGTCATGAGAGAATCCGTCGTACAAAATTTCAGGCAAATCGGATAATAATTGCGACCTCTAGAGGCTCAAGAAGTCAAGATCCCAGATTAGTTTATATGGTAGCTATATCAGGTTATGAACCGATATGAACCTTATTTGACACAGTTGTCGAAAGTAAGAATAAACTACGTCTTGCAAAATTTCAGCCAAATCGGATAGGAATTGCGCCATCTAGAAACTCAAGAAGTCAAGTCCCCATATCTGTTTATATGACAGCTATATCAGGTTATGGACCGATTCAAACCATACTTGGCACAGTTGTTGGATATCATAACAAAACACGTCGTGCATTCTTATCCAATCGGATAAAAATTGCGCACTCTAGAGGCTCAAGAAGTCAAGACCCAAGATCGGTTTATATGGCAGCTATATCAAAACATGGACCGATATGGCCCATTTACAATACCAACTGACCTACACCAATAAAAGTATTTGTGTAAAATTTCAAGCGGCTAGCTTTACTCCTTCGGAAGTTAGCGTGTTTTCGACAGACAGACGGACGGATATGGCTAGATCGACATAAAATGTCGCGACGATCAAGAATATATATACTTTATGGGGTCTCAGACGAATATTTCGAGTAGTTACAAACAGAATGACGAAATTAGTATACCCCCCATCCTATGGTGGAGCGGATTTTTTAAAAGAAAGTAAATGCATTTTTAATAAAACTTAGAATGAACTTTAATCAAATATACTTTTTTACACTTTTTTTCTAAAGCGCGCTAAAAGTAACAGCTGATAACTGGCAGAAGAAAGAATGCAATTACAGAGTCACAAGCTGTGAAAAAATTTGTCAACGCCGACTATATGAAAAATCCGCAATTACTTTTTGGGCAACCCAATAGAATCATTCTAGTGAAAGCATTCGTCAAGTTAGGTTTCATTATGGAGCAAAAAAAAAAAAAACACTTTTCCGCCTTAGTGCGAAACTATTTTATATGGATTTAAAAGAGAAAAAAACGTTTCTATAAAACAATTTTTAAATATCGAAAAAAGTGATTTATACGAAGACTTTATTAAAAAAAATTATAACTTTCGTTTTATTAAAACTCTACACAATTTTGTCGGAAATAGACAAATGAAATTGGAGCTGTATGGATTGTTTAAATATACCGTATGTATTGTAATAATCGTCTGGAAAAAATGTTTTACACAATTTTATTTGGTTGTGAACAAAACTAAAAAAGTTTGCCTCGTCGGTGGGTGGTCTCATGTTGTAATCTAACAATAGGTCGAAAAATAGTTTTATGTTTTATGATAAGAGGAGAGTGTCCAGGATTAGATGCAATGGTTTTGCTTTACCCACCACCACTCAATAGAATAGAATCGAAAAAAATAGTAAAAAATCTACCGTTTATGAATGATTAAAGATAGCTCACTGAATTTTTAATGGTTAGAGGTAAGATGTTAGCGAGATCATGTGCAAAATTTCATGGCCCTAAGTGGTCGTTAAGCCCCCTTAAGTTGGTTGATTAGGCTTGGTTTTTGGTCCGATTTTAAAAACTTTGCTGGATAGTGCACAAAATTCCCTACATAAAAGTCCGCTTTAGGTCTACAGAAGTTTAGTTGCTTGACTTTGGAAAACCAAAGGAAAAAGTCAAAGCTAAAGAAAAAAAACCATTCATGTTGCTTTGATAGTGTGTAAATGCTTAAACTGAGTGCTTAGGAAGTCAAGTAAAGTTATTCTGATTTTTTTGGTTGCTTTTGCTGTTACGTTGCTTGTTTCTTTTTCGTAGTCATAGCTAAAAGCATGCCATTCTCTACAAGTTTATTATTACCATTTATTTTTGTGGTGGCATGCTGCTGTTCTCTGGCACACACATACGTTTCACATAATTTTTCTACGTCGCTTTCTCGCGCGTAGTGAGATTGCAAAATTACTCTTTGTCTGCTAAATGCTTATTGGTTATCGTTCGACAAATGCTCAATCAGCTTAGAAATATATATTTTTAAAGCTTAGAAATATATATTTTCATATCAAGTTGTTCTACATATTTTGTAAGAAACCAACATTTAAAAATCTACTATTCATTAAGTTTTAAACATGAAAGACTGAACTTTTATAAAAAAAAAAACTTGGTTTACATAGTAAACCAAAAAAAAATTTTTTTTTAACGTCATTATTTAACCAAAGATTTTTATAAGAGAAGTATATACAATTTTTTAATAAGAACATTTTTGTTAAGTTTAAAAGGTTTACATTCTAGAGCATTTTATCAAACAATAAAAAAAAATAAGATACAATGTTACACAGTGGGTTTTGGCATTGGTTGCTTTGAAGTTTTATTTCGCATGTAGAGCAAAACAATTGTACTCACGGACACAGCCAAAAATATATGTCCATGCCCGGCCTACACAAAGTAAAGTATAGAAACCTCACACTATGTTCAAAAGTTCAAAAAAGCTTGTAACAGAAGTGGAATAAGTAAACAGCGCAGACGTAATATGCGAGTACGCTAATAACACAAGCGACCTCTATGGGAAAACTTATGAGTTATTTTATAGAGTTGACAAGTATACATTCCCACGTATATGATTACATGTAATTAACATTTTTACAGAAAGCTGCTTTATATCTAACATTCAATGTTTGTAACTGAAAAGAGCGACATAGAGTAACAACAGAACGGCTAGACAACTACATTCTCTCTCCAAAAAAGACAGGAATTTGAAAAAACCAACTGCTCGATTTTCGTATAAGGACATGTTTTGGAAAGTACACATCGTGACCTTTCCAACGATGTATGGTAGTACCTTGAAGAATTCTTAGATGTCCTCCAGGAGCATTGGCCATAATCCTGTCCAGATTTTTTTTCGAGAAATTTTTTAAAAAAGACAAGAATTTGAAAAAACCAGCTGCTCGATTTTCGAATAAGGACATGTTTTGGAAAGCACACATCGTGACCTTTCCAACGATGTATGGTAGTACCTTGTAGAATTCTTAGATGTCCTTCAGGAGCGTTGACCTGTCATAATCCTGTCCAAATTTTTTTTTGAGAAAATCTTTAAAAAAGACAGGAATATGAAAAAACCAACTGCTCGATTTTCGAATAAAGACATGTTTTGGAAAGCACACATCGTCACCTTTCCATCGATGTATAGTAGTACCTTGTAGAATTCTTAGATGTCCTCCAGGAGCATTGGCCATTATCCTGTCCAGATTTTTTTTTGAGAAAATCTTTAAAAAAGACAGGAATTTAAAAAAACCAACTGCTCGATTTTCGAATAAGGACATGTTTTGGAAAGCACACATCGTGATCCTTCCAACGATGTATGGTAGTACCTTGTAGAATTCTTAGATGTCCTCCAGGAGCATTGGCCATAATCCTGTCCAGATTTGTTTTTTGAGAAAATCTTTAAAAAAGACAGGAATTTAAAAAAACCAACTGCTCGATTTTCGAATAAAGACATGCTTTGGAAAGCACACATCGTGATCCTTCCAACGATGTATGGTAGTACCTTGTAGAATTCTTAGATGTCCTCCAGGAGCATTGGCCATAATCTTGTCCAGATTTGTTTTTTGAGAAAATCTTTAAAAAAGACAGGAATTTAAAAAAACCAACTGCTCGATTTTCGAATAAAGACATGTTTTGGAAAGCACACATCGTGATCCTTCCAACGATGTATGGTAGTACCTTGTAGAAGTCTAGATGTCCTCCAGGAGCGTTGACCTGTCATAATCCTGTCCAGATTTTTTTTTGAGAAAATCTTTAAAAAAGACAGGAATATGAAAAAACCAACTGCTCGATTTTCGAATAAAGACATGTTTTGGAAAGCACACATCGTCACCTTTCCATCGATGTATAGTAGTACCTTGTAGAATTCTTAGATGTCCTCCAGGAGCATTGGCCATTATCCTGTCCAGATTTTTTTTTGAGAAAATCTTTAAAAAAGATAGGAATTTGAAAAAACCAACTGCTCGATTTTCGAATAAGGACATGTTTTGGAAAGCACACATCGTGACCTTTCCAACGATGTATGGTAGTACCTTGTAGAATTCTTAGATGTCCTCCAGGAGCATTGGCCATAATCCTGTGCAGATTTTTTTTCGAGAAATTTTTTAAAAAAGACAGGAATTTGAAAAAACCAACTGCTCGATTTTCGAATAAGGACATGTTTTGGAAAGCACACATCGTGACCTTTCCAACGATGTATGGTAGTACCTTGTAGAATTCTTAGATGTCCTCCAGGAGCGTTGACCTGTCATAATCCTGTCCTGATTTTTTTTTGAGAAAATCTTTAAAAAAGACAGGAATATGAAAAAACCAACTGCTCGATTTTCGAATAAAGACATGTTTTGTAAAGCAAACATCGTCACCTTTCCATCGATGTATAGTAGTACCTTGTAGAATTCTTAGATGTCCTCCAGGAGCATTGGCCATTATCCTGTCCAGATTTTTTTTTGAGAAAATCTTTAAAAAAGATAGGAATTTGAAAAAACCAACTGCTCGATTTTCGAATAAGGACATGTTTTGGAAAGCACACATCGTGACCTTTCCAACGATGTATGGTAGTACCTTGTAGAATTCTTAGATGTCCTCCAGGAGCATTGGCCATAATCCTGTGCAGATTTTTTTTTGAGAAATTTTTTAAAAAAGACAGGAATTTGAAAAAACCAACTGCTCGATTTTCGAATAAGGACATGTTTTGGAAAGCACACATCGTGACCTTTCCAACGATGTATGGTAGTACCTTGTAGAATTCTTAGATGTCCTCCAGGAGCGTTGGCCATAATCCTGTCCAGATTTTTTTTGAGAAAAGCTTTAAAAAAGATATGAATTTGAAAAAACCAACTGCTCGATTTTCGAATAAGGACATGTTTTGGAAAGCACACATCGTGACCTTTCCAACGATGTATGGTAGTACCTTGTAGAATTCTTAGATGTCCTCCAGGAGCATTGGCCATAATCCTGTGCAGATTTTTTTTTGAGAAATTTTTTAAAAAAGACAGGAATTTGAAAAAACCAACTGCTCGATTTTCGAATAAGGACATGTTTTGGAAAGCACACATCGTGACCTTTCCAACGATGTATGGTAGTACCTTGTAGAATTCTTAGATGTCCTCCAGGAGCGTTGGCCATAATCCTGTCCAGATTTTTTTTGAGAAAATTTTTAAAAAAGATAGGAATTTGAAAAAGCCAACTGCTCGATTTTCGAATAAGGACATGTTTTGGAAAGCACACATCGTGACCTTTCCAACGATGTATGGTAGTACCTTGTAGAATTCTTAGATGTCCTCCAGGAGCATTGGCCATAATCCTGTGCAGATTTTTTTTTGAGAAATTTTTTAAAAAAGACAGGAATTTGAAAAAACCAACTGCTCGATTTTCGAATAAGGACATGTTTTGGAAAGCACACATCGTGACCTTTCCAACGATGTATGGTAGTACCTTGTAGAATTCTTAGATGTCCTCCAGGAGCGTTGGCCATAATCCTGTCCAGATTTTTTTTGAGAAAATTTTTAAAAAAGATAGGAATTTGAAAAAACCAACTGCTCGATTTTCGAATAAGGACATGTTTTGGAAAGCACACATCGTGACCTTTCCAACGATGTATGGTAGTACCTTGTAGAATTCTTAGATGTCCTCCAGGACCATTGGTCATAATACTGCCCAGAATATTTTTTTTATAAATTTGTAATTTTTCTTAGTACTACGGTACTAGATATTTTTAATTTGGTGTTTTTGATTCAAAGCATTGATATTTTACTCCAAATTTTGTTATGGTTTTATTTTTCATTTTACAAATATTTGCAAAAACTGATAAAAAGTAAGAAATTTAATTAATTTCTCTTGTTTTTTGGTTCTGTTAAGTATTTACAGAGCTCTGCTAACCCCTCAGTGGATCTCTGTTAATACTTCTGTTACTCTATCTCGCACTCTGTTAACAAAGCGGTTTGTGTCTCTGCTAGTTAAATTCGGAATTTATCTTCACGCACATAAAGGAAAACATGAACACAAACACAACCACAAGCGCCACTACATTTCCCCCTGCCAAGATCAGGTTTCGGGGAGAAAAAGGACTCGAAAACTGATCACGCTTGTGGGTGCTCATTGCCTTATATCCTTCGCGTGATAATTACCAAGGGATCGTCCTTGTAGATCCCCAAGCTCTTAATAGCAATTGCCTAGTTTCTTGTGTGTCCGGGCTTTAACAAAATTTGGAGCCAATTTGGCATTGTAACCCTGCTCAAAGTTGCTTTGACGGAAATTCTCTTGACCAACTTCGTGGAAACCTGTCTCGACCGAAGGTTATATGCCCTTTCATTGCGCTCAAACTGCTTCCTCATGGCATCTGAAGCCTTAGCACGAATAATATGATTGAACGATATAAATTGACAGCTCTGTCGTCCAACTCCCCAAGTTCCGCCGTAATTTATAAGAAGTGCCATTGGTCACCATATGCCGACCGAATGCCATGAAATAAGGTTAAGTACCAACCGACTTAAAGTCTCATCCTAATCATGCTGTTTAGGATTTACATACACCTTTATCGCAGAAATAACTAATCTGTTCACTCTCTCAGACGCATTTGCCCGAGGAGAGTGAACTGCCTTATAAACATGATGTTGCAAAAGTCTATTAAAATTATTCGGCTTAAACTGGGTTCTGTTTTCGGAAACAACCACATTGGGGACACCAAAAGTGAAAAAGATAATCCTCCAGGAACTTGACAACTATATCGACCGTAAACTTTTAACAGGATGCATGAAACAAAATTTCGAGAAATGGTCCAATGCCACAAAAATTCCCACGTTACCTATGCGTTACGCCTGCCTTTCCCATCGGTGGCCTCATAACGTAGTTCGGGTTCTTAGTGGATTTGCAGATTTCACAACCGTTTTGAAATTATTGACTAAATTTGGCCAGTAGTAGTATCATTTGATTCTCTCCAGTGCCTTGTTAATTCCACAATGAGATGAAAGGGGGTCATCGTGGTATTTTCGCAGGACCTCAGAAAGTAAACCCGATGGAATCCAAAGCCAAATCGTCAGTTGTTTGTTCTTCACATACGTGCTCTGTCCTTCTATACAAGAACCCATCGATTATCTTTATGTCAGGTGTGAGATTGATATTAGCTTGAACCCTTCTTAACAAGTCCTTGTTGTCTTCAGAGTTAAAATGGGTAGAATTCAAATCTACAAAAACCTCACTGTACTTACCTACTTTGGATGACCTACAAGTCATCGAAGTTGACACGGGAAAGCGTATCAGGAACTATATTTTGCGTTCCCTTTCGATGCTCAATCTTAAACCGATAGCCTTGTAGTTTCGAAGACCATCTGGCCAGCCTTGTGCTTAAGTCAGTTTGGGACATGAGCCATTTTAATGATGCGTGATCAGTTATCACTGTGAACTCATGCCCCTCAACTTAAGCCCTGAATTTCTTTATACTCAGCATCGCTGCCAAGCATTCTTGTTCGGCGACACTTTAGTTGCGTTGAGCTTCTTAGACATAAACGCTATCGGAAACTCACCACCCTCTGCATTCTTCTACACCAATACAGTTCCTATTCCTGTTTTGCTAACATCGCAGTGTATGTAAAAGGCTGCGAGAAATCAGGACTATGCAAAACAGGGGCTGAACTCAAGATTGACTTTAAATCTTCAAAAGCTTTCTGCGCATCGTCGCTCCACACAAATTTTCTCTTTGCCTTTAACAAATCTGTTAAAGGGATTAAAAGGGCAGCATAGTTTCTAATAAATTTCCGGTACCAACCTGACATACCAGGAAAACGTCTGACCTGTTTAACAGATCTCGGTGTCGGAAATCCTGTAACGGCGGAACTTTATCTGGGTCTGTGCGAATCACTCCGTTTCCTACAACATGGCCTAAATATCGGACTTCAGTCACGCAAAATTTACTTTTCTCAACATTTATTGTTAAACCAGAGTTTCGTAAACACTTAGCTACTTCCATTAACACAGCAATATGTCGTTCAAAGGATGCAGATACCATAAGAAGATCATCCAGATAGACAAACACTTTGCACCTGAGGTCCGCAGGTATCACCCAGTCCATAAGTCTACACATAGTCTGCGGCGCATTGCACAGACCGAAGTACATGATCTTGAAATGATACAGCAGCCGTTCCGGTACCGTGATGCTGTCTTATCTTTCGATGATTCATCAAGTGGTATTTGCCAAAAGGCATCCTTAAGGTCCAAACTACAGATAAATTCTGCCTTGGGCAGACGGCTCAAAATGCCGTCGATATATGGAAGCGGATAAGCGTCACCTATTGTCGGAGAGTTCAGCTTCCTGCAATCAAGAAACAATCCATTCTTGCCAGATTTTCGATGTAGAACCACTGGAGAGGACCAGACATTCGGTCGAACTCCTCATAAATCAATTTCTCAATCGCCGGAGAGGCTGGGAAGTGCCGTTGTTTCACTGGTTTTGGATCGCCAGTATCAACGGTATGGCATAAAACACTAGTCTTTGAGTCACGAATGATGGAAAAAGGCCTATCACCTTCTGCATCTCAAACCGCTGCTCGGAAGTCAAAACAATATCACCCAAATTCTCGTTTATATCAGGGAAAAGATTAAGGAAACCTATGGCTGGTAACAAAGACGGTGGTAGAAAAAGTCTCTAAAACCTTTTGAACTTTGCCATCGGCAGTGTTCACTGTGGTGTGAAGGTGTTTGTATGGAACATCCGAATGTTATATACGTGTAGCCGCATCATAACCAAAACAGGATACGGAAGCACCAGTATTAAGGAGACCTATCATATTTCTGCCTAACAATTGAGCCTCAGCATAAGGTCTTACATCACCGGGTCTATCTAGGACGGAAACTGAGAAAATTTTCCTCACAGACGTAACCTTCCTCCAAAAAGTTTTCATTATAATACTGGACCTACTAGGCCTGTAATTTTCACCGAAAATTCTCTTTCATAATAATTCCCAAGCCTCTCATGGAAAGGAACCAAAGGATTAGGACCTAAGCGTTCTTCTAAATCGGGAATATCTGTATAAAGCCATGCCTTTTCATTTCCTGAGGGGGTAACACCATTATTTTCATCATCAAAGCTAGGTATTTTATTCTCAAGTCTGGATAAATTTTTTCATATCTGGTTAAAGTGCTGTCACATCTGGGTAAGATATCTTCATACCGGGGCTCGTTCAAATCTGACCCGTTTTGGTTGCACCCCTTGGTGCCGTCGATAAGTAGTTTTATAAATTCGAACTGCATTTCTTACAGCTGGGTTTATATGTAACAACATAACAAAATACGGTGGGCCCTGCCCCTCGGCAATTCCAGAAAATCAAACTTATCTCTGCTCTATCCTCATCAGGTGGCAGCAATTCTAACACCGGTGTCTGGTCAGATTCGATATCAATTTCTGACAATCGCTTTTGAAGATGAAAATCTCACGAAGTGCTGTTTTCCGGCAAAAGATAATGTCTTAAAATCTTAACTAGTGTCTTATCACTCAAAGGCTGCTCTAATCGATCCACAAGATCTATAACCGATGTTTGGTTTGTCAAAGCTTCAACCCTATAAATAAAACTATCAACAGGCAAACAGTTCGAACTTTCGCCAAAATCCAACTTCCAGTTAAACACAATTTGACTGACCTCATCGGGGTGAATACATAAATCAGGCACATTAACTGATATTGCAGAGGACGGGCGATTGGTACCAAGTCTAGCATTAAAAGCATCCTGACTACCACTAATATTAGGCTGATTATTTGATGATGACGGCTGTTCGTCCGGCAAAGTTTGCATTCGTGGAGCTCGGTTAGCATCCGGTGAAGACGTACTTGAGAAGAATTAATTTCCAATCGATTCAATTGAGTTGGATTACTCTGAATTTGAGAGGCATTTCTGGACAAACTTAACTCAACACTCTTCTTAACCAGTGTGGATATCTGGCTAGACAAAGCGGACAAAAGCTGGGACTGCTGTTCAGAAATATTCCGGATTCCGGTTGAGCAGATGTAGGTGGGACTATATCAATGGATCTCATTGAGTCAAAATTCTTGGCTTTCGATGAAGATCTAGTAGGCATAGGTGACGAATCAGGTTTAGATGTCGACGGAGTAGGATCTCTTGTAATTTTCTTACTACACACTGGACAATTAGTACTAGTTTAACGTGAGCGCAAATGCAAATCTTGTGAAATAAATGCCTGCAAACAGTTTGGTCAAAACTGACTTATCCGGGATGGTAGCACTGCATATAACACATATCGGTCTACCTTCCTCATTAGCTACCGCGGTAGGCAAATCTTCATTACTCCGTTGAAGTACCATTTTGAAAAAAGCTAAGTTCAATCGGAAAGAAAAATTGAAACAAAAACGGTTTAATTCAAATACCTAGAAAATTTCGGAAAAGTAGTTTCCCCAAATCATAAAAAAACAGAAACAAAATAATAGTATGGAAGCGAGAAAAAAAAAACAATCCAATAAAAAAACCAAAAACCTTAAAAACTGAAAGAAAAAAATAATCTAAAAATTTATGGGAGGTAAAAAATCAAAATAAAAAACCCCAAAACCAAAAAAAATATAAAAATAAAAAAGAATTCAAATAACAAAACTAAATAAAAAATAATAAAAATAAACAAAAATCTAAATTTCGAAAAATCAAAATAATCATGACATTGTTTGATTCCTTCATTAAAAAAATAATCTAAAAATTTATGAGAGGTAAAAAAATTAAAATAAAAACCCCGAAAACCAAAAAAAAAAAATTATAAAAATAATAAAGAATTCAAATAACAAAACTAAATAAAAACAATAATAAAAATAAACAAAAATGTAAATTTCGAAAAATCAAAATAATCATGACATTGTTTTATTCCTTCAGGCAACCACCAGTAGGAAGGGAGAACAAATTTTATCTAGGCTCTATAAAAATAAATCGTCTATAAAAAATTAGATTCAGAAGAAAAGATAAGCTTATATTGGTTGCAAAAGTAATGGATAACATTCACAAATTCCAAATCGTAAATTAGAAAGATAATATCTTAAGGATTTCAAAGTCTAGGTCAGTATTAGACCGAGGTCCAATATCCTGAATTCGCCAAACAGCATAACCCAAAAGATACCAGGTTACATACCCCTATAACCGGTTGTATTCGACAGCACCACTGCATTTATCAAAATACAAATTCCATTGAAATTGAGATACACAGAAGGAAATTGAAAAACTAGAAAGGATAGTAGTACACAAAAAGATAGAAGCGAAAAATAGGAGCTGAGTGATAGTTAAAAGGTATTTAAAAAAAATATATATCTTGAAGTTTAAGAACAATATTAATTTAGGAAAATCAAATTTAAACCGCTCGGGCCCCAAGTTCTGGGCGCCAAAAATTTTATATATATTTAGCATACAACGGTCAACTTCAATTTTTCGAAAAGGCTGTAAAAGTTGGTCAAGTCTATGAGCAGACAATATGGCATTGGCACGCTTATTTGGCTCGGCCTTATTGCTCGTCAGTGAGTATGGGATCTTGCCATTGGCCAGCACGAAAACGCTACCATAAAACTTTAAAGAATGTTTTTATAAAGCGTGCGACATTAAGTCAAGAAGGGGAAGAAATAGCAAAGCATTAAAAAAGAGAGGAGAAATTTGGTTTCGTAGAGCCGGTTTCATTCAGGTTATAGATGTTACAACCTGAAAAGTCTACGCCCACCCATCCATTTTACCTGGTATCCACTAATATATTCCTGGTAACCCATATTCAAAACCTCCCCTTTACACTACTGTGGTGCCTTCAGGAATCAAGCATATAAAGTTAACTTAGCACATAGCTATAAACTTCAAGGGTTTATTAAGAAATAAGACCAAAATCATACGAAAAGCAGAAATTTTCATGGTAACTTTAAGTAATTTTTTTCTTGGTTATCACTTATATATAAATAAAATAAAAAATATGTAATAACGAAATAATTATAAAAATTCAAAGACAATTTAATTCAAGAAATTTACTCCAACATGATTTTTTTACAGTATTAGGCTTTTGCTTGTAGGTGTCTGTTCCGTTTAACTGGACTGTTAAGTGAAATTCAAAGCAAGCACTAAGTTTTTTTTCGAGGTTTAATTATTATTTGGAAAAGTTAAATTTGTGATCGAAGAGAAAAATAGTATATTTTGAAATAGATCATTCAAAAGATAGCCTGCTTTAAAACCACCACTGCTCTCGCATAGCCTAATGGTTTGCTCAATTGATCAACCCAACTGGTCCACAAGCAACAGCCTCAATATTAGCAAGTGGTGATTCTAATTATGCAAACAACAACAAAACAAAAAACAAAATAGTAAAAGAACCACTTACTTGTTTGGATCCCACTATGAAAGCCCTTTCAGCAGGGGAGGGCAGAGTGTCAGACAAGGCAATTTGTACTTGCAAACACTTGTGTTCAGGGACGTATCTAGGGCCCACGCCACATTTTTTCAAAATCAAAAATTCTTGTTACGTGAAATAATTTTTTTTTTGAAAATTCTGGTAGCTTTTGGGTGCAAGAACTAACACATCGGCAGTGACATTTGGTCATTGCAAATATCTTTTAGAAGTTGTATTTTTGGCTTCGAACGCATTAATGGCGAAAAATACCCAAGAATAGAGCCGCCTTAGAAAAATTGTAGCTCGAGTTAGGAAAGAGGTGTCGTAATGAAATTTGGATTGGCCTAAAGTAGACGACTGAAACCAATTACAAAAATTTTTCCCCTCATGTTTTGGGTAAAAATTAGCTTGTCAAAAGTCGGCAATTTTTTATATCCCAAAACTCAAACGAAAAAAATTCTCAAAATTCTTAGGAGTGAGATTTCTGGAATCCGCTTAAATGTCTTGTTGCATTTGATGGTTTCTAAAAAAAAATATAGGACAAAAATCCTACCTCTTTTGACAGCATGTTCTATTTTATGCCAAAATCATTAAATCCAGCTTTTTAAATTCCAAAATATTTGAAAAATTTGCTACCTCAATATAAAGTTTCTAAATTATGTATATACTAGCACATGTCCGGTCGCTTCGCTGATCCCGATGGTACTCCCAATATCAAGCTATAACTGTATTTTAATAGCTTTAGCCTTATCCGTAAAGAAAGAACATTTTGAAAGATTTAGTGCCTAAAAACTAATTTAAAAAAACATCTAGTCCGCCGATAAATACTGTCAAGGTGTAACTATATCGCAATTTTGAGATCTTTAGCTCGATCCGTAAATGAAGTATCATTTTGTACGTTTTAGTACCAAAATGAACGAATATCAAAAATATTTTCTAGTCGCTGGGTAAATATTGCCTAGATGTAACTGTATTCCAAACTTCAGAGCTGTAGCTCAATCCGTAAAGAATTTCAACAAAATCTTTTAGTCGTTCGGTACATACTGCCAAGATGTGCCTGTATCCCAAATTTTAGATCTGTTGCTCAATCTATGAAGAAAGTACTAAAAAGTAGCAACTAGAGCACTAAAGTACTTTTTATTCCACACCTGGTACGATTTCAACATTTCATATTTGGTACATCTTATCGTATATTTGTCAAAACATCGATCATTTTTAGCAAATTTTTTATTTGCAACCTTCTCCGTTCAAAAGTATAAAATGGTACCAAATATACCGTACGTACGTTTCTTCCGTTTCCATTACTATTTTTCATATTTTTTCTATCTACCCCCTTTATTTCGCAACAACAATCATTTAAGCCAAATTTCGAAGTTCTAACAATACCTTTTTGGCCAATGCAAAGTTCACCTAATTCGTACCTTTTGGTACTTTTTTCTTTCTAAATGTCCAAAACCTCTTTTGGCATCCCAATTTAGATTGCTTAAGTGTACCCAAAGTTGAAAGCTCTAGCTCAATTAACAAACAAGGTACCAAAAAGAATCAATTGCGGCACTAAACGTGCCATTCTTCCCACTTCCGGCATTATTTTTGTCACCAAATCTTATTTTTTCGAGACCTCATTAATTTGAACCCAAAATCATAATTCTAGCCTCATCTGTTCGAGCTTTGTAAAAAGTCTCCATTTCGTACTTTTTATGAAATTTTATCTGTTTGTATAAGAGACTATATATAGAGATAACATTTCATCAAAATCGGCCAACGGAATCAAGGGTAAGGCGCAGTGGGATAAAACTGTATCTTTAAAAATATTTATTGAAATGTAGGAAAATGTTGTTTGGGACTTATAAGCACAGTAAAAAGACTTTTTAAAAATGTGTATGCAAAATTTTAATTTTAGTTTTAAAAAATAATCTCGAGGTTAGGTTGTCTTTAGAGGGGTTTCCGCTGAAAGTTAGTCCTATTGTAGCCGTTGAGTGAAGCGGACGTGTTTTTATTTCGCCCCTCAAAGAAAAAATAAATATATGTACATCCGTGTCTCGGAATAGGTACTACCTACTACGAAAAAAAATTTCAAAACCTTTTGGAGTAGGCTAGAAACTCGAAAGACTCAACATTTGCGGTGGTGCCGTCAGACCGCAGCATGTTGTACTCCCCTCCTATAGGTGTGGGTGCCTTGGCACCTGTAGTCGAGTGTAATGTTTCAAGCACACAACTAGTCGTCAGACTAATTAATGAGGAAGAGACGGATAAACCAGAGGGATGCACAGTTCGTCCCCAGCCTTTAAGTAAAGGTGGTGTTTCTGACTCGGATTCAGACAGCGACTGTGTCAAAGAACAGTCATCGCATCCGAATCGAGATATGAGGGCATCGGGATGATGCCCGGGTGCACGACGATGGAGACAGAGGAGTATGTACCAGCATAACGAGCATAACACTGCTAAAATACTGAAGAAGAAAAAGAGCTTCCGCTTTCAAGCACTCTGGGAAAATCTAGCCAGCCATCCCGCAATGGAGACTCCAGACAGTGTCCTGCGGAGGTAGACAATGTTGGAACAGGAACGAAGGAAGCGCGCACGGCCCCTGAGTCTTCATGGAGGACTGTTTCTTCCAAAAGGAGGCCACAGCCTTCACGGAAGGGGAAGATGTTCGCTAAGAAAGGTTAAGAGCCGCCCTCTTACGTCAGAGTGAGCAGACTTATGCAGTTATCAATATCGGCTGAGCATCCGGTAGGATTCCACCAGATCATCGGTCCCAAGTGGAGGATCTGGTTCGATCGGATTTTGACCATGTGTGGAACTATGTAGAGGGTCCACCCACACAAATGATGAGCTGCGAGTTTGCGTTGGCGTAATGTATTGATACCGTCAACAGCAACAGAGGGCGCAAAACTCGACCTGGTGAGAAAGATAGATACGCCCACATCACAAAGGCTACGGTCTTTATCAAGGGATGGGAGAGTAAATTTGCGACGGAACGCATGTTAGGTTTTTGGGCAAGCAAAACTAAGGTTTGGTCGCAGAGAAGTGGGAGGTCTTCCACAGGGAGAAGAAGGGGAAAGGAACTCTCTTTGTGGTTGGCATTGATCAAGTCTTTGTGACAAGTTTGGCTAAGACTAAAGGCATGGCGCACTATGGGAGCAAAGCTGCCTTTTTCAAGATTGGGAAGACTAGGATAGACAGAAATATTCATTCTGCGACATCAAGCCGTCCAGTGGCAGGTGACTCAACACCGCCCAACAAACAGGGGGCCGACAACGAGACAATCACGGCATCTCTCAATATTGGAAAGACTAGGAGAAGTAATGATCCTAATACTAAAATATCAGGCAGTGCAGTGGAGAGAGCCCCAACACAGCCTAACAAACAGGAGCCCAGGAGGGGTCGTTAAACAATGTGCAGACCGACACATTGATCCAATCCTTAGACCAATACCGGATGGACCCGGTCCTTAGAGACGGGATAAACCATATGCCTTAACAGGTGGATAAATTGCGGGTCCTATGGTATAAATATAAGGGAGAAAGTGGCACAAAGCACGCCACAGGGTGGCATTTTATCGCCACACCTATGTGTGACCACCATAAATGAGGAGGGATTTGAACCCGTCTGTTATACTACTTCTAAGGGCTAAGGATCCGAACGAGCTATGCAGAAGGGCCGAAAGGGTCTTGCATTTGGCATATGACTGGGCTAGACTCAGAAGTCTCAATGTTAACCCGGAGTAGGCTGAATTATGCCTGTTCACGAGGAAGACAAAGATAGGCCAATTTAACGCACCACGTTTCCTCAATAAGACGATTTCAATTCTTGGACAGGAAACTGAGTTGGAAGTGTCACATTCAGGAGCGTACTGAGAAGCCTCACAGATGTTGGGCACTGTGTAGATGGACCGTAGGCTCGAAATGGAAACTGAATCCGAGGATAGTCCACTGGCTCTACAGGAGTGTGATTAGACCAGTACTTACTTATGCCTCAGTAGTTTGGTGGTCTGGTTCAGAGAACATGTTGTCTGGCATAGGCGGAGCGTTAGGACCACGACCAATAGGGCACTGAAGACTATTTTAGATATCTGACCCATTGACGTACAGATTAAGTGTGAGGTAGCCACTGCGGCTAGGAGACTTAAGGCGATGGGAGAATGGATTGAGGATGGGAGCAGGTCATACCATCGCGAGAGTTTTCCGATCGGATACCTGAGATAAACCTTGAAGTCAAGTGCGACGCACTGCTACCATCGGCAAAGTCTTGGATTGGCGGAACACTAGTATAGCCATTTGGAAGATCATGTTACACGGATAAATTAAAGCTAGGGACACAGTGGGCCTGGGGGTATACATTGAGAACCCAGGGACTGATTTGTTTTAGGCTGTCTGTTCATAATACGGTTCTGCAGGTGGAGATCTCGGCGATCACGGAATGCGTGAAGTGGTGTGGTGCTGACGCTACCAGGACGGTAATGTCACGAACATTCTTGCAGTGTAAGGGTTGGTATTCTATTCTACTTTCGGAATAGTCGCGGAAATCTTTAATAGTCCCACGAACGGGATTTGACAGTTATGTTTTGTTTTATTTTACATTTATCTGCATTTATGTTATTATTATTCGTTTTTCGCAAGTTAATAAAATAACAAAAAGTAAAACGAACCAATGAAACCAATTAAACAAAAATGTTGCCAAAAATTATGTCAAGCGTTGCCACTAAATTTTTTTTTTTGCAATTTTCATCATTATAAACTGAGCACTGTAACAGTCGCCATCATCTTATTGGATACCTAAATTTAATCGCTTTGTTTATTTTAATCATTAATCGATTTATTTGTGTTAACATGTTTAAACACTATTTAAATGATCACCTGTGTATTCGAGTTTAATTTTTTAAGGCTTGAGTCCATTTAAAATGTATTGGAATTGTACTGGAAATTTTATATTTATTCATTTTCTCTCAACGTTCCAACCTTTAAAATTGTAACAGTCCATTGCTTTATAAAACTAGGAAACACATTGTAACCATCATCATTCTATGACTTGCGTCTACCCAATAAAGAGCACATAATAGAAAAGCGCATATTTTCCCTTTGGGAGTTTGGGCCATTGACTATCAAGTCAAAGTCAAGTTAAACAATAATAAACATTAATAAACCATATTAATTCTAGCCGTTGGCGGATCTGACGCTGGATCGTCTGTCCAAGCCTCGACTAATAAAATTCTATAAATTATAATATTTAGTGGACAACTAGGACATTTGTCTGGTTTTGACCCTGAATATTATATTTATATAAAATTATATTAATAAGGAGTCTCATCCTCTACATTGGCGCCCAACAATAAAAAACCTACAAAAGTCAAAGTTAGACTTTTTTCGTCCAAATATAAAACAACTGCTGCGAGGTTTTTTTCAAATTGTTGATTTAAAATAAATAACCAACGCTGTTATTGAAGCTGTACTTCTACGTTGTGTTTTGTGCGGCTGCTTTGTGTTGTTGTTGTTGAATTAAAATAAGACATCATCGTACACGAAATTGTTGTTGTTAAAGTCTACAAAAAGTCATCGCAGACAAATTGTGTTGTTGTTGTTGAAGTCCACGACATCATCGCGGACGAGTTTTATGTTGTTGTTGTTGAATTCCAACGAGACACCACCGCAAGTGAAGTTGTTGTCTTGTTTTCCTCTGGACCGTGTTTGTTGTTTCATATCGGTCTGTTTCTACTTTGAGTGATATTATATCATTCCACTAAAGAGAGAAGAGAGAGTTAACTACAGAGGGGACTATAAGCAGGTATTCATTGGAATTTTGTGTTGAGTGGCTAAGTACAGAGTAACTCTGATGCTGATTCCCGAATCTCACTCAATTAAACAGTGGGACAGATAAATATTCGTACAATTATACACGTATTATTTTGTGAGAAAAGCCAATATGCGAAGAAGCCCACGTAACACACCTAAAAGTTCCCAAACTTCCAGCACGGGACAGCAACCGTCGCAAACGCAGAATATACTGGTTGACCAGGTTTCTTTACCGAATAACACCCAGTCTAGCATTCAAAGACCTGCGTCTGCATTGCCCGATTTAAACGACATTTTGGCGAATACACTGCCAAATGCTGCAACGGTCCCTAACTCAATAAATGCTTCGCAAAATATTACTCCAAGCGCTTCAAATGCGGGAAATGTGCAGCCCAATAGTTCAGTTAATATAACTTTAACACAGGGGCAATTTATGGACTTACTTGGCGGTTTGAACATAAGGCAGGAACCCAGAAGTACCTTTGCTAATTGCAGTGCTCGTTTTAGTGGCGGTAGTAATACTACTAAGGTTGAGGATTTCATTGCTACCATTTTGGTCTATAAGGACGCTGAACATGTTTCAGATTTTCTTGCTTTGACAAGTTTGCCTCTTCTCCTTGAGGGCTATGCATCCACCTGGTGGCAGGGGGTTAAGGATGAAGCCATGACGTTTGAGATGGCGATTGACTTGTTGAGAAAGGCATTTTCACCACCCAAGCCTGATTGGCGTATATTTGCTGAGCTCAATCAGGAAAAACAGAAATCCTTCGAGTCGACTGATGGTTTTATTTGCAGAAAACGTCGTCTTTTTGCCCAACTATCTGAGCTTTTATCAGAAAAGACGATGCTGAATATAATTTTTTCGCAACTTCTTATTTCGATTCGAGAAAGGATATCAAGGGAAAGCGTAAGCTCTTTCCAAGATTTACTGCAAAAAGCTAGGGAGGTGGAAATGCTAATAATGGAAAATAATGAACCTAAGCCAAGACCTACAGAATCGTTTGACAGACCCCCTCTTCGATGTTCATATTGCCGAAAAAAAATCATACAGCAGAGACGTGCTATAAGAAACTTGAAGCTGACCGTAAAGGGGTATCAAAGTCAAAAGAAACAACTTTAAATTGTTATGGTTGTGGTGTAGCCGGATATTACAGGTCGAATTGTCCAAATTGCAATCAAAAAAATACTCTTAATAGTCCGGAAAAACTTGATTTTAACGCAGTCCATACAAATGTAGTTGGAAGAAATGTACCTACCGTAAACATCAATATTAATGGCTTAAATGGTGAAGCATATTTTGATACAGCTGCTCGTACAAGTGTTGCTGGATACACTTTGTTCAAAAAGCTTAGAGAGAAAGAGGTAGAATTTCAAAAGGTTTCAGCAGAGATAATATTGGCTGATGGTATTCCACGAGAAGAGATCGTCCACTCCACAATTGTACACATCCTCATTGGAAAAAGATTAAAACGGATTAGGTTTATTTGTTTGCCTAAAGCAAAAGACAATCGTACACTAATTGGAATAGATTTTCTCGAACAAGCAGGAATCGTACTAGATTTATCCCAAAGAACTTGGTATTTTAAAGACGATCCAAATACCATATTCGAGTTCAAAATGAATGAGCCAAACTTAATAAAAGCTGTTCCACTAAGTCAGGCAAACATTATAGAACACAATGCTGTCAATGATTTTTTCGATTGGTTTGAAAACTCAAACACATTGCCTACAAGTGGAGCATTCACACCAAAAAACGGCGATAATGCATCAATATATGATTACTCGCCAGGTGGAATAAACAAAATATTCGAGGGAAGTATTCCAACAAATTTAAAAGAATCCTGTGAATCAGATTTATTCCCACCTTTGAAACGGGTGAAGGTTATAGAAGGCGGGGAGGCAAAAAAGCATCATTTGAATTAAATGCATTTGATTTTAGACTAAGGGACCATGAAGGCGAAAACCTTTCCCAGGATGAAAGGCGGAAGCTAGAAGAGTTACTATCGGCTATGCAAAGCGTTTTTGATGAGAATAGAGATCCCATTCCTCATGTGGAACATTTTATAAATACCGGCGATCATCCACCTATCTCCTGTCCACCGTACCGAATTTCACCTAAAACTAAAGAGAAGCTAAAGGTAGAAATAGACGAAATGTTGGCAAAGGAAATTATTAAAGAGGAAGAATCCCCATGGGCGTTTCCGGTGATTCTCATTCCAAAGAAAAACGGTGCTATTCGTTTATGTGTAGATTATCGCAAGTTAAATGCCATCACCACAACGGATAAATATCCACTACCCAGAATGGACGATTTATTACACGCTGCCAAAACTTCGTCATATATGTCAACAATCGATTTGAAGTCTGGATATTGGCAGATAAAAATGGCTGATAGAGATAAGGCAAAAACAGCTTTCACAACACCCTTTGGCATTTATATTTTCAACAGAATGCCATTTGGATTAAAAAATGCCCCAGCAACCTTTCAAAGGCTGGTGGACAAATTTCGTAATGGCCTTCCCCAAATAATCATTTTAACATATTTAGACGATATAATTGTATGCTCAAAAGACTTTGTTTCGCATATGGCAGATTTACAAAAAATTTTCGAAAGGATAAAAATATTTAAACTACAACTAAACCGAGAAAAATGTAATTTTTGCAAACCACAAGTAAAATACCTGGGCCATATCTTATCTGTAAAGGGGTTAGAGCCAAACCCAGAAAAAACGGCTGCTATTTTACTCAGACCACACCCAAAAAATTTGAAACAGCTGATATCGTTTTTACAAACTTGTTCATGGTATCGCAGATTTATACCAAGTTTTGCCGAAATATCAAAGTCGCTATCCAACCTTACCAAGAAAGGCGTTATGTGGAAATGGACAGACGAGGAAAATAACGCTTTCAATAAACTAAAGACCCTGTTGGCATCTCCGCCTGTATTACAACAGGTTGATGAATCTAAACCATTCCAACTAAAAACAGATGCCAGCAGTTATGCGCTCGGAGCTGTTCTTCTCCAGGGGGAGAAAGAAAGTGAACATCCAATCGAATATGCCAGCCGCTTATTACTTCCGGCAGAGAGAAACTATTCAACAACTGAAAGAGAGGCATTGGCTGTTGTATGGGCCGTTAAAAAATTTCGGGGCTACATAGAGGGGTCAGACATTTTAATTTTGACCGACCACCAACCGTTAAAGTGGCTGTTTAGCTTAAAGTCGCCTACTGGCCGTTTAGCGCGATGGGCACTGGAACTACAAACGTATAACATCCAATTTGGATATACCCCCGGCCGCCAGAACGTGGTAGCGGATACACTCTCGAGACCTCCCTGTTGTGATAAGGAAAATGTAAGCATAAAATGTGAGTGTTTCTCAATTGATATAGATTTTCCGCGACAAGGAGCTGCCCAGATAAGAAACGCACAACTTGAAGATGACGAAATAAGACTCATAATAAACACTTTTGAATCAAATGGCGAGAACATTTCTCTTTATACGAATCGTGGATACATGATGTTGGACGGCATACTATACCGATATTGTTCCGACCAAGATTCTGAAAATGGGCAACTTGTCGTACCAATGTCAATGCGCAAGGATATTTTATATCGATTTCATGATGCCACAACTGCTGGACATTATGGCATTGAAAGAACAATCAACCGTATTGCTCCCCACTACTACTGGCAAGGTTTGAGATCAGAAATAGCTAATTATGTGAAAAGATGCAATGAATGTCAACGATATAAATCAACGAATTTGAAACCATCCGGTTTACTTCGTACTATATCCAGTAATCAGCGTTTTGAAGTGATTGCGATAGACCTTGTCGGACCTCTGCCACGCACTGCTCAAGGACATCAATGGATTTTAGTAATTGAGGATATATGTAGCCGTTGGGTTGAGTTATTCGCCTTAAAGGACGCAACAGCCGAAAATTGCTCAATAATTGTCCTAAATGAAATTGTATTGCGATATGGTGTCCCAAGGCGTATACATACCGACAATGGTTGTCAATTTATTTCAACGATTATGCAGAAGATTACTTACTGTTTGGGTATTGTTCAAACATTTACACCGGTCTACCATCCAGAGGCTAATCCAGTAGAAAGAAAAAACCGAGATTTAAAAACCCAATTATCAATTTACGTCGGCAAAGAACACAATGCATGGAATTTAAGATTACCCACTATTCGGTTTGCAATGAATACATCAAAATGTGAAAGTACAGGTTACACAGCTGCGTATTTAACGTTTGGACGTGAACTCAGAAGTCCGCTGGAGGCCCACCACGATCTACGATCTATAATTATATCGGAAAATTTTATTTCTCAGATAACTCCACACCTTCTTAGAATTGCAGACACTTTAAAAAACGCAAGAGAATCGGTGGAAAAGCTGCAAGATCGAAATAAAAAATATTGTGACTCGAAACGTAGACCTCACCCACTATTTAATATTGGCGACAAAGTCCTTGTTTCGACGCACGTATTAAGCAATGCGAAGCAAAATATTACCTCCAAATTCATACCACGTAGAGATGGCCCTTATCAAATTATTGAGAAAAAGGGAACTTGTTATTCTATAGCCACAATGGATGTTCCCGAAGAGCCACTTGGAACTTATCACGCATCAGATTTGACCCCATATCAAGGGTCCTCAGATGATCCCATATATCCCATTAGGAAGCGTGGCCGCCCGAAAGTAATATTGAATCAAGAACAAACACACACAACAACAGAGAGAGTTCCTATACTGCTGAAGCACAAATCAACGACAACACACACAACAACAGAGAGAGTTCCTATTCTGCTGAAGCACAAATCAACGACAACACACACAACAACAGACAGAGTTCCTATTCCGATCAAGCACGAATCAGCACATACAACGAGAATCATTCGGTCACATCTCGTACACACGCAACACTCACACACTGTCCTGACGAATGTAATACGATGGAAAGAAGACTTCGACCAAGGACATATAAAAAGGTTTAAACTATGTTCAGCCACATCATCGTAACGATTTCAGTGGCTGAGGGGGAGGCTGTAACAGTCGCCATCATCTTATTGGATACCTAAATTTAATCGCTTTGTTTATTTTAATCATTAATCGATTTATTTGTGTTAACATGTTTAAACACTATTTAAATGATCACCTGTGTATTCGAGTTTAATTTTTTAAGGCTTGAGTCCATTTAAAATGTATTGGAATTGTACTGGAAATTTTATATTTATTCATTTTCTCTCAACGTTCCAACCTTTAAAATTGTAACAGTCCATTGCTTTATAAAACTAGGAAACACATTGTAACCATCATCATTCTATGACTTGCGTCTACCCAATAAAGAGCACATAATAGAAAAGCGCATATTTTCCCTTTGGGAGTTTGGGCCATTGACTATCAAGTCAAAGTCAAGTTAAACAATACTAAACATTAATAAACCATATTAATTCTAGCCGTTGGCGGATCTGACGCTGGATCGTCTGTCCAAGCCTCGACTAATAAAATTCTATAAATTATAATATTTAGTGGACAACTAGGACATTTGTCTGGTTTTGACCCTGAATATTATATTTATATAAAATTATATTAATAAGGAGTCTCATCCTCTACAGCACTACTTTTTCACCTATTTCACATTGTGAGAGGCGAGGCTATTACTGAAAGGAATTAAGAAGGAGTTCAGTATAGCTATTGGTACCATAATGGAACTCATATGACTACGAGCTCACTTATGTAAAATCGGTGCGGCAAGTGATAGAATGTGTAGGGCATGCGGGGAAGCATTTCCTTTGTCATTGCCCGGCTTTCGCGTCTAGCAGATACCGGCACTTAGGTGGAGACACAATACCAGACATGAACCAACTTAGGAGTGCTGCAAGCATGTGTACTGCATGCGGGAAGATGATGAGACGTTGGAGCATTTGCTTTGTCATTGCCCTGCTTTCGCGTCTAACAGATACCGGCACTTAGGTGGAGACATAATACCAGACATGAACCAACTTAGGGGAGAGGTTTTAAAACAATTAAGGATTTTTAGAGCGCACAACAAGCCGATTACTGGCCTTGGAGTATGTCCATAGTGGCATGGGGCAAATTAATACCTGCACCCACTTTTATACCTAACCTAAAAGAAATATATAAATCACACATTATTAACACATGAACCTCTTAAAATACAATCTTACCTTCCTCATATTGATATATCCCAGTAGACCGCGTCGTCAAGACGTCTTAAAAGAAGTGTGCATGACCTTGTTAAATCGTTGAAGATATATAGACGATTGCTCATATTAATCGTTGATGACATTTTCATATAGTTGTCGCGAAAATCAGGCATGATATTTTAAGCGACATTTCATCGAACATGTCATCCATGAATATATATTGTAGATGACAGAATCCCTCATCCATTCGTTAATGACAATATTCCAAAATTTCTGCAAGTTTGTCTTTCATATCAAAAAAGTGGATTCAAAAAATATTATATTATAATATTAAAATTATAATTATACATAAAACAATTATTACATTATCATAAGATATTATTTAATTTCCGGGAATTTTGTTTATGGCTAGTGATAGTTTTCCGAATTATTTTCCGCCTCGTCTTTTATGGCTTCTAATAAAAAAATATTACACATATGAACACTTATCTACGCGTAAATAAAAAAGAAAAGAATTATTAACAATTTAAATATACCCATATGTTTTTAAGTTTTTTTTTGTTTTAATATTCATTTTCGCTTTGTAAAATAATATAACAAAAGTTCTGGTCTTGTCAGACGTTGATACTTAAATGATTTGGCCGCGTTCAATCACATTCTTCTTTGTTTTGTTATTTGATACAGAAATATATATTTTTCTTAGTCTATAAAAAACAAAGTTTTTTAGTCAGATGACGGTTTATCCAACACAGTCTGCGTAATTTTGTACGACAGAGAGAATGAATGGCCACGGAAAAGAAAATCTAAGTTAGGAATTCCGTACTACTTACAAAATCCTTAATTTTTTTCAATGCCACGCCCCTCTGTTGGTTCATGTGTGATATTGTGTCCCCACCTAAGTGCTGGTATCTGTTAGAACCTTTTGCATTATCCTTATGTTGAAATCTTTTCCATCGCAGTCCACCAAACTAGTAGTAAGTAAGAAATCGGGTAATCATGCTCCTGCAGAGTCAGGATTCAGACTCCAATCGAGACATCGGCCCGTCTACATAGTGTCCAACATCTATTAGCTTTCTCAGTACGCTCCTGAATGTGACACCTCCAATTGAGTTTCTTGTCCAAGATCACACCTAAGTATTTCACCTTTTCAGATATCCAAATCGTCTTATTGAGAAAACGTGGTACGTTTAATTGGCCCACCTTCGTCTTCCTCGTGAATAAATATATTTCAGTCTTCTCTGGGTTAACATTGAGACCTCTGGGTCTAGCCCAGTCATATGCCATATGCAAGACTCTTTCGAATTTCTGCATAGCTGGTTCGGATCCGTACCCCTAAGAAGTACTATAACATCGTCTGCATAGCAGACGTTTTTAAATCCCTTCTCAGTTAGCATCCGTATTAGGTCATTTATGGTGGTCGCCCAAAAGAGTAGCGATAAAATGCTCCTCTGTGACGTGCCCTGTGCCACTTTCTCCCTTATTTTATGTCATGGGACCCGCAAATTATCCACCTGTTCCTCTGCATATGGTTTATTCAGTCTCTAAGGACCCGGTCAACCCGATATTGGTCTAAGGCTTGGATCAATGTGTCGGTCCGCACATTGTTAAAAGCCGCTTCGATATCATTGCATACTGCCAATGTGTACGTCTTGGCATCGAAGGATTCTTTTATTTTATGCACAACCTCGTGCAAGGCAGTCTTACCGACCTTCCTTTGAAATAGGCATGCTGTTTGCATTTGAGGAGTCCACAATATGTTTCATGGTTTTTAGTAGAAAGGACGTAAGGCTTATAGGTCTGTGGGTCTTTGGTGTCGTATAACTTGCCTTGTCGGGCTTGGGTATAAATACCACCGTCGCCTCCTGCCGGGCTTTCGGAGTATACGCAAGTCCCAGGCACACTGAAAAAATTGGCTAGGTAGGGCGCTAGATAGTCCGCCTCTTTCTGTAGTAACGCCGGAAATATTCCATCAGATCCGGGTAACTTAAATGGTTTGAAGCTCCTAAAGGATTCCTTCACCATGAATTCTGCAATGATTAGCCTACGATCAACATAATTATTTCAAGATTCCGGAGTCCCGTCGTAACATATGGAAAATGCGCTTTTATCAAAAGCCTCAACATGTCCTCCCTTGTTTTTTCTCTCACTCCCATGTTGTCTTCTAACGTTTCAGTTTGGACATGGGTTTTTGAAAGACCTGGTCACAGAAAAGCTTCCAGGATGCACGTTTTGCCGCTCTAGTAATTTTATTGTATTCTTTGAGCCCTGTGTAATACACATCCTGATATACTTCCGCTTTTTTACGACGTGCTCTGGTAAAAAGTCTTCGGACATCTTTCCCAATATCTCGAATTGCGAATCTCTCCGGTCATTCGGGGATTTTCTTGTGCTAATTTCCTCTCCCGAAAAGGACAACTATCGTCGAAGGACCCCACTAGTGCAGTCGTAATCCTGTTGACATTGTTGTCAACAGGATTACGACTATCTAAATTATCTTGCCCAAGTCTTCTTCTGAGTAGTCTTTCAAACATATCATCACATCTTATACCTGCTCCCTAATCCGGTGTTAACAATATTAAGCGTTATTAGGTCGTTAGTATTCAAGAACTCTGCCTGGGCTTATTAGTGTTCGTATTACCCCACGAAATGTGGTGAGAGTTCGCATCGCACCCTATTAGTACCACGTTTCCTGTCTGTTTTGTTTTTCTCTCCACCGTCTCCCTGTCTCATCATTGTTGCATCTGACGTCGACAACTCTGGGGAAAATACGTAATTTAAATTTTTATGACAAAAAAAACGCAGGTCCTGTGTTAGCAAAGAATAATTGGTAGTTGATATGGTTCAGTCCAGAAACTTTTTTTAGGGTCGTCCATGGCTCCTGAATTAAGGCAATATGAATCTTACCCTTGCTGATTTTCTCCATCAGAGCGTGTGTAGCAGTCTTGCTCCGGTGGATGTTTATCTGGATTACCATAATCATTGGTCCTCCAGTAAATAGCCATCTTGGAAGTGGGTGATGATTTCATCGTCTGCTCCCTGTTCTTTAGACTTCATTGCCTTTCCTGTCACTGAACTGCCTGATGTTTTCGTATTAGGCCTTTGCCTATAATACTCTTCCGAATGTCGGTAATGGTTCCATCGTCGGCTCCCTGTTCGTTTTGTTGCATTGAGACGCCTGTCGCTGCGCTGCCTATTCAATATTAGGATCTTTACCTATCACAGTATTCCGAATCTTGTCGGTGATGGGTCCGTCGTTGGGCTGTGTTGGGTCTATATGTTTTTTATGCTGTGTTGAGTCCCTCGCCTATGCACTGTCTGATATTTTAGTATAAGGATCTTTGCTTATCCTAGTCTTTCTAATATTGAGAGAGGCCGTGATTGTCTAGTCGTTAGCCCCCTATCTGCTGGGCGGTATTAAGTCACTTGCTACTGCACGGCCTGATGTCTTAATATGAGGACTTTTGCCTATTCTAGTCTTCCCAATCTTGAGAAAGACAGCCTTGCTCCCGTAGTGCGCCATACCTTTAGTCTTAGTTAAACTCGTCACGGAGACTTGATCAATGCCAACCACAAGGAGAGTTCCTCCTTTTCCTCCCTGTGGAAGACCTCCCACTTCTCTGCGACCAAACCTTCGTTTTGCTTGCCCAAGAATCCCAACATTCGTTCCGTAGCAAATTTACTGCCCTATCCATTATGAAGACCGTCGCCTTTGTGAGCTGGGTGTGCCAGGTTTCTACCAGGTCGAGCTTTGCGCCCTCCCAGGGAGCATGGATACCTCCGACGAGTTGTTTGTGGTATCAATATATTCCGCCGACGCAAAACGCAGCGTAAAGATGTCCCCTCTAAACTCGCAGCTCATCATTTGTATGTTCAAAAATTCGATCGTTAACCAGATCCTCCACTTGGGACCGATGATCTGGTGGAATCCTACCGGATACACAGCCGACATTGATGACTGTAGAAGTCAGCTCATCTCTGTAGTGCTTCCTAGCAACTCTGACGTAAGAGGGCAGTTCCTTACCATTCTCAGCGACCATCTTCTTCCATGATGGCTGTGACCACCATTTGGAAGTCATAGTCCGCCATGAAGACTTACGGGCCGTGCGCGCTTCCTTCGTTCCTGTTCCAACTTTGTCTACCTCCGCAGGACACTGTCTGGAGTCTCCATTGCGGGATGGCTGGCTTGGTTTTCCCAGAGTACTTAAAAGGGTATGGTCTTCGGAAGATCTGATTATCTTTCCAGCTTCCCTAGAAGTGCCTGGAATGTCTCTTCCATTGTCCTGCATTTTCGCCCGATTGCGTTGCCGGTAAATACTCCTCAGTCTCCTTCGTCGTGCCCCGGATCACTTTCTCAGTCTGCCGTCATTCTGCTATCCTCATCTTTCGATTCGACTACGATGACTGTTTCATTGATACTGTCGCTGTCTGACTCCGAGTGGGAAACACCACCTATACTTAAAGGGTGGGGACGAACTGTGCATCTCTATGGTTTATCCGTCTCTTCCTCATTAATTAGTCTGACGACTAGTTGTACGCTTGAAGCATTACTCTCGACTACAGGTGCCAAGGCACCCACACCTATAGGATGGGAGGATAACTTCACAACTTTAACAATTTGTAGCCATAAAAAATCTGCTTATGCTCACATTTTTATGTTATGTCATACAAAAACAAAATACAAGTGTGATAGCAGGAATGAAGAATCGTATGTAAATTGGCAATTTTGACACACATAATGAAATACTTTTACTTTAATTGGCTATGACAGAATATTTGTTCCACTAGCCGAACGTAGAATAGCGTTCCAAGCGCCTCGATCTTCTGCGCTCATTCTAAAATCTCTGACACCAAGTTTCGAGGTGTCTCCCACAACTTGATCTTTCCATCTGGCTTTTGGTCTTCCCGGTTTGCGTGTACCACCGTGTTTGCCTTCTTTGCTGGAGCTTCTTCATCCATTCTGACAACATGACCTAGCCAACGCAACAGCTGTATTTTGATGCGTGTGACTATGCTATCGTCGTCATACAGCTCGTGGTTCATACGTCGCCTATATTCTCCGTTAACGCAAACTGGTCCATATATTTTACGAAGAATCTTTCTCTCAAATACTCCAAGCACTGCCTCATCTGCTTTCACAAGTACCCATGCTTCAGAACCATATAACAGCACGGGTAGTATCAGTGTCTTGTAAAGTGTAGTCTTCGTCTGTCGAGAGGTAGCCTTGTTTCTAATCTGCTTACTTAGTCCAAAGTAGCATCTGTTTGCCAGTATTTTTCTTCGCCTAATCTCAAAACTGGTTTCATTCTTTTCGTTTGGTTTCAAGTGTCATCCTGCAGAGTCTTATTAATACCAAACCAAACTCAGACATGGCTTGAAATACCTTTGAACGTAAAGGAGTATCGAAGGCGGCTTTGTAGTCAACAAAGAGATGGTAGATGTTAATTTGTCCTTCTCGGGTCTATTCCAGGATTTGGCGCAGTGTGAATATCTTGTCTAGAGTGGATTTACCAGGTCTAAAGCCGCATTGATAGGGCCCAATTATCTCATTGACTTTAGGTTTTAATCTTTTACACAGTACGCTCGAGAGCATCTTGTGTGCGATGGGGAGGAGACTTATTCCTCTGTAGTTGGCACATTCCGTCTTGTCTCCTTTCTTGTGTACGGGACATAATATGCTGAGGGTCCAATCATCGGGTATGCGTTCATCTAGCCAGATTGCGCAGATAAGCTGATGCATACGCCTTATCAGCGTGTCGCCTCCGGTCTTAAATATTTCAGCGGGTAGCCCGTCGGCTCCTGCTGCCTTGTTCTTTAGTCGGGTTACTACTACTTGGACCTCATTCTGACTAGGAGGTAAACATTCTATACCATCATCAGGGATTGGTTCTACGGTATCCTCTTCGCCGCCAACATCGGACACTAGCAGTTGGGTAAAATGTTCTTTCCATATCCTCAGCATGTTATCTGTGTCAGTTACCAGATTTCCTTCTTTGTCTCTGCAGGAGGATGTGCCTGCACCAAAGCCATCGGTTTGATGTTTAATTCTTTGGTAGAATTTCCGGACTTCATTCTGACTCCTGTACATCTCAATTCGCTCACATACATTTTCTTTTTCATTCTGCGGAATAGACGTTTCTTCTCTCTCCTTTTCTCCCGATACCTCTCCTTCATCTGGCGCGTTGCTACTGATAGCAGGGTTGCTCTATATGCCGCATTCTTGGCTTCAGTAGCATCTCGACACTCTTGGTCGTACCATGGGTTTTTTGGAGGAGGATTCCGGCATCCAAGTACGGATTTCGCGGCATTTTCCATGAAGTGGGCAATAGTTTACCACTGCGCCATTATATCATCGGAACAAGGAGTGCTTTCATGAAGCCATTTGTTGTATTTGCAGCTTTTCAATGTCCAGCTTGTCAGATCGTACTTTCCTCGCCATGTTCAAACGGGTGCGAACCTTTGCTGCAACAAGGTAATGATCCGAATCTATATTCGCTCCACGGATCGATCGTACATCTAACACGCTGGATGAATGCTTCCATGTATCACAACGTGATCAATTTGGTTTCTCGTGCTTTGATCGGGTGACAGCCATGTGGCTTTGTGAATATTTTTATGTTGGAATCTGGTGCTACTAACTACCATGTTTTTTGCCGCGGTGAAATCTATCAGCCTCAACCCATTACTGGACGTTATCTCGTGGAGGCTAAACTTTCCGACTGTTGGACCAAAAATGTCTTCCTTCCCTATTTTCGCATTAAAATCTCCCAGAACGATTTTAATATCATTGGCGGGGCAGCGGTCATATTCTCTCTCTAGGCGCTCGTAGAAAATATCGTTGGTCTGCTCGTCTTTGTCTTCCGTCGGGGCATGGGCACAAATAAGGCTGATGTTGAAGAATTTGGCTTTTATGCTGATTGTGGCTAGCCTCTCATCCACCGGAGTAAAGCTGGAGACAAGGTGTTTCAGTCTCTGACTAACTACAAATCCTCAGCAAAATTCATGCCTCGTGTTATGGCAGCTGTAGTATAGTTCGTCACCGTTTGGTGTTGTTGTTACGCCATTCCCAGTCCATCGCTCTTCCTATAAGGCGGTTATATCTGTCTTGTAATTTTCTAATACCTTCTCTATAAAGAGTGCGGACATTCCAGGTGCAGATCCGCAAATCATGGCCCTTTTTTCGTTTGCGTGGGTCGTCAACGTTGGGGGGGTCCGTTTTTACTATTCCTTTGTTTCTCATAGTAGTTATCAGTTTTCCGGGGGCGGGTTACTGGCCCAGCGCCCCAACCGCATGGTTTTTGTGGGATTGCACACGTATCCCTCGTTGTGGCGAGCCGCTTGCTCCAAGATCCGACGCTAGCCGCCAGCCGTCCCTAACTTGGGAACAGACGCTGATGTTGGCCATTGGTTATTTGAAGGCACCAATAACTCGCCTTGTCATCTCGAGTATCATTGGCACTCAGTATTTAATTAAGAGCCAGTGCCACCTGACTCCTCACTGAGACTCTCCTCTCGAAAATCGCTGACTGCCCGCATTTGCAGCTACTCCGCATAAAAACGGAGCTTTCCACCATCCACAACCTGTGGACGCTTTCCGTGATAACGATGGGCACCACACAAGTCGGAGCTCAAAGTTCCAGCCTATGTGGTACTCATAGTCATCCCGTATCGGCCGGGTATGAAATACCAATGACACTTACAAGTGACTTGTCATAAGTCAAGAACATTTAGTGTGATTGAGCCTTAACTTCCTATCGTCGTCATATAGCTCAGAATTCATATTCTCCATTAACGCAAACTGGTCCATATATTTTACGAAGAATCTTTCTCTCATACACTGTCTCGTCTGCTTTCACAAGTACTCTTGCCTCGAAACCATATAAAAACATGGGTAGTATCAGTATTTTGTATAGTGTTATCTTCGTTTGTCGAGAGGTGACCTTGTTTCTAGACTGCCTACTTAATCCAAAGTAGCATCTGTTTGCCAGTATTATTCCTCCCTTTGTTTCAAAACTGGTGTCATTTGTTTCGATTACGGCGGTGCCGAGTTAGAAAAAGTAACTGACTATCTCAAAGTTGTGGTTTCACATTTTCAATATTTTCTTTATCTGATCTGACAAGGCGTTTTGGGAGTTGATACCATCCATTTCATATTATCTCCATTTACTGCCAGAGACATTTCCACTGACTCTCTTTCGATTCTTCCAAAGGAGTAGTTTCATCAAGCAATTGGGTTAGTCGAGTGGAGTATGCCACTGCCATCTGTTTTGTTTGCAACTTTTCAATGTCCAGCTTCCGTGCAGTGTCAGATCATACGTTTCTCGCCACACTAAGATGGTTGCGAACCTTTGTTGCAGCAAGGTAATGATGTAAAACGCTGGTTGAATACCTTCCATCTATCACAACATGATCTATTTAGTTTCTCGTGTTTTGATCGTGTCAGAGTCATGTGGCTGTGTGAATATTTTTATGTTGAAATCTGGTGCTGCTAACTGCCATGTTCTTTGCCGCGGTGAAGTCTTTAAGACTCAATCCATTATCGGAAAAAAGTACCAAAAAGTACGAAAACTGTCTTAAATTGCCTTTTTTGGTAATGTTCGTACGTTTTTTTTTTGGTAATATTCGTACGTTTGGGTACTAAAAAGTACCAAAATTTGAAACCCTTGTTTGACTTTGTACAGGATTTCAAAAAATTATTCTTGTCAGCCGAATATACACTAAAGGTGTGACTGTATCCCTCATTTCAGAGCTATAGTACAGTTCGCATAGAAAGGACAATTGAATGCGTTTTAGTACCTAAATGGACGAATTTCAAGAAAATCTCTTAGTTGCCCAATATATATAATAAATAGCTTTAGCTCAATCAGCTTAAAATTTACCAGCTACATTTACACCTCTGGTACGATTTGTTGCCAAATATACAATTTTTTCAAGATCACGAGGTAAGCTATTTCGATCCACATTCGTGAACGAAGATAAGATATTTCGTACGATTTTGTTCTTTTAGGTACCAAAATGTACGAATTTTGAAAAAAATCGCCCATAATATATTTCCTAGTTGTACCTACATGCCAAATTTTGGTAAAGAAAGTACCAAATTGTGCTAAGTGCTATACTACTATCTGTTCGTCCTGCTCAATGTTCACATATTTCGTAAAATTTGGGTTACAATTCATTTTTCTAGCCCTTCCCGATCGCGCTGGGGAGACATTCATCATTTCGTACTATTTGGTACTTTTTAGAACCTAAGCGTACGAGTATCACAAATTCCCATTTTATCACGCGCCTACGACTCAAGACCCACATTTGTGCCAAATTTCAGTCAGCCAATCAGTCACGTAACTCTTTTATAAATATACTATATATTTTAAATGCCATATTATGAAAACTAAATAATTACACTACATACATACATAAATTGTAAGGCCGCTTCGGCGGCACTAAAGGTCGTCCTGATGGTAGGGGTATTTGACGTGGTTCTTATCCAAGAACCATGCGTTTGTGGAGAAATGGTTCGTGGACTAAGAATTCCGGGATTTAAATTTTTCAAGGGAGACACGGAGCCTGTGTTCTTTCAAAGAGTAGTCTAAATGATTGTCTTCCTTCGTCGCTAAGCACTGAAGATTTAGTAGTAGCCAGCCTTGAAATAAACAAGTCTCATTACTGGCTGGCTTCCCTACATATGGCACACGATTACGAGATGCCGCCTTCAAACCTTAAGTCGCTGGTTGGTTGGGTGAGCTCCTTTTTGAATATATTATAAGCTGCAATATAGCGATTTTTAATAAAGGGGATAAACCGACTTTTAATACCAGGAACAGGCAGGAGGTACTAGATATTACCTTTGTATCGGAAGATATAAGTGGAAGAATATGCGAATGGGAAGTTTTGGGTGATCACAGCTTCTCTGAGCATCGTTATATTAGTTTCAGCCTTGGGGAAAATACTGCAGTAGTGGTCCCTGCTAAACAGAAGAAAGGCGGATTGGAATAAATTTCGGCACAAATTTTGCACGTCTATCCCTTCTAGACCAGAAAAGGAAGTGGAGACTACGTAGAATATAGATATAGTGGTCAAGCGGATCACGAAGGTCCTGAATGACTCACTTGTGTCAGCATGCCCTAAAGAAGGACTGCAGAAAATCCTGAACAAATCCTGGGTAGAATTCGGCAGCTTCGTGAATGATATATCTGAGGCCTCTAGGCTAAGGCAGACTCTGTTCTCGAGACCTATTACGGTGGGGTATATTCAGAAGTCAGAGAATGTTTGGACAATGTCCAGTGAGGAAACACTAGAACTACTACTCGCCAAGGGACAAAGTGGCGCCAGAAGTGGTTATCACTGGTATGTATTCGTCGGAGGCCATTAGGGAAATTGTGTCTGAGCCGAAAATCCTTTGGGCGATAAGAAGTTTCGTCTCCTTTAAGTCGCCAGGCCCTGATAATGTATCACCGGTTGAATTACGAGCTGTGTCTGATAGACTGGTTCCCTGGCTTAGGGAGATATACTCTGCTTATATCAGAATGTCATATATACCTGTGGGATGGAGGGACATGAAGGTCATTTTCATTCCGAAAGCAGGAAAATCCTAGCACACGAAGGCGAGAGATTTTCGTCCTATTAGTCTGTCATCCTTTATGCTGAAGACTCTTGAGAGGTTGATAGAAGCATATCTTAACACAAAGACCCCTGGAGATCGCCTGTCGGGGCAGCAGCATGCATATAGTAAAGGCAAACTCACTGAAACAACCTTTCACGACCTAGTCGGCTACATAGAGAGTTCTCTGGCTGTCAAGGAATATACAATGGTATCATTTCTTGACATTGCAGGTGCTTCCAATAATTTATAACCGACGTCAATCATGAAGGAGTTGGAGTTTCTAGGCATGACCTTTACCGTAAGAAAGTTTATTAATAACTTACTTACTAAAAGATGTATTACGACAGGCCCGGGATCTGTGGATCTTAAAAGATGGGTCAGAAGAGGAACACCTAAAGGAGGTGTACTGTCTCCTTTTCTTTGGAATTTAGCCATTAAAAAAAAGAAAAAAAAAACTAAAAGTGGTCGCGTATGCTGATGACATGGTAATTGCGATTGGGGGAAGGTTTCCCAGTACTCTTAAGAGGTCTAGGCGTTAATCCATGCAAAACAGTAGTAGTTCTTTTCAGCAGGAGATACAAGTTACATGCAGTGGCACCTGTCTCCTTGGTAGAAGAGAATGTTCCGGAGACATGCAGTATACGAGCTTAACACCGGCGTAACTCGCAGATCTCAACAACTCTGAAAGAGTTGTATCCTAGGGATTCAACAAGTTGAAACTGAAGGTCTATTGAAGCGGTGGGGTTGGGGAATCAGGAGACGACTCAGCAGTTGTTGCTGAAGACTTGGCTGAGGAACTATTGACCGCATGTCTAACGTCTGGCGGATTGCAGGAGACTGAAAATCCCCCTGCCACGATCAAGACAGGACAGGTTGGACTGGGCTCAAGGTGTGGGCCAGCGGGAAAGGACGGAACTCAGAAAGTACTTCGACAGCGGCAGCTGGTGAAGCATCTGAGGAACAGTGGTTCCACTGCTTTCTTACTTGCCCCTGGATGCGTACAGGAACTCATCATGACGAGATCTAACGAATATTGTGAGAATGAACTCCTGGCGAAATTAAAAGACGAAGCTTACGCAACAGTGGAGGAAGTTTTGACTTCTGACTATGGTCCGGATTCTGCACACAAATCTCCACCATTGTAAGGACTCTTCGGCGGCTTCGTCGGAGGTTATTAGGGATATTGTGTTTGAGCCGAAAATCTTTTGGGCGAAAAGAAGTTTCGACTCCTTTAAGTCGCCAGGCCCTGTTGATGTATCACCGGTTGAATTACAAGCTGTCTTATAGAATTGTTCCTTGGCTGACGGAGATATACTCTGATTGTATCAGCATATCATATATATCTGTGGGATGGAGGGACACGAAGGTCGTTTTCATTCCGAAAGCAGGAAAACTTTACCACACGAAGGCGAAAGATTTTCGTCCTAATAGTCTTTCATCCTTTATGCTAAAGAGTCTTGAAAAGTGGATAGACACATGTCTTAGGTCAAAGATCCTTGGAGATCGCCTGTCTCTGCAGCATGCATATAGTAAGGGCAAATCCACTGAAACAGCCCTTTATGACCTAGCCTGCTACATAGAGGGTTCTCTCGCTGTCAAGGAATATACAATGGTATCATTTCTTGTCATTGAAGGTGCTTCCAATAATGTAAAACCGACGTTTCCGACCGACATCAACCGTAAAAAAGTTAAATAAAATCTTATATAATAAAATATGCATTACGGCGGGCTTGGGATCTGTGGATCTAAAAAGATTGGTCAGCAGCGGAATACCTCAAGGAGGTGTATTGTCTTCTCTACTTTGGCCATTAACAATATATTACTATCTCTGGAAGAAAAAGGAGTAAAAGTGGCGTATGCACATAACTTGGCAACTGCGGTTAGGGGAAAGTTTGCCAGCACTCTAAGTGATATACTTCAGGAAGCTTTACGTGCAAGAGGGGGTGGGCTACCGAAAGTGGTCTAGGCGTAAATCCGTGCAAGACAGAAATAGTTTTTTTCAGCAGGAGATACAAGTTAACTACAGTGGAACCTGTCTCCTTGGGAGAAGAGGATGTTCCATTTACAGAAATACTTGGGTGTTTTGCTGGGCAAGACATTTAACTTCAAATACAAGAGAGCTATCTCTTTAGTCATGTGGCGCCTACGGACACTGTGCTATCATTGATACAATATCCCATGTTCCAGGCAGTGTGGATTGCAGCCTACCTGAGCCGCTTTTTGATAAAAAGTACTGTACCACTATTCCTGATAGAACCGATTGTAACTACGATAGCACTTGTAATAGAAGTTACATAGACTTCTATACGGATGGTTCCAAACTAGACGACCAGGTGGCCTTTGTGGTGTACTCTAAAGATCTAGAACTTGTCATATCGAAAAGGTTACCCGACCATGCGGAGGTCCTTGCAATAAAGGAAGTAATGGAGTGGCTAACATATAATGTCATAATGACGATTGGCATAAATATTTTCTCAGACAGCCATTGAATCCCTGGAGAACGTACTTCTGAACACAAAACCGCCCTCGACTGTCGCAGATCTCCCAACGAGATGGCTTAACAGTTCAAAATTCACCTGTTCTGGATGCCGGGCCATAGAGATATCCCAGGGAATTGTAAAGCGGACGAGCTTGGGAGACTGGGCACTATCCTACACATTCCAGGGATACTAGAATCTGTAGGTATGTCTCTAGCGACATGTAAGCTAAGTTTTCAAGACCAGGCCCGAAGGACCACGAATCATAGATGGTCACAAAGAGGGGGCTGTGAGCATTCCAAAATTTTGTGGCCTAATCTGGACTTGAAAAAGTCTGCCGTTTTGCTGTCATTGGCTAGAACAGAAGTCTCAGTCATTGTGTCCGACATGACAGGTCATGTCTAATCGGAAAACATGCTGACAGAGTGATGGTTGCCAGTAACTTTTGCAGAAGCTGTAAGGACATCGAAGAAGAAGAGACTATAGAATACCTTCTGTGTGTGTGTCCCGCACTAGCAGTCAGAAGGAGTTCCACTTTAGGTTCTAATTTCTTTGAGAACCTTTCTGATTTAGCGGATGTGAACATTTGCATGTTATTGGACTGTTTAAAGCCGTAGGAACTAGAAGCCGTAGGAACTAGAAGGCGTCTAACGTCTAATTGAGTCTGATGGCAGACTGCCACTTAAACTTAATCTTACCTTACCTAAACTAGCTCAATTCGTAAAGAGGGAACTATTTTGTACCTTAGTGTACGAATTTCAAAAAAATATAATCACTTATTATTTACTGTCAAGGTATAACCAAATTTCAGAGCTCTAGTTCAATCTGCAAAGAAAGTACGATTTTGTACCTAAATGTGCGAAAATCAATAGTTGCCCATTATATACTATACATCTGAAACTGTATTCCAATTTAAAAAAAAAAAAAAAATGTGTAAAAAAATATCATTTTGTACGTTTTAGTACCAAAATATACAAATATCAAAAAAATATTTTCGTCTGATAATTTTTAAGAGCCATAGAAAAGTTTTTCAAAAAAAAAGCACATAAGACTCAGAAAAGTTCATGAAATCTTTATTTGAATCGATAGTTCGGAAGAAGTTTCATGCAAATGTGAAGATTATATCATTCAAATGTTGACCGTGACTGCGCCTCAAATGGTCCATCCGCTTACTCTTTCCAACATTTCGGCCGGTATATCACGAGACCATCAGAAAAAAAATTTCAGCGGTGGTTTCCACTTCTAATGCTGGCAACATTTGTGAGGTACTATGGCATGTAAAACTTCTCTCCAAATAGGTGTCGCACTACGGCACGCCGTTCGGACTCGGCTATAAAAAGGAGGCCCCTTATCATTGAGCTTAAACTTGAATCGGACAACACTCATTGATATGTGAGAAGTATGCCCCTGTTTCTTAGTGGAATGTTCATGGCAAAATTTGCATTTGCATTTGTATAGCCATGAGTTTTAACATAACCCCACCAAAAATAGTCTAAAGGCATTACATTTCATGTTCTAGGCGGCCAATTGACCGGTCCCGAACGTGAAATAAAATGTTCCCCGAATTCGCCTTTCAATAAGTCCATTTTTACGCTTGCTATGTGGCATGTGTCACCGTGTTGTTGAAACCACATGTCATGCAAGTCAATCTCTTGCATTTTAGGCGAAAAAAAAATATTGGATATCATCCCACGATAGCACTCACCACTCACCATAAAGAAGTACGGTACAATGATGCCATCAGTCCATAAACCGCACAAAACTGTGACTTTTTCTGGATGCATTGTTAGCCGTTGCAATGCTTCTGGCTGATCTTAACTCTAAAATCGACAATTATTTACATACCCATTATGCCAAAAATGAGCTTCGTCACTCAATGGAAGAAGCGCTCGATGAACTTTCTTAACAAATCACCCATTTTGATAATAAAATTCAATAATTTGCAAGTGTTGTTCGTTTGTAAGACGATTCATGGTTAAATTATCGACCAAACTGAAGATGTTTGACAATGAACCAAAACACGAAACGTCTATGACCTGTTTAAACCAGTGTTAACAAAAAGATAATAGCTTAAAAATTACCTTTTACATACTGAGCTCCCGTTTAATCCTTAAAAAGGTACGAACGAACACTAACTGGAAGATTGGATAAGGCTGATGCTGACCGAAAACATGCAGTATTCGTACTAAACTCCGGCTGACCTCGAAAAGTCTGAAGGAGTTGTATCGTACGGATTCAACAAATCAGGAGACGACTCAGCAATTGTTGCTGAACACTTGCCTGAGGGACTACCGAAAGGCAGTCCCTCGTATTGCATTGGACTGAAAATCCCCCAAGATGTAACGACAAGATTTTCGAATCTTGTGAGGATGAACTCCTGGCGGAATCAGACGACGAGGCTAACGCAACATTGGCGGAAGTTCTGAATTCTGACTATGGTCCGGTTTCTGCAGAAAAATCTCCACCATTATAAGGCCGCTCCGGCGGCACTAAAGGTCCTCCCGATTGTAGAGGATTTGCCGTGGTTATTATCGTGGACTAAGAATTCCGGGAATACGCAAAGGTACCGGGAATGGGAGAAACAGAGCCTGTATTCTTTCAAAGAGCATTTCAAAGTCTAAATGGTTTTCCTAAGCACTGAAGATTTTGTAGTAGTCAGCCTTGAAACAAGTAAAATGAAGTGGCAACTGCGCAGGATATAGACATAATAGTCAAGCGAATCACGAAGGCCCCGAATGACTCGTTTGTGTCACCATGTCCTAGTGCCAAGCCAAGGGGCGAACAACGACCGCCATGGTGGACCCCAGAGCTGGTTGGTCTAAGGAAATACTGCAGAAAACTCTTCAACAGATCAAAAGTCACAAGGGCACCATACAATTGGGACATCTATAAAGCTGAGCTAAGAAAACATAAGGGCAACCTGAGAAAGGCTCAGAACAAATCCTGGGTAGAATTCTGCAGCTCCATGAATGATACATCTGAGGTCTCAAGGCTGAGAAAGATTCTGTCCTCGAGACCTATTACGGTGGGGTATATTCAGAAGTCAGAGAATGTATGGACAATGTCTAGTGAGGAAACACTAGAACCACTCGTTGATACACATTTCCCGCGAAATTCTCCAATGGCCAACGTGGCGCCGGAAGAGGTTGTCACTGGTCTGTATTCGTCGGAGGTTATTAGGGAAATTGTGTCTGAGCCGAAAATCCTTTGGACGATAAGAAGTTTCAACTCCTTTAAGTCGCCAGGCCCTGATGATGTATCACCAGTTGAATTACAAGCTGTGTTTGATAGATTGGTTCCTTGGCTTAGGGAGATATACTCTGCTTGTATCAGAATGTCATATATACCTATGGAATGGAGGGACACCAAGGTCATTTTCATTCCGAAAGCAGGAAAACCTTACCTGACGAAGGCGAAAGATTTTCGGTTTATTAGTCTCTCATTCTTTATGCTGAAGAATCTTGAGAGGTTGATAGAAACTTATCTAAGTGCAAATATTCCTGGAGATCGCCTGTCTCTGCAGCAAAATGCATATAGTAAAGGCAATTCCACTAAAACAGCCCTTCACGTCCTAGTCGGCTTCACTAGGGGTTCTCTCGTTGTCAAGGAATATACAATGGTAGCATTTCTTGACATTGATGGTGCTTTCAATACTGTTAAACCGACGACAATCATAAAGCAGTTGGAGTTTGCAGGCATCTACTCTACCTTAAGAAAGTGTATAAATAACTGAAAGCATTAATGCAGGCTTGTAATCTGTGGATCTAAAAAGATGGGTCAGCAGAGGAGCACCTCAAGTTTGCCAGCACTCTAAGAGATATACATACTTCAGGAAGTTCTACGTGCAACAGCAAAGTGGGCTACCGAAAGTAGTCGAGGCGTAAATCCGTACAAGACAGAAGTAGTTCTTTTCAGCAGGAGATATAAGTTGCCTAATATGGAACCTGTCTGCTGAGGTGGAGAGAATGTTCCTTTAACAGAAAGCGCAAAATACCTGAGTGTTTTGCTTGACAGGCAAAAGTGGGGGGGGGGGGGGGGGGGGGGTTTAGACCGCGTGTCATGAATTGGGTATATACTGCAGTTGTCAGACCTATAATGCTATATAGTTTTGTGGTCTGGTGGTAGGCGAACCTACTGTTCGATACTCAACCGTATCCAAAGGATGGCTTGTTTGTGCATCACAGCCGCACTGAAGACGACACTTTCTGATGCACTGAATTTAATCTACATCTAATGCCTCTGGACATTGTGGTTAGACAAATTACAGCGACCACTGCCGTAAGGCTAAGGAAGCTTTCTTTTTGGTCATGTGGCGGCTACGGACACTGTGTTATCCTTGATACAATGTCCGATGTTCCTGGCAGTGTGTATTACACCCTTTTTGATACTGAAAATACTCTACTACTATTCCTGATAGAACCGATTGGAACTACGATATACTGGTAATAAAAGTTACAACGAGATGGCTGAACAGTCCAAAATTCACCTTCTCTGGGTGCCGGGCCACAGAGATATCCCAGGGAATTGTATAGCGGACAAGCTTGAGAGACAAGGAACAACCTTAAACATACCAGGGAAACTGGTCACATGTAAGCTAAGTTTTCAGGACTAGGCCAAAAGGAGAACGAATGATAAATGGTCACAAAGAGGAGGCTGCGAGCATTCCGAAACTATGTGGCCTGCAACGACTTTTGCAGAAGCTGTGAGGACATCGAAGAAGAAGAGACTATAGAACACCATCTGTGTGTGTGTGTCCATCAGTAGCAGTCAGAAGGAGTTCCACTTTAGATTCTCATTTCTTTGAGAACAGTGGACTGCAAATTGTCGATGTCTACAAATTTCAAATGTCATGTTATGAAAACTAAATAGTTACACTGCATACAAAAATTCTGCATACCTAAATCCACGAACATCAAAAATTCTTGTGTCGACTAATGTACAAAGTCAATGATTAATATATTTCAATTTCAAGAGCTTTAGCTCAATTCGTAAAGAGGGAACTATTTTGTACTATTTTGTATTTTGTAGTCACTTAATATTTATTGGGTTGCCAAAAAAGTAATTGCGGATTTTTCATATAGTCGGCGTTGACAAATTTTTTCACAGCTTGTGACTCTGTAATTGCATTCTTTCTTCTGTCAGTTATCAGCTCTTACTTTTAGCTTGCTTTAGAAAAAAAGTGTTAAAAAAAGTATATTTGATTAAAGTTCATTCTAAGTTTTATTAAAAATGCATTTACTTTCTTTTAAACAATCCGCAATTACTTTTTGGGCAACCCAAGGTGTGATTATGTTCCAAATTTCAGTGCTCTAGCTCAATCCTTAAGGAAAGTACGATTTTGTACGTTTTAGTACCTAAATTTACGAAATTAAAAAAAAAAACTGTATTGCAATTTTAAGAGCTCTTTTGTATGTTTTAGTAAAAAAATTAACGAATTTCAAAAAATTTTCCAGTTGCCCACTATATACTGTCAAAGTGTACCTGTATTACAAATTTCAGATTTTAAGCTCAAATTGCAAAGAAAGTCCCATTATGTACGGTTTAGTAGCTAAATGTGCGAATTGTAAAAAAAAATCTTCTTTTCTTTCGATATATTTAAGGTGTACGTATTTCAAAAAAAATTCTCAAGTCGTGTACGAATTGTGAAAATATCATTTAGTTACCGATCATATATTTCTTAATTGCACCTACATACCAAATTTCAGACTACCTCCATCTGCAAAGAAGGTCCCAAATGGTACCAATTTTGGTACTAAAATTTACTAATTGTGAATAGATCATTTAGTCATCCATCAATCCATCCTAGTGTACCTTCATGCCAAATTTCGAACTTCTAGCTGCATCGGTAAGGAAAGTACCAAATAATACCAGATTTGGTACCAAATTGTTAAAAAAACATTCAATATTTGATATAATTGCTGCTCGTACCTAGATGCTAAATTTAAGACCTCTAGCTCACTCTGTAAAGGAAGTATCAACTGGTACCAATTACGGTTCTAAACGTACGTTTTCTCCCTTTACCAATCACTTTCATTATTTTGCAGCGGACGTCTTTTAAGCGAAACTTCAAAATGTCAGCTCTATTCATCCGAACTGTTCAAAGTTCACCCATTTAGTAGCGCAGAAGTTAGCATGTCCGCCTATGACGATGAACGCCTGGGTTCAAACCCCGGCGTGAACATCAGAAAAGTTTTCAGCGATGGTTATCGCCTTACATATGCTGGCTACATTTGTGAAGTACTTTGCCATGTAAAATCTTCTCACCAAAGAGGTGTCGCACCGTGACGCGGTTAAAAAAGGATTCACTTTTCATTGAGCTTAAATTTGAATCGGACAGCACTCATTGATAATTGAGAAGTTCGCCCCTGTTCCTTAGTGGAATGTTCGGGGCAAATTTGCATTACATTGGATATAGTCACCCTATTAAGGTCGCCAAATTGTACCTAAGTTCCAAAATTCCGAGCTTTAGATCAATCCGTAAAAAAGTACTAAAAATTTCGGCCCTAAACGTATTATTTCTCCCACATCCGTTACGATTTTCCAAAATTTTTCCTTCAAGGCTTATTTTTTTTAGACGCTCTTTGATTTGAGCCAATGAAAATTCCCGTAGCCCTATCCGTTTGGGCTGGGCAAATAGTACCCATTTTCGTACTATTTGGTACATTTTAGTTTCTTAATGTACGAATATAGCCAAACCCAGCCTTATTTATTCGTCCAAAATTTCATTATTCTGGCTTTAGCCGTTTGGGCTGGCCCGTGATCAGACAGTCTATCACGCGTCGCTTTTATATAAAGGGAAGACTAGCATACCCCCGGTCCGCTACGCTACCCTTTGGTGGGTATTCGAGATGACATTACAGTGGACTGCAAATTGTCCAAGTCTACAAATTTCAAATGTCAGAGTAAAAAGTTATACTATATATATAGATTTTGTGTACCTAAATCCACGAATATCAAAAATTCTTGTAATCGACTAATGTACATAGTTAATGTGTAACTGTATCACAATTTCAAGAGCTTTAGCCCAATTCGTAATGAGGGAACTATTTTGTAATTTTTATTATCTTAGTGTACGAATTACAAAAATATTTTCTAGTCATTCAATATTTACTGTGAAGGTGTGACTATGTTACAAATTTCAGAGCTCAAGCGCAATCCATAAAGAAAGTACGATTTTATATGTTTTAGTGTCAAAATGTACAAATTTCAAAAAAAAAAAAAAAAGACAGTTGCCCACTATATACTGTCAAAGTGAACCTGTATCCCAAATTTTAGAGCTTAAGCTCAAAATGCAAAGAAAGTACCATTTTGTACGGTGCAGTAGCTAAATGTACGAATTGTAAACAATATTTTATTCGCCCGATTTACAAGGTGTACGAATTTAAAAAAAAATATTCTAGTCGTGTACGAATTGTTAATAGATCATTTAGTCATTCATCAATTATTTCTTAAACACCTAGCTCCATCTACTAAGAAGGAAGGAAATAGTACCAATTTTGGTACCAAAATGTACGAATTGTGAATTGAACATTTAGTCGCTCATTATTTATTTTCTATTTGTATCTACATGCCAAATCCCAAACCTGTAGCTCCATCTGCAAAGAAGGTACCAACTGGTACTAATTTGGTAGCAAAATGTATGAATCATTAAGTCATACATTAATTATTTCCTACGAACCCATCGTATATTTGCTACATTTCAAATTTCAGACCTCTAGCTCCAGTTGTGAAAAAGATTCCTAATGCGGGACACACACAGTATGTGTTCTACAGTCTCTTCTCCTTCGATGTCCTCACAGCTTCTGCAAAAGTCATTGCTGGCAACCTTCAGTCTGTCAGCATGTTTTCCGATTAGACAGAGACCTGCATGTAGGTCACAATGACTGAGATGTCTGTTCTAACCAATGACAGCAAAGCGGTAAACCTCTTCAAGTTTAGATTAGGCCACATAGTTTTGGAATGCTCACAGCCCCCTCTTTGTGACCATCTATCATTCGTTGTCCTTCGGGCCTGGTCTTGAAAATTTACCTAGACTCATACACAGAGATTCCAGTATCCCTGGAATGTGTAGGGTAGTTCCTAGTATCACAAGCTCGTTTGCTTTAAAATTCCTTGGGATATCTCTGTGGCCCGGCACAAACAACTGGTGAATTTTGAACTGTTCTTGTTGAGAGATCTGCCGCCGTCGAGGTCCGTATAGAAGTCTATGTAACTTCTGTTACCAGGAATATTGTAGTTCCAATCGGTCCTATAAGGAATAATAGTACGATATTTTTATCAAAAAGCGGCTCAGATAGGGTGTAATGGCGGTCGCTGTTTGCCCTTTGGCTTGACACCAGGGCCTTCAGGGCCTTTGTGATCCGCTTGCCCAATTTGTCTATATCCTCCGTAGTTTCCACTTCCTTTTCTGTGCTAGAAGGGATAGACGTGCAGAATTTATGCCGAAATTTATCCCAATCCGCCTTTCTTCTATTTAGCAGGGACCACTACTGCAGTACTTTCTCCAAGGCTGAAACTAATATGACAATGATCAGAGAAGCTGTGGTCACCCAACACTTCCCATTCGCATATTCTTTCATTTATATCTTCCGATACAAAGGTAGTATCTATTACTTCCCGCCTGTTCCTTGTAATTAAGGTCGATTTGTCCCCTTTATTACAAATCGCCAGATTGCTACTTATAATATATTCAGTAAGCAGGTCACCCTTTCATTGACATTCAAACTTCCCCATATCTGGTGATGTTCATTAGCATCACTTCCTACAATGAGGCTTTTCTTCCCTACAGAAGGTTTGAGGGCAGCATCTCTTAATCGTGTGTCATATATGGGGAAGCCAGCCAGTAATGAGACTTGTTTCTTTCAAGGCTGGCTACTACTAAATATTCAGTGCTTAGCGACAGAAGAAGACAACCATTTAGACTACCCATTGCAAGAATACATGCTCAGTGTCTCTTTTTCCCCATACCCTTAAGAATTCTTAGTCCAGGAACCATTCCTCCACACATCCATGATTCCTGGATAAGAACAACGTCAAATCCATCTGCCATTAGGAGGACCTTTAGCGGAAGCCGCCGCCGCCGAAGCGGCCTTACAATAGTGGCGATTTATCTGTAGAAACCGGACCATAGTTGGGATTCGGAACATCCACCACTATTGTGTTAGCCTCTTCTGATTCCACCAGAAGTTCATTCTCACAAGATTTGTTGGAAGTAGTCATAATGGGCTTCCGTTCGCATCCAGGGGCAGGTGAGAAAGCTGTGGAACCACTCTTCCTCACGACACTGGACACGTGCGGTATTGACGATTTCTTCTTAGATGTTTCACTAACTGCTGCTGTCGAAGAACTTCCTTCCCCGCTGGCGCACACTTTGAGCCCAGTTCAACTTTGTAACCACCCACACAGGGCTTGTCGGGTCCTGTTTCGATGCCATCCCTTCCTGGCTCGATTGTGGCCTTTCAATAAACCTGAGAACGATGCGTCTTCCATTATTCAAACCTCTTAAGTGTTGGTTTGCCGGGGAAGGCTGACGGCCTATGCGCCCCTGCTGACCTGTCGTCTGTCGGCTAGTGGAAGCTAGAGAAGCAGCCGCGGTTTCAGTAGAAGACAACATGCTATGGACTCCAAAAACCCACCGCAGCTGTTGGGTCTTTGGAGTCCGTTCTAAGCCTACTGCCGAACTCTAGATCTGCCGCTCCACTGGAAACAGACGCAGATCATTAACCGCCTAATGGATATATCTACCGTAGCTATCCTTGAGTGACTTAAATTTTTCTTCCAAAAATAATGACCTATTACGAGTTACAAGAAAATTCTTGCGGAGTGAAATAACAACACGTTTGCTCCACTCAACGGTTCAAGCAAGAATCGTAAAGAGGGAACTATTTTGTAATTTTTTTACCTTTGTATACGAATTTTAAAAATATTTTCTAGTCACTCAATATTTACTGTTAATGTTTGACTATGAAATTTCAGAGCTCTAGCTCTATCCTTAAAGAAGGTACGATTTTGTGTTTAGAATGTAAATGTATGAAATTAAAAAAAAAGTCTAGGTGCCCATTATATACTATACATCGGAAACTATATTCCAACTTTGATAGCTCTAGCTCAATATGTAAAAAAAGAAAGTATCATTTTGTACGTGTTTGTACCAAAATGTACAAACTTCAAAAAAAAAAAAAAAAAAAAATAATCAAGGTGTACCACTATTCAAAGTTTCAGAGCTCAAGTTCAATCCATAAAGATTGTACGATTTTGTATGTTTTAATACCAAAATGAATGAATTTAAAAAAAATCTTCCAGTCGCCCCATGTAATGTCAAAAAATCTAATATGTTCGAAATTGTACCAATTTTATAACCAAAATATACGAATTGTGTGTTGATCATTGATTGACTAACACTGATTATTTTTTTTCTAGTTGCATCTACATGTCAAATTTCATACCTCTAACTCAACCCGCAAAGAAAATACAAAATGTTTTCAATTCCGGTACTAATAGTACTTTTATTTCCGTTACCAATAATATTTTTCTATTTTTTTTTCTGTTCACCCTTATTATTTTGAAGTGCGTCTTCAAAGTTTACCCATTTCTTACCCTTTTGATACTTTTTTGGTACCAAAATGTACTAATTCCAACAACTTATTTGCTCCCTCATCTAAGATTACCATTGTGTAACAAAATACCAAAATTCAGACCTTAAGCTCAATCCGTAAGGAAGTACTAATTTCGGCTAAGCGTACTCTTTCTCCAACTTTCGATACGATTTTCCAACATTTTTTTCTTCAAGACTTTTTCGAAATTACCTTTAATTTGAACCCAAGAACATTCTCCTAGCCCTAAGCTGACTTTCAATATGTTAATTGATTTGAATTTAAAAAAAGAATCGGTAAATTATTTTTAACGCAAAAAAAAGGCAACCAAGCATCTGTTTGATTGTTGATCCCTTACGACCTTTTTGCTTTCGTACATATATGGCTAACAAAAGACGAAAAAAAATGGGTGGGTATTCAATTCAAGCATGTTTTGGCAACATTTTTAATATCTTCAACACATATTTGATATTTTTAACATTATTAAAAAAAGTAAATGTAGATATTGCTTTTCATATGTTTCAAGTCATACATGTTACGAACCCCATAGTTGCTTTGTTTCTGTACTTTGCATGCGTACGAAAACAAAAACATTGATACGTATTACTTTGCAATTTTTAGTACTCCCTGGCGTCTAATAATATACATATGACCCTAAACTTACCTTTCTAATAACTTTCCGAAATCTCCCATGATCGGGAGGATTCGGCGGTAGAAATGATCCCCGGAATATTTTGACTCCCGATTTCTTTTCCGTTCTACCCATTGTTGTTTTTTCGGGGAGGGGCAACCTCACACAAAACTTCTCCACTTCTGATATTGGTGGGCATATGCATGTACAACCAAACTAATAAAATCAATTTGTTTTTTTTTATAAGAATGAAGTTTTGCCCCCATAATTTCATGTGAAAAAAATATTACATATTTGGGACAGAACCATAATTTTTCCTACGCAGACTAAGATCGAGATTGGGCATAATAGGGATATATTGGTATAGTTGTTATATAGATCGATCTGCCGATTAAGGGACGTAAGCGCATAGCAGCCGCATTTATTATTCGATATCGCTTTTAGCGATATTTTTCGCCGATTAATTTTTTTAAAGCAAAAAAAAGATTTTAAAGCAGGAACAAAACATCACTGATTTTATTCAGTAGGACATTCCCACATTAAAATTTTAATAAATTTTATCATTGATATTTGTATAGTGTTTGAAAAAAAGTAATCGGAAAAAATATGGAAAAATAGTACTAGTTTTAATTTGGAACAATGAGTTTGGACCGAATATGGTCTATATCCTCATTTGAGGTTTTGAGCCCATAAACGTAGCATTTTTATACCCTCCACCATAGGATGGGGGTATACTTATTTCGTCATTCTGTTTGTAACACCTCGAAATATGCGCCTGAGACCCCATAAAGTATATATATTCTTGATCCTCATGTCATTCTAAGTCGATCTAGCCATGTCCGTCTGTCTGTCGAAAGCACGCTAACTTTCGAAGGAGTAAAGCCAGCCGCTTGAAATTTTGCACAAAAACTTTATTAGTGTAGGTCGTTTGGGATTGTAGATGGCCCAAATCAGTCCATGTTTTGATATAGCTGCCATATAAACCGATCTTGGGTCTTGACTTCCTGAGCCTCTAGAGGGCGCAACTCCCGTCCGAAACTGAACTGAAATTTTGCATGAGGTGTTTTGTTATGACTTCCAATAACTGTGTAAAGTATGCCGCGAATCGGAACATAACCTGATATAGCTGCCATATAAACCGATCTGGGATCTCGAATTCTTGAGTCTCTAAAGGGCGCAATTATCATTCTGTTTGGCAGAAATTTTGTACAACGGCTTCTTCCATGACCTTCAACATACGTGTCTTATATGGTCTGAATCGATGAAAAGGTTGATACAGCTCCCATATAAACCGATTTTGCTTCTTGAGCCCTTACAAGGCGCAATTCTTATCCGAAAGAACAGAAATATTACATAATATTCAGCATTCATTTATGGTCCGAATCGGACTATAACTTGATATAGCTCCAATAGCATAACAGTTCTTATTCAATATTCTTTGTTTGCCTACAAAGAGATACCGCGCATAGAACTCGACAAATGCGATCCATGGTGGAGGGTATATAAGATTCGGTCCGGCCGAACTTAGCACGCTCTTCCTTGTTTTACCCAATTTTGTTTATTCCCGAAATCGACAAAGTATCGAATAGTGAGTAATTTTGGTCACCTTAAAATTATTACCCGATAGAGACTAATATCCCGGAAAAGCTTCTTTTGTTCAGAAATATTTACAAAATTAGAATAAATTTGGTATAGAAATGAAAATAATATTTAACCATCAATCAATGAAGAGAATACTCAATCAATTTCACAACCGTTGATATCAATAAGTATTCACGAATCTCCCTCTGAAAAACATCAACTGAAAATAAAGATCTATCAAACGAACTTACACCGACAGTATTTTTCTCTCCTCAAGTCGACAGAAGAAGATATCTTATTCTATATTAAAAGCAAAGCCATTACTGCCACTGATATAAAATTGCTTAATTTAAATACGCGGAAAGACGAAATAAGGCATCTTTTAAAATTATTGTTCCTCAAGATATTTTTGAAACTGTTGTTAATCCTTCTCTTAGCCATCAAAAGCCATTGACACGAATATATATTGGGATTTTCCCAGATCTGATATAGTTTATCTACCTAATACTCAATCAAAAAACTAATTTCTATACCTTCCGTTGATCCCTTAATCTAGTTTAAACACTAAATTATCAGTCCTATATATGGAGAGTTACGATTTTAGTTGCAATGTTATTGCATTTACTGAAACCTGGCATCAATGTAACATTTACGACAACGAAATATTTTGCCAAAAGTTTTAGATAGTTAGACCTGATTATGTAGATAGTGTCAAAAGAAGAGGCAGTGGTGTCTTGCTAGCTGTTTCTTTTGAATTACCTACTGAAGAAAGTTTCTTTCCCACACCGATTGATATTGAAATTGTCGCTGTTAAGATCCGTCTTAGATTTTTATCCATATAAATTACCTGTTCATATATTCCTCCGTGTTCAAGCGTTGAAATATACATTAAACACATTTCATTTATTCTACATGCCTTTCAATCTGCAAGGTCAAACGATATATTAATCACTCTTGGTGACTTTAATCTGCCAGTTATGAATTGTAAACAAATAAAGTCTACAACTCATGTGGAAGACTCCTTTTCCTTGTAATCTTAAGTCAACCACGGGTTATATAGCTTTTTTCTTTTAACCCCATTACCCGTCCAGACGATAAATATCACCCAACTATAAACCTTTAGATCACTCTATCGTTTCTTTCTACATGCCCTAGGAAATCATATCAAAATAAGTCTGTATATTTCTTCTCAAAGACAGATTACGTTAAATTGAATTCACTTCTGAGTTCAATGGGCTGAACTACTCTAAATTTGGATGAAATGCTACAAATGTTCTATCGTATTCTAGTACATTATGTATCGGAAACTGTTCCAAAGAGAGTACCTCCTACGAATATTGGTCCTCCGCAGGAGTATTCCTGCGTTGTCGAAATTGAGGAACAGAAATAATAAACTCTATAAAAAATTCCAAAGAAGTGGTTCACATTTTGATTACACGAAATATTCAGTAGCAAGGTCGAAATACGCGAATATGAATCAATAACTATATGTCAGGTACATAACAGAAGAATGAGAAGATGTCGAATCCTTAATCCTTTTATGGTTTCATTAACAATAAACGTCGATGCAATGGTTTCCTAAAGAGTTTGCAATTTGCACAAGTTGCAGCGGATGATGATATTGGAATCTCAAATATCTTTGCATAATTTTTTAGATCCACTTATTCTACCAAATCGCACGAGGACACTTTTCGATATCCCTACCCGATTTCTGAATTCTCATCTATACACATAGACGTCCGTAGTTGGAAAACTTAAAATATCTCGAAGCTTAATGCTATACCAAAATTATTTTAGAAACTTGTTACGGATTCAGTATCATTCCAAAAATCGTATATTTTATCAAAATACCAGCATGGTTTTCGAAAACATCGCTCGACATTAATGAATATTATAGAGCTCACTACGGTTGTGAACAATGGATTTAGAAAGAAATACCCGACAGGCTGTATTTATACTGTTTTCATTTAGTAAGGCATTCGATAAGATAAATCAAAGATTGTTATTAACCACGTTGCATAACATGGGATTCGGCCCTTCGTTATTAAATTGGATAAAATCATCCCTTATTGGCAGATCACAAATGGTGAAATTTGGTAGTGCAGTGTCAAATAAAGTTAATGTTTATTCTGGGGTTCCACAAGGGAGCCATCTTGGTCCTGTATTTTTTACTTAGTTTATTAATGATTTGCCGACTGTAGTACGCCAATTTAAAGTACTTATGTATGCGGACGATGTCAAAATATTCCTGTCGTATAATCTCGAAACGTATCAAAGTTTGCTGCAATCTGATCTTAACAGTTTTTTAACTGGTGGAAAAATAATCTACTAGAATTAAACATTAAAAAAATGTAAGCATATGGCCTTTTAGACTAGGCAGTATATAATGAATTTATTATTTTAATGGCCGTTAAATTGAATCTGTCTCATCTATGAACGATCTTGAGATCCTTTTGGATCACCGACTATATTTCTGCGAGCCTATTTCTGTAATTACTAACAGGGCATATAAAAGCCTAGAGTAAAGAATTCTCAGATGTATTAGTTACTAAGAGTTTGTATATTACTTTTGTGAGTTGTATCATAGAGAACGGTTCTATAGTATGGGAGCCAGTTTACCTTATTCATTCCAATACAATTGAATCTGTTCAAAAATAATGTTTATTACTTTGCCTAGCTATAATTACAGATTGAATCTAATTAAATTACCAACTCTGAAAAGTCTAATGAACATTATTCATGGTTAAATATTATCGGATTTTATTTTAGACATTATTATACCACCAAGTTTGCAAATAATGACCTCTGGTGCCGCCTCTTCCTTGAATTCAAAAAAATTTATAATCTAATTGATCTATCATTGCCCGGCTTTCGCGTCACCTAGGTGGATACACAATACCAGACATGAACCAGCTTAGGGGAGTGTTATTAAAAACAATTAAGGATTTTGTAAGTAGCACGGAATTCCTATCTTAAAATTTTCTTTTTAGAGGTTACTTTATAGTTTTTAGAGCGCACAACAAGTCGATTACTGGCTTAGTACTCTTTTTTACTCTTAGTTACTCTTTCCAACCTAACCTAATTAATCTATAAGAAAGTCGTGAATGGATAAAAGGGAAGTTAATTTTATACTTGAATCATGTATATTATTTAAACCACTATAAGCTCAAAAAACTATATACATATATTTTTGTTTGTACATATATATTAAGCAGTTAATTTAGCCTGTAAGGATTTTGTAATCTTTAGACAAATAAAATAAAAAAAGGTCGGGCGGCCGATTATATTATCGTATATTGTTACCTAAATAATAACTGTTACAAGAAGATTGCATGTATTTTGATTTAGTTTACAAGAAATTTGGTAGGTTTATTGAAATATTTTGGTCGGAATTTTTTTTGTAGTGGTAAAGAAAATTTTCATTTTGGCCAGCACTGGTGTAGACTCACACAGAATAAAAAATAAAGGTTCTTAAACGGCTTTAACCTCTGCCGTAGTTTTTTTTAAGCCAAGTGTAACTCATTTGTTAATTTATATCAATATTCAATGAAAATAAAAATAAACTAATGTGAATTCTTCCACGTATACTTCGAATGGACCCACTGTTAGTTGTTCGGAAGTGTAACTCAATCCATCAAAGAATAAACAACTAATTATCAAAACTTTACGCTGCTTATATGCCGGCAGTCAAACGGTTGTTGGAGTAAAGCATAAAGGAAACAGCATCGATGGCAGTGTGACAAAAATGGAGCCGGGACGGTTGGCAACAACAGAACCCACACAACTTTCTTGTCTTTTACCGCGACAAAATGAGTCAATAATTCTTAATCTTTTTTTCCAATCCGCCTCCTTCATACTCAATACGTTTCAATTATGCTTTGTAGAAAAAAACCGACGTTTTGAAGCCAACGCCAATGGCGGAAAAGCAACGTCAACTATAGGTTGTTTTTTTTTTCACCAAATAAGTTTAGTTGTTGCATATTTTGTATGGATAAAAACTAGCCAAACGTCTTGCCGTATCCCGCCTATTCTCAGTCAGTATTCTAAGTTTTTTTCTACTGTCTTCCATCACCCTTATTCAGCTTTTGCTTCCTTCATAGTCCCAGTTCTTGTCTTGCAATTTTTTTTATCTCGTTTATTACCTTTTTAGTACTGTCTTAGGCGTAGTGTGCGTATACTAATGAAGTTCCTGTATTATCCTTATCCAGCTCCATCCAGGCTTTTGTCTTTGTGTTACGAATATGTAATCTCTCTATAACTTCCTAGTTTGTATAATATTATCTTCAGGTAGTAATAATCATTGTAATTTTTTTTCACTGTGGTCATATATCAATTGTAGATATGCTCAGTGTTGTCAGTATTTTTGCAGGCTTTGTCCTCGAATTTCGAATCGTTTGTCCACAAAAAAAGCTTAATTCCCCAAAGAATTTTGAATGTTTTTTTTTTCTTTTTTTTTTATCAAAGTACAGCAAAATATTTTTTTATTTGTATATAAGAATTAATTTCCTCGATAAAAATATGATCCTAGTAGAAAATTCGGAACAAATTTGTCATCAAATTGTATCCAATTGCATCTACTTATATATAATTTCTTCCAATTATACAAGTATCTGATGGCAGATAATATCGGATCTGACAATATACATATTTTTACTCGGGGAGTCATATTATTTTTAATTGAAGGCCAAACGCACTAAAGATTTCAATTTCAATCTCATTTCCATTTTGTTCACCCCTGAGCTAATCCCAGATTCAAAAATTTCATCCCAATTTGCGAAAAAAATCCTAGTTTGGGGAGAAACCCACAATACCAGCAACATTGGCTATGGTTTATAACAGTGACGGGCAAAATAGCTGCCCCTATGCAAAATTATACAAGGTAAGTCATTAGCCCAGCTGATGGAATTTTCCAATTTTAGAGATGTCTCCAAATCCCACTAAATTGAAATAAATGGTAATAGATAACAACCCTAGCATTTCGCGTATAATAACCACATGAAGGGGTGCTGTGTTTCTGTCAATCAGTATTAGGAAGCCTAATTTTAAATGGATAATTAAATATTCCAAAACAATATTGCACACATAAATACCTCATTTTATTTTTATAATATTTTCCATCTCCTAGTATGAACCGTTGAGTGGAACGGACGTTTTGTTAGTTCACTCCGCAATAGGTCGTTATTTTTGGAAGAAAAATTTTAGTCACTCAAGGAAAGCTGCGATAGATGTATACAGGCGGTTGATGATATGCGTCTGTTTCCAGATCTAGAGCCCGGCAGTAGGCTTAGAATGGACTCCAAAGACCCAACAGCTGCGGTGGGTCTTTGGAGTCCATAGCATGTTGTCTTCTACTGAAACCGCGGCTGCTTCAGGTTCCACCAGCCGACAGAAGACTGGTCAGAAGGCCATCGGCCTTCCCCGGCAAACCAACACTTAAGAGGGTTGAATAATGGAAGACGCATCGTTCTCAGGTTTATTGAAAGGCTTTGTGCGAATGATCCTAAGACTCTCACAAATAGGGAGAGAGACTCCCCAAATTGGGCTCGAGAATTTGCTGCACAGGCTACCCTAAAGACTGCACGACTCAGCCAGAACGCTGCGGTCCCTGGAGGGCATCCCATGCCTAAAAGATCTAGGGCGAACAATAGTAAGATGGATCCAAGAACCTTTGCTAAGGTCGCTAGGAACAGTTTGGTGATGGCAGTTGTCGACAAGGGCGAAGAACAGGGCTGCATACCTACGAATAATTCGAGTGGAATAGTCAATGGACTGTCATCAGTATACTCCGATGTCCTTGCGGAATTTCTTGGGTCTCCTCCAGTTTGTGAATATGCAGGCTGGTATCGGGGCCGATACAGACAAATTGCCTTCGGCGATCAACGCTCAGTTGAAATGTATCGTTGTGCTCTAAAAAAAGATTGGTGAGATCTGGCCAGGTGCAGCACTAGATTTAATCAAGAAGGAAGGTATTCCTTCTCGACCAATGGCGCATGCTTAGATACCATGGATTCCCTCAGATCCTGAATCAAGACGTGGAAGACTATGGCAATGTTAAATTAATCATTCAAACACCGACTTGAAAATTGGTAGATTGGATGAAGCTGATGGTGACCGGAGGCATGCAGTATTCGTACTCCACTCCGGCTGTCTCGCAGACCTCAACAAGCCTGAATGGGTTGTATCCTACGGATTCAACAATTGAAACTGAAGTTCTATAGAAGCGGTGGGTTTGGGTAATTAGAAGACGACTCAACACTTGCCTGAGGAACTATTGAACTCATCGCCAAAGTCTGGCGAACTGCAGGAGACTGAAAATTCCCCCGCCACAATTAAGACAGGAGGGGATGGCGTCGAAACGGACACGTCAAGCCCTGTGTGGTTGGGTCACCCAGTTGGACTGGGCTAAAGGTGTGCGCCGGCGAGGAATCACGGAACTCAGAAAGTTCTTCGACAGCAGCAGTTAGTGAAGCCTCTAAGGAGAAATCGTTCACACCGCAAGTGTCCAGCGTCCTGAGGAAGGGCGGTTCAACTGCTTTCCCACTTGCCCTTGGATCCGTACGGAAGCTCATCATGACAAGATCTAACGAATCTTGTGGGGATGAACTCCTGGTGGAATCAGAAAACGGGGCTAACACAACAGTGGTGGAAGTTCTGAAACCTGACAATGGTCTGGTTTCTACAGATAAATCTCCACCATTGTAAGGCCGCTTCGGCAGCACTAAAGGTCTTCCTGATGGCAGGGGGATTTTGACGTGGTTCTTATCCAGGAACCATGGGTGTGTGGAGAAATGGTTTGTGGACTAAGAATTCCAGGATTTAAACTAGGCAAGGGTGCGGAGAATGGGAGACACAGAGCCACTATTCGTGCAAAGGGTAGTCTAAATGTTTTTCTTCTTTCGTCGCTAAGCACTGAAGATTTAGTAGCAGCCAGCCTTGAAATAAACAAGGCTCATTACTGGCTGGCTTCCCTATATATGGCACATGATTCAGAGATGCCGCCTTAAGTCGCTGGTTGATTCCGCTTCTGTGTGATGCTGATGTACATCACCAGATATGGGGAAGTTCGAATCGAATATATTATAAATTGCAATCTGGCGAATTGTAATAAGGAGGATAAACCGACCTTTATTACCAGGAACAGACAGGAGGTACTAGATATTACCTTTGTATCGAAAGATATAAGTGGAAGAATAAGCAACTGGGATGTGTTGGATGACCACAGCTTCACTGATCATCGTTATATTAGTTTCAGCCTTGAAGAAAATACTGAAGAAGTGGTCCCTCGATTAAACAGAAAAAATGTGGATTGGGTTAGAGTTCGGCACAAATTCTGCAGGTCTATCACTTCTAGACCAGAAAAGGAATTGTAAACTTCGAAGGCTCTGAATGACTCGCTTGTGTCAGCATGTCCTTGTGCCAAGCCAAACAAACAAACAGCCACCACCATGGTGGACCCCAGAGCTGGTTGGTCTAATGAAGGACTGCAGAAAACACTTCAATAGAGCAAAAGCCACAAGAGCACCACTTGATTGGGAATTCTATAAGGCTGCGCTAAGAAAATATAAGGACGAGCTGAGAAAGGCTCGGAACAAATCCTCTGTAGAATTCTGCAGCTCCGTGGAGGATACATCTGAGACCTCTAGACTATAGAAGATTCTGTCCTCGAGACCTATTACGGTGGATATTGTCCGGGATTAGACCATTGTTTAATGCTATCTGTTCAAAGAATAGTATAGCAAAAAACATTTAAAAGTCAGCAAAAGCTATATGGTGTTGTGGTCTGGTGGACGGGGCTTCAAAAGTCCACCTACTTCTCAGTACTTAACCGGATTCAAAGGATGGTTTTTTTTTGCATCACAGCCGCACTGTGGACGACACCATCTGATGCACTGAATTTAATGCTACATCTTATACCTCTGGACATTGTGGCTAGACAAATTGCAGCGACCACTGCCCTGAGGTTAAAGAAGCTTTCTCGTTGGTCATGTGGCGGCTACGGATACTGTGTTATCCTTGATACAATGCCCGATGTTCCAGGCAGTGTGGATTATAACCTACCTGCGCCGCTTTTTGCAAAAACGTACTGTAACACTATTTCTGATAGAACCGATTGGAACTATGATATCCCTGGTAACAGAAGATACATAGACATCTATACGGATGGTCCAAACTAAACGACAGGATGGGCTATCGGGTGTTCTCTAAAGATCTAGAACTGGTCATATCGAAAAGGTTACCCGACCACTGCAGTGTGTGTCACGCGTAGATCCTTGCAATTAAGGAAGTGGCGGAGTGGCTAAGTTATAATGTCATAACGACGATTGGCATTAATATCTTCTTAGACAGCCATTAAATCCCTGGAGAATGTATTTCTGAACACAAAAACCGCCGTCGACTGTCGCATATCTGTTAACGAGATGGCTGAACAGTTGAAATTTCACGTGTTCTGGGTCCCGAGCCGGAGAAATATCCCAGGGAATTGTAAAGCGGACGAGCTTGCGCATTCCAGGGATACTGGAATCTGTGGGTATGTTTCTAGCGACATATAAGCAAAGTTATCAAGACCAGGCCCGAAGTACAACAAATTATATATGGCCACAAACAGCGGACTGTGAGCATTCCAAAATTATGTGGCCTAATCTAGCCTTGAGGAGGTTTACCGCTTTGCTGTCATTGGCTAGAACAGACGTCTCAGTCATTGCGTCCGTCATGACAGGTCATGTCTAATCGGAAAACATGCTGACAGAGTGAAGGTTGCCAGCAGAAGCTGTAAGGATATCGAAGAAGAAGAGACTATAGAACACCTTCTGTGTGTGTGTCCCGCACTAGCAGCGGGACATTTCCCCAAGAAATAAGAACCTTTCATTGAGAACCTAACTGATTTAGCGGATGTGAACATTCGCAAGTTATTGGGCTTTTTATAGCGATCTGGATGGTTCAACGGTAGGAGCTAGAAGGCATCTTCCTTCTTCTATTCCCGTGGTATCACAATGGGCGAAAACGTCTAAGTGAGTCTGATGGCAGACTGCCACTTAAACCTAACCTTCCATCTCGAGGCACGTTTTAAATGTATTCAATTCTTCCATTTACATTTTTATGCTAGAGATTTTTCAATTTTGCGCTCTTCAAATTCACATTATAAATTCATGTTTTTTAAATTAAATTTTCCACTATTTAGATGTTTTCTTAGCCAAATAGTTTGCCTTTAATCACGTGTTTCCCTGAGTTACATCAGGGACGCACAAAATGAAAATATCAGGCCTGTTCCGGTTTTCGAAAGCGAAAAACGAAAAAATTTATTTGGTTATATTTTCTAAGTCTTCTTCTTTTATGGTTTGATATCACTTGAAGTTCCTCTTACTATATTGAAATTTGAATAAAGTATGCATTCAAATGTAGAAATGGCATGCTTTGCAATATATAAGGCAACAAAATCTGTTTCGCGATTTCGAAAATCGGAACTGGGCTGTATGATTGTGTGGGAGAGAACCAAGAAGTTTTGGCTTTGCATTCAGTTGTGTATGCGCACATATATTTGGCTCATTTGGACTTCTGCGAACAACCACCAATAACGCTCTAACATCCACCATACTCGAACATTAAACTTAGACTCTGAGGTAGATCTATACTCGAAGTCTTAGAGTACAAATCTACCCTTTCTCGTTGTTCATGTTCTGAGTTGTTCATGTATGCGACAAATAAAAATGTATTCAGAATCTATTGATGCCATTCGAGTTGTGAGTAAGGTACACAGAAAAAATATGGACCAAAATTTGATCGATTAAAAATGGTATTGGCTTATAAAATCTTTTCAAACATCTGTTCAACAACGGCTTTAATAATTTTTGGCATAGAAATTCGATACATTAAACTTTTTTTTCATTGTACGAATTAAATTGTTATTTAATAATATAAATTTCACACTGATCAAGATTATATTGAGGTCTTTGTCACACATATCCATTGCTAAAGAAGTGAGATTGAGTCAAATATATGCCTCGCTTCTATCATATACAGACCCAAAGTGGCGTGGCGAAACCAAAAAAAATTCAAAAAAATAGAAAGTGTATTTATTTATCTCACCATAAAATTAAATATAATTTATTTAATTATAATTGCAAAGTAAAAAAACGTTACGCCAAAATAGTGAAGAGCGGGAAAAATTAGTATGTGAACATATAGAATGGACCAATTCCAAACGCAACAAATTGGTGGAAATTGTAGAATGCAATGGTGGTATATATAACATACTAGCTGACCCGGGCCCGCTCCGCTGCGTCTTCTTTTACTTTATATGGAACAAAAGTTTCCTTGGAATATTTATTTTCGACAATTAAAGATCTTTTAGTGAAATACCATGCTACGAAAACAGTATATCGCTTGACTAACAGTTTAACATTACAAGTGCCTTTATCTAAATCCCATATGATCTTTATTGGTCTACGAATTTAAGTTTGGATGTAAGGTGTACTCTATTCTTAAAATACTTCATTTCAACCCGATATTCTCATGATGTCTGATTTAGTTGTGTTTTCGGGGGAGAGGCGGTCTCCCAGATACTTGGCCCTGAAAAAATATCAGCACTGTGCTCTTCTCTCAAATTCCATTTATTTAACCTCATATTGCCATTGGCTTAAGAGGAGTTTACAGGATGAGGCGTCCCCCAACGCATACCTTTCATTTGAGCCACATATTGGCATGGTCGAAATTTTTTTTTACTTTGGTGGTGTTTTGGGAAAGGGATAATGCCCTAAATACATGGTCCTACATTTCGATATCAAATTCGTATTCTACTACCTTTATTTGAGCACCATATTGCGATGGTCAGTAAAAAATTGCTGTTTGTGGGGTATGGGTATCAATTCTTGCTCTACCCCCAATACCTTTCATTTAAGCTCCACATTGACATGGTCGGTAAATATGCCCGATTTAGGCGTGTTTTGGGAATTGGGGTGGTCCCCCAAACACTAAGCCCGGAAAATATATCAGCAACGTGCTCTATTCTCATATATCTATATATCATTTATTTGAACCCCATATTGCCATTGCCCTCAAAATAGGATATCAAATTCATTTTCTAATCTCATTTAAACTCCTTATTGCAAAAGTTAGCAAATATGTACGGTCTGGGGTATTGGTCCTAAAAACTATGAATATTAAGTTCCACTCTCTTTAAGACCCAAATCGTCTTGGTGAGCAAATACGTCCTATTAGGGGGTTGTTATGGTGGTGAGACGTCCGCTAGAGAGTAAGCCCCTAATGTTGATATCAGATTCGTGGTCTACTCCCAAATACCTTTAATTCGAGCCCCATATTTCCATAGTCGGCAAACATGACCGGCTTGGGGGTGTTTTGGGGGATAGGCGGCCACTCAGTGAGTTGGCCTTGAAAATATATATCGGATTCGTGTTCCACTTTAAAAACCCTCTTATGTATTTGAGCCTCATATAGCAATAGTCAGAAAATGCTTACTATTTGGGTGATGTTATGGGGGCCCCATAGGCATTTTTCCCGAATATTGATATCAAATTCGTGCTTTACTCCCAAAGACCTTTCATTTGAGCCACATATTGCTATGGTCGTAAATTTATTCCCTTTGGGGGATGTTTTTGGTGAGAGGTGGCCCCCCTAACACTTGGTCCCATATTAGGATATGAGAATCTTATTCTACTCGCAAATAAATTTCATTTGAGTCCCATATTGCCCTGGTCGGTAAATATGTTCGATTTAGGGGTGTTTTGGGGCTTGAGGTGTTCCCCCTAGCACTTGGTCCGACAATTGGATATCAGATACTTTTAATTATCCTAAATACCTTTCATTTGAGTACCATATTGCCGTGATTGGTCTAAATATATGTTTGGTAGGTTTTAGGGTGGGGCAGCCCCCCTAGGTACACCATCCGAAATTTGGATACCAAATTTTTATTTTAAGGGTACTATATGAAAGCACACAAAATTTCGCTTATATCGCACTACCCATCTCCGAGCTCTGGCGTTTCTGAAAATTAGGGTAAGGGGGAGGGTCCGACCCCCCTTCAGATATCAAAAAATTTAGAACCCTATTTTCACCACGGGATCACTATGCACCATCTGCGAAAATTTGAAGAAAATCGGTTTAGCCGTTTCTGAGTCTATAAGGAACACACAAACATATTGTACAAACAAACAAACCTACAAACAAATACAAATTGATTTTTATATATAAGATAAATATTAGTTGTTGTTGTAGCAGTGTGTTGTACACTGAGGCGGCAGCCCTTGCCGATGGGGATTACATAAATATTAGTAATATTATCTTATTTCAATTGTTTATTATCCATATAAATAGAAGTATATTGACTTGGAAAACGGCGCTGAGGACGGAAGATAACATATGTGGATCTAGATTTCGTGGCACTATACGCAAAATGTTAAGATTGGTATTCATTACATTCATTTTAAATATACATATGTATATATACATTAATTTGTTTACAATACCATTTGCAGACCATACCCCCATCAATGACAAGAGGTTCATAATGGAAACGACAATTTTTCTTGTTTTTTTATATATTTATATTTTTAAGCAATATATCTTTTGTGTTATGCAATTAAATCCAATGAAATAAAAAGTTTTCCATTCATGTGAAAAATGTCAATTATTTATTTTTATTGAAATAGTAAAAAAGTTGCTTAAAAGAAAGGGCAACTTTCAAATAATTGGTTTATGGAGTTTATAACCACTTTAATTGGCTTAAAATAAGTCCAAATAGCAAAACGATTAATCAATGTACAATTTACACGCTTATAATGATTAATATTTTATCTTGTGGCTGCTTCACATGATAATGCAATTAAAAACTAGAGTTTGAATTAGGAATTATCCAGAAATTTGACAGCCTGGTAGGAATTTGCGCCACTATTCCAATGGTGTAGTATGGTGTATTTCGTTCTTGTTGAGCTAATGACTTTACCTTGTACATATTTGTCTAGAGCTGCACCATGCTTATGTTCACAGAAATAATATAGTCCTAAATTTTACCGATTAAACAAGGTATTGACGTAAAAAAAAACTCTTCAAGCAAAGTGTTAATTGCTTTAATTATTTTTGATATTTAAATCCGATTTTTTTGTATCATGGCAAATGATTGGTAAAGAAGGCATACGTTAAACATAATTTTAATTGTACGAATTAAATTGTTATTTAAAAATACAAACTTTGAGTATATATTTCTGGGTTCCGTTGTGTCCTCCTTTACACAAATGTAATGCGAAGAAGTGCGAATCAGCCAAATATGTGTCTAGTTTTTATATATACAGACAAATAGTGGCGTGGTAGGCGTGGTATTTATAACAATTATTTTATAAAGATAACACATGCAGTATTTTTCGTGTTTGTTTTTTTTATTTTATTTTTTTTTAGAAAATATAATTAGAAAATCAATATTTTATAGCAATATATTACATGTTTTATCCGCAATTTAATACAATAAAATAAAATTTTTTTATTTATGCACAAAATACCAATGATTTCCTTTTATTAAATGTTCGAAAAATGTTCGTGTTTATTCTTATTTCATCTTGCACAGAAAAATTAAAAACATGATTCAATTAAGAACTTTGTACATTCAATTAAAAAATTCGCTAAAATCGAACCTATGAAAGCATTTGTATTCAACTTATTGTTATTAACTCAATAAATCCATTTATATGAAAGTTGTCCCTTCTCTCAAATAATATTTTAAACCAATTTTATAAAAGGAAATAACTGATATTTTTTGCATTGATAAAAAACTTTTATTAAATTAAATTGCAGATAAAACTTGTAAATTTTGTAATTATATTTTCTAAAAGAAAGAACAAAAAATTGCGTTTCCTTTATTTTCTCTTCATCGTCGTGGATACCGTCTGTAAAATGTACAATAAACAAAATAATTTATAAACATATTAAAATGAATCGTAATAAATACCACTCATAGCATTTTAAGCGCAATGCTACGAAATCTAGAACTACATGAAGAAATATTGCATTTGTTTTCCGTTTTCCATGCCAATATGGTCTCTATAGGGATAATAACATATTACAATAAAATAATATTTATAGGTACCACATACATATACCTTCTTCCATGTCCTCAAATTTGTTTCGTTTGGAATGTATTTATTTCCCTTGTTCAGATCTTAAGTTTTTCTGCTTTGCACTATTTCGGCATAACACTTTTTAAAATATATTGTTTTTATATAACAATTATTATTTAATAATTTATGTTATTTTACTGAGCGACAAAAAAAACACACTTTCTATTTTTCTAGATATTTTGTTTTAGCCACGCCACTAGACATATATTTGGTTCATTCGCACTTGTTCGCATTACATATGTGTGAAAGAGGACGTTACAGATACTCACAATTTGTATTATTAAATAACAATTTAATTCGTACAATTAAAAATATCTTCAACGAATGCCTTCTTTACCAACCACTTACCATGATACAAAAAAAACATCGGATTTCAATGTCAAAAATAAGTCAATACCATGTTTATTTGGACAAATTTTGGCCTATATTTTTCTATGTGGATAAACCATACAAGTAAAAATAATATTATAAGATATTATACCGAATCCCTGTTATGATGACAAATAAATAATAGATATGTTACTTCAGTCTGACGTTTTGAGTGCTGTGTATTTAGGTTCAAAATGATTGGCCAACCAGATATTCCGAAGATTACGCCCCGCCTACTTCCAATGGGTTTGTGCGATGCGTTTTATATGGAATGGTTAAAGATTGCACAGTGTTTCCAGATCCGAACAATTTTGGATATAGTTTTTCTAAATTTCTCAACAAATTTTTGGATTAATGCTGTGGGTTAATATTATAAGTGAATAAGATTTTGTTTTCTAGTAGGTCTAGAGGCTGTCGCTTATAAAGCTAACATCAGGCTTTAGGCAAACACGGTGGTACACGCAAACCGGGAATACCGAAAGCCCGATTTAAAGATCAAGTGATGAGAGACACATCGAAACTTGATGTCAGAGATTTTAGAATGAGCGCAGAAGATGGAGGTGCTTGGAACGCTATTCTACGTCCGGCTAGTGGAACAAATGTTCTGTCATAGCCAATAAAAGTAAAGTTAAGTAACTATTTATCAGCAAGTTCTTAAGCAGTTAAGCCACAAGTATGAAACCAAATTTAAAACTACATTTAAAAAAGTAAATTTAACTACAAAATTTTGTAATTTCAATTGTCAAGAAATTGTTATCTTATTCAATAAAACGCAGTGTTGTTTTTGAATTTAAAAGGGGATTTGCTGCAAATCTCCTCACATAGGTGGATTTGCTCACACCGAAGATGTATGGGAAACAAGAGGCGGAAAGTTTCCTCCTTTTGGAAATTTTTATAAATTTTTGGCTTGCGATTCGGCAATATTATTGTATAACATTTAAACACTAAACCGATTTCAACCTAAAGGGGTCTTTTATGTATTTTTTTAAAAAGGATTACAACTCCTTTTAAATGGGTATACAATATTTCACAAAAGTGTTCGCTATGAAATTCTACTATAGATCACTGAACACACCAAAACAACCTCAAAGCCAGAGAAATCAGTAAAATTGTAAAGTACATGTTAACATAGTACAATGTCAAAATTTGAGTCAAATTTGCTAATAAATCTTCATTTTTGGAGGATGAAGTCGAAGATAAAAACGCTCCTAATCAAAATTGACTACAAGTCACAGAACAAAATTGCCAAAAACGCAAAATTATGTTCAACTTTTTTTGCTTGAAAATCTGTCCTTCTTTTTTTGAGTTAGTTTATTGAAAGTAAGATGAATAACTATTGTAACCATCTCGGAATATGTACCTATATGTACGAAAATTTTTAAAGCCATTCAGGAGTAGGCTCAAAATGGACTCCAAAGACCCAACAGCTGCGGTGATGGCAGGTGTTGTTGCATTGACACCTGTAGTCGAGAGTAATGCTTCAAGCAGTCCTCAGACTAACATATGAAAAAGACACGGATAAACAAGAGAGATGCGCAGTTCGTCCCCAGCCTTTAAGTAATGGTTACAGTGTCAATGAAACGTGGTTGACGGCAGAAGTAAGCGAGGGCTTTGCTTAGCTCAAAAGAGAAAGTTTTCATTCTCTTCGTGTGTGGACGTTTTTTCAAAGTCACTACGAAGAAAAATTAAATTTTAACATTACTAAGCGTCTTGGACGCTCTATTATCTATTTAAACATAGTGAACGTGTAGTCCGTCTTATAATAAAGGTGTGACCTAAATTATTTTTAAGTGCTTTCCTAACCTAAAAGTATGTCTCAATCCACTGCACACCTTTCTGCAACATACATAGAACTACATGATAACCAACCGAAAAATAAAGTTCAAACCGGAATTGATCGCATATTGGTCACCAAGCGCAAATCGAACTCGAGATCTCCATCGAAGGAGCCAAATCCAACAATAGCGAAAGGTGCCGAAATGCTAAATGTAAACTGTTATACCTTGTTGAATACAGACGACAAAGACGACGAGAACAACACCGTGACCATGACAGCAAAACCTTGCTATACTATATACTTGCGAGAACAAACGTCGAACACCATTGTGAACAAATTGTTGCAGGCACTATGTGAGGGAAATTTTCATGTTCCAGGAGCCTAAGGTACAAACGTATACCGAAAGCATCTATAGGATGCTAGTAGTTCAAAAGCTCAAAAGGCCTTGTTGTCCTTTTGAAGGGTATTGACAGTTCTGTCCCTCACGAAGAGAGCAAAGAAGAACTCTGAAAACAGGTTTATGAAGTTAAATCCATCATAAATATTCTAAATAAAAACAAAATTTCTTAACCGATGTTCGAAGAAGAATTGACTTACGAGTCCTCAACGATAAAACAGAATGGGTCTACCCTCCCAATTTACGAGGAACCATTAAAGCGCAATCGTCCACCCCATTGTACAAATTGTCAAGAGTTTGATCATGCTAAGGGATATTGTAAGCTTCTCCCCATTTGTACCAAATCGTAGTCAAACAAATGTTTTAACAATATATATAATCAAGTTCTTAACCAGTTAAGCCACATGTAAAAACCCAAATTTGAAACTTAATTTCATAAAGTAAGTGTTTTCGCACCATTTTGGCATTTTGGTCGCATTGCTATTTTGTTTCGCGTGGAATAAAATAATTTTACTCATGCAAATGCTTAATTTGCCAGCAAACACTGTTGCGTTCAAGTTGCAATGATTTTAAACGACACGTTTGCTACCAAATTGTGGTTAAAGAAATGTCTTAAACAATATTTATCAAAAAGAAACCACAAGTAAGTGTTGAGTGTTGTGTATTTTGATTCAATATGGTTGGTCAACAAGATATTTCGGAGATTACGCCCTGCCTACTTCCACTGGATGTGTGAAATGTGTTTAATATGGAAAGGTTAAATAGTGCACAGTGTTTCCAAATCCGAACAATTTTTATCAACAAGTTCTTAACCAGTTAAGCCACAAGTAAAAAATCAAATTTAAAATTATTTTCATAAAGTAAGTGTTTTCGAACCATTTTGGCATTTTTGTCGCATTGGTTTAATGACTCTCTGTTTCAAATCGGACTACAAATTGCGACTTATGGGTCGATTATGGATTGCAACTCGACTACAGTTGAGTTGCCATTAGACTAAACCACAAAGTAAAAAATGTATATAAAGTTGGAAATTTTTGTCAATTTCATTCAATATCAGTATTTTTAAAGTTCGGCTACTAAGAAATTTGTAAAAAAAGTACGTAACCCAATACAAAACTGGATTAGAGATAATCTTCAGAACCCGTTTACACTACCATTCAAGTGATTTGTACTTGTCAACAAGGATGTTTTCGACAGTGTTTTTACTGCGTTCAGCATTTTTACTGTGCTTAGCATTTTTATTGTGTTCAGCGTATATATTGTTGTCAGTAATTAAATTGGTGAAGCCATTTTATTAAATTTAGCTACAAAACTCTGTAATTTCAATAAGAAATTGTTCGATGTTGCGAAAAAGACATTTGAATTTCAAAGGAGATTTGCTGTAAATCGCTCACAACGCAGATGCATGAGAGGGGGGAAGTTTCCTTCTTCTGGACATTTTTCTAAATTTTCGGCTTGCGATTCGGCAATATTCCTGACAAGACTGCGAGCTATATTATTGTAGAACATTGAAGCACTCAACCGACTCACTAAGGGGGTATTTTAGGTATTTTTTGAAGGATTACCATCTCTTTTAAGTGAGTATAAAATATTTCAAAAAAGTGTTCGCTATGAAATTCTACTATAGATCTCTGAACACACCAAAACACCCTCAAAGCCAGAAATCAGTAAAATTGTTAAGTACAGGTTAAAGTAGTTCGATGTCAAAATTTGTGTCAAATTTGCCGATAAATCTTCATTTTTGGAGGATGAAGTCAAAGACAAAAATGCACCTTATCAAATTTGACGTCAAGTCACAGAACAAAATTGGCAAAAAACACGAAATTATTTTTTTTCTTTTGCTTGGAAATCTGCCTTACTTTTTTCGAGTTAGTTCTTCAAATTAACGTTAATTACTGTTGTAACGCCAGGCCCTGATGATGCATCACCGGTTAAAGTACAAGCTGTCTTATAGACTGATTCATTGGCTTATACCTGTAGCATGGAGGGATACGAAGGTCACTTTCATTCCGAAAGTTGGAAAGCCTTACCACACGAAGGCAAAATATTTTCGTCCTTTTAAGAGGTTGATAGAAACATATCTTAGAGCAAAGATCCCTGGAGATCGCCTGTCGCGTTAGCAGCATGCATTTAGTAGAGGCAAAGCCACTGAAACAGACCTTCACGACATAGTCGGCTACATAGAGGGTTCTCTCGCAGCAAAGGAATATACAATGGTAATATTGTAAGCTTCCCCCTGTTTGTATAAGGTGTAGCGACGTGCACAATCGCTTAAAAACCGAGAAGAACCCCCGTTAAATAGTCCCATGAGAGTTCTATAGAAAAATTAGCTCATGATTGGAATGTTACGTTCAAGTTGCATTAAAATTAAATGACACATTTGCCCCCCAAATCGTAGTCAAACAAAAGTCTTAAACAATATATATCAACAAGTTCTTAAGCCACATGTAAAAACCCAAATTTGAAACTGAATTTCATAAAGTAAGTGTTTTCGAACCATTTTGGCATTTTGGTCGCATTGCTATTTTGTTTCGCGTGGAGTAAAATAATTTCACTCATGCAAATACTTAATTTGTCAGCAAACACTGTTGCGTTCAAGATACAATGATTTTAAACGACACGTTTGCCACAAAATTAAATTTTGCCAAACAAATGTTATAAACAATATTTATCAAAAAGAAGCCACCAGTAAAAAACGAAATTTGAAATTAAGTTTCATAAAGCAATTTTTTTCGAACCATTTTGGCATTTGTCGCATTGCTGTTTAATTTCGAGTGTAAGTAATTTTACTCACTCATACATAGAAAAAAAATGTGCCCACCTCTGCTTTATGAGATAATATCCCTGCTATGACGGCAAATAAATAAATATGTTACTTGAGTCTCCCGTTTTGATTGTTGTGTATTTTGGTTCAATATGATTGGTCAATCAGATATTTCGGAGATTACGCCCCGCCTACTTCCACTGGGTTTGTGCAATGCGTTTTATATGGAAAGGCCAAATAGCGCACAGTGTTTCCAGATCCAAACAATTCTGGATACAGTTTTTCTAAATTTCTGAGCAAATTTTTGGATTAATGATTTGGGTTTTTATATAAGTGGTTAAGATTTTGGTTTCTACTAGGTCTAGGGGCCGTTGCTTATAAAACTGACAGCCGGCTTAAGCCTCCTCCATAGGTCTAGTTTCTGCGTCATATTAATGCAGCTCCAGCCTCTTTTTCAATTATCACGCATGCATGATTTTTATTTTGATTTAGCCACATTCAAAAGTAATTTGTAAATTTAAATGCTTAATTTGCCAGCAAACACTGTTACGTTCGATTGATTGATTGATGATTATATTGATTTTAAACGACACGTCAAACAAATGTTTTAAACAACAAGTTTTATCAACAAGTTCTTAACCAGTTAAGCCACAAGTAAAAAACCAAATTTATAATAAATTTCATAAAGGAAGTGTTGCAATATTATTGTAAGGGGGTATATTTTGGAAGGATTACAATCTCTTTTAAATGAGTATAAAATATTTTAAAATAGTGTTCGCTATGAATTCTACTATAGATCTCTGAACACACCAAAACAACCTCAAAGCCAGAAATAAGTAAAATTGTAAAGTACAGGTTAAAGTTGTTCGATTTCAATGTTTGTGTTAAATTTGCCGTTAAATATACATTTTTGGAGGATGAAGTTAAAGACAAAAATGCTCCTTATCAAACTTGATTATAAGCCACAGAACATTATTTGCAACTTTTTTTGCTTGGTAATCTGTCATTCTTTTTTCAATTCAGGTTAGGTTAGGTTGAAAAGAGGTTACAGATATTATTGGGTAACCCAAAAAGTAATTGCGGATTTTTTAAAAGAAAGTAAATGCATTTTTAATAAAACTTGGAATGAACTTTAATCAAATATACTTTTTTTACACTTTTTTTCTAAAGCAAGCTAAAAGTAACAGCTGATAACTGACAGAAGAAAGAATGCAATTACAGGGTCACAAGCTGTGAAAAAATTTGTCAACGCCGACTATATGAAAAATCCGCTACTACTTTTTGGGCAACCCAATATATTGTATATTGTATTATAGGTTTGTTATGCGGTTAAAGGAAAAGTAACCGTGCTACTTACAAAATCCTTAATTGTTATCCATTCCACTCCCCTAGGTTGGTTCATGTCTGGTATAGTGCCCCCACCTAAGTGCCGGTATCTGTTAGTCGCGAAAGTCGGGCAATGACAAAGGAAATGCTCCAACGTCTTATCATCTTCCCTGCATGTCCTATCTATCACTTTCCACACCGGTTTTACATAAGTGAGCTCGTAGTTCCTTTCCTTTTTTCAGTAGTAGCCTCGTCTTCTCACGATCTGGATCCCCTCATAGGATTTTCGCCTTCCTACTGACCGTTTCGCTGTTCCACAATGTTGCATTCGACTTCGGGTTAACCAAGTTTAATCACCGCCAAATCAACTGCCCTTTCATTACCCCTTACTCCGTTATGGCCCGGTACCCAATCCGATCAGCAACCTTTTCCCTTCCTTTCAGGTTTCCTATCGTCGCCTCGATTATACCGCGATGGTATGAGTTGTTCTCATCCTCAATCCATTCTCCCATCGCCTTAAGTCTCATAGCCGCAGTAGCTGCCCCCCACTTATGTATGTCAATGGGTCGGATATCTATAATAGTCTCCAGTGCCATAGTGGGCGTGGTCCTCATCGCTCCTCCTATGCCAAGACAACATGTTCTCAGAACCTGTTGTATGGTCCTTATGTTTCACTTGTTCTCCAAAGCAGTCTACCAAACTACTGAGGCGTAAGTAGGTATTGGTATAATTACGCTCCTGTAAAACCAGTGGACTATTCTCGGATTCAGACCTTATTTCGAGCCTACCGCCCGTATACATATTGCCCAACATCTGTGAGCCTTCTCAGTACGCTCCTGAATGTGACACTTCCAGTACAGTTTCCTGTCCAAAATCACCCCTAAGTATTTGACCATATCAGATATCGAAATCGCCTTATTGAGGAAACGTGATGCGATAAATTGGCCCACCTTCGTCTTCCTCGTGAACAGGAATATTTCAGTCTTCTCTGGGTTAACATTGAGACCTCTGAGTCTAGCCCAGTCCTATGCCATATGCAAAACCCTTTCGCATATGGCATAATCTTGTCCAAGTCTTCAAGTCTCCAAGTCAAGGCAACTCAGAAGCCTTCCCAGTTTTGTCCAGTTGGTTTTCAACTTACGAGCGTTGCCTTTTAAATTTCGCGTTTGGACAACTCTTGTGTTGCAATCTGCCAACTGACAGCTCTATCGCAAAGCAGGACATTTTTAAGGTTATACGTACTCAGAACGTTTTGACATACGAGCGCTATTTGGTTATATACAGTAACTTAAAAGATCGTGAACATTTTCGTGCCATTATTTTTTACAACTCTCGACGTGGATTAACTAAACAACAGTGCAGCGATTAACTTAATTCTATTTTTGGCTATGAAGCTCCATCAAGGACCAGTGTTATCGATGGTATGGTTAGTTCAACCGAGGTCGTAGTTCACTCCAAGACGAATTTCGTGAAGGTCGTATAAAATCAGTTGTTGTTTCAAAAACCAATGATGTTGTGCGCCAACTGATATTGCAAGATCGTTATGTGACCTATCGTGATAATGAGACAACCTTAGGCATTAGTGAGACCAGCATGCATTCAATATTGCATGGACATTTGACCGTCAAAAAATTTGTTCGAGTTGGATGCCAAATAATTTGTCAATCGCTTAAAACAAGGCTCGTGTCGATTGGCTCCAAAATACTAAACAACTGCATTTTTGAGCACTCAAAACATTGATTTGATGAGTCATCCGCCGTATAGTCCTGACTTGCCCCCGAACGATTTCATTTTATTTCTGTACGTTTTAGACACCTGAAGAATATATCTTTAAGGATACGCCTCGAACTGATGTTGTTTACCTCCCAACTAATTCTAACTCTGAAAATATGCCAAAAAACTGAATTTATCATTTGCTGCTTATCACATATCTCTAGTATATCAAAATGTTAGAGGGTTAAATACAAAACTATCGTCTCTTTACTCAGATAGCTTTATTTTCGATTATCATACCATCACAAATATTACATTCTAAATATCAAATATATAGGCGTGATCGGAACGATAAAATGACAAAAAAAAACTGGCGGTGATGTGCTAATAGCGGTCTCCACTGAATTTCCTTCTGAAGAAATAATAGTGGAATCTTCCTTGGATATAGAATTTGTAGCCGTAAATTTATTTTTGAAAAATGTTTCAATATTTATTTCATGTTCTTACGTCCCACCCTCTTCATGTGAGGATATTTATTTAAAACACGTATCTGCAATCCAATCAGCATTTCAGTCGTCTCAACCAAGAGACACATTGATTGCCCTTGGCGATTTTAATCTTCCTCAAATTAACTGGATTCATTCGTCCGAGTCAAATGATCTAACACCCGTGATACCAAATAGCATTTCTAATGAATGCATCGGCATATTATCAAATTTTGATCTTTTTCAAATTAATTACATAAACAATTCATTTTCTAAATTACTCGATCTTCTTTTCGTTAATCAACCATCTGAGCTATGTTTAAGTTCTAATGATCCGGTTGTAAGTCCTGATAGATATCATCCGACACTCAAATTACTTATACCCTATCACACTCTTAAAGTTAAAAGAGATGTAGCAATTCTGTAAAGGTGTACTGTTTTGCTAAAACTGATTACACCAAACTGAACTCACTACTCTCATCTGTTCATTGGAATGAAATTTTCAGATCAAAAGATATCAATGAAATGATTTCAACTTTTTATACTGTGCTACTTGACTTTATTTCTCAATTTGTCCCTAAAACTACTTTTTGCAACGCATCTGGTCCTCCATCGAATACAACCAATCATTCTAGGCTGAAGAACAAGAAGAATAAATTATATAAAAGGTTTAAACGCTCAGGGTCAACGTCTGACTTTTCGATGTATTCATTAACAAGATGCGATTATAATAAAGAAAACGAATTGGCGTATGGTAGTTATTTGAATAAAATTAGAAATCAATTGAAGTTAAATCCTAAATCCTGCTACAAATTTGTAAATTCAAAGCGCCGTTGTAATAGTTTATCGAACTTTCTTAGATATAAAGCTAAAGTAGCTGATAACGATTCAGGCATTGCCGACATCTTTGCTGACTTTTTTAGCACTACCTACTCAGATAATTATTATGATTTATGTGGAACATATCCATACACAATCAACAATTCAGCTTTTATAGACGTGTCTGGGATTGGCGAAAACGTAGTACTTGAAAATTTAAGGTCACTGAAGATATCTTTTAATCACGGTTCAGATGGAATTCCATCAAACATTTTAAAGCCGGAAATCGCAACGAGGTATCTAATTACAGGGGCATTTAAATTTCGAATGCTATTCCGAAGCTATTAGAGAAAATTCTGACTGACACTATTTCACATCAAGTCTCTTCTATATTGTCTCCCTACCAACATGGGTTCCGGAAATTGAAATCGACGATAACAAATATTTTGGAATTTACTTGTTTGGTCAACGATGGCTTTAGTGAACGCTACCAAACGGATACTATATATTCCGATTTTAGTAAAGCATTTGATAAAGTCAACCACAACCTTCTGTTAAGGAAAATAGATCTTATTGGTTTCAGTCCATCTTTACTAAAGTGGATCAGATCATATCTGACTGGACGTACTCAAAGAGTTAAATTTGGTACTGCAGTTTCTAAATCAATTGTTGTCTCTTCAGGTGTTCCACAGGGTAGCCACCTTGGCCCTGTGCTGTTTTCTTTGTTCATAAACGATCTCCCTTTTACTTTAAAGCACTCAAATATTTTGATGTATGCAGATGATGTAAAGATCTTCAGATCAACGAGAAACACTGATGAATAATGTTATCTTCAGTATGACCTTTATACTCTTTACAAATGGTGCAACCAAAACTTTATGGAACTTAATATTTCCAAATGCAAACACACATCATTTTCAAGAATAACCTCTCTTAAAACTAGCTACTTTTTGGGTTCCAATCAACTTGAAGTAGTCTATAGCTTTAAGGACCTTTGATTTCTTCTAGATCAACGCTTAAACTTCCGTCAACACATCTCAATAGTTGTAAACAAAGCACGTTGTGCTCTTGGCTTCATGAAACGCTGAAGTAAAGAACTTAATCATTTCTCTGTGACGAAAAACTCCTATACGTCGCTAGTTAGAAGTTATCTCGAGTACGGATCAGTGGTATGGCATCCCTACTACAATATTCATTCTGATTTGATAGAATCGGTTCAAAAACAATTTCTACTATTTTGTCTCCGTCGAAAAGGGTGGGACAGAAGTTCATTACCTTCGTATGAGTACCGATTAAATCTAATAAAGCTTCCTACATTAAAAAGTCGTAGAACCATGCTAAACATTACGTTTTTGACTAAATTAATTCATGGTCAAATAGATTCCTGCTTTCTTTTGAGTCGAATTTTCTTTAACGTTCCTATCAGACCTACCAGATATTTTGATCTTTTGAAAATTTCTTATTATAAAACCAACTATGCCAATAATGATGCTTTTCGGCACCAATATTATTAACTTAATCAACTGAAAGATATAATCTGAGAATCGAGAAAGTTTTAAAAGGAAAATTATATTATTTTTAAATCCTTAGGTTAATACATTTGTAAATATATTGTTATTATCTATAGACTTAAATAAAAAAAAAGTGGTTGATGCGTTCAGAGTGCATGTTTTGGAGATAACTCAGAGTGGCAAAAGTGCTTCGACAATTGGTTCACATGCATGCAAAAGTGTATAGATCTTAATGAGGAATATTTTTAAAAATAATAAAGAGATTTTCAATGATTAATATTTGTGTTTGTGTTCTCTACTTCCGAAATTTAAAATGCAATCTTCGTATTCCGTAAGCTTATCGGTTCGGCGCTGGTCGTGCTATTCTAAAAGAGTGAAGAGAAAGAGTGTTCCATGGAGACCCTCCAATCCTCAACCTCATCGATTAGATTTTCCGAACATATCGTCACATCTAATACCTCCTCCCTAATTCTATTAACAAAGGTAGCAGTATTACCAATATTAAGTGTTATTAGGTCGTTAGTATTCAAGAACTCTGCCAGGGCTTGGCCCCGCTTATTAGTCTTGGTAAATGTGTCTAGAGTTCGCATCGCACCCTATTAGTACCTCATTCCACGTCTGTTTTGCTTTCCTCACCAGCCGTTGCAGCTCCGACGTGGGTGGCGGTGTCGGAGAGTCGAAAGGCAGCTAAAGTAATGCCAGGTATGCTAGACTGTCTCCCTGTCTCACCGACGTTCACAACTCTGGGGAAAATATATAATCCAAATTTTTATGACAAATTACGAATGTCCTCGGCCGAGTCAGAGAGTTAGTATAGAATAATTGGAAGTTGATATGGTTCAGTCAGTTGATATGGTTTGTTCCGGGTCCTGAATTAAGGCAATATGAATCTTACCCTTGCTGATTTTCTCCATCAGAGCGTGTGTAGCAGTCTCGCTCCGGTGGAGGTTTATCTGGATTACCTCAATCATTTATCCTCCAGTAAATGGGCATCTTGGCAGTAGGTGATGGTCTCATCGTCTGCACCCTGTTCTTTGGACTGCATTGACTTTCCTGTCACTGCATTGTATAAGGTTCTTTGCCTATCCTAGTCTTTCGACTCTTCATTATGTCGGTAATGGCCTTATCGTCGGGTCCCTGTTCGTTAGGCTGTTTTGAATTTTCATTCGCTGTACTGCCTGATGTTTTAATAATATGATCTTTGCCTGTCTTAGTCTTTCAAATCTTAAGTAAATGGGCTTCTTGGGAGTAGGTGATGGTTTCATCATCGTCTCCCTGTTGGTTAGGCTTCATTGAGACTCCTGTCGCTGCTCTGCCTAATGTTTCAATATTAGGACCTTTACCAATCCTAGTCCTCCGAATCTTGAAGTCGGTGATGGTCCGTCGTTGTCGTTCCTGTTTGTTAGGCTGTGTTGGATGTCTCCCCACTGCACTGCCTGATATTTTAGTATTAGGATCTTTGCTTCTCCCAGTCTTCCGACTCTTCATAAAGTCGGTAATGGATTTATGTTTTGGGTTTCCATTCCCTGTATTGCCTGATGTGTCAATACTAGGATCTTTGCCTATCTTAGTCTTCCAAATCTTAAGTAAATTGGCTTCTTGGGAGTAGGGGATGGTTCCATTATCGGCTCCATGTTCATTAGGATGCATTGAGACTCCTGTCGCTACTCTGCCTAATATTTCAATATTGGGATATTTACCTATCCTAGTCTTCCGAATCTTGAAGTCGGTGATGGTCCGTCATCGTCGTCCCTGTTAGTTAAGCTGTGTTGGGTCTGTCGCCACTGCACTGCCTGATATTTTAGTGTTAGGATCTTTGCTTCTGCTAGTCTTTCCAATATTGAGGGAGGCCGTGATTGTCTCGTCGTCAGCAGTCTATTCGTTGAGCGGTATTGAGTCACCTGCTCTTGCACGACCTGATGTCTCAAAATGAGGATTTTTACCTATCCTATTCTTCTCTAATCTTGAAAAAGACAGCCTTGTTCCCGTAGTACGCCATGCTTTGAGTCTTAGCCTCCGTGACGAGGGAGGCTTGATCAATGCCAACCACAAGGTGGAAGAACTTAATCATTTCCTCCATGTGGAAGACCTCCCACTTCGCTGCGACCAAACCTTAGTTTTGCTTGCCGAAGAATCTAATATGCGTTCCGTCGCAAATTTACTGCACCGTCCCTTGATGAAGGCCGTCGCCTTTGTGAGCTGGAGTATGTCCATCTTTCTCACCAGGTCGAGCTTTGCGCCTTTTTACGGAGCATGGATACCTCTGACGAGCTGTTTGACGGTATCAATACATTTCGCCGACGCAATACGCAGTGTAAAGATGTCCCCTCTATACCCTCAGTTCATCATTTGTATGGGTAGACTCTCTACAGAGAAAATCCGATCCTTAACCAGGTCCTAGTTAAATAGTATGCAAAGTATGATGCAAGAAATGATGCGCAATCAAAACATTTTAATTCAAAGTATTCTCAACCTAAAAATAATGGCGTTAGTAATATGTTACTGGAATGCTAACGACTTAAGCCAACATAAAAAAAAGTTGAGCACATTCTACAGAACCAAAGTATAGATATTCTGCCTGTTTCTGAGACCCACTTCACTTCGAGAAACTGCTTTAGAATAAATGGATATTCCACATATAACACCGAAAATCCTAGTGGCGGTTCAGCAATCATTATACGTAACTTAATCAAACATAGTTCATTACCCGAATACAAGACCAACCGCATTCAAGCAACTTCGATCAAAATAACTTATAATAAAACTGACATATCACCAATCCACCAACCTTATTACCCCTAGAGGCAAACAACTGTAGAGCACAATAACTTCCTTCCACTGCGATCACAATATGATATAGCAGTCAAATTATTCACCAATGTTTTAACTAACGTGACTATGGTAGTTTCCACAAAAGTCCTGTTACATCAAAGGTCCTCACTAATGCAATCAACTAGTATCGACACCCTTATCAGACAGAAAAGGAAAGAAGTCTACGAAGAAGTCAGAGGGAACTAAACGCCCCACTAAAAGAAGCTGAAGAACTACTTACGTAGCTTGGAATCATCAGAAGCAAATGACTTCAATCCCTCGAAAGCTACAATAAGCTTGCGCAGTCCTAATGGCCACCAATCTCCAGAACGTCTGGATTCTGGCTCCTGGGCAAAGAGTGAAAAAAAAAGTTAACGCTTTTGCAAATTACCTTGAAACAGTGTTCACACCTAATGATACTCTACATAGTTTCGTTCTTCCAACCTTCAAACTACAGTTTTTGAATCCTCTGTAGTAAATATAGTAAACTATCCGTTGCGTTTGACGCTTAATGAAATCGAATTATCTATAAAAGATTTAAAGTCTAAGAAGTCGCCAGGTGGCAAAATGCAGATTTGCCCATGAACATTGCTTTAAGGAACAGGGGCAAATTTCTCACATATAAATGAGTGCAGTTCGATTCAAGTTTAAGCTCAATGATAAGGGGCCTCCTTTTTGTAGCCGAGTCCGAACGGCTCCTCTTTTGAGGAGAAGTGTTTACATGGCATAGTACCTCACAAATGTCGTCAGAATTAAGAGGGGATAACCACCGCTGAACATTTTATTTATAATAGTCTCGCCAGGATTCGAATCCAGGCGTTCAGCGTCAAAGGTGGACATGCTAACTTCTGCGCAACGGTGGCCTCCAGGTGGCGATGGTATTAACGCAACACAGATAAAAAGAACTCCCGCAATCAACTTTCAGAATATTATAATTAATCTTCAACGGCATATTAGTCTTGGAGACGATCTGAAATAGTTATGATCCAGAAGCGCGACAAGGACCCTACACGACTAAAGTCGTATAGACCAATAAATCTCCTAACAATTTTTTCAAAATTATTTGAAAAAATTTACTGGCAAATATTAAAACTAGTTCCGTTCGACCATATCACCACAGAACAAGTACACCGTACGAGGTTGGACAACCCTTGTGTTGCAATCTGCCAACTGACAGCTCTATCGTAAAGCTTGACATTTTTCAGTTTATACGTACTCAAAACGTTTTGACATACGAGCGCTATTTATGCTGTTTACAGTAAGATTTATCTCTCCCAAAAATTGGAATTAAATCGTGAACATTTTCGTGCGATTAATTTTTGCAACTTTTGGCTTTCGGATTTACTCAACAACAGTGCATCGATGAACTTAATTCGATTTTTGGCTATGAAGCTCCATTAAGGACCAGTGTTTTTCGATGGTATGGTGACCGACCGAGGTCGTAGTTGACTCCAAGACGAATTTCGTGAAGATCGTCCAAAATCAGCTGTTGGTCCAAAAACCGTTGATGCTGTGCACCTACTGATATTACAAGATCGTTATGTGACCTATCGTGAGAATGAGACAACCTTAGGCGTTAGTGGGACCACCATACATTCAATATAGCATGAACGTTTGACCGTCAAAAAATTTGTTCGCGTTGGATCCCAAATAATTTGTCAATCGCTCAAAAAAAGGCTCGTGTCGATTGCTCGTAAGAAATGCTCCAAAAATACGAAACAACCGCATTTTTAAGCACTTAAAACACTGATTTGATGAGTCATCCGCCGTATATTCCTGACTTGGCACCGAATGATATCTTTTTATTCCCGTACATAAAAAATAAAATGAGAGGTGGACGTTTTTCGACACCTTGAAGAAGCGGTTGATGCTTTTGGAATGCATGTTTTGGAGATACCTCAATCGGAGTGACTAAAGTGCTTCAACAATTGGTTCAAGGTATAGGGTCCTATGCTATAGATTTTAAATACTGCAGACATGCCTATTACCGACACAACGGTATCGTCGACTTTTGCAGATGATACTGCTTTTATTAGCATTCATTGTAATCCGATAAATTCGTCTAAAGAGTTACAAATATACGTCTGACAGCTAGAACAATGGGTCCAGAAATGGAGAAGTAAGTGCATCCATGTAAATTTTACTCCTGATAGAGAATCTTGCCCTCCAATAGTGATATTCAACTCTACGATATCCCAAAAAGATAAATTAAAGTATGGAAATGCATTTAAATAGACGCCTTACTTGGACTGAGCATATAAATGCAAATAAAGTTCAAAACAAACCAACTGCATTGGCTCATTGCTCACCATTCAAATCTTTAACTTGAATACAAAGTTTTGCTATATAAATGTTTTATTAAACCATTATGGACTTATGGCATACAGTTCTGGGGTACAGTATGTACCACTCATATCAACAAACAACAAAGAATACAATGTTCCATTTTACATTTACAGCATCGTTGGTGACCCATGGGATGTCAGGAACAGTATTGCCACTCAAGGAAATTATTTCCTACCAAAATTTAAGAAAAATCCTACCAAACTCGACCAAAACCTACCAAATGATATACAGCCAAAAATGCGGTATATGTTTTTATACCTGCCACCGGAGACTAGGCCATTTTGCCATTCCATTTTAAACACATCAAATTTTCAACGCTACAAACGATTTAGTACCGTCGTTATTCATTAAGGATCTAGCCATGTCCGTCAGTCTGTTTGTTGAAATCACTCTATAGCCCTACATTGAATGATGGCCTGTATCTTGATATAGCACACTTTATACCCGTATTTTTGTCCCGATTTCAATGAACAACGGTGCTGAGTTTGGATAAAGCTACCTCCTGACTTAAATGTTTGAGCCCAGAAATGCGCTTTCACTTCCAATTTGCGTCGTTACAGTGAGTTGCTTGGACCCCTCAACATCCATTTATGCGGCTGCCACATAGGTCTATTTTCCGTTTGAAGGCCCAAAGCCCCATTTCGTACGCAGAATTTACGAAATTTGAAAGGGATCCCTTAACACTCGTACCAGTTGCAGTCAATATCAGAACTTACGCCCTTTTCACCGAAATTTAAAACAGTGAGACGCCTTGGTGGTCACTTGATATCCATGGTTTTGTTCTGCTCTCCTAACGAATATGCAGAAACGAGAAGAAAAGAATTAATTTTGAGTTATCCCCTGTGATTTTGTCAGTAATTAACTTGGTATTTCTATGTTTGAAAAACCTACCAAAAATTGAGGTCATCCTACCAATCTACCAATTTTGGTAGGAAATTTGCTACAGAAAACGTTAAAAATAAAATAATATTATGAATGAACTAGGGGGTATAGAGGGGACATCCTAACGCTGCGCTTTGCGTCGGCAAAATATACTGATACCGTCAAAAAGCTCGTTGGAGGTATCCACACTCCCTTGGGAGCAAAGCAACCAACATTTGGTTGTGAACCAATTTGAGATTTTTAACAGGGAGAAGAAGGAGTAAGAAACTCTCCTTGTGGTAGGCATCGATCAAGTCGCCGTGACAAGTTAGACTATTCTGAAGGCATGGCGTACTACAGGACCAAGGTCGACTTTTTCAAGATCGGGATGACTATGATAGGCAAAAATCATCATATTGGGACATCAGGCAGTGCAGTGGCAGGACACTCAATACCGTCTCACGAAAGACCCCACGATGGAACCATCAACGACTTTCTTAAGATTCGGATGGCTAGGATAGATGAAGATCCTAATATTGAGACGTCAGGCAGTGCAGTGACAGAAAATTCTATTCAGTCCAAAGAACAGGGAGCAGACGATAAGATCATCACCAGCTCCCGAGAAGCCCATTTATTCAAGATTTGGAAGACTAGGATAGGCAAAGTTCCTAATAATGAGACGTCTGGCAGTGCAGGGACGGTAGAATCAATACAACAGTGTTAGGATAGGCAAAGATCCTAATATTGGAACATCAGGCAGTGCAGTGACGGGAAACAATGCAGTCCAAAGAACAAGGAACAGACGATGGGAATATCACAAGGGACAATATGCCCTTTTACTGCAGGACCACAGATTGAGGTCATCCAGATAAACACACACGCTCTGTTGGGGACAATCAGTAAGGGCAAAATTGATATTGCCTTAATTCAGGAGCTATGGACGACCCGGAACAAAGTTTCTAGACTGAACCATATCAACTACCAAATATTCTATGCTAACACTGGTACTCGGCCGAGAACCTGCGTTATTTGTCATAAAAATTTGAATTATATATTTTCCCCAGAGTTGTTAACGTCGGATGCAACTGTGGTGAGAGATGAGACGGACGAGTATAGCTGGGATCACTTTATCTGCCTTCGACTCTCCGACACCGCCACCCATGCCGGAGCTTCAACGGTTGGGAGGGGAAGTAACACTGACAGGGAATGAGGTACTAATAGGGTGCGATGCGAACTCTCACCACATTTCATGGGGTAGTACCAACATTAATAAGCGGTGCCACGCCCTAGCAGAATTCTTGAATACTAATAACCTAATGGCACTAAACATCTGTAACACCGCAACCTTTATTAAAAAAATAAGGGAGGAGGTTTTAGACGTGGCAATATGTTCGGAAAATCTGATCGATAAAGTTCAAAATTGGAGGGTGTTAATTGCACACTCCTTCTCAGACCATCGCTACATCAGGTTTAGAATAGAACAGGTAGCGCCGAATCCGATAAGCTTCCGTAATAAATTGAAAACCAACTGGACAAACTTCGAAAGACTACTCAGAAGAAGGCTTAGGGAATATAGTTCAGATTGTCCAAGCATAGAAGACACTGACGACAATGTCAACAGGATAACGACTGCACACCTATTCTAGAATGGAAATCAGCCCAAGAAAAAGCCTGTATGCCCGGGGAGATTCGCAATATTCGGAAAAGGGCTCGCAGACATTATTACAGACCACGTCGAAAAAATTCGGAAGTTTATTGGGATGTGTACGAGGAATACAATACGATTATCAAAGCGGCAAAAACTTACCTACTGGAAGCTTTTCTACGAACAGGTCGATAGCGTTAATGACGCCGCCAAGATAAAATAGTTTCTCTCGAAAACCCATGTCCAAACTATAACGTTAGTAGACGACATTTGAGTTAGAGCGGAGACAACGGAGGACATGGATTCAATCCTTGGACCAGTACCGGGTGGACCGGGTCCTTAGAGAATGCATAAACGACATGCAAAGGAACAGGTGGATAAATTGTGAGTCTCATGACGCAACTATATTGTCGCCGCTCTTATGGGTGACCATCATAAATAACCAATTACGCATACTGACTGAGGGATTTGTACCCGGCTGTTACGCAGACAATGTTAGAATACTTCTAAGGGGTAAGGATCCGAACCAGCTGAAAGGCCGTAAAGCTCTTGCAGTTGGCATTCGATTGGGCTAAACCTAGGGGTCCCAATTTTAACACAGAGTAGACTGCAGGCAGTGCATTTCACGAGGAAGGCGAAGGTGGGCAAATTTGACGCAACACGGTTCCTCAATAGAATGATTTCGATATCTGATAAGGTCAAGTGGAAGCGTCGCATTAAGGAGGCTCGAAATGGGGCCTGAATCCGAGTATCGTCCACTGGCTCTAAGGAGCGTGATTAGACCGGTACTTACTGCTATGGAGAAAAAGTGCAACATAAGGACCATACAACGTGTTCAGAGTATATGTTATGCCCACTAGTGCACTAGAGACTATTCTAGATATCTAACCTATAGACAATCGTATCGGCGATGGGAGAATCAATAAAGGATAGGAGCAGGTCATACCATCGCGGTATAATCTAGGCGACGATAGGAAACCTGGAAGGAAATGAAGAGGTTTCCGATCGGATACCTGAGACGGCACTTGTGGTCGAGTACGAGGCACTACTGCCAGCAACACAGTCATGGATTGACGGAACCCTGGAATTGCAATCTGGAAGATCATGTAAGGCAGATGGATGGAAGCAAGAGGGCGGAGTGGACCTGAGGGTCTACATTGTGAACCCAGGGACTGAGATCTGTTTTCGACTGCCTGACCAGAATACGGGAGATCACAGAATGCGTGAGGTGGTGTGTTGTTAACGCGAGGATGTCAAGTGTGAACATCTTTACGGACAGTAAACTGGCCATTAGGGCAATAACAACTAGGACGTGACCCTACACGTAAAGTCTTAAAGTGAAAGAAGATTAACGCCTTCTCTGAGGCGACTTAAGAAAATATCTATTTCTCTAATAAAAGTTGAATGTGGTTTTGATTTCAAGCTTAGTGTCTGGAATGCAGATTTTCAACACAAAGAACCAAGTAACACAGAAGAATTAGACCTCGAAATTAAAAAATTTAGAGATACTACCCAGGCAGCCGAATGGCATAGTACTTCAAACAGCCCAATTAATATTGTAGAAAATAGATATCCTGAATTTATTAGAGAAAAAATCTCATCGAAACGTAAAATACGTAAAAAAGGCAGCAAACTAGATATCCATTATATAGAACTCTTCTCAATAAATTAAGCAAGGAATTAATTTTGGAGTTTAACAAATATTAAACGCTTGCTTTAATTTAAGATATGTGCCGAAACTTTGGAAAACAGCGGAAGTACTTATGATTCAAAATCCTGGAAAACCAGCTACAGAAGTTAGTTCGTACAGACCAATATTTAGTCTACCAACTATGTCAAAATTACTGGAAAAGTTATTCTTATATAGACTGAATCCTATTATTAATCAAAAAAATCTAATTCCAAACCACCAATTTGGATTCATGAATTCCCATTCTACTATTGATAAGGCAGATCTATAGAGCGGCAGATCTAGAGCCCGGGAGTAGGCTTAGAATGGACTTCAAAGACCGAACAGGCAAAGACATCAGGCCGTAACATGTTGTCTGCTACTGAAACCTCAACTGGTGGAGCAGGGGCTTTTGTTGGAGATACCAGGTTCAAGTCTCGAGGACAAGGCCGAACCAATTCTTTCTTCGCATGCCTATAATTTTTCTATGCCATCGGCCTTCCCCGGCAAACCAACACGCTCTTTTAGAGGTTGGAATGATAGAAGACGCATTGCTCTCAGGTTTATTGAAAGGTTTGGAATGATCCTTGAACTCTCACTAATAGGGAGAGAGACTCCCTAAATTGGGTTCGGGAATTCGCTGCACAGGTTACCCCAAAGACTGCACGTCTAGATTCGGAAACTGCACCGCAGTTAGCCAAAGGGCTGCGGTCACCTGGAGAACATCCCATGCCTAAAAGAACTACTGCGAACAATAGTAAGATGGGTCCAAGAAAATATGCTTATGTCGCTAGGGACAGTTTGCTGACGGCAGTTGTCGACAAGGGAAAAGGACAGGGCTGTAGACCTAGGAACAACTGGAGTGGGATAGTCAATGGACTATCATCAGTATACTCCGATGTCCTTGCAGAATTTCCGGTCGATGCAGGCTGGTATCGGGGCCAATACAGGCTAATTGCCATTGGTGATCAACGCTCAATTGAAATGTATCGTTGTGCGCTAAAAAACATTGGTGAGATCTGCACTAGATTTAGTCAAGAAGGAAGATATTCCTTCAAGTCTCATTACTGGTTGGCTTCCCTATATATGGCACACGATTCAGAGATGCTGCCTTCAAACCTTAAGTCGCTGGTTGAAGCCGCTTCTGTAGGGAAGAAAGGCCTCATTGAAGGAAGTGATGCTAATGCACATCACCAGATATGGGGAAGTTCGGATGCCAACGCAAGGGGTGAGCTGCTTATTGTATATATTATACTAACGTTGAAATCTGGCGATTTGTAATAAAGGGGATAAACCGACCTTTGTATCGGAAGATATGAGTGGAAGAATATGCGATTGGGAAGTGTTGGATGACCACAGCTTCTCTGATCATCGTTATATTAGTTTCAGCCTTGGAGAAAATACTGCAGAAGTGGTCCCTCGGCTAAACAGAAAAAAAGGCGGATTGGGTTAGAGTTCGGCACAAATTCTGCCCGTATATCCCTTTTAGACTAGAAAAGGAAGTGAAAACTACGGAGTGTATAGACATAAAGGTGAAGCGGATCACGAAGGCCCTATATGACTCGCTTGTGTCAGCATGCCCTAGTGCCAAGCCAAGGGACAAACAGCGACCGCCATGGTGGACCCCACAGATGGTTGGTCTAAGGAAAGAGCTGAGCTAAGAAAATAGATGGGCGAGTTGAGAATGCCTTAGAACAAATGCTGGGTAGAATTCTGCAGCTCCGTGGAGAATACATCTAACGCCTCTAGGCTAAGGAAGATTTTGTCCTCGAGACTTATTACGGTGGGGTATATTCAGAAGTCAGAGAATGTATGGACAATGCCTACTGAAGCAAAAGAAGTATTCGTTGATACACATTTTCCGGGAAATTCTCCAACGGACAACGTGGCGCCAGAATAGGTTGTCACTGATATACATTCGTCGGAGGCCATTAGGGAAATTGTATCTGAGCCGAAAACCCTTTTGCTATAAGAAGTTTTGACTCCTTTAAGTCGCCAGGCCCTGATGATGTATCACCGGTTGCATTATAAGCTGATAGACTGGTTCCCTGGCTTAGGGAGATATACTCTGCTTGTATCAGAATGTCATATATACCTGTGAAATGGAGGGACACTTTCATTCCGAAAGCGAAAGATTTTCGTCCTATTAGTCGGTCATCCTTTATGCTGAGGACTCTAGAGAGGTTGATAGAAACATATCTTAGGGCAAAGTTCCCTGTCGCGGCAGCAGCATGCACATAGAAAAGGCAAATCCACTGAAACAGGCCTTCACGAGGTAGTCCGCTACATAGAGGATTCTCTCGCTGTCACGGAATGGTAGCATTTTTGGCATGGAATGTGCTTTCAATAATGTAAGGAGTTGGAGTTTCAAGGCATCAACTCTACCGTACGAAAGTTTATTAATAACTTACTTACTAAAAGATGCTTTACGGCAGCCTTGGGATCAGTGGATCAAAAAAGATGGGTCAGCAGAGGAACATCTGAAGGAGGTTTACTGGAGTAATTGGAATATAGCCATAAACAATATATTATTGTCTCTGGAAGAAAAAGTATACTGATGACGTAGGAGAGCCATTGGATATTGCAAATCAGGGCAGAAGATACAAGTTGCCTACAATGGGACCTTTCTCCTTGAGAGGAGAGAATGCTCCATTTACAGAAGGCGCAAAAAAATTTGGGTGTTTTGCTAGACAGGAAATTAAAGTTCAAATCCAACATTTTTGAAAGGCAAGAAATGTCACTCTTGTCCTATATACCTGTAAAAGAGCCATTGGATATAGTTGGGGACTTAGACCGCGTGTCATGCATTAGGTATATACTGCAGTTGTCAGACCTATAATGCAATATGGTGTTGTGGTCTGGTGGACGGCACTTCAAAAATCCACCTACTGCTCAATACTTAATTGGATCCAAAGGATGGCTTCTTTGTGCATTAGAGCCGCACTGAGGACGATACCATCTGATGCACTGAATTTAATGCTACACCTTATGCCTCAGGGCATTGTGGCTACCCAAATTGCAGTGCCCACTGCTATGAGGTTAAGGGAGCTTTCTCGTTGGTCATGTGGCGGCTACAGACACTGTGTTATCCTTGATACAATATCTGATGTTCCAGGCAGTGTGGATTACACCCTACCTAAGCCATTTTGTGATAAAAACCTACTGTACCACTATTCCTGATAGAACCGATTAGAACTCCGATATCCCTGGTAACAGAAGATACATAGACTTCTATACGGATTTTTCCAATCTAAACGACCAGTTGGGCTTTGGGGTGTTCTCTAAAGATCTAGAATGGCTGAACAGTCCAAAATTCACCTGTTTTGGATGCCGGGTCACAGATATATCCCAGGGAATTCTAAAGCAGACGAGTTTGCGACGCTAGGTTATACCTTACACATTCCAGGGATACTGGGATCTATTTTGTTTACATTTAAATTCGTACTTTTCTCGGCGTCGCAACTTCATGCTTTAGATTAACATTTAAATAACAAAATGATAAGCTACTTTCTACATATGAGACATGACCATAAATCGGAAGCAAATATTCATCTCAAGTCTAGGTTTAAGTGTTCAAAAGATGAACTTCTTGTCTTAAACAAAGTGTCAAAGAAAATATTTCAAACTCATTAAATTCTAGTAAGAATTTTTGTATTTCTGTGTGTACAGATGAAAAATAAAAAATTCACCGTAAACCCAAAATCATTTTTACATGTATAGATACACAGAAAAAAATTGATTTGTATTTGGCCAACTCAATATGGTATTGTATAAAAGCTCATTTTTAAAAATGTGATTAATTACTTTGACAATTCATTACATTGAAATTCTATTTAGCATTGAATTATGACATGTGGTTGGTAAACAACAGTTTTTTTTTGCAAAAAACGGACCTACAATTTCGCTTTTATGTGCTCATTGCATGTGCATTGCTCAAAGAGGCATATATCATCGGCATAGTCGATGTTTCCAAAGAAGTCGTTTATACTCCAGCGAATTTCATAGGCTATCTTAGTATTTGTCGCCTCTTATAATCAAAAATAGCGTCTGCGATAAAATGCACCCTGCTTCACTCCTTAGTGATCCCGAAAGGACGGCTCTATTTCCATTGAAACGGACTGGAACTTCTGCATTCCTATACGGCTCCCTAACAAGCGTCACTATCTTTTTAGGGACGCCCTTATTCAACAGCGTGGTTCAATCTAAAGCATGTTGTTACGACGCCGAAAAAAGTACGAATGTAAGTGTAAACATACAATTTAGATTTTTTTACGATAAAAATAAATAAATAAAAATAAAAAGTGTAGTTATTTATTATTTTATCATTCACCTTAATCATAACATACACAATTCTTGGGTATTGAAATTGTTTTAGCAAAAGGGAAAAAAGACGGATATATTAAAGAAAAGTGTGCTTGAAATAAAAAGGAACTATGGAACAATAGAAAAAAGAGATGGAACTTGTTCCAGCAGTTCCTTATTGCAATTTGTTCCAAAGAACTAGTTCCATCCGGAACTACCCAACTCTAATCCTTACTAAGGTTTCACATTTATTATAGCAAAATGAAATATATCACAAAGTCAAGAGTTTTTTTTAATCGAAGAAATACCGTTACTTGGAATTAGAATGTACTTCCATTTGATCACAGAGTTCTCATAATCCTCTGCAAAGAAATCCCAATTTGCAGAGGAATATGAGTAGCTTTTCTTCGGTATACAAGGAGTCAAATTTTTTTTAAAAATATTTTTAAATAAAATAATATGTTTACACAAAGATTACTTTACTTACTTACTTTAGTTGGCTATGACATAATATTTGTTCCACTAGCCGAACGTAGAATAGCGTTCCAAGCGCCTCGATCTTTTGCGCTCATTTTGAAATCTCTGACACCAAGTTTCGAGGTGTCTACCACAACTTGATCTTTCCATCGGGCTTTTGGTCTTCCCGGTTTGCCTTTCAAAAGGCTTCTTTGCTGGATCTTTTTCATCCATTCTGACAACATGACCTAGCCCACGCAACCGTTGTATTTTGATGCGTGTAACTATGCTATCGTCGTCATACAGCCGTGGTTCATACGTCGCCTATATTCTATGTTAACGCAAACTGGTCCATATATTTTACGAAGAATCTTTCTCTCAAATACTCCAAGCACTGCCTCATCTGCTTTCACAAGTATCCATGCTTCAGGACCATATAACAGCATAGGTAGTATCAGTGTCTTGTAAAGTGTAGTCTTCGTCTGTCGAGAGGTGGCCTTGTTTCTAATCTGCTTACTTAGTCCAAAGTAGCATCTGTTTGCCAGTATTTTTCTTCGCCTGATCTCAAAACTGGTGTCATTCGTTTTGGTTACGGCGGTGCCGAGGTAGATAAAGTTACTGAATGTCTCAAAGTTGTGGTTCCCAACTTTCTCCATTTTCTTTATCTGCTCGGTTGTGCAAGGCTTTTTGGGAGTTGATGTTGGAGTATCAATCGACTTTGAATAATTAACTTTATTATTTCTTTTTATAATATTCGCATAGATAGCATTGATTTTCAATATATTATACATGCTGTCAATTCTAAAGAATATTTTTTCATTCTCAAATAAACCTTTGTATCATTCAATTCGTGTGTGTTCTTATTAACTCAATTCCACATATATAGAAGCATTTCCAATAGTTGAAACCATCCATTTCGTCTTATCTCCATTTACTGCCAGACCCATTTTCACTGACTCTCTTTCGATTCTTTCGAAGCCTGCAGTTACTACTTCCAGTGACCGACCTTTGATATCGATGTCGTCGGCATAGGCGAGTAGCATGTGTTCTCTTGTGATTAGGTTGCCATATCTATTCACATCTGCATCTCGTATAATCTTCTCCAGCAGGATATTGAAGAGATCGCACGATAGGCTGTCTCCTTGTCTGAAACCTCGTTTGGTATTAAATGGTTCGGAGAGATTCTTTCCTATACTTACTGAAGAACGCGTATCAGCAAGTGTTATCCTGCAGAGTCTTATGTATTTTGCAGGGATATCAAACTCAGACATGGCTTGAAATACCTTTGAACGTAAAGGAGTATCGAAGGCGGCTTTGTAGTCAACAAAGAGATGGTAGGTGTTGATTGCCCTTCTCGAGTCTTTTCCAGGATTTGGCGCAGTGTGAATATCTGGTCCAGGGTGGATTTACCAGGTCTAAAGCCGCATTGATAGGGCCCAATTACCTTATTGACTTTAGGTTTTAATCTTTCAAATAGTACGCTCGAGAGTATCTTGTATGCGATGGGGAGGAGACTTATCCTCTGTAGTTGGCACATTCCGTCTTGTCTCCTTTCTTGTGTACGGGACATAGTATGCTGAGGTTCCAATCATCGGGAATGCGTTCTTCTAGCCAGTTGCGCAGATAAGCTGATGCATACGCCTTATCAACGTGTCGCCTCCGGTCTTAAATAGTTCAGCGGGTAACCGGTCGGCTACTGCTGCCTTGTTGTTCTTTAGTCGGGTCACTGATACATGGACCTCATTCTGACTAGGAGGTAAACCTTCTATACCATCATCAGGGATTGGTTCTGCGGTATCCTCTTCGCCGCCAACATCAGACACTAGCAGTTGGGTAAAATGTTCTTTCCATATCCTCAGCATGTTATCTATGTCAGTTACCAGATTTCCTTCTTTGTCTCTGCAGGAGGATGTGCTTGCACCAAAGCCATCGGTTTGATGTTTAATTCTTTGGTGGAATTTCCGGACTTCATTCTGACTCCTATACACCTTAATTCGCTCACACTCACGTCTTTCCATTTCCCTTTTCTTTCTGCGGAATAGACGTTTCTCCTCTCTCCTTTTCTCCCAATACCTCTCCTTCATCTGGCGCATTGCTATTGATTGCAGGATTGGTCTATATGCCGCATTCTTGGCTTCAGTAGCATCTCGATACTCTTGGTCGTACCATGGGTTTCTTGGAGGAGGCTTACGGTACCCAAGTACGGATTTCGCGGCATTTTCCATGAAGTGGGCAATTGTTTGCCACTGCGCCACTATATCATCGGAACAAGGAGTGCTTTCATGAAGCAGTTGGGTCAGTCGAGTGGAGTATGCTGCTGCCATTTGTTGTGTTTGCAGCTTTTCAATGTCCAGCTTCCGTGCAGTGTCACATCGTACTTTCCTCGCCATGTTCAACCGGGTGCGAACCTTTGCTGCAACGAGGTAATGATCCGAATCTACATTCGCTCCACGGATCGATCGTACATCTACACGATGGATGAATGCCTTCCATGTATCACAACGTGATAAATTTGGTTTCTAGTGTTTTGATCGGGTGACAGCCATGTAGTTTTGTGGTACAGTAGGTTTTTATCACAAAATGGCTTAGGTAGGGTGTAATCCACACTGCCTGGAACATCAGATATTGTATCAAGGATAACACAGTGTCTGTAGCCGCCACATGACCAACGAGAAAGCTCCCTTAACCTCATGGCAGTGGGCACTGCAATTTGGGTAAATTCAGTGCATCAGATGGTATCGTCCTCAAACTAGGCATTTTGTAGATATAAAAACGTGACGCACAAAATGAGCAAAGCAATAGTTTTCAATGAAACAAAAAAAACAAAAAAAGAACGCGACCAAAGTAGGCTCGAAAATAAACATCGGTAAGACCAAATTGTTAGGATAGGAAAAATCAGTTACCGTTCACTATAAACGACCATATCATTGAAGATGTTGACTAACAAATGACGGATGATCAGAAGCAGACGTAAGCGTATCATTAATATCCATATATATGTATATATATATATATATATATATATATATATATATATATATATATATATATATATATATATATATATATATATATATATATATATATATATATATATATATATATATATATATATATATAAATATATATGGATATACATATATATCAAAGATCTTTTTCCAGTCTTTTATTAATTATTACAGGAACGTCCAAAAATTTTTTTCTAGGTTCTGAAGCCCGAAAAAAGTTTAATGTTTTTCAATAAAACGCGTTATTAATAAAAGAAATAACATCCCCTTAATTTAAAATAGAGCTGAGCGTCGATAATCCGGATAGTTGGGGCCTGAGATGTTCATCCGATAATTTAGGTAAAATGTTTTACCTGTTTTTAAATTAAATAGACAATTTTTTGTTTCAATTATTTTGTTGACTTTTGTCATGTTTGTTTGTAATTAATTCACGGGTAATTGATATTAAACTGTGGTTATTTATCACTGATTCAATTTCGTTCGAGTTAACTTTGCTCCTAGAAAACACAGCAACATTTTTAATGTATAAGATCACCCGACTTTCACTTCTAGAGTCACTTTGTACAACGCTTTCCTCGACAACTACCACAATATCTGAGAAATTTCCTCCAAATCGGTTCAGATTTAGATATAGCACACATATATATGCTTGTCCGATTTTGAGCAATATTGCAATAAACAGCTCGTTTGTTACCGATTCTCTCTTATTTTCGCAAGAAAGATTTTCTTATAGCTTCCGACATTACTGGTGAATTTCATACAAAACGGTTCAGATTTAGATATAGCTGCCATATATGTATATCGCTTGATTTTGAGAAATATTGCAATAAAGTGCTCGTTTGTTAACCGATTCTCTTGAAATGCAAGGAAGCAAGGATTTTCTTTTGACTCCCTACATTATTGGTGAATTTCATAGAAATCGGTTCAGATTTAGATATAGCTGTCATATATGTATATCGTTCGATTTTCACTCCAAGAGCCACTGCAAACGCATTTTGCACAACACTTTCCTGGACGGCTACTACAATATCTCAGAAGTTCTCTCGAAATCGGTTCAGAAATAGATATAGCTCGCATATACATGTTCGCACATACCGACAAACTCGAACGCGCTGTGACGGATTCCAGGGAATCGGAATAATCAGCAGAAAAGATAAGCCATATATATATATATATATATATATATATATATATATATATATATATATATATACATATATATATATATATATATATATATATATATATATATATATATATATATATATATATATATATATATATATATATATATATATATATATATATATATATAATGATGTATAATTATTGCGATTTATCCAGAAGTATATAAAAAAAAAATATATATATATATATATTTTTTTTTTTATTTACTTCTGGATAAATCGTAATAATTATACATCATCACAAACGAGCGAAAGTGATCGACCGTGCACGTGGGTCCAAAGACGAATGAATAAAGGGTATTATAATTTAGTGCAATTGTTTTCGGACAAGCAGAAAGACATAGCTAAATCAAATCAGATAGTGATTCTGAGTCGATCGGTATATATTGGGTTGCCCAAAAAGTAATTGCAGATTTTTCATATAGTCGGCGTTGACAAATTTTTTCACAGTTTGTGTCTCTATAATTGCATTCTTTCTTCAGTCAGTTATCAGCTGTTACTTTTAGCTTGCTTTAGAAAAAAAGTGTAAAAAAGTATATTTGATTAAAGTTTATTCTAATTTTTGTTTAAAATGCATTTACTTTCTCTCTTCCTTGTGGGTGTTACTACAAATGTACTAAATTATAATACCCTATATATATTTATCTATAAAAATATGTTGCTAAATACGTTAAGGATTAATTATTATATTAATTATCTTCATCAACTTCAACGCATATTTTGCCTAGCTGGTCAAATAGCCTAAAATTGCCTGTATTTGTTACTGTTGAAAGTTAAAAATTGTTAATAACTATTTAAATAACGTTTTTTATATATAACATCCTCTTTATTTAAATTAGAGCTGAGCGTCGATAATCCATATAGTTGGCGGCTGAGGTGTTCATACCATAATTAAGGTAAAATATTCTACTCGTTTTTACAATAGATTAAAAAGAAAATTTTTTGTTTCATTTATTTTGTTGACTGTTGTCGTGTTTGTTTGTAATTAATTCACGGGTAGTCGATATTAAACTGTGATTATTAATCGCTGATTACATTTTGTTTGAGTTAACTTAGATCCTAGAAATCACAGAAAAATTAATGATTTTTCCACGCAAATGGATATTATTTCACTTCAATGAATTTTTTTCGAATTTTTAATATTTTGAACAAGCGTAAATCGTCTGTATTTGTTACTGTTGAAAGTTAAAAATTGTTAATAACTATTTAAATAACGTTTTTTATATATCACTTGTATTTGCACTAGAATGTACTGCGTCGGTTCACATCCGTTGAAAAATACATTTCAGTATTGCAAACAGATATTTTCCAATAAGATTCTTTTGTTTTATCCTCGACAAATGTTTCATGTTATTTCATTAAATATTACTATTAGCACTTTTCTATATATAATGGTTTTAATTATTAAAACGAAAAATAATGAATTTTTGAGAAATTGCATAAAAAAGATTTCGGTAAAACTAAAAACACATTAAATGGTAGCTTAATTTAGTTTCCATTACTATAATATTTTGATTAACTTCAGTTTCATTCGGTAATAGGTACTTTATTTATATTTAGTACCAAGCAATTCGTAACGATGAATGTGACACATCCGCATAATTGCAAACGATTATGTATTCGTTAGTGTATTAAATTATGTTATATATGGAAGTGTTGTAAAAATTATTAGTAAATAATATTGAAAAATGAATTATTTACAAACATTTTATTTTGTACATTGTTTATGAATATGTTTATATATGTTTATTTGTATTTTATTTCTCTAATTTGTTAGTTATTACTTTTAAAATATTGGGGCCACCGTAGCTCAGAGGTAACCATGTCCGCTTTGATGATGAACGTCTGGATTCAGAGCCTGGCGAGAAAAGCAGAAAAAAACTTCAGCTGTGGTTTTCCCCGCCTATACTTATGAGGTATTTACCTTAGTTAATCAGCCGTATAACTTTCTCTACTAAAAACACAGCAAGTGAGCCGCTGAGCGAAACTAAAATGTACAGAAATTTAATATGACAGAGAATCTCACAAATGTTGCCAGTATAAGTGAGAAGATAACCACCGCTGAATTTTCTTCTGATTTTAACCCATGCATTCGGCGTCATAAGAAAACATGGTAGCCAATCAACAGCCTGAAAATGTCACATTTTTCCAAATGACGGTTTAACCTGCTATTCTACTGCCTAAATTGGACATTGGAGAGAAAGAAAGATGTAAATTTATGGCGTCAAATCGACCTTGAAAAATAAAAAATTTCCAAAGGCATCATAAAACGTCAAAATTCTTCCTTTTGAATAATTCTGGATTTTTAGGACATTTTAACTGCTAAGGTAACATTGAAAGGAATTCTACTTCTCTTTGATATGGTGTATTTTCAACTAAAGATCGATTTTTTAGCTGTTTTTTTGGCAACACTGGTGTAAACAGTTCACGCACGTTTCGGGTTTGTTTGTTTCACTCTCAAGAATCTTCTGTATGGTCTATAAATGTAACCATAAATCGTCTTACAAACGAACAATGCCTTCAAATGATTGAATTTTATTGTCACAATGCGTGTTCTGTTTAGAAAGTTCATAGCGCGCTTTTTCCATTCAGCAACGTTTTTGGCTTAATGAATACGTAAATAAGCAGAATTGTTGATTTTGGAGTGAGGATTAGCAAGAAGCATTGCAAGAGCTACAAATGCATTCAGAAAAAGTCGCAGTTTGGTGCGTTTTATGGGCTGGTAACGTAACTGTGAATGGTGGGCACTATCGTTAGATGGTATCCAATATTGTTGCTCAAAATGCAAGAGCCTGACTTGCATGACATGCAGTTTCAACAAGACGATGCCACACAGCACGCCTAACAATGGACTTTTGAGAGGCGAGTTCGTTGAACCTTTTATTTCACGTTCGGGACCGGTCAATTGACCGACTTGAACGTGCGATTTAACGTCTTTACACTATATTTTGTAAGGCTATGTTAAAGCTCATTGAAGCATTTATTTGTGAGATACCGGCCGAAATGTTGGAAAGGGCATGCCAAAATTAGTCACGGTCAAAATTTGCATGAAATAATCCTAAAACATAAAATTATATGGACCGTACTATTGATTTAAATAAAGATTTCATGGTTTTTCTGAATTTGGGTTTTTTTTTTGGAAAAACCTTCCTAAACTCTTACAAAATTACACCTTATTTTTTAAATTTTTTTTATAATTTCGAAATGTTTAGTTGCTAAACTCTCCTTGATATGAAATTCGCCAAGACATCAAAGCACAATGAATGATGCTTTCGTTCTTTTTCTCAGTTTCTTCCCCATGTTACCAATTTGTTTATTTTGATTCAATGCATTCCACGATTGAACATCAGTCAATGCATTTTTAGTATCATGTGCAGTGGTTTGCGCCATTTTTTTTCTACAGCTTAGCGATATTACAGATGTATCGTGTTACACAAATCACTTTTTGATTATTATGTTAGTATCCATTTGAATCGGTTCGATTTGAATAACGCTACCAATCGATCTATAGTGTTAAAGATCACAATATGTTATTTTTTATTCTCAAATTATAATTAAATAGAAACCAAAGTTTCTATGTTTCTTCACATTTTTTTGTTGTCTAGCCACGCCACTTTGTAACCTGCATATTATAGAAGCGAGACACATATTTGAATCATGCTAACTTCTTTTCGCACAAACACAATATAATTGGCATCAATGCAAAATTTATGCTATTAGGTAAGGTTGAAAAGAGGGGGCAGATATTAATCAGCCCCATGTTACTATGGACATACATCTAAGTCAGTAATTGGCTTGTTGTGCTCTCTAAAAACTGTAAAGTAACCTCTAAAAAGAAAATTTTAATTTAGGATTTCCATGCTACTTACAAAATCCTAAATTGTTTTCCATGCCACTCCCCTAAGTTGGTTCATGTCTGGTATTGTGTCTCCCACCTAAGTGCCGGTATCTGTTAGACGCGAAAGCCGGGCAATGACAAAGGAAATGCTCCAACGTCTCATCATCTTCCCGCATGCCCTACACATGCTATCACTTGCCGCACCGATTTTACATAAGTGCATGTGTCCCGTTATGACACCAATAGGTATACTGACTTCCTTTCATTAATAGCCTCGTCGTCTCTCGATCTGGATCCCACATAGGATTTTCGTGTCCCACCTACCGTTTCGCTGTTCCACAATGTTGCATGCGGATTCGTCGCCCACTCCCTTAACTCGGACAGCGTCGACCCATTAGGCTTCAGGTTAACCAAGTTTATTTACGGAAGTCCTGTGGTCTTCGCCATCAAATCATCTGCCCTTTCATTCCCCCTTACTCCGTTATGGCCCGGCAACCAAACGTTATTCTCCTTCTTATACTTCAACACTATTCGTGACCTAACCGTCCAGGTTGTTATTGCCCTTATAGCCATTTTACTGTCCGTAAAGATGTTCACACTCGACGTCCTCGCGTTAGAACCACACCACTTCACGCATTCCGTGATCACCCGGATCTCCGCCTGCAGGACCGTATTATGGTCAGGCAGTCTAAAACAGATCTTAGTCTCTGGGTTCTCAATGTGGACCCCCAGGTCCACTCTGTCCTCTGGCTTTGATCCATCCATGTAACATGATCTTCCATATGGCAATACTAGGGTTTCGTCAATCCAAGACTGTGCCGATGGCAGCAATGCCTCGCACTCGACTTCAAGGTTCATGTCAGGCATCCGATCGGAAAACTCTTCCCTTCGTTCCAGGCTTCCTATCGTCGCCTCGATTATACCGCGATGGTATGAGCTGCTCCCATCCTCAATCCATTCTCCCATCGCCTTAAGTCTCATAGCCGCAGTGGCTGCCTCACACTTAATCTGTATGTCAATGGGTCTGATATTTAGAATGGTCTCCAGTGCCCTAGTGGGCGTGGTCCTCATGGTTCTTGTGTTGCACTTTTTCTCCATAGCAGTCCACCAAACTAGCAGTCCAGTGAAATATCCTCGGATTTAGGCCCCATTTCGAGCCTACGGCCCGTCTACATAGTGCCCAACATCTGTGAGGCTTCTCAGTACGCTCCTGAGTGTGAATCTTCCAATTAAGTTTCCTGTCCAAGATCACACCAAAGTATATGACATTGTCAGATACCAAAATCATCTTATTGAGGAAACGTGATGTGCTAAATGGCCCACCTTCGTCTTCTCGTGAACAGACATATTTGAGTCTTCTCTGGGTTAGCATTGAGACCTCTGGGTCTAGCCCAGTCATATGCCATTTGCAAGACCCTTTCGGCGCTTTTGCATAGCTCGTTCGGATCCTTACCCCTAGAAGTATTATTACATTCTCAGTCAGCATCCTTAATAGAACATTTATGGTGGTCACCCATGGTCCTTAGCATATGGTTCCAGTCTCCAGGAGCGGGTCCAACCGATACTGGATCAGTGTGTCAGTCCGCACATTGTTAAAAGCCCCCTCGATATCAATGCATCCCCAGGATAAACGTTTTGGTATCTAAGGATTCTTCTGATTTATGCACAACTTCGAGCAGGTCAGTCTCCACCGACCTTTCCTTAACATAGGCATGCTGTTTGTATTTGAGCAGTTCATTGGATGTCCTACTCTTTATCTTAGTGTCCACAATACGTTTCATGGTTTTGAGTAGAAATGATGTAAGGCTTATAAATCTGTAGGCCTTTGGTGTCGAATAACAAGCCTTGCCGGGCTTGGGTATAATCCCCACCCTTGCCTCCTGGATTTTCATCAAAAGTCTCAACATGTCTTCCGTAGTCTCTGTGATCACTCCCATGTCGCCTACTAAAGTTTAATCTTGGACATGGTAATCTTATTGTCCAATCTCTGGTAATCTCATTGTATTCCTTAAGCCGTGTGTAATACACATTTAAATACACTTCCGCTTTTTACGATGTGCTCTGTTAAAAAGTCTGCGGTCCTCTTTCTCAATATTGGGAAACTCCCCGGTCATCCAGGGCTTTTCGTGGACTGATTTCCTTTCGAAAGACCCCACCAGTGCAGTCGTAATCCTGTTGACATTTTCGTCAATGTCTTCTATGCTTTGACAATCTAAATTATTTTGAGTAGCCTTCCGAATTTTGTCCAGTTGGTTTTCAACTTATTCCGGAAGCTTATCGGATTCGTCGCTCGCCGTGCTATTCCAAACCTAATGTAATGATGGGCAGAGAAAGAGTGTTCCATGGAGACCATCCTATCCTCAACCTCATCGATTAGATTTTCCGAACATATCGTTACATCTAATACCTCCTCCCTAATCCTATTAACAAAGGTAGCGGTGTTACCAATATTAAGTTAGTATTCAAGAACTCTATCAGGGCTTGGCCTCGCTTATCAGTATTGGTACTACCCCACGAAGTGTGGCAAGAGTTTGCATTGCACCCAATTAGTACCTCGTTTCCTGATTGTTTTGCTTTCCTGGCCAGACGTTGCAACTCCGAATTGGGTGGCGGTGTCGGAGAGTCGAAAAGCAGATAAAGTAATGCCAGGTATGCCCCACCGTCTCCCTGTCTCACCACTGTTGCATCCGACGTTGACAACTCCGGGTCGTCCATGGCTCCTGAATTAAGGCAATATGAATCTTGCCCTTGCTGATTTTCTTCATCAGAGTGTGTGTAGCATTCTCGTTTTGGTGGAGGTTTATCTATACTATTAAATAATCATCTCTTTCAACAAAAATTCTTAAAAATGCCTAAAGTAATCATAACAAGTAAAAGGCAAACATAAAAAATAGCATAAAATTTTTTTCCAGTAGATTTTGTTTGTTGATTTAGCTGACCGAAATGTTTGTTAATACAGCAGACCTATGTTTGCTGAAACAGCAGTAATGTTTGCTTTCCCATTTTGAGCAGACGAAAACTGCGGCTTTAGGAAATATTTTTTCTGTTTGAATAAAAAATTTGGTTGAGTGTAGTTCTTTCTGTAGTCTATGCGTTCAAGTCAGTATTTTTTGGCTAGCGTTCACCACAGGGGTAACTACCATACCAATAGTTGTCCAACGTGGGTAATTTAATTTGTTAATGAAATGCATATTTGTTTTTTTTTTTTTTTTTTTGAAAATTGTGGTCGCTATTGGTTGCAGGAACTGACTCACCGCCGTTGACATTTGGTCACAAAGTCAGAGCTGAATTTTGTACTGATTGCTAACACACTATTTATAGGCCGATCCTAATCTTTTAAAGCCTTCAAAGTGTGGTTGTCTTTGCGAATATCTTAGTTTCGGCTAATCAGCTTCAGTATTTTGATGACATTTTTTCATGTGCGCTAATTTTTGCTCTCAAACTGGTTTTATGATATCAACAGGTTATTGTTTGTGTCGGTCTATTGGTTTAAAATGACTTCTATTTTCCAAAAATGTTATGCAAACTGAAAACATTAAGCAACTATAATTGATAAATATTTTCCGAAGAACCATCTACATTCTGCTTAAATGATGTCGCTAATTTCTTCTTCGAACTTAATTAAAATCGAGGGAAAATCCGTTTTTGAGGGTCTAATAAAAATTGCTTATAATTTCCATCATGTCTTTGTTAGTCGTAAAGCTTTCCTAATTTATTGGAAATAAAATAAGAAAAGGTGATAGAACTAACAATCAGAAATACAAAGAGATTTCTACGTTATTGCAATTTTAAACTTTTTTTCTTGCCCACTAATTGATTTCAAACGACCTAGCGGCAAACCTAAAGGCCAAAATATTGTAGTTGAGGACCGTCGTGTTGAAAAATGCAACTCTGCAAACAAATACCAAAAAATCAACACGCAAAAGATAAACAGTTTTTAACATTGACGACTAAAAACACTATTGGCTTGTGGCAGCACTGAATAAAGCTCGCTTCAACCGTCAACGTTGAAAAATTTTTTAGATAAAACTCTGCTGACTTTCTTATTTTAACACATTTCCTTGCTTAAGGTGGGTACTAACTTGTTGTTTCACAGTGAAAATTCATATTTTTTTACGATTAATTTTTGTAGATGCAAAAATATTTTCTGATTTCATTCAGTAGGTCATTCCCATTATTTATGATGAAATTTTAATAAAAGTGTTATGTTATCAGTGATATTTTTGTAGTTTTTCAAGTAATCGCGAAAAATATGGGTACTTCACTGTGAAACACGATCTTTGGAAAAAACTTGTTCAGATTTAGAAGCAAAATTTAAAGATATTTTTTAAATAATATTTTTACTACAGATAAAATTGAATTAAAATACAATAATAAAACGAGAATCAAGAGAAAATTAATATGGAATTCTTACAAAAAATTAAAAAAAAAAAAAAATTTGGCCAGAAAATTCCATGAATGATTTTTTTTGGCTTAAAGGAACTTTTAATAACTTTTGGATTAAAACAATCACAAAATTTTTCCAATTGAAAAAATTACATTGCTATAGGTCTTTAAAAAAATTTCATTAACCCATTAACTACAAAAAGACCTAAGAATTATTAAAAGAATAAAACGATAATCAAGAGAAAATTAATATCAAATTCTTACAAAAAATTAAAAAAAAAAAAATTTGGCCAGAAAATTCCATGAATGCATTTTTTTTGGCTTAAAGGAACTTTTAATAACTTTTGGATTAAAACAATCACAAAATTATTTCAATGGAAAAAATTACATTGCTATAGGTCTTTAAAAAATATTCATTAACCCATTAACTACGAAAAATACCCAAGAATAGAGCTGCCTTAGACAAATTCTAGCTTGAGTTAGGAAAGAGGTATCCGAATGAAATTTGAATTAACGTAAAGTGGAAGGCTGAAACCAGTTTCAACAATTTTTCCCGTCATATTTTGGCGGAAAATTGGCAAAAATCAACCGAAAAACATTCTTCAAAATTCTTAGGAATGAGATTTCTGAAATCCGCTTTAATGTCTTGTTGCATTTAATGGTTTCTATATTAAAAAAAAATATATGGCAATAATCCTACTTCTTTTGATAGCTGGTGCGATTTTATGCCAAAATCATTAAATTCCGCTTTTTCGCTAAATGCTCATAAAATATTAAGAAAAATATTTTTTTTTTGTTTTAGTGGCTAAGGAAATAAAAAAAAAAAAAATTTATACCCACCACCGAAGGATGGGGGAATATTCATTTTATCGTTCCGTTTGCAACATATCGAAATATCCATTTCCGACCTTATAAAGTATATATATTCTTGATCAGCGTAAAAATCTAAGAGGATCTAGCCATGTCCGTCTGTCTGTTGAAATCACGCTACCGTCTTTAAAAATAGGTTAAGTTCGAAGATGGGCTATATCGGACTATATCTTGATATAGCCCCCATAAATCCGCCGATTTAGGGTTTTAGGCGCATAAAAGCCACATATAGGCCCTGCGACATCCTCCTTCAATTTGGCCCAGATCGGTTCAGCTTTAGATATAGCTATATAGACCGTTTTATAGATCTGCCGACTTAGGGTCTTAGGCCCATAAAAGCCACATTTATTATCCGATTTTTCTGAAATTTGGGACAGTGAGTTGTGTTAGGCCACTCGACATCCTTCTTCAATTTGGCTTAGATCGTTCCAGATTTGGATATAGCTGTCATATAGACCGATATCTCGATTTAAAGTCTTGAACCAATAAAGGGTGCATTTATAAAATTGAAATTTGACACAGTGGCTTTTCGACATCCGTGGTTTTTTATAGATATAGCTACTAAAAAGATCAATATTTTGTTATACACAATCGAACAATGATGATATAGCTGCTATGGGGCATAAGGTATGCATTTTTCACCGGATTTTGACAAAAGGTGGTTTACATATATACCCGAGGTGGTGGGTATCCAAAGTTCCGAACTTAACGCCTTTTTACTTATTCAATTTAGAAAATTCAAAATAATAAAAAAATAGGTAAGTCGATATAAATTTCTTAAATTATGAATATATCAAATTTCATCACAATCTGATAAGACAAACGAGGGTCAGTCGTAATGAGGTTAAATGTTGTCTTCTAAAATTAAACTTATCTATAGACAAAATTTTTAAAAATGTTGTTTGGGACAGATAAGCGTAATAAAAAGACTTAAAAAATGTGAATAAAATATAATTAATTTCAAAATGCAAAATGTAGTGTCACCAAATGCAAAATTTTATTCAAATTTTGACTTTAAAAAATAATCCTGAGGTTAGGTTGTTCTTAGAGAGTTTTCGATTAAATTTAGTCCTTAAAAAATCACAAAAATTTTGTCTTAAGTATTTTTTTATATAATGTTGCCTTTAAAAAAAGTTTAATTAAAATGTTTTCTTTAAAAAAATTTTTAAAGAAATTTTGTCTTTAAAAAATAAATTCGCGGGAGCATGTGCTGAAGTTTCGTCGTTAGCGAATATTACTGTGGTTCGAACCTGAGCGAGAGCTATTGCCGTAGTCTTATCGTTCGAAGCCATCAATACAACTTCCAACAGATGAACAAAATCATGTGTGGTACGGAAGAAGTGTAATTTACCACAGACAGCATGTCTGCCATTACACAAAAATAAATGCATTGGAAAAAGTACAGCTTATAAGCAGGTTTGTCAAGCTTGGTTAATGTGGTAATTGTATCATAGATGCGTTTTCGTAATTGATACGATTCAAATACAACATACCAACGCACGGCCCTTGAAGCCATCACACCTAATATGGTTGAAAAGTCTTCTAACCAAAGACGAAACGCGTCCCATAGTGGTTGGTGTGTGTTGCTTTCTTTGGCTTTCCATTTGCATCTCCGATCGTTGAGCTCGTCTCGAAAGAGAAACAAACGAAAATTGTAAAATTTAATGATCTCGCCCTAACAGGCAAAAAACTTGAAAAATGAAAAGTTCGGCAGAGCCGGGCCAGAATTCGAACCTCGGCACACGGAGCAATAGCGAGAACCATTACCGTTGTCTTAGCGTTCGAAGCCATCAATACAACTTCCAACAGATGAACAAAATCATGTGTGGTACGGAAGAAGTGTATTTACCACAGACAGAATGGCTGCCATTACACAAAAATAAATGCATTAGAAAAAGTACTGCTAACAAGCAGGGCTGTCGAGCTTGGTTAATGTGGTAATTGTATCATAGATGCGTTTTCGCATTTAATACGATTCAAATACAACATACCAACGCACGGCCCTTGAAGCCATCACACCTAATATGGTTGAAAAGTATTCTAACCAAAGACGAAACGCGTTCCATAGTGGTTGGTGTGCATTGCTATCTTTGGCTTTCATTTTCCATTTGCATCTCCGACCATCGATAGAGAAAATTGTAAAATTTATTGATCCCGCCCTAACAGGCAAAAAACTTGAAAAAATAAATTTTATATTAATTTTTTCCTTAGAAAAAATTATTTCGGAGGAGGGTTTTTTTTTTTTTTTTTTTTTTTATTATTATTATTATTATTTATTATTTATTTCATATAAGATAAACAAATTGATATTAGATAAACAAATTTTACATTTCATTATAAATTACGTCCCACGAAGCATTAAATAGCTTGTTTGTGAGAATAAGTTAAGATCTGTGATGTTATTACATACATAGGTTGGCCAAATTGCCTGTATACTTCATTGTTTTTGGTTAATTATTTAAGTAATATTCTTTGATTAATTTGTTTATGAGTTTCACTATCCGGGTTTGCGCTGTTTGAATGAGCCTGCAACATCTCGCATTCCCCCATGCTGTGACCCCATGACGAAGATGTGACTCGACTAATGAAAAATAGGCCTGTTTTATCACATGATATGGAGCACAGTTACCGAGATGATATAGTGCGTAGGCTGATTGTCGTAGTTTCTTTTGCAGATGCTGTATATGTACTTTCCATTTAAAACCGTCGTCCAAATGAACTCCAAGGTATTTATAGGTTTCCACTAGCTCGAGTTCTGTACTGCATTTGCCATTGCACTTGTCATGTAAGCTAACTGCATTGCAATTTTTATGTAGACATTCTGTGTCGTGATATATGATATGAATATTTGATTTTGGTATACTTTTTGGTCTGATGTGCATTACTTTGGTTTTAGATGAGTTTATGATTAAGCCGCTATCGTGACACCATCTAGTGATTATATCCAGCTCGTTTTGCAGCGTTTTTATTGCAGTATTCAATGACTTGTTGCATACTACAATGGCTGTATCGTCTGAGTATGTGAACGCGGTGCTGTTTTTAAGTTGACGTACCATCTCATTTGAGTAGATGATGTACAGGATTGGACCAAGTTTCGAACCTTGTGGTACACCGTATGGAGCATTCAACATACTACTGCTTGTGTTACTTATTTTAACACAAAACGTTCTGGATGAGAGGTAGTCTGCAAACCACCTTAATGTGAGTCCTCTGATACCGCTCCTTTCGAGCATTTCTATCCATTTTGTCATGAGGCAATATGTCAAAGGCCTTGCTAAAGTCGATGAATAACGCTAAGCAATTGTTGTTTTGGTCCAGTGATTCATTGATGTGATTAAAGAAGTAACCCAGGAGTTGGTTTATATTTTTTCCTTTTTTGAACCCATACTGCTGTTTGTTTATGATGTTGTATTTCTTTAAAAAACTGTTTAGTCTTCTTACAATGATTTCCTCTAATACTTTTTCAACGACTGGTAGAATAGCTATCGGTCGATAGTTATTGTAATCTGTTTTTTCGCCGCTCTTAAAAATTGGTCTTATAATGGATTGTTTCATTATGTTTGGTATGGACGATTCACTAATACTTCCATCAATAAGTTTTGTTATTATTGGTGTTAACAAATTGGCATGGTTTTTTAAGTCCACTGCTCGTATATTATCTATTCCTGCACTTTTTCTTATATTCAAGGTCTTCAGTATGTTATTAATTTCTTCTTCAGTCGCGTATTCTATATAAAGTGAGTTGTTGATTATATTTTCCGCGTTTGCATTTAATGTGGTTATTGAGCATGAGTGAACTATTTTTAGAACATTTTCATTGAATTTTAGGGCAAAGTTTTCGGTTATATCTTTTAGTGATTCATCTTTAAAGTTTCTTTTTATTGTATCATTTAAGTTTTCCGTCTTCTTACCGGTGATTTTATTGATGATTTGCCAAGTACCTCGTATATTGTTTCGATTTATTAAAAATTGGCGATAATAATAATCATTTTTAGCTTTGGTTATTGTTTTATTTAGTTTATTATTGAAATTTTTGTATATTTTTTCGTTTATTTTGTTGTTTTTGTTTTTTGTCCATTTTTTATATAAATGGTTTTTTATACTACAACATTTTAATATATGCTCATTGAGCCAAGGGTGTGGATTTCTTTTTTTATGTTTTGTTTGTTGGCTTGTTGAATTTGTATAGATATCATTGAATGTTTTGTAGATATTGTTAAACAGTTCATTTGTATTATTGGATGAAATGATTATTCGTTCCCAGTCTGTGTCATTTATTTGTTGGTTGACTTTGGAGATGTTAATCGTAGAAGTTTCGTTTGTCTGTCTGTCTTGTGTGTGATTCAATAACGATTTTGTTTCGTTAACGCTTCCAAATATTGCAAAATGATCCGATATATCTATTCTAATTATTGCTGCATAAGCTTGAACAAATTGTTTATCCCACCTTGCGAATAAAAGGTCAATACATGTCATTGATTGATTGCTATTGTCTTCTCTGGTAACTTCGTTTATCATACATTGTAAGCCATAGGATGATAGGATATTTAAGTAGTTGCTTGTAGTATTATTGTTTTTCTTTATATCAATATTTACATCACCCGTAATTATTAATTCATTCTGTCTATTAATTCCATATAAGAGTTTTTCTAATTCTTGTAAAAATGTTTTAACCTTCTTATTAGGTGGCCGATATATTGGTATGATTGTGGTTTTATTATTCTTTGTTGTTGTAATATTAATTTGTGTTACTTCTGCCGATTCCATTTTGATTTGTATTTCTTTATATAGTATATCACTTCGTATATATATTGCAGTTCCACCACCTTTTCCTTCCCTGTTTCGGAATATTGCATTGAAACCATCGATTAAACAATATTGATTTTCATCATCACAAATATTTGTTTTAGTTAATATTATTATTTGAACTTTATTGATTATTTTCCATATATTGGTTATGAAAGCCAGAAAATCTTTCCTTAATGACCTAATATTTAGATACATACTACATATACTCATACTATAATTTAGATATTTCGTGTCCATGTCGTTAAAACTATTTAATATTTCCTCAGTATAATTCATTTCAATTTCTTTATAATTTCAGATATATTTATTTCAAGATTTTATTTATTAGTGCTTTGTTGTGGCTAGGGTTGTTACTAATCTCTGTAGATAGTCTTTTATTTTTTTGTTTAAATTTGGAAGCTTTTTCTTTTATAAACTTTACGATATATACACATATGTTTTTACTTTAATTTGCCGCAGTTATATTTTCAATATCGGATGTATTTTTTATTATAGTGAAGGAGGAATTTTCATTTTTACGAGCATAGATATTCCCATTTTTTACCCACACATAATTCCATTTAGATTCTTTGGCTTTCATTTTCGCCAGCCACAAGAGTCGTTTATTATGCTCAGTTAGTTCATCATTTACATAGTAAATGGTGTTGTTTTCCTCATCTCGTGTTTTTATTTCCACCCTATGTCTCTTAATTTTGCTCATAATTTCAATTTTTTTACTAAGAGTTGTAAATTCCACAACTATTTTATTTTTTCTCTTTATTTTATATGCTCTGTTTATGTCAGTGTTGTTTATAGCAACACCTATGTTTTCACTGATTTGTTTTAACACCTCACTCACTTCTAAGTTCTCATTGCAAACATTGCCGACTTCGATATTTTTTTCTAATGCTTTCTGCTCTAACTTCTCTACTCTTTCATTAAGCTCTTTTATTTTTTCGCTCTTCTCTTGGTCTCTCACTTGTAGTTCGTGAATTTGTGTTGTTATTGTTGCTACATTTCTGCTTATATCAGCAATGTGTTCTTTTATCTCCGCACAGAACATTGTTATGTTTGTTGTTAGTTGTTTTATACAGTTTTGCATTTCGATCATGCCTGACTTTAAGTCAGATATGTCTTTTTTTTGCGTTGTTATTTCTTCGCTTAGTGATGTGGTTGGTGTTATGTTTTTAAATCGTTTGCTTGCAGTTTCCTCATCACCATAGCATTCTCTTTGTTGTTTAGAAGCTTGTTGTTGGATATTATTTTCTTCTGTTTGTTGAGTTTCGATTTCATCGTTGTTTATACGAATGTATGTGCTCGTAGGCGACTTTGCTCTTGGGTCACAGCTATGACATTTCCATTCCTTTCTTTTCGTTTGCCCCATGCTCTTATAGGAAATCTCTGTAAGAGAGCAACATGGGCTGAAATGGAATTGTCTATCACAATTGAAGCAGCGCACAAAATTTATTGATTTTATTTTGGTAGAACATTGACTACAATTATTATTAACTTGCACTTGTAAAAATGACATGTTCACAGTATGCTTGATACTTTAACTTTTTTTTTTTTTTTTTTTTTTTTGTTAGAGATGTGGTAAATGACCGAAAAATTCGTTGTGAGAAAAAAAACCGTAGTTCGTTCTATTGATTTAGAAATTTTAATGCGCGTGTGCAAAAGTACGTCCGTTCACTTTGAAGGCTACAGGCATCGGGTTCAGTTCCGATGGTCCTTACACCCCTGTGTACGTCCCTGAGGCAATCACCGTTTAAAAAATTTACATGGATTTTTTCGACTTCTAGACAGTGTCCATATAAAAACTGAAAGACTATGCTGAGGATTGAGATCGATATAGTTATGCTTTGCTGTACCATGAAGATCCTCAAGTTTTCTAAAAATGATTAGATTTTTGTTTTTAATAAAAAGACAAACTTTTTTAGTGCAACACATCATTTTTTATAATATTTCATTCTCAATTAATCGACTGAAGTAAAAAATTATTTGTTTTTGGAAAAATATATATTATTAACTTGTATTAAGCCAGTTAAACGTTTTTTTGAATGAATTAACGATTTCCAATAAATTGGTTTATTCAGCTTTAATTGAACTATTCAGCTTGTCATAAGCGCAAGTTTATTTATTGGTTTATTTATAGTTTATTAATAATACAAATTCCGTTATAGGACCGATTAACCAAGATTTGCATTTATTCTGTGTATTTTGCTTATAAATGAAATATACTCAATATTATTAAAAAAATATAGTTTTGAAAAAAAAAAAAATAGTTTAAATCGTCGAATTTTCCAGCTAAAAATTAAACCAGTCCTTTCGACCAATTTAGAATACTATAATAATACTATTTTGAATTGGCCAATTTAGAATACTATAATAATACTCCCGGCTCAGGATAGCTGTGAGCACCACACAAGCTGGAACATTGAGTTCGGATCTATGTGGTGTTCATTGCTGTCACGAGAAGCTTAGCTGCAAGCTACCGGGCCCGTCCACAGGTTGCGGATAGTGGAATGCTCCATACGGAGTAGCTGAAATTGCAGTCGCGGAAAATCAGCGGTATCGAGTGGAGAGTCTCAGTGAGAGGTCGGGTGGCAACGCCTCTTGCACAAATACTGAGTGCCTATGATGCTCGATATCACAAGGCGAGTAATTGGCGCCTTTAAATAACCAATGGCCACCCTGTTCCCGCGGCGATCGGTCCTTTGTACCGGAACGAGCTTGCTCATCTACAGGAGCTTGACGTGGATCGCCCTTTCCACAAGAAAATGTGGTTACAACAACAGCAACTATAATAACAGTTGATCTAAATTAAATTAGAATGTTTTACACAAAACGGCTGGTGAGGAAGGCAAAACAGACAGAATATGAGTTATAGAACTATCACCACAATTCGTGGGGTTGTACCACCATTAATAAGCGGAGCCAAGCCCTGACAGAATTCTTGAATAATTCCGACCTATTCATATTGGTAACACCGCTATCTTTGTTAATAGGACTAGGGAGGAGGTTTTAGATGTGACAATATGTTCGGAAAATCTAATCGATGAGGTTCATGATTCGAGGGTCTCCATGGAGCACTCCTTTTCTGACCATCGCCACATTAGGTTTAGAATAACTTTCCAAATAAGTTGAAAACCAACTGGCCAAAATTCGGATCACTACTCAGAAGAAGACTTGGGCAAGATAATTTAGATTGTCGAAGCATAGAAGACATTGACGACTACACCAATGAAGTCTTTCGAAGATAGTTATCATCTTCAAGAAAGGAAATCAGTCCAAGAAAAACCCTGGATGACCAGGGAGATTCGCAATATTGGAAAAGAGGTCCGCATACGTTATAACAAAGTACGTCATAAAAGCGGAATTTTATTGGGATGTGTATTACACACAGTTCAAGGCATACAATAAGATTACCAGAGCGGTAAAACTTGCCTCCGGTAAAATATTCTGCGACCAGGTCGAAAGCGTTAATGACGCCGCCAAGATGAAAAAGTTTCTCTCAAAAATCGATGTCCAAACTGAAACGATAGGAGACGACGTTGGAATGAGAGACAACAGAGGACATGTTGAGGTTTTTGATAAAAAGCATTTTCTACATGATACGACAGGACTTACGGAGACACCGGAATCTGTGAATAATGAAGGCTTATTATAACAGAATTTATGGTCAAGGAAGCCTTGAGGATCTTTAAACCATTTAAGTCACTCGGATCTGATTTAATATTTCCGCCGTTACTACAGAAGGAGGCCGACTATCTGGTGCCCCATCTGGCCACCATTTTCACATCGTGCCTAGGACTTGCATATACTCCGAAAGCCTGGCAGGAGGTAAGAGTGGTCCTTTTTTCGTCTTGGGAGAGTCACAACCCGGAGTGCCTTCTCTGCACGCTTCTGGTCCGTGCCTGTTCGGTTTGCCAGAACCGCCTCCATTATCGGTCGGTGAGGTGTAGCGGGTGCATGTAGTGGGTACATTTCCAATCTTGCTCTGGCCTTACACTATTACGGGAGAATAGTCACACTGAATATCTTGCAAGGTGCTGTGCGAACATAGACAGCAGCGGGACACAAGCGTCGGAAGAACATATGGGTCGCAGCGACCCACTTCGGCTGCGTATGGCGCTAGTGACCCCTACATGGAGTAAATGGAGATAGCAGCCAGGTCCGGTACTGCCGAGATAGAGATATACAATGTGTACAAACCGCCGGTTGGAAGGTGTGTCTCAATTACCGGCCAGGCTTGCAAGCCAGACATAACTGGTCATAACCATCTGGTTCTAGGGTACTTTAATGCGCATCACATTTCATGACATTTCATGACGACCAGCGGGGCATAGCTTTGGCAGAGCAGATTGAAGGCTCCACGTTTTGCACGGTGAATGAGGATGCACCAACTAGGATTACGAGGAGGTCAAGCAGATCGTTTAACATATCCATTGCATCCCCGATCTCCTGAAAGACGTATCCCGGCAAACCGTCATTTCTGTGGGACCGGACCACCCGACTTCATAACCTCTGAGCTCCGGACGTTTATCATTCGGAAGATGGCCGATTGGGTTGGCTTCAATCGCTGCTTCAGTGAACTGGCAGGATTTGAGGCTGAATGTTTGAAGCAATGTATCTTAGGCACCTGTTTAGGCAAGCTGTGGTCTACTGGACCTCAGTCACTTTTGGCGACGTACCCGTTACTGATCCAATGAAATGCGCCAGGTTGTTCAACCGTCAAATTATTGTGCATCCCGAGAGTGACATGGCAAGGAGGAGAGCCATTCATCCAAGGCGTTGGGCCCCGGCGGAATTCTTACACTAATGCTGAAGAATCTGGATTAACCTGGAGCTGAGTACATTACTACTGTCTTTGAACACTCTTATAGTTCCGGATGTCTGAAAAATGGGCAGAGTGATCCCGCTACTGAAGCCTGGAAAGGACCCGAGTTTGGAGGAGTCGTACAGACCGATCTCCTTTCTCTCATCAGTAGCAAAGTAGCATTACTCCTTCAGAGCCTCGTAGGAGAATTTCCATTCGCCGTGCAACAACATGGATTCCGATGACAGCATAGCACAACAACTGCTTTGCGTGTCATCACCGCACACATTTGCCGTGGCTTCAATCAAACCAGGGCATGTGATAGGACGGTCTTCGTGGCACTGGGCCAATCGAAGACATTCGACACGATCAGCCATGCTAAACTACTTGAGGACATCGCCAACACTTCCCTCCAGCCAGGCCTGAAACGCTGGGTCGCGAATTATATGTGTGAACCACTCGAAACATCGTAGAGTGAAACATCTGCCTATCCTCCATTCCACCCCCTCCAGACGGCATAGAGATCGTATCATATGCGTACGATTGTACGGTCAAGGCAACGGGCCCCCACCCAATATTGACATCTGCGATAGGTTGAACGTCTTCCTCAACGAACTAACCTCATATTTCGTTGCAAGAAATCTGAAGATATTTGCCACCAACTGACTGCGATGAACGTGTTGGCGATGGAGAAATGATTGCGACATTTGACAGCTCTTACACATTTCCCCACATGCCAATTTGCGACAAAGTCAAAAGTAGAAACAAAATCCTCAAGTTACCTGCCGGCAGCACTTGGGTCAAAGAAATGAAAACTTGTTGACCACGTACAAAGCAATTGGCCGGTCTGTGGTAAGTTATGCAGCTCCAGTGTGGTCTCGTCAGCTCTGTGACACGCAATGGAATAATATTGAAATCTGTCAGAATTCCGCGCTTCATACTGCGACAGGCTGCCTCCTCAGTTCTCATGTAGGACACCTCCATCAGGAGACAAAAATCGTACCAGTGCTGTCTAAGCAATACCTTTTGTCTGTTATCGCAGAGACCATCCAAATCATCATCTTGTGGATGGGTACCCACCTCACAGAAGCCTTAGGGTAGGTCTACATGATCTAGAGCGTGAGGTTCGGCGTTACAAGAGAGAACCTCTAGATCAAGCTGTATGTCATGCAGATGTAGACAACATTCATGCAGACACGGTAGCAAATGCAGTAAATAGCTACCGGGGGAATGTAGTTCTTGAAGAACCACCGCCTCCAGTTGCACATGAAGAAATTTACCTCCACCGGTAAACCAGAGTAGTTCTGGCCTTATTACGTTCCGGCAGATGCCGCCGCCTCAATTCATACAGTGCAAGGATTGATGAGGACTTGCAAGATGTATGTCCCAATTGCGATCAAGGACCACACGACACGCGTCGCCTGTTAAAGACGAAAGATAGAACATAACAAACTGCGACAACTGCGGGATCCGAACCAGGTATGCAGAGCAGGGCCGAAAGGGTCTTGCATATGGCATATGACTGGGATAGACCCAGGGGTCTTAATGTTAACCCAGAGAAGACTGAAATATGACTGTTCACGAGGAAGACGAAGGCGGTCCATTTTGACGTAACACGTTTCCTTAATAAGACGATTTTGATATCTGACAATGTCAAATACTTAGGAGTAATCTTGAACAGGAAACTTTATTGGAAGTGTCACATTCAGGAGTGTACTGAAAAGGCTCACAGATGTTGGGCACTATGTAGACGGGCTGTAGGCTCGAAATGGGACCTAAATCCGAGAATAGTCCACTGGCTTTACAGGAGCGTCATTAGCCCAATGCTTGTTTACTCCTCAGTAGTTTGGTGGACTGCGATGAAGAAAAAGTGCAACGTTAGAATAATTCAACACGTTCAGAGAACATATTGTCATGACATAGATGGAGCGATGAGTACCCGCACACTAGAGCACTGGAGACTATTCTAGATATCAGGCCCATTGACATACAGATTAAGTGTGAGACAGCCACTGCGTCTATTAGACTAAAGGCGAAAGGAGAATGGGACCTTCTCATGGTTTTGAGTAGAAATGACGAAAGGCTTATAGGTCCGTAGGCCTTTGGTGTCGCATAACTTGCCGTGCCGGGCTTAGGTATAAATGCCACTCTTGTCTCCTGGCAGGCTTTCGGAGTATGCTGTGGGCAGATGAGGCGCCAGATAGCCGGCCTCCTTTTAAGTAACACTGGAAAAATTCCATCAGATCTGGGTGACTTAAATGGTTTGAAGCTCTTCAAAGCTTCCTTTAAAATAAATTCCGTAATGATAAATATTATATCAACTTCCAGGAGGCAATCTTATTGTATTCCTTGAGCTGTGTGTAGTACACACCTTATAATTTGTTTTTTTTTTTACTACGTGCTCTGTTATAAAGTCTGCCGACCTCTTTCCCAGTTGCGAACACTTGAGGTCGATTCGTATGTGGAATCGACTTCCGGTAGATGTCTTTCCCGCTACTTACTACATCCAGAAATTCAAAGCAAATTTCAATAAACACTACTCCTTCTTTCCCCTCCGATCATTAACTATCCTCTCTAACGCAATGCACTGCATATATAGGGGACATCACCTGCGTGTTGGTTGATTCAAAAAAAAAAAACTCAGGTCCTCGGCCGAGCATAGAATAATTGGTAGTTGATATCGTTCAGTCCAGAAACTTTGTTCCGGGTCGTCCATGGCTCCTAAATTAAGGCAATATGAATCTTGCCCTTGCTGATTTTCTCCATCGGAGCGTGAGTAGCTGTCTGGTCCCCCATTAGATGGGCTTCTTGTAAGTGGGTGATGGTCTAATGGTCTGCTCCATGTTCTTTAGGTTGCATTGAGTTTCCCGTCACTGCAGTGCCTGATGTTTTAATATTGGGATCTTTGCATATTCATGTCTTCCGAATCCTGAGAAGGACGGTAATGGTTCCATCATCGGGTCCTGTTCGTTAGGTTGTATTGAGAACCGTCCCTGCACTGCCTACGCTTCCAATATTAGGATCTATGCCACAGATTAAGTGTGATTCAGCTATTGCGGTTTTAAGACTTAAGGCGATGGGAGAATGAATAGAGGTCATAATAATAGCCGGTCATACCATTGCGGTATAATCAAGGCGACGATAGGAAACCTGAAAGGAATGGAACAGGTTTCCGATCGGATACCTGAAACGAAACTTGAGGTCGCGTGCGAGGCAATGCTGCCACCGGCACAGTCTTGGATTGACGGAACCGTAGTGTTGCCATCTTGAAGATCATGTTACATGGATGGATCAAAGAATAGAGTGGCCTTGGGGTCTATGTTAAGAATACACGAACTGAGATCTGTTTTAGATTGCCTGGCCATAATACGGTCCTACAGGCGGAGATCCTGGCTATCACTAAAAGTGTGAGGTGGTGAGGGTCAACGTGGGACGTCGAGTGTGAACACCTTTACGATCAGGGCAATAACAACCAGGACGGTAAAGTCACGAACAGTCTTGGAGTGTAAGAAGGAGTTTAACGCCTTCTCTGAGAATGGCACGATCCGTATCGTTTGGATGCCGGGCCTAGCGGAGTAAGGGCTAATGAAAAAGCAGAAGAATTGGCAGTGAAAGCCAAAGGACTGCCGTCAACAAATTTGGTTAACCCGAATCATTTCGGATCGACGCGGTCCGAGTTTAGAGCTTGGGGTACCATGGCGCATGTAACACTGTGGAACAGTGAAATGGTCGGCAGAACGACGAAAATCCTATGGGGAGATCCGGATCGTGAGAAGACGAGGCTATTACTGAAAGAAAGCAAGCAGGAGGTTAGTAAAGCTTTCGGTTTCATAACAAGACACATAGGACTACGAGCTCACTTATGTAAAATCGGTGCGGTAAGTGATACCACATGATATCACTTACCGCATGAGAAGATGATGAGACGTTGGAGCATTTCCTATGTCATTGCCCGGCCGTCGTGGCTAACAAACACCGGCCCTAAAATGGGTACATAATACCAGATATAAACCAACTAAGGGGCGTGGTATGGAAAACAATTAGGGATTGTGTAAGCAGCACGGAATTCCAGAATTAAATGTTATTTTTCGAGATTTCTTTTTATTGTAGTTTTAAAGCGCATAACAAGACGATTACTGGCTTAGGTATATGTTCCTGTTTTCATCCTAACCTTACCTAAACTTTACACAAAATGATAATCTGGATTTAATTAAGAAGTTTGTATATTCAATTAAAAATTTTGCTGAAATCTGTCTTATAATAAGATTATTAATAACAGATTTCTCAATTTGCATTTATATCAGTTAAAGCGGTTATCAACTCAATAAACCAATTTATTGGAAATTAGTTATTCTTTTAAAAACACGTTTAACTGACCTAGTAAAAATAATTGATTGCTATTTTTTACCATTAGGTAAACCACGATTAGGTTAGGTTGAAAAGAGGGTGCGGATGTTAATCCATCCCTGCCACTATGGACATCTACCTAAGCTAGCAATCGGCTTCTGGTGTGCTCTTCGACGAAGATACCTGGTTCGAGTCGTTAGGACAACCTATTCTTTCTCCCCATGCCTATAATTCGCCTAAGCCATAGGCCTTCCCCGGCAAACCAACACGCTCTTTAAGAGGTTGGAATAATAGAAGACGGATCGCTTGGAAACTGCACCGCAGTCAGCCAAAAGGCTGCGGTCACCTGGAGGGCATCTCATACATAAATTAACTAGGGCGAACAACAGTAAGATGGGTCCAAGAACCTTTGCCAATGTCGGTAGGGACAGCTTGGTGATGTCAGTTGTAGACAAAGAACAGGGCTGCATACCTAAGAATAATTGGAGTGGGATATTCAATGGACTGTCATCAGTATACTCCGATGTCCTTGCGGAATTTCCTGGGTCTCCTCCAGTTTATAACGATACATGCTGGTATCGGCGTCGATACAGACTAATTGCTTTCGGGGATCAACTCTCAATATCGTTGTGCGCTAAAAAAGATTGATGAGATCTGGCCAGGTGCAACACTAGATTTAGTGAAGAAGGAAGATATTCCTTCTCGACCAATGGCGCATGCTTGGATACCAAGGATTCCCTCAGAAACTGAATCGATACTTGGAAGACTAAGGGAGTGTAATTGAAATCTTTCAACCACCGACTGGAAGATTGGTACATTGCATGAGGCTGATGATGATCGGAGACATGCAGTATTCGTACTGGCTGTCTCGCAGAACTCATGTAGTCTGAAGGGGCTGTGTCCTACGAATTCAATAAGTAGAAACTGAAGATCTGTAGAAGCGGTGGGGTTGGGGAATCAGGAAACGACTGAGCAGTTGTTGCTGAACACTTGCCTGAGGAACTATCGACCACATCGTTAAAGTCTGGCGGATTGCAGGAGACTAAAAATTCTCCTGCCACAATCGAGACAGGAGTGGATGGCATCGAAACGGGATCCGACAATCCCTGTATGGGTGGCTCATCCGGTTGGACTGGGCTCTAGGTGTGCGCCAGCGGCGAAGCATGGAACTCAAAAAGTACTTGGACAGCGGTAGCTAGTGAAGTATCTAAGGGGAATTGTCCACACCGCAAGTGCCCAGTATGCTGAGGCAGAGTGGTTCAACTGCTTTCTCACCTGCCAATGGATGCGTACGGAAGCTCATCATCATAACTTCTAACGAATCTTGTGAGAATTAACTCCTGGTGGAATCAGAAAACGAGGCTAACACAACAGTATAGGAAGTTCTGAATCCTGACTATGGTCCGGTTTCTACAGATAAATCTCCACGCTTCGGTGGCACTAAAGGTTCTCCTGGTGGCAGGGATTTGAAGTGGTTTTTATCCAAGTACCATGGGTGTGGAGGAATGGTTCGTGGAATAAGAATTCCGGGATTTTGAACTTCTTAGGGTACGGGGAATGGGGGACACAGAGCCTTTATTGTTGCAAAGAGTAGTCTGAATGTGTTTCTTCTTTCGTCGCTATGCACTGAAGATTAAGTAGTAGCCAGCACTGAAATAAACAAAGCTCATTACTGGCTGACTTCCCAGCCAGAGATGCCGCCTTCAAACCTAATGTCGCTGGTTGACACCGCTTCTGAAGGGAAGAAAAGCCTCATTGTATGAAGTGATGTTAATGTACATCACCAGTTGTGGGGAAGTTCGGATGCCAACGAAAGGGATGAGCTGCTTATTGAATATATTATAAGTTGTAATCTGGTGATTTGTAATAAAGGGGATAAACCGACCATTATTACCAGGAACAGGCAGGAGGTTCTAGATATTACCTTTGCATCGAAAGATATAAATGAAAGAATGTGCGACTGGGAAGTGTTGGATGACCACAGCTTCTCTGATCATCGTTATATTTGTTTCAGCCTTGGGGAAAATACTGCAGTAGTGGTCCCTCGGCTAAACAGAAAAAAGCGAATTGGGATAAAGTTCGGCACAAATTCTGCGCGTCTTTCCCTTCTAGACCAGAAAAGGAAGTGGAAACTACGGAGGATATTGACATAGTGGTCAAGCGGATCACGTGTCAGCATGCTCTTGTGCCAAACCAAGGGGCAAACAGCGAACTCCATGGTGAACCCCAGAGCTGGCTGGTCTAAGAAAGGACTCAACAGAGCTAAACCCACAAGGGCACCACACGATTGCGACATCTATAAGGCTTAGCTAAGAAAATATAAGGGCTAGCTGAGAAAAGTTTAGAACAAATTCTAGGAAGAATTCTGCAGCTTCGTGGATGAAACATCTGAGGCCTGTAGAAGATTCTGTCGTCGAGACCTATTACGGTGAGGTATATTCAGAAGTCAGAGAATGTATGGACAATGTCTAGTGAGGAAACACTAGAACTACTCGTTGATACACATTTCCCGGGAAATTACCCAACGGACAATGTGGCGCCAGAAAAGGTTGTCACTGGTATACATTCGTCGGGGGCTATTAGGGAAATTGTGCCTGAGCCGAAAATCCTTTGGGCGATTAGAAGATGTTTCACCGGTTGAATTACAAGCTGTGTCTGATAGACTGGTTCCCTGGCTTAGGGAGATATACTTTGCTTGTATCAGCATGCCATATATACCTGTGGAATGGAGGGACACGAAGGTTATTTTCATTCCGAAAGCAGAAAAACCCTACCACACGAAGGCGAAAGATTTTCGTCTTATTAGTCTGTCATCCTTTATGCTGAAGACTCTTGAGAGGTTGATAGAAACATATCTTAGGGCATAGATCCCTGGAGATCGCTTGTCGCGGCAGCAGCATGCAAATAGTAAAGGCAAATCCACTGAAACAGCACTTCAAGACCTAGTCGACTACATACATAGAAGGTTCTCTCGCTGTCAACGAATATACAATGGTAGCATTTCTGGACATTGAAGGTGCTTTAATAATGTGAAACCGACGTCTGTCATGAAGGTGTTGGAGTTTCTAGGCATCAACTCTGCAGTAAGAAAGTTTATTAATAACTTCCTAAAAGATGCTTTACAGCAGGCTTGAGAGCTATGGATCAGTAGAGGAACACCTCAAGGAGTTGTACTGTCTCATCTACTTTGGAATATAGCCTTAAAAATATATTATTGTCTCTGGAAGAGAAAGGTGTAAAATTAGTCGCGTATTCTGATGACGTGGGTTAGGGGAAAGTTTCCCAGCACTCTAAGAGATTTATTTCAGAGAGATTGCAAAGTGGGCTACCGAAAGTGGTCTAGGTATAAATCCGTGCAAAACAGAAGAATTTCTTTCCAACAGGAGATACAAGTTGCCTAGAGTGGAACCTGTCTCCGTGGGTGGAAAGAATGTTCCATTTACAGAAAGCGCAAAATATCTGGGTGTTTGGCTGGATAGGAAATTAAACTTCAAATCCAACATTTTTGAAAGAGCAAGGAAGGCCACTCTTGCCCTATACACCTGAAAGAGAGCCATTGGCAAAAGTTGAGGGTTTAGACTGCGTGTCATGCATTGGGTATATACTGCAGTTGTCAGACCTTTTATGCTATATGATGTTGTGGTCTGGTGGACGGCGCTTCAAAAGTTCTGCTCAACACTTAACCGGAACCAGAGAATGCTCGCTCTGAAGACGACACCATCTGATGCACTGAATTTAATGCTACATCGTATGCCTCTTGACATTGTGGCTACCCAAATTGCAACAACCACTGCCGTGAGGTTAAGGGAGCTTTCTCATGGTCATGTTGCGGCTATGGACACTGTGTTATCCTTGATACAATATCCGATGTTCCATGCAGTGTGGATTACACCCTACCTGAGCCGCTTTTTGATAAAAAGTACTGTACCACAATTCCTGGTAGTACGGATTGGAACTACGATATCCCTGGTAACAGAAGTTACAAAGACTTCTATACGGATGGTTCCAAACTAAACGACCAGGTGGGCTTTGGGGTGTACTCTAAAGATCTAGAACTGGTCATGTCGAATTGGGAATTGCAAAGCTAGGAACTACCCTTCATTCTAGGGATCCAGTAATCTGTGGGTATGCCTCTAGCGACATGTAAGCTAAGTTTACATGTTGCCCGATGGACGACGAATGATAGATGTTCACAAAGAGGGCGCTATGAACATTCCAAAACTATGTGGCCTCATCTAGACTTGAAGAGGTCTACTGCTTTGCTGCCATAGGCTAGAACAGACGTCTCAGTCATTCTGTCCGTCATGCCAGGTCATTGTATAATCGGAAGACATGCTGACTGAGTGAAGATTGCCAGCAACGACTTTTGCATCTTTGAGGACATCTATGAAGAAGAGACTGTAGAACACTTTGTGTGTGTGCCGCACTAGCAGCCGGAAGGAGTTCCACTTTAGGCTACCATTTCTTTAAGAAGCTGTCTGATTTAGTGGATGTGAACATTCGCAAGTTATTGGGCTTTTTAAAGTGATGTGGACGGTTCAACGGACCTGTGGTATCACAAAGGACGAAAACATCTAAGTGAGACAGATGGGAGACTGCCACTTAAACCTAAACAATGCTACAAAATCCTTAACAAAGCACGCTCTTAAGATGGTTCATGTCTGGTATTGTATCCCCACTTAAGGGCCGGTATCGGTTAGCCGCGAATGCCGGGCAACGGTATAGGAAATCTGCAACGTTTCATCATCTTTCCCGCATGCCCTATACAAGCTATCACGTGACGCACCAATTTTCATACCTGATACCGAAAGCTTAACTGTTATGATACCGAAAGCTTTACTGACCTCTCTCTTACTTCCTTTCAGTAATAGCCTTGTTTTCTCACGATCTGCATCTCTCTATATTACTTTCGCCGCCCTACTGACCGTTTCGCCGTTCCTGAGGGTTACATGCGTATTCGTCGCCCACGCCCTTAGCTCGGACTGCGCCGACCGGAAAGGCTTGTGGTTAACCATACTTATTCACGTCAGTTCTCTGGCCTTCTCCGCCAAATCGTAAGCTTTCTCATTCCCCTTACTTCGCTATAACCCTTCTTACATTCCAGTCCCTGGGTTCTCAATGTAGAACCCTAGGCCCACTCTGTCCTCTAGCTTTGATCCATTCGTGTAACATAATCTTCCAGATGGCAATACTCCATCAACCCAAAACTATGCCGCTGTCAGCAGTGCATCGCACTCGACCTCAAGGTTCATCTCAGGTATCCGATCCGAAACCTCTTCCATTCCTTCCAGATTTCCTATCGCCGCCTCGATGATACGCGATGATGACCTGCTGCTATCCTCAATCCATTCTCTCATCGTCTTAAGTCTCGTAGCCCCAGCAGCTGCCAAGCACTTAATTTGTGTATCTATGAGCCGGATATCTAGACTAGACATGCAGACGGGTTCAAATCGCTCCTCAATCAACAATAGGTTTTTCATGGTGGTCACCCATAGGAGTGGCGATAAAATGCTCCCTGGCGTGCCTTGTGCCGTTTTCTCCCTTAAATGTATGTCATGGGATACATAATATATTTACATGTTCTTTAGCATATGGTTTATTCAGTCTCTAAGGACCGGCTACACTCGATACTGATCTAAGGATTGGATCAATGTGTCGGTTCGCACATTGTTAAAAGCCCCCTCGTTGGATGACCTACTCTTTATCATGGTGTCCACAGTACGTTCCATGGTTTTGAGCAGAAGGGACGTAAGGCTTATGGCTCTGTAGGCCTTTGGTGTTGCATAACTTGCCGTGCTGGGCTTCGGTATAACTACCACCCTTGCCTCTTGCCAGTCTTTCGGAGTATATGCAAGTCCCAAGCACGCTGTGAAAATATAGGGCGGGTGGGGCTCCAAACACCGGAAATAATCCATCAGGTCCGGGTGACTTAAATGGTTTGAAGCTCCTCAAGGATCCCTTCACCATAAATTCTGTAATTATAAGCCTTCGATCAACATCATTATTTGAATATTTCCATGTATTCTTGAGTCCCGTCGTATCCTGTGAAAAATACGTTTTCACCAAACACCTCACTACCATGTCGTCTTCTAGCGTTTCAGTTTAAATATGGGTTTTTGAGAGAAACTTTATCAACTTGGCGGCTTCATTAACTCTATCGACCGGTTCGCAGAAAATCTTCCTGTAGGCACGTTTTGCCTCTCTGGTAATTTTTTTGTATTCCTTGAGCCGTATGTAATACACATCCCAATAAACTTTTGCTTTTTTATGATGTGCTCTGTTAAAATGTCTGTGGACCACTTTCGTCAATGTCTTCTATGCTTTGACAATCTAAATTATCTTGCTTCTTCTTCTCAGTAATCTTCCAACTTTGCCCAGTTGGGTTTCAACTTATTCCGGAAGCTTATCGGATTCGTCGCAGCCGTGCGATTCTAAATCTAATGAAGCGATTGTCAAAGAAAGAGTGTTTCATGGAAACCCTCCAATCCTGAACCGCATCAATTAAATTTTCCGAACATATCGTCACATCTAATACCTCCTCCCTAATCCTAACAAAGGTAGCGGTGTTATCAATATTAAGTGTTATTATGTCGTTAGTATTCAAGAACTCTGCCAGGGCTTGACTCCGCTTTTAATTAGTGTTGTACTACTCCACGAAATGTAAGAGTTCGCATCGCACCCTGTGTATTTTGCTTTCCTCACCAGCCGTTGCAGCTCCGACATAGGTGGCGGTGTCGGAGAGTCGAAAGGCAGATAAAGTGTTGCCATCGCACAATGTTTTTGAAATTGTAGGACTGTTTGTAAACCGATTGAAAATGTTTTGACATCGCTAGAAAGGTAAGAAAATTCTACAAGCATTTAAAAAAAAAGTAGTGCAAATCGTCCCTTCCTATTAAAAGTTTTTCGCTTCAGAATCTAAAATTTACAAAAAATTTACAAGCTACGGCAGCAGTTGGTCTTTGGGGTCCGTTTTGAGCCTTCTCCAAAAGGCTTTAAAATTTTTCGTAATAGGTAGTACCTATTCCGAGATACGGACATTTTTCATTGAGGATCGAAATGAAAACACGTCCGCTCCACTCAATGGCTACTTATTAATTGTCGATACAAAATTAAATGTATTGCATTAAAATATTTTGTCTTTATATAAAAAACTAATTATTATTTCAACCGGGGAGGATCTTGATGGTACAATTATAAATATAAAAATCCAAGTCACATTTTTCAGACGTGAATGCATTTTTTTACTTACATACATATATTAATGAGGCTTCAAACCGAAGTCATTAAAAAAGTAATATGTCCAGGTAAAAGTTTTTTTCAAATATTAGATTTTTTATACTTTTTTAAGGTATTAACATTTCATTAGTTTCAACCTTGGATTAAATACTGCGGAAGTGGTTCCTCAGCTAAGTAGATGAAACCCAATGCAAATTTGCCCATGAACATTGCATTAAAGAGCAACATTGAATTAGACCTGAAAAAGAAGTATAACCTACTTAAAAGAGCAAACTGCGGCCGACATGGTGGACCCCAGAACTGGTTGGTCTCAGGAAAAGTTGCAGAAATCTCTTCAACATGGCGAAAGTCACAAGGACAACACGCTGGTACGATAAGGCTGAGCTAAGAAAATACATGGACGTGGCCCAGAACAATCCTGAACAAATTCATTCTGCTGCTCCTTAGAGGATATAGCTTGGCTAAGAACATACAAGGGCGAACTAAAAAGGCTCAGAACAAATTCTGGATGGTTTTTTGCAGCTATGTGGATGATACATCTGAGGTCTCTAGGCTACGGAAGATTCTATCCTCTAAACCTATTACGTTAGGATATATTCAGAAGTCAGAGAATGTATAGACAATGTCTAGTGGGGAAACACTAGAATTATTCGTTGATGCACATTTATCTTAGAGAAATGGTTTCAGGTCGCTAAACATAAGATTTGAATATGTTTACAATTCAAACATTGTTTTGCAGTCGTTAAATTGAATAAATTATTTTATGATTTTACTGTTGGGTCATTCTTCAATCATGAAGGAGCTGGAGCTGGTTTCTAGGCATAAACACTACCGTAAGAAAGTTTATTAATGACTTACTAAAAGATGCATAGCGACAGTCTTGGGATCAGTAGATCTCTTCGGAATATAGCCATTATCAATATATTATTGTCTCTGGAAGAAAAAGGCCCAAAAGTGGTCGCGAATGCTAATGACGTGGCTATTGTGGTTAGGGGAAAGTTTCCCAGCGCTCATAGAGATATACTTCGGGTAGCTGGGTACGACAGCGAATTGGGCAGCCGAAAGTATTCTAGGCGTAAACCCGTCTAAAGCTGGATATTCTGTACAGCTTTTCACGCGAAATGCTGTCATACTCAACATAAAAACAAGTAAAAGAGAGTTAAGTTCGGCCGAGCCGAATCTTATATACTCTCCTCCATGTATCGTATAGGACAGGTTCTTTGAACGACTTTTGAAAATATATAAGAGATCATTTAAATTATGTAGGCCACCATATCTCAGAGGTTTTCATGTCCGTTAATGACGCTGAACGCCTGGGTTCGAATCCTGGCGAAAACATAATAAGAAATAAAAAAAAATTTTTTTGGTAGTGATTTTCCCCTTCTAATACTGGTGACATTTGTGAGGTACTATGTCACGTAAAAACAACTACCCACAATGCTCCTCCCCGTTCGAACTTAGCTATAAAACCAGTAAGGAAGGGCAACAGTCGGGCGGTGCCGACTGCCTACCCTATAAATACAATGTGGGACCTATATCCAATTCTGAACCAATTTTGATGGGCCTCGGCGAGCAAATATGTTCAAACTGTAAAAACTACGGTTGACAAATGACAACATTATGGCAATTTACCCAAAATCTGACGAACACATATATATGGGAGCTATATCTACTTCTGAACCGATTTAGAGAAAAATTTCTCAGATAATTTAGTAAACGTCGAAGAAAGCGTTGTGCAAAATTTTGGCAAGATTGGTCCAACAATGCGCTTGCAGTGGCTCTTGGGGTGAAAATCTGGTCATATACATATATGACAGCTATATCTAAATCTGTGCCGACTTCTATGAAATTCACCAGTTATATTAAGAGTCATAAGAAAATCCTTCCTGTAAAATTTCGATAGAATCGGTTAACAAATGAGCACTTTTTTGCAATATTTCTCAAAATCGGACGAAAAAATATATAAGAGCTATACCTAAATCTGAACCGACTTCGAACAAACTTCTCTGATACTGTGGCAGTCGTCGAGGAATTTTGCAAAATTTTGGCAAGATGGTCAATAAATGCACTTGCTGTGACTCTAGAAATCGGAACCGATTTCGGACGAACATATATATGGGAGCTATATCTAAATCTTAACCGATTTTAACCACACTCTATGTATATTGTGGTCGAGGAAAGCGTTGTGCAATATTTTGGCATAATTGGTCAATAAATGTGCTTGCAGTGGCTTTAGCAGTGAAAATCGGGCGATATATTTATATGAGAGCTATATCTAAATCTGAACCGATTTCCATGAAATTCGCCAGCAATGTCGGGAGTCATAAAATCCTTCCTGCCAAATTTCGAGAGAATCCGTTAAGAAATTACCATTTTATTGCATTATTACTGAAAATCGGACGAACATATATATGGGAGCTATATCCAGATCTGAACCCATTTTTTCCTATTTCAATATGCTTCGTCTCTAGGCCGAAAAACTTGCCTGTACCAAATTTTAAGGCGATCGGATGCAAAGCTGCGATCTGTACTTTGTGCACAATTTAACATGAACAGACGGACATAGCTAAATCGAATCAGAAAGTGATTCTGAGTCGATCGGTATACTTATCAATGGGTCCATCTCTTATCCTTTTGGGTGTTACAAACTAATTCACTAAGTTATAATACCCTGTACCACAGTAGTGGTGTAGAGTATAATGAAGGTCCATTATCATTGAGCTTAAACTTGAATCGGACACCACTCATTGATATGTGGGAAGTTTTCCCTGTCCCTTAATGGGCTCATGGGACAATTCACATTTTTACATCAAGTTATAGACTGATATGGATCGTACTTGTCGTGACAATTACAAGTCATAAAAAACCCACGTTCAAAATTTCAGCCCAATCGGATACTAATGGCACCCATTTTAGGCTCAAGAAGTCAATTCGGGCGATCGGTTTATATGGGAGCTATATAAAGTTATGAACCGATACTAAGCGTGTTTCAACCAAATTGCATAACAATTCTGGCCTCTAGAGGTTCAAGAATTCAAATCTGAAGATCGGTTTATATGGCAGCTGTATCAAGTTATGAACCGGTTTGAACCCTATATAGCACAGCACTTGGAAGTTACACCAAAACACTTCATGCAAACTCTCAGCCAAATCGGACAAGAACGCCATTAGCAATATATATCTTGAGGCTCTAGAAGTCAGATCCTAGATCGGTTTCTTTAATTTTCTAACTTTCTCTCCCTTTTGTAAAATTGTTGGTCAGCTGATTGATATGACAAATTTTTCAGTTTTATTCAACAACTTGATTAAAAAGTAAACTGCTTCATTAGCCAACAGCTTTGTATATTATGATTTAGGTGTATGAGGAAAACATGATTGTGGTGGTGACCATATATTGTTATAGCCGTTAATTATATATTTACATTAGAAATTTTCGGCGTCGCAACTTCATGCTTTGGATTGACATTTAAATAACAAAATTATGAAAATGTGCTATTTTTTATGCAGATCTCCATTTTAGATAGTAAATTTTGTTTTTGAGAAACAAAAATAAACAGGTTTAAGAGTACAAAACTAAATAGTCTATTTATTTTAGCAAAATTGCAAAAAATTTGTGAGGTACTATACCATGTAAAAATTTCTTCCTAAAGAGGTGTCGCTCTGCGGCACGCTCATTCATATTTGAGAAGTTGAAGTTTCGTTACCAAAATTTGCATTTGCAATTTTTGGTAACGAAACAAAACCAAACGATTGTTTTCAATTTTTGCTCCCGAAACAAACAAAAAATTTCATCGACTATTCTTAAAGCAGAACAGAATACCAACCCTAAAACAGAAGTTGTTCTTGTCAGCAGGAGATACAAGTTACCCACAATGGCACCTGTCACCTTGGAAGTGGAAAATGTTCCATTTACTGAAATCGGAAAATACCTGGGTGTTATGCAGGAAATTGAACTGAAAATCAAACATTTTCGAAAGGGCAATAATTGCAACTCTCAACATTCAACTGAACAGATCAAAATTCCCAGGGAATAGTAAACCAGACTAGCCTGTGAGACTAGGAACTACCTTACAGATTTCAGGGGAAATGGAATCTGTGGGTATGACTCTAGCGACATTTAAGGCAACGGAGGAGAGGTTGTGAATACCGCAGACTAGAACAGACGTCCCCGCCATTGTGTCCGTCATGGCAGGTCTGATCGGGACGACTTCCGTGTCTGTATGCTGACAGGGACGACTTGAAGGTTGAAGGTAACGGCTTCTGCAGTAAAGATGTGGTGATGTACGTGGCCCTACTTGGCATGTTTGTCAGCCAATTTCTAAAGACTCGGCTTTGTGTGGCATTTGCAATATTGTTGTTTGTTTGTATGTACGTATGTATATGTATATCTAATAGGAGACTACACAACAAGAAACAAATTTGTAACAACAGTTCAGTTCGTATGAAGTAGGTGGGTGGGTGTCACTTATTGTATTTAAACATAGAAGTGAAAATTAAAAAAATAGTCTGTTGTGAATGATACTGCTCAGTCAAAGTAGCAATTATGTGGCTACACTATGCACTTAATGGACGAGATAGAAGGTGGATAGTTTAAATAAGTAGGAGCTCTCCCCTATGCAGTATTTTGCAGAATGTGGTAGGCTGAAATCTTTATTATGTAAAAAAATCTTTTTGTTTGTATGTCCATATAGACGACGCAATCGATTTTCTTGAAATGTTCGCAGTGATAATGATTCTGTGATGTGATGTGGTAGTTCGCCTTTCCACAAACAAACACAAAAAAATACATGTCCGCTTTGGGGTTATTAGAGGTAATGCGATGAAAGGCGTGATCAAAGCAGTATGGTGGCTCAAATGGAAGGTATAGCGAATCTGACATAGAAATATGGCATCATGAGCTTGGGAGTCATACTAGCCTATAAAACCAACGATCATGACAAGGTAGCACTCAATTGCGATGGTTTTAGAAATATGGTGTCAACCACACATTAAAATACAGATTCATCTTTCAGAGAGCTTTAACCCTAAGAGGGGTTTAAGGCTAGAGTACGAACTGACATTGGTCATTTAAATCAAATATCTGGACACACACCTTTCTTTAAAATTCTAAAAAACGGACCTTTATTCATGATATTTAACATATGAAAACTGCAGAAACATATGAAAACCAGCAGACTATCTGTAGTTACTCAAAAAATGTTTGTTGATTTTACTAATAAATTTCTCCAGTGCAATATTGTACACAAACCTTTGAAGCCAAGATGCAATCATGAACTTTAGAAAGTTAGATTACAAATATAAAAAATTTTTGTTTGCGCATTATAAAAGGGTGGGCTTAGGTAAGGTTAGGTTAAAGTGACAGTCTATCATCAGACTGACTTAGACGTTTTCGTCCATTGTGATACCAAGATGCCTTCTAGTTCATACCGTTGTACCATTCAGATCGCTTTAACGAGCGAATGTTCTCATTTGCTAAATCAGACTCTTTCTGACTGCTAGTGCGGGACACACACCAAAAAGTTGTTCTTTTGTCTCTTCTTCTTCGATTTCCTCATAGCTTCTGCAAAAGTCGTTGCTGACAACCTTCAATCTGTCAGCATGTTTTCCGATTAGACAGTGATCTGTCATGACGGACACAATCACGCTTTATAATTCCCAATTTGATATGACCAGTTCTAGATCTTTAGAGTACACCCCAAAGCCCACCTGGTCGTTTAGTTTGGAACCATAAGTATAGAAGTCTATGTAACTTCTGTTACCAGGGATATCGTAGTTCCAATCGGTTCTATCAGGAATAGTGTTACAGTACTTTTTATCAAAAAGCGGCTCAGGTAGGGTGTAATCCACAATGTCCAATGTTCCAGGATATCAAGAATAATACAGTGCGCGTAGTCGCCACATGACCATGAGAAAGCTCACTTAGCCTCACGACAATGGTCGCTCAATATGTCTAGCCACAATGTCCAGAGGCATTAAATGTAGCATTAAATTCAGTGCATTAAATGGTGTCGTCCTCAATGCGGCTGTGATGCACAAACAAGCCGTCCTTAGGATCCGATTACGTATTGAGCAGTAGGTGGATTTTTGAAGCGCCGTCCATCAGACCACAACACCATATACCATAATAGGTCTGACAACTGCAATATATATCCAAAGCTGGACGCGAGATAAGGATGGTGGGACCTCCGTGGTTAAAAAAAAAAATAACTCTTTGCAATTTGAAGTCTGAACAAAGAATAATTTTTATTTTCATTTTAAATCTTAAAGAAAACTAAGTTACAATATAATAAATGATGATTAAAGTAAAAGCTAGATTTCTTGGAATTATACAATAAAAGTTACAAAACAATTTCTTATTAATTAGTTGGTGTTCTTATTGCTAACAATGATATTGGTTATATGAGACAAATATATTTATTGGTTATTCAGCGTTAATTATGACCTAAATCAATAGGTTAACGTTCTCGGTGGTTTTGGTGGAGATAATAAGGTGGGTGTCGTAACTGGTTTTGGTGGAGACAATAAGGTGGGTGTCGTAACTCCTCCCCCCTTAAAATAGAGCGACGGCCACAATGAAGATGTTGTGGTCGGAGTGATAGGCTGTGGAGGTGGAAAGTGGTGTTTGTACGTATTTTTTCGTTTAATGACAATGATGAGTATGGTAATGACTACTATTGTGCATACTAATGTTGTTGTTGTTGTGACTGAGTGAACTGTTGTAGTGGTTATTTCCAGGTTGCTAATTCTGTTGTTGGTTAGAAAGTTGAAATCCTCGAGTTTTTGAAGACTAAGTATTTCGATTGTGGAGTTTACGGAAATGTTGCTGTTTGGTAACGGGGGTATGTGGAGTTGATCCCAATATGCATCGGTATCATCGTGGTATGTTATACCATTTATTGAGACGTCACAGTTCTGGAAACGCACAAGGGCTGTGTCTTTTACTGTGAGAGTTTTGATACTGCAAGTAGAATTTATTAGTGTCTCTGGTGAGTGTATAAAAAGTATTAGGTTTTGTTCCACTTGTGTGATCGATTCCCTTTTTCCAACGTCACTAATTGGGCAATTTGCTTCTTTATTGTTTATTAAGTTTCCAATACATAACGAGTATTTGGTTTCTTCCTGTCGGATCGGTATACCGCAATAATATGTTCCTTCGATCGATGGGCAAAGTGTTTTGTGATGGTGTGTGGAATTTTCATTAAACAATATATATGGTTCTGTTATTATTAACTTAGTTATGTTTATTGGTAAAGGAATTATGTGGTATAGAAAATAGTCTTCTTCAGAGACATTCGGTACAAGAATATTAAAAATGATATTTGTTTCATTGTAGTAGGCTTGCATGCCTAGCATTTCATAAATATTTTCGATAGATCTGACTTCAATATTTTTTTTGTTTTAATTTGACTTCTATGTTTTCGAGTTCTTCCGGGCTGAGGAGGAATCTTGAAATTATATTTAGTTTTGACAGAACTACTGCCTCAGCTATGTTTGTTAAGTGGTGTGTTAGAAGGTCGATGTTGTAGTTTATCTGGTTGAGGTATTGTGTTTGTAATAGTATGTCCTCTTCCTGTTTTATTTTATTAGTTGTGCTCAACATGTATCTTTCTATTGTGTGCTGTTCGTTATTTATGTGGGATGTTATGTTATTGAATCTTTCAATCATTTTAAAGTTGATTGAATGTTCGTGTGAAAGTGTATATGTAACGTTGTTTAGGTTTGAGTAAATGTTTTCTATCTGTTGATTTATTGTTCTAGCGTCTTGGTCATCCATGTTACCCGTTATGAATTTAATCACGGAACCTAGTCCATTTATTAGCCCTCTTCTCTGTCTTTTAATTGGGTATAATGCTAAAAACTTGGTCTTTAATTCTGCAAGTTTTAGCTTAGTTATTCTTACGATGTTAGGTTCAAATATATGTTTCTCGAAAAGGTCAAGATTGTATTCTATAACGTCAATGTTTGTTTTGTAGTTTTCAAGATTAATGATGTGAATAAAGCTGTTGAGATTTGTGACGAATCTTGCGGGGCCTAAACGCAGTGGTAAAATGCTTTGGTGTGTTGGCAAGTTGTGTACCTCGATTATTTGTGCCTGAATTGAAGGAATTCTAAAAGTGAAAGATTAGTGTTAGTTTGTGTGAGAAGAGCGTGAGGGTAGTTCTGGTCAATGTTCTATCCCTAGTATATATTCATATTAATTTACTGAATTATTGTTTATTTGTTTATTTATGTACTAAACATGTAGTAATAGTATAGGACATTTCTTTTTCTTTTTGCAAAGGCTATAATAATTCTTGATACAATTAAAATTTTAGTTTTTATTTATTTATTTATTTATTTATTTATTTTTTTTTTTTTTTTTTTTTTTTTTTTTTTTTTTTTATGTTGTTTCCTTAATCTACATTTATGTAATTTCTTTTGCCCTTTAGTAAGAATGGTAAATTTGCCATCTTTTTCAACTGTTTGCTTTGAATATCTAGGCGTCAATTTGTTTCTTCTTGATTCTTTCCTGAAAACGATTTGGCCATCAGTGACGTCTTCAGGATCCTCTCTAGAATCATTCAGGTTTTCGATTCTTGTCTTTGTTGTGTCTCGGACATGTTTTTGAATTTCGGGGTATAGTTCGTCAAGGAAAGTATTTAGTTTCGTTAAATAGTCATGTTCGTTTGAAAAATTTAATGTCTTCATGAATTTGTATGGTCGTCCAAAAAATAACTCGTAGGGTGTGTGTTTGGTCGTGGAATGAATAGCGTTATTGTACGTTATCAATGTTTCAGACAGTATTTCCTCGTGTTCTGTTGAGAATCCCTTTTCCTTTCTCTTAGATAGTATTAGTCTGTATATTTCAGTAAGTGTGGAGTGTAACCTTTCTACAGGTGAATTACTGCTAGTCTGTTGGAAAGATGTAAAGTGTAATTCTATTTGGAATTGTCTGCAGAAATCTTTGAAGATGTTTGCAACGAATTCGGAGCCTTGGTCACAGACAACCATTTTGGGTATACCAAAGGAACTAATAAAATTCTTGAATGCTTTAAGAACCGTAATACTATTCCTGCAACTAAGTGCGTATCCGCAAGCAAATTTGGAACATTTGTCTATGACAGTCAGTATTTGATTATTGTTAATACTGTAGAGATCGATATGAAGTATTTCCAGGGGTTTTAATGGTGTTTCTGGAACTAAAAATTTCAGTTTTGGGGGATTCCTATCATATTTAAAGGTCTTACACTTCTCGCAATGGTTCAGTGTTTTGGTGATCTTATCTTTCATATTTAAGAAATAATATTTCCTCTTAAGGTGAGACAATGTCTCATTTATGCCTCTATGATTCGATCGTTCGTGGTAGTCGCGAATTATTTCCTCTTGTTTCTCCTCAGTCATTATGTCCTCAAGAATTTCGGTACACCTAATGAGACGGAATGTCTTAGCTTGTGAAAAATATTTGGAATAAGTCAACTGTACTATTGCAAAGATTTCATCATTCGTGTAAATAGCCGTCTGCTTATTGGGGGGAAAGTATTCCTTAAATATGTCTAGCATGATTCCTTCGTTGAACTGCTCTCTACGCAAAATTCTCCTCTGTCTATTCCTAAAAATGTTCTCTATGGTCATGGGTGACCCTGTGCGATCCCTTTCGAAAATCACCTGTAGGTTGAATTCATTTAAAGGTCTCTCTGAAATGGGAATACCGTCATTCAAATTTTCGTCCGCGCTATGAATTGTGCTTGTGTTGTTGAAAAGTTCTTGTCTATTTTCTTCCAATGGTTCATTTATCTTTACTCGACTAAGAGCATCAGCGTTCGTGTTAAGCTTCCCTTTTTTATAGACAATCTCATAGTCGTATTCCTCCAATTTTAGTCGCCATCTAATCAATTTGGAGTTTGGTTCTTTCAGGTTCATTACCCAGGTGAGGGGTCTGTGATCTGTAAAAATTTTGAACTTTCTTCCAAAAAGGTACGGGCGGAAATACTTCACTGCCCAAACTATTGCCAGTAATTCCCTTTCTATTGTCGAATAATTGCATTCGCTCTGTGAGAGGGTGCGGCTCGCGAAACAAATTGGCTTGTCTCTACCTATATTACCCTGTGACAAAACAGCTCCCAATGCAATATTGCTAGCGTCTGTTGTGAGAATGAAGGGTTTAGTAAAGTCGGGATGCTGAAGGATGGGATCGTTCATCAGTAAATTTTTACATGTCTCAAATGCCTCGCTATACTTCTGGTCTATCTGGATGGTTGCTCCCTTTTTCAGGCATTGGGTGAGTGGTTTAGTGAGTTTGGCCAAATCTTTAATAAATTTGCGATAGTAACCCACGAGTCCAAGGAATGCCTTAATTTCCGTACGTGTCTTAGGTAATGGAAAATTTTTTATGGCATCGATCTTCGCCGGATTGGGTTTTATACCTTCAGAATTTATAATGTGCCCCAGGAAGGAGATCTCCTTTCTAAGAAACTCACATTTATCCATTTGGATCTTAAAATTGGCTTCCCTAAGTCTTCTGAATACCTGCGTTATACCCTCCAGGTGTTCTTGTAGTGAAGTGGAATATATGATTATATCATCTAGGTATACAAGGCATACCTTCCCTATGAGATCTTTTAGGATATTGTCCATTACCCGTTGGAAAGTGCTTGGGGCATTTTTTAGCCCGAAAGGCATTCTAGTAAACTCATATTGCCCATTTTCCACGGTAAATGCCGTTTTCTGAATATGTCTAGGGTCCATCTCAATCTGGTGGAAACCGCTAGCTAGATCAAGGGTGGTGAAGTACATGCATCTGCCCAGTTTATCCAATATCTCATTTATATTTGGTATTGGATATCTGTCAGATATAGTCTTGTCGTTGACTTTTCTATAGTCTATCACCAATCTCCATTTCCTATTACCATGGATGTCTATCTTCTTAGGGACTATCCAGATTGGAGAGCTCCAGGGTGAGTAGCTATGTTGAATAATCCCTTGTTCTAACATCTTATTTATCTGAGTCTGAATCTCCTGCTTGTGCACGTATGGGTATCTGTACGACTTCGTGTATATGGGGATATCATCACTAGTGACTATCTTGTGTCTTATTTTACTTGTAAACGAAAGTGGCTCCCCTTCCCTATAAATAAGGTCACTGTATTCTGTACATACTTTTAAGAGTTTCTTTCGTTCTTCGCTATTAAGGTGACTTGTTCTCAATAAGTCGTTCAGGTGAGGTCCGGAAGGATGATCGAGTTCGTCCTCGCCATCATTACTAATTGCCAAGTTGAAATTATTCAGTTCTATAAAGTCGGTCTCGTCATACCGTCTCGCCACCAATGGGGCGTCTAACATAAATATCTGGTCTCCGTCAGATAAGTTTGTTATTTCGATAGAGCTGTACCCGTTCTCGACATTGTACAGACCAGAGCTAACGAAAAGCTTTGGTGCTAATTCAATGGGATTAATGTAGACAGTGCCATTCTGCTCATTGATAGGCAATTTTATCAGGGTTTTAGATTTAGCTTGAATTTCTTTAATTTCGGTAGATTGATTTGTCTTGAAACTGATATTGTTGACAGCGTTTCCGGTAATTAAGGTTCTATTCGCAAGGTCAATTTTGGCTTTGAGTAAAAGAAGTGCATCCATGCCCAAAAGTCCGTCGAAGAAATTATGAAATCTAAAAATGAGGAATTTAAGGGATCCTGTTTGGTTGAACTCTGGAAATATTGGTAGGTCTACCTGTTTATCTATTTGGTAACTTTTAAAGACAGTAGTAATAGTTACGGGGTCGCACTGAATTTGTTCCTTTGGCGAGACATATTCGGGGTTTATAAAAGAAGAGGATGCTCCCGTGTCTAGGAGAAATTTCAAAGGTTTGCCGCAAGGTAGAAGGATGGAAACGTATGGTAAGGTCGACGGGTGTTTAGTTGGATTTATGTAACCAATTGGCTGTTGGAGGCTGATCTGAAAAAATTTCCAGCGTCCTCAATATTGGTTGGCTCGTTATTATTGTGCCCGTTGTTGATAGGTTCCTGCCGTCGGTGTAAGTTTTGATTTTCTACGAAATTGTTTGGGTCGTTGTCTAGGTACTTATCTAGCTGCCGATAATTGTTGGATGTGGTTGTCTCATGGAAATTCAGATTTGGATTAAATCTAGTCTGTTGGCTAGGACTCGCTTTTATTCTTGGTATGTCGTGGTTCAAATGCCTGGGCTCATAAGGTTGGTATCTCGAGCTGTTTGGAAGATACTGATTCCTGTTTCTATTAAAATGGACCTGAGGGGTGAAATTTCGGTCGAACTGGTTTGATTGGGGTCGCTTGTCCACTGGAGGCAAGTGTCTAGTATTCCCGTAATCCTGATTTCGTTGCCAATTCTGATTGCGATTCCTGTTCTGTTGAAAACGGTTCTCATACGGTCTGTACTGTGTATGGTATCCGACCCTATTTGTCTGTGGTGCCCTCTGGTATGATATATTCTGCTCCTTGACACAACAAGATAATGCCTCAGCCAGTGAACGCGGTTGCATCGCTCTTACCCTAGATCCAAGTGGTTCATTTAGGCCACTAAGGAAAGAGTTTAAACACATCTCGGAATAGAGGGATTTCTTTGCGTTTATTACTCCAGGGTCTTTTTCATGAATAAGTATGTTATTACAAAGAGAAGATTGAATTTCTATAATCTCTCCGTAGAATGGCTCGATAGCCTTATTATACTGCCTGACATTGTGTAAGTCTCTTATTAGGGATGTCTCAGTCCGTTTGTCTGAGTAGTGAAGTATGAGGTTATTCTTTATGTCATCCCAAATGAGTGGAGTTCCGTACATATTGAGGACCTCATTGGCCTGTCCCTCAATTTTGTTTCGTATGGCCCTTAGTAAAATCTGGCCATACGGAGTGTTGTCCGTGCCACGTATATATAATAGGATCTCCTCAACGTTATTGAGGAATTCGTACAGGAGTTTTTGGTTTCCGTCGAATTTAGGCAAATCCTTAATCGCGTCGGGGATTCTCAGTGAGTTGAAAATCTCGACCTGATTGGTTGCCGGGCCTTGAGTTGGTTGCGTCGATTGATTCATTTGATCTAAAATGGAACACGAGCTACCTTCAAAAGTGGTCAAATCACCTCCGTCAATAGTACTGTTAGAATTTGTGAGGGTCTGGTTACTTTTGTCAATACCTTCGTCCGGATCCTCTGCGAGGGATTCACTGTCTCTTCCGGCGATGGAGGTTAGGCTAGTAAATTTTCTCAATTTATAAGGGATAAATCGAAGTTTCTGTTTCTGATTCTTTTTGTCGGGCATAAGTACCGATATTTCTTGATTTCACAATTTGTTCGCTTATATATATTCGAGAGAGAGGGGAAAAAAAACTTATATTTTGTCTATCTCTTCTTCTATCTAATAGAAGAAATTTGTGGACTATTGAGTAGTGGGTGCCACTATACAGATATTCCTTCTGTACTCCTGTCGAATAAGCCAATGATGATCATTCAAGGTCTATGACAAGGATCGACTTTCACTTCTCGGTCTGACCACACAAATTCTTCTTTTTCTTTTTTTTTTTTTTGTTTTGTCGATATACCTTCGACACTGTTCTAAAGGTTGGTACAGAAAAAAAAAATTAACCTTCAAATTGCGTTTAAAAGGTAAAGATGTTTCTTTAGAGTTTTTCACAACTATTCCGATTTTTTTTTTTTTTTTTTTTTTTTATTATTATTTTCTTTTCCACACACACACAAACACTTACATAAGCCCGATCAGGAAGTTAGTGATGCTCGTTCTCCTTGTTGATTTCGTCATGTTGTGATTTGTTGTGTCCTCCTAGGTTCCAGTGGATAAAGGGTTGATACCCACTATCTCGTTGTTGGCTTGATGTGTGTTTTCGTGTTTCCTCCAAGGGACAACGAGATTGTCCACTGAACTGCCGACTGCGCCAGATAAGGATGGTGGGACCTCCGTGGTTAAAAAAAAAAATAACTCTTTGCAATTTGAAGTCTGAACAAAGAATAATTTTTATTTTCATTTTAAATCTTAAAGAAAACTAAGTTACAATATAATAAATGATGATTAAAGTAAAAGCTAGATTTCTTGGAATTATACAATAAAAGTTACAAAACAATTTCTTATTAATTAGTTGGTGTTCTTATTGCTAACAATGATATTGGTTATATGAGACAAATATATTTATTGGTTATTCAGCGTTAATTATGACCTAAATCAATAGGTTAACGTTCTCGGTGGTTTTGGTGGAGATAATAAGGTGGGTGTCGTAACTGGTTTTGGTGGAGACAATAAGGTGGGTGTCGTAACTCGCGCGGTCTAAACCTCCAACTTTTGCGAATGACTCTCTTGCAGGTGTATAGGGCAGAAGTTGACTCTCTTGCCCTTTTAAAATGTTGGATTTGAAGTTCAAAAAAGCAAAACACTCAGGTTTTTGCGCTTTCTCTAAATGGAGCATTCTCTCCTACCAAGGGACGGGTTTCACTATAGGCAACTTGTATATTCTGCACTGATTTATACCTAGATCACTTTCGGTAGCCCACTTCGCCATTGCACGTAGAGCTTCCTGGAGTGCTGGGAAACCTTCCCCTAATCGCAATTGCCATGTCATCAGCATACTTTTTCTTCCATAGACAATAACATATTGTTAATGGCTATATTCCAAGAGGATACAGTACACCTCCTTGAGGTGTTCTTCTGCTGACCAATATTTGTTGATCCACAGATCCCAAGCTTGCCGTAATGCATCCTTTGGAAGTAAGTTATTAAAAAACTTTCTTACGGTAGAGTTGATGCCTTGAAACTCCACCTCCTTCATAATTGACGTCGGTTTTACATTATTAAAAGCACATTCAATGTCAAAAATGCTACCATTGTATATTCCTTGACAGCGAGAGAACCCTCTATGTAGCCGACTAGGTCGAGAAGGGCTGCTTCAGTGGATTTGCCTTTACTATGTGCATGCTGCTGCTGCGACAGGGATCTTTGCCCTAAGATATGTTTTTATCAACCTGTCATGAGTCTTCAGCATAAAAGATGACAGACTAATGGGACGAAAATCTTCCCTCTCGTGTGGTATGGTTTTCCTGCTTTCGGAATGAAAATGATCTTCGTGTCCCCCATCCCACAGGTATATATTATATGGCATGCTGATACAAGCAAAGTATAGCTCTATAAGCCAGGGAACCAGTCTATCAGACATAGCTTGTAATTGATACATCATCAGGGCCTGGCGTCTTAAAGTAGTCGAAACTTCTAATCGCTCAAAGGATTTTCGGTTCAGACACAATTTCGCTAATAACCCCCGACTAATGCCTACCAGTGACAACCACTTTTGGCGCCACTTTGTCCATTGGAGAATTTCCTGGAAGATGTGTTTCAACGAGTAGTTCTAGTGTTTCCCCACTAGCCATTGTCCATACATTCTCTGACTTCTGAATATACCCCACCGTAATAGGTCTCGAGGACAGATTCTTCCTTAAGCTAGAGGTCTATAAAATATTCTCCATGGAGCTGTAGAATTCTATACTGGATTTGTTCTGAGCCTTTCTCAGCTCGCCCTTATACTTTCTTAGCTCAGCCTAATAGATGTTCTAATTGTATGACACTCTTGCGGCATTCGCGCTATTGATGAGTTTTCTGCAGTCCTTCCTTAGACCAACCAGATCTGGGGTTCACTATGGCGGTCGCGGTTTGCCTCTTGGCTTGGCACTAGGATATGCTGACACAAGCGAGTCATTCAGGGCCTTCGTGCCACTTCCTTTTCTGATCTAGAAGGGATAGATGTGCAGAATTTGTGTCGAAATTTATCACAATCCGCCTTTCTTCTATTTAGCCGAGGGACCACTTCTGCAGTATTTTCTCCAAGGCGAAACTAATATAACGATGATCAGAGAAGCTGCGGTCTTCGAACACTTCCCAGTCGAATATTCATGCGCCTAATTCCTCCGATACAAAGATCATATCTAATACCTCCTGTTCGTTCCTGGTAATAAAGGTCAGTTATTCCCTTTATTACAAATCGCTAGATTGCAGCTTATAATATAATAGGTAAGCAGCTCTCCCCTTTCGTTGACATCCGAACTTCCCTTATTTGGTTGATGTTGTTGTTGTAGCAGTTTGTTGTGTTCTCTTTCATCTTTCGTCTGATTGGTTCTGTTGAGTGTCAGGATCCAGGAACTCTGCGACTAAGTTGGGGAGCATCCAGAGAGCTCTGGGTCTGCCTGGGCAGTTCAGCATGTGACGTGTGGTCCCTGGTCACATTCGGGACATATATCTTGCACGTCGGCATCAATCCTTGCTCTGTAGGAGTTGAGGTGGCTGCATCAGCCGGAACGTAGTTGAACCAGAACTATTCTGGTTTGCCGGATGAGATCAATTTCTTCAGGTGCAGGAGAATGCAGTCGTTCTCGAAGGACTACATTCACCCGGTAGCTACTTTCGAATCTGCTACCGGGTCTGCAAGAATGTTGTCTAGACTCGCTTGATCTAGAGGTTCTCTCTTGTAGCGCTTAATCTTACGCTCTAGGTCATGTAGATCTACCTTTAGGCTTTTTGGCGGTGGATATCTATCCAACAGATGATGACTTGGATTGTCTCTGCAATAACAGCCCAAAAGGTATTGCTTAGACAGCATGTAGTTATGTCTTCGCACTGGTACGATTTTTGCCTCCTGGTGGAGGTGGTCCACATGAAAACTTAGGAAACTGCCAGTCGCAATTCGGAGGGCGGCATTCTGAAAGATCTGAATATTATTCCACTGCATGTCACAGAGCTGACGAGACCACACTGGCGTTGCATAACATACAAGGTTTTTTAGTCTGCGCCCCAAGTGCTGCCAGTAAGTGATTGAGGGACTTGTTTCTGTTTAACTTTATCGCTTGATGCCTTGATCGTACAATAGTCCGCATATAATTCGATCTCTATGTCATCTGGAGATGGTGGAATGGAGGATAGGTAGAGGTTAAAAAGTGCCGGAGATATCACCCCGCTCTGGGGAACTGCCTGTTTCACTCTACGGTGCTTCGACTTTTTCCCCTAAATTCCACAAATGACTGGCGACCACACAGATAATTCGTGACCCAGCGTTTCAGGCCTGACTGGAGGGACGTGTTGGCGATGTCCTCAAATAGTTTGGCATGGCTGAACATGTCGAATGCCTTCGACAGTTTCAGTGCCACGAGCACCGTCCTATCACATGGCTGTGATGGCATGCAAAGCAGTTGTTGTGCTATGCAGTCTACGAAATCCATGTTGATAATCGGCGAATAGAAATTCTCCTACGAAGCTCGGGAGGAGTAATGCCTCATGCATCTTTGCTACTGGTGAGAGAAGGAGTTCGGTCTGTACGACTCCCCCAATTTCGGGTCCTTTTCTAGGCTTCAGTAGTGGGATCACTCTGCACATTTTTCAGTCATCGGGAACTATAAGAGTGTTCAAAGACAGGTAGAGGACAGAAGTAAGGAACTCAACTTCAGACAAGTCCAGATTCTTCAGCATCAATGTAGACAATCCGTCGGGGCCCACCGTCTTAGATGATGATGATGAATTGTGATGGCTGTTCATCGGTCGGAGACCACGGATACGGCAAATGGCTCTCCTCCTTGCCCTGTCACTTTCGGGATGCGCAATAAATTGACGATGGAACAACCTAGCACATCTCTTCGGATCAGTCACGGTAACGCCTCTCGAAAGTGACTAAACAGTAGACCATAGCTTGCCTTAACCGGTCCCTAAGTTACATTGTTCCAAGTGTTCCAGCTACAAAATCCGCCTATGTTCGTTGACTACTCTGTTTATTTCCAGACTCAGCTCGCTGATTCTGGGGTTAGTGGGGTCCGTACTCGTCTGCGAGTACCATTACCTGCGCCGGGAAATTGGGCCGCACTTGGGGTATTCGACCAGATGGTATAAAGCGCGCGGCTGCTGCATTAATGATGTCTCGGATTTTCTTCTCGGCAACTAGAATATCCGAGTGGATGCCAGTTCACTGTAGCGGCGATTAGTGTTCTCTCCGAAGCCAGCCCAATCGGCCTTCTTCTGATTGATAAACTTCCGGCGCTCAGAGGTTATGAAGTCGGGTCGGTCGATGGTGAGAATTATGGGGAGAGGTGGTCTGACCTCAAAGAGACGGAGAGGTGGTCTGACCTCAAAGAGATGATGGCTTGCTAGGATACGTCACTTAAGAGATCAAGAGATGCAATGGAAATGTCTGGCGAGCTGCTACACCTCCTCGTAATCCTAGTGGGGGCATCCTCATTTACCGTGCAAAACGTGGAGCCTTCAATAATCTCTGCCAAAGCTATGCCACGCTGGTCGTTACCTAGGGGAGAATGCCATTAAATGTGATGCGCATTAAAGTTCCCTAGAACCAGACGATTATGGCCAGGTAGTAACCCACTTATGTCGGGGTTGTAAGATTGGCCATTTATTGGGACACAGCTACCAACCGGCGGTATGTAAACGTTGTATATCTCTATCTCGGCAGTACCGGACCTGACTGCAATCCCCATGTATCGGTCACTAGCGCCATACGCAGGCGAGATGGGTCTATATTACACAGAATGGTGTATCACGAAGGCCAATACCACACCCCCATTCCTTGAGCGATCCCTACATAGCACATTGTATCCAAAATCTCGTCGATCTTGCCACGGAGACCGTTGCAATTCAGTTGCAAAAATGATACATTTCCCGGCACTGGCCTGGCAATATTGGGGCTGGGATGCTGCTATTGCGTATATTGCCACACGGCAGAGGTCGGGGGCTCACAAAGCCAACGACGAGGACGCAGAAGGCGATGATGACGACGCTTGTGACCCACTCGTGTCTTGATTTGCACAGCACCTAGCAACATATTCAGTATGACTATACTCTCGTAGTGATGTAAGGCCAGAGCAACATCGGAAATGTACCCACTCCATGCACCGATTACACCTCACCGACCGATGATGGAGGCGGTTCTGGCAAACCGAACAGAACCAGAATCCGGGGTTCTTTTCAATCACGGCACGGACTCCGGGATGTGCATCTTCCATGACGAAAAAAGGACGAACACCTTCATTGAGGCGGCAGCCCTTGGCGATGAAGGATTCCATCGGGTCAATCCGGTACATACAACCGGCTGCCATGGGAACGGTGATGGTGATGTGCATTAGCATCACTTCCTGCAATGAGACTCTTCTTCCCTTCAAATGTGCCTCCAATCAGCAACTTAAGGTTTGAAGGCGGCATCCCTGAATCGTGTGAAATATATAGGGAAGCCAGCCAGTAATGAGACTTATTTATTTCAAGACTGGCTACTACTGGATCTTCAGTGCTTAGCGACGGAAGAAGAAAAACATTTAGACTACACTTTGCAAGAAAACAGGCCCTATGTCTCCCATTCCCACTTACTCCTCTCCATTCCTCCACACAACCATGGTTCTTGGGTAAGAATCATGTCAATTCCCCCTGTAATCAGGAGGACCTTTAATGCCGCCGAAGCGGCCTTAGTTCGGTGGGCTAGTTATAATAAATATACCACAGGCAACTTTAAAAAAATATATTGTTTTTGTAGAATTCTGTATACAAAAAGGTTTAGAGTATTTGGAATTGATGCCGCTACGTTTATAGACTTTTTTTAATTAATTGTTGCCATTACAACATGATTGTTTTTGCTTCAATGAAATACATTTTAATATGGGTTTTGTGCGTAAAACGTGTTTTTAGTGGTGACAATGAAAATTTTACTAAGCTCCAAAGACGATATCAACTGATATCAATAAACTTCATAAAGTTTCTGTTGTGAGAGATCGGTAGCGTGTGTTGGTGTATTCTACAAATGCCACGTCTTGCAATCTATATATCCATAATCCATGATTTGTCAAAATGTCAGATATGGAATCAATTGTTGAATAAACGAATCGATGTAGGTCAAGATGAAAAATATTTGTTGCTTCACTATCAACACCGAATAACAACTAAATATGCACATTTGCTATCAAATTTTGTAAAGGTATTTTCCAATTCTGTTTTCTAAAAAAACTTCTCAAAATTGAAAGAATGTACTTGGATCAATCAATAGATCAATATTTCGATGAGTTACACATGGAATGACGTAATTAGTATACCCCAATCCTATGGTGGAGGGTATCAAAATAATCTTACACCTTTACTAAACTCAATTCGTTTTATTCAGCAATTGATTCCAAATGCATTGATTCTCAGAAGTAGCTTTTGAATGAACAGAAGGAGTTCCACTTTATGTTCTTATTTCTTTGAGAACTTGTCTTATTTAGTGGACATGAACATTCACATGCTGTTGGGCTTTTTAAAGCAATATGGATGGTTCAACGATAGGAACTAGAAGGCTTCTTGCTTCTTTCTCTCCTCCTTCTCTTATTTCTGTGGTATCACAATGGAAAACGTCTAAGTGAGTCTGCAACTCAATAAAATAAAAATAAAAAGTGAGCATGGATAATACAGGTAAGAATAGTTAATAGAGGGAAAATTACTGAAGCGTGGAAAATAGAGGTAAACCCCGGTTAAAAGAGGTCCAAGACCAAGAGCACAGCATGCCGGTTAACGTAATGTAACCTCTTAACAGAGGCTTGAATAATCAAACTTCAACTGTAATACATATGCTAAGAGTATCCCAAAACTGAGAATTTTTGAGTAAAAACAAGTAAAAGCGTGTTAAGTTCGGCCGGGCCGAATCTTATATACCCACTTCCATGCAAAGCATTTTTCAAGTTCTTTGTACGGTTTGACCGATTTGACCCATATACAATCCCAACCAACCTGCTGTAATATGAAGTATATGTGCAAAATTTAAAGCACCTAGCTTTACTCTATCGAAAGTTTGCATGTTTTCGACACACAGACGGACGGACATAAATTGCTAAATGGACTTAGATCGTCAAGAGGATCAAGAATATAAAGGGTGATTTTTTTGAGGTTAGGATTTTCATGCATTAGTATTTGACAGATCACGTGGGATTTCAGACATGGTGTCAAAGAGAAAGATGCTCAGTATGCTTTGACATTTCATCATGAATAGACTTACTAACGAGCAACGCTTGCAAATCATTGAATTTTATTACCAAAATCAGTGTTCGGTTCGAAATGTGTTCATTCACCGTAACGTTGCGTCCAACAGCATCTTTGAAAAAATACGGTCCAATGATTCCACCAGCGTACAAACCACACCAAACAGTGCATTTTTCGGGATGCATGGGCAGTTCTTGAACGGCTTCTGGTTGCTCTTCACTCCAAATGCGGCAATTTTGTTTATTTACGTAGCCATTCAACCAGAAATGAGCCTCATCGCTGAACAAAATTTGTCAAAATTTGAACACATTTCGAACCGAACACTGATTTTGGTAATAAAATTCAATGATTTGCAAGCGTTGCTCGTTAGTAAGTCTATTCATGATGAAATGTCAAAGCATACTGAGCATCTTTCTCTTTGACACCATGTCTGAAATCCCACGTGATCTGTCAAATACTAATGCATGAAAATCCTAACCTCAAAAAAATCACCCTTTATTACAAACCGAATGACGAAATTAGTGGAGGGTATAAAAATGTTTTGCAAATTTCTAAAATTGCAAACCACAGATTCCCACGTTCTTAACACTTTTAAGTAACCCCATACGTCTTCTAACCCAAATTGTAAGAGTTTTATGTCTTAGCCATTAAAGTATGAGAAAAAAATGTTCCGACTAACGAAAAGGCGCCACTTTTTTATAGGCGAGTCCGAACGGCGTGCCGCAGTGCGACATCTCTTTGGGGAGAAGCTTCTGTACATGGCATGACATAGCGTTAAGAGGATAACCACCGACATGCCAACCTCTGCACTACGGTGGCTCCAGAAAACGTTAGTCTACTTAAAAGTTTCATTTTGTACGTTATTTTGGTCTCTTTGAGCACTTTGCATAAAATTAATATTTATTTTTTTTATTATTTAAGACACAATTCTATCTACAAACTGCAAATATCATGGCAATATTTCTATACACTCCGATTTTATAGCTCCTCAAAGTTACAGTTTATTTAAAAAAAATTAATTTATTTTTACTTCAAATCTATTATTCATGATTGGAATTTTTCAAATTTTATTGCAATATATTAATTTTTCTTTCCAAATATGTATAAAGGTGTAACGTATCCTCTTTATTATATTTTCAAGTTGTAAAAATTCCGCCGGAGATGTTCAAACGCCCCTTTAAATCTTATGGGCTGACCTCGTATTTCGCGATTTGCGAAGATATATTCAACAGATTTTTAACATAAATACAGATACACATTGCTTGCAAAATTTACAATAATACTGATTTTTGTTTTTAAATCCCATTCTTGGCTCAAAACTTAAGCAGCTTAAAATCAAAAAATGTAAAACATACATTGTAAAGTTCTAAAATTATTCACAATTTTTTTCGATTTGGGGACACTGTGCGCGGTGCCCTCCATAACTAAAGATGCCATGTCATTTTGGCCATGAACTTTCCATAATGGAAGAGGGGCAAACTTCTTACATCAATAAGTGCTGTACGATTCACATTTGAAACAGCTTGATGAGGGACCTCGCTTTTATAAGCGAGTTTGTACGGCGTGCCACAAGGTGGCACCTCTTTGGAGAGAAGTTTTACCATAACATAGTACCTCACGAGTGTCTACACCACATCTGAAATATTTTCTGATGTTAACTCCAGGATTCAATCGCAGGCGTTCGGCTTCATAGGCGAGCACGCTAACCTCTTCGCCACTGTGGCTTCCATAACCATTTTGTTAAATTGAAACAAATCATGTGTGATAGTTAATATTAAAATTAATTTGCAATACATTGCAATTAACTTATATACTCTTTTTTATATTTAAATATTTCCTTTACATTTTTAATAATAGTCTACGACAAAGTTATTGTTCTATTTACATAAATTTCTAAGCTTTTTTATTACACAAGTTTACATCAATAAAAAATAGTAAGCCATTTATAATATTTAAATTGCGGAAGGAGATATACGTTGAAGAATACCTGCTGAATGATGAAGAATGTGTGGAATATGTAAATTGTGTTCAGAATTGTAGCTGTGATGCAAATTGCTCAGCGCATTAGGCACCGCCAAAATAGAGTTAGGAACAGGTAAATCAAACAAGTGAATATTGGCGGAATGTGGCAATTGGGAACTTCTTCCATTAACTCCAGTCGTGTATTGAAGTAACGAAAGACTGGAAGCAGTTGTTATGGTATGCATTGGCGGAAGAGGCGCATATAATTTTTCATTGTTTATTCTTTTAATTTCGTTATATTTTGCAGGTGAAGCTATGTTAATTTGGGCTACTTGTGGTTCTGGCACTTCATCGCCATACATCTTAACAAGATCTTCCATATCGTGAATTTCTTTACTATAACAATCAATACGTTTGTTGGATTTTAGTTCGTCAGGTGTTATTAAACTTTCAATTGTAAATGGTCTCTTTGGTCTACAAGGGGTGAATTGCAATGAATTTGTGCTAAAATTTCCACTTGAACTTGAAAAATGCTTCGGCGAACACGATGGCAACATTGATACCGAAACATCATCAACGCGACTAACATCATTCTCGGTTGAGATAATAGAATTTGGCGATGATCTGATATTAAACACTTTTAATGTGGGGACATCTGTCATATAAAAGTTAGCGTTATGTACCAGGTGTGCTGTGGCATCAATTACTCCTACAGGTTCCGAGAGTTTACTGCCGGAACAGTTTGAATTAAAAAAAAATCTGTTCAGATTTGCGAGGGCTGCTAACTCTTCATTTAGTATATCTTTGTCATTCTTGTGTAATTTAAAGCGCTTTCTTCTGCGAAGTAAGCTTCCATTTTCGAACATGTCAAATGCCTGTGGATGCAATGCCCAATATGCCCCTTTGCCTGGCCTATCTGGCCTGCGAGGTACTTTTATAAAGCAGTCGTTGAAACTAAGGTTGTGTCGCAATGAATTCTGCCACCGTTGAGTGTTTCTTCGATAATAAGGAAAACGATCAGTAATAAATTTGTAAATTTCATTCAGTGGCAGCATTTTTTCCGGTGAACTCCATATAGCCATTGCAGTTAACGAAATGTATGAATAAGGTGGTTTCTGATCACCATACGACTCGCGGGATGGTCTTGGCATATTTAATTGCCTAGCTGTATTTACCGAAATAGCTGACGTTGTACAATAACACATCAATTGATAATATGGAGTTTACTTAGCAAGCGTTGAACATTTGAGTTTAAATAAAATATCCTAGCAAATATTATTTTATATTAAAAAGTATTAAATTATTTTAACTTGTAGTCGTACCAAGTTCCGGCGGTTTATAAAAATGTACAAAACCTTATTTCGTTTTCGTTGTTACTGACCGGCTTCAATTGTGTTGAGGCTAATATTTACATAAAATTAAGGCGTGAGCACTTTCATCGTAAACCAGCCAAAACACCAATCGCAATAGAGAATAAAATTGAATATTCTCTATATATAAAGCAATGACAATACATTTATACTCAGCCGCTGTGTGTGCGTATTTCCACCACCATTTCCATCCACTTAAGTCCCTTAACCAAAACAAGTTGTCCTAAAACAGCCAATCAGTATATCGACTCATACAGTCATCAAATTGTTATGGGACAAAGTTGCCACATGGTTAAAGTAAATGCGTACAGTTGGGCTTCGATTATCCCTGATTCGATTAAACGAGAACATAAATTATCCGGGGTCGATTACGAAAGAAAAATATTTTTATTTTAATTGATTTAACTGCGATAAATGGCCAGTTTGCCCATCTCAAAGTCAAACTTTCATGTAAATCTGAACGACAATTAATAAAAAATTAACATGGTTTGTAGCTTATTCATAATCTAATAATTACTTATCTCTAACCATCGTTTTTAATTACTTTTACATGTCGATGTTTAAGAGGAAAATCCTGCCGCACAAGCTAACCAATAGTTGAAAAATAAGTACTAATGTCCAAGCATACAAATTGTTCGGAATAGTAACTAAAAATAACTACAGTTGAACCGCGATTACCTTGGCCTCTATTAACCGGTTACCCCAGTTACCCAACATGCTGTGCTTTTGGTTTTGTACTTCCATTAACCGTGGTTTGCCTATCTTATCCATGCTTCAAAAATGATACCTTTATTAACAGTGCTTTCCTCTGTTATTATTGCACCATTCACATTTTTTGATGTAAAATTCTGTGATTCTCTTTTTACTTCCAGTTAAAGTTAAAACTTAACCGGCCAAGGTGTTTGTTCGAAAAAGACTCCAACTACAATACAGAAAAAATGTTAACTGAATTAAATCTTAGTAAATACACATTTCCTTTGATTTGTTATTAGAAAAATATGATGTAGGCAAGCAAACTTAACGGGATTTAATGCAAAATAAGAAGTTAATTTTCAAATATGCCTCTAGAAATTTAACAAAGAGTGCAAAGTGCTATTGCTTATATATGTATGTTACCAAAATTGCAAATTTTGTCCACGAACATTCCATTAAGGAACATGGCCAAACTACTTACATATCAATGAGTGCAGTCCGATTCAAGTTTAAGCTCAATGGACAGGCCCCTCCTTTTTATAGCCGAGTCCGAACGTCGTGTCGCAGTGCGACACCTCTTTGGAGAGAAGTTTTACATGGCATGGTACCTCACAAATGTCAGCATTAGGAGTGGAAAACCACCGCCGAAAATATTTTCGATGGTCTCGCTAGGATTCGAACCCAGAGGTTCAGCGTCATAGGTGGATATGCTAACGTATGCGCTACGGTGGTCATATATAACAATTTGGTTTCAGACAGCAGACATGATTTCGCCAAATCTTTGAACATCAAGAAAGCTGCTATATTTTGGGACACAAGTTTAACACAATGTTTGGAGCAAACTGCTGCCCCACGATAACGAATAGGGGAATTATAACGCTATTATACAATTAATAACGCCTGGATTTTCAGTTAATGACCTCTCAAAGTAGATGGAGGTCGATGGTGATGTCACATCCTGCCCTACTGTAGCCGATGGCATAATAAATGGTGATTTTTTTGAGGTTAGGATTTTCATGCATTAGTATTTGACAGATCACGTGGGATTTCAGACATGGTGTCAAAGAGAAAGATGCTCAGTATGCTTTGACATTTCATCATGAATAGACTTACTAACGAGCAACGCTTGCAAATCATTGAATTTTATTACCAAAATCAGTGTTCGGTTCGAAATGTGTCCAAATTTTGACAAATTTTGTTCAGCGATGAGGCTCATTTCTGGTTGAATGGCTACGTAAATAAGCAAAATTGCCGCATTTGGAGTGAAGAGCAACCAGAAGCCGTTCAAGAACTGCCCATGCATCCCGAAAAATGCACTGTTTGGTGTGGTTTGTACGCTGGTGGAATCATTGGACCGTATTTTTTCAAAGATGCTGTTGGACGCAACGTTACGGTGAATGAACACATTTCGAACCGAACACTGATTTTGGTAATAAAATTCAATGATTTGCAAGCGTTGCTCGTTAGTAAGTCTATTCATGATGAAATGTCAAAGCATACTGAGCATCTTTCTCTTTGACACCATGTCTGAAATCCCACGTGATCTGTCAAATACTAATGCATGAAAATCCTAACCTCAAAAAAATCACCCTTTACATATGGCTAAGCAAGGCGAAGAATACAAGGCTAATGGGGATTCCGAAGAATCTAACGAAGGAAACTAAAAAAAAAACAAAAATTCCGAATTAGCTAAAGCAATAAAGGTTTCGAGTTTCCGTGCTCAGCTCGGTCCCGGGCGAGCCGGATAATCTATGTTCAACTGTACATAGACTCAAACAGCTTCCCCACGCCAACGTATTCTTAACCGCGCATTTGCTGTGAAGAATGCAAATTTAATACGACTAATTCCAATCATAAATGAAATAAAACTTTACCTTTTGTCGGGTATATCCATTTTTCATTCCGTTAGCAACACATTGAAATATTCATATCCGACCCTATACTTAGAGAAAATTGTTACAAAAAACAGCAAATGCAAAAAAAAACTGTCATTTTTGCTAAGACAGCAAGCATTTTTTGATGTTTACTGATAGTGTAATATTGATTTTAGCCTCAAAATGTCACAAAAACTTTTAAACTTGTGTATAACATCTTATCTCTTAGATTAAAGGATTTTAGAATAAAAATTTACCTAATAAAAAATTAATCTGTAGAAAATGTTTATACCCTACACCAGTCATCCGATCATCTCCAAATTTGGCAACGAATCCTTTTGAGATTGGAAGAAATAGGTGTAGACATAGCTCCCATATATATTTTCGGCGGACTTAATATTGCAACAATATTGTAATTTTTAACCGAATCTCACGAAATTTGGCATGGAGAATTCTCTTATAACTCCTATAAATGTATTATCCGATCTTATTAACGCTTTCCTCTATGCACAACGCATTCTTCTATGAACATCAAAATAGGTATGGAATTTTGTCGAAATTGGCTTAGATTTAGATAAAGCTCCCGTATATATGTTTCGCCCAATTTTGACTTTTAGAGCCACAGCATGCGCACTGATCAATCTTCCCAAAATTTCACACAATATCTTTTTCTATGACATCAACTATGTGCGCTGATTTTAGTCGAAATCTGTTCTGATTTAGATATAGCCACTGTATAAATGTTTCGCCCTATTTTGATAGAAATTGGATCAGATTTAGGTATTACATTCTCTTAAAATTTGACACTTAGGTTTCTCTAATGGCTCTCCATATTATTGGTGATTGATATATTCTCTCCATATTCAGAAATTTATGTAATTCCCATACATATACTAGCATCCCTGTAGTCCGCTTCGCAACCCCCTTTTAAGTGTAGGACTTTCCAAAACATAGGTAGTCACCCAGTTTAAAAGATTTTCAAGTTTTGTAATAATTGCGTATAAATCTGTCCCCTTCTGTAGAGAAAGTACCAAGAATAACAATACATCGGAAAAATCATTAAGTCGCCCAATATATATTGTCAAGGTATAAATGAATGCCAATTTTGAGCGCATTAGCTCAATTCGTAACAAACGAACTTTTGTAGTTTAAGTACCTAAATGTGCGATTGTGAAAAATAAAACTTCTGGTCACCCAAATTTTGTAGTCAAGGTGTAGCTTTATTCCAATTTTGAGAGCTTAAGGTAACTTTGTCAAGATGTATGTATCCCAATTTCCTTAAAGAAAGTACCAATTTGTACGTTTGAGTACCTAAATATACGAACAAAATTGCAATTAAATTGCTTAATTTAGCTGCCCCCGTTCGCTGCAGGCGAAGATAAGCTTTTTCGTACTATTTTGCACTTTTTGGTACCAAAATGTACGAATTTTGAATAGATCATTTAGTCATACATTATATTTCCTTCTTGTACCTACATGCCAAATGACAGACCTCAAGCGGTACTAAACGTACATTTTCTCCCGTAGCCTGCGCTTTTTTTCATATCACGCTCATTGTTTTACACCAGATGTCTTTTAAGTCAAATTTCAAAATTCTACCCCTATCCACCCACCCAGTAAAAAAACATTCAGTTCATTCCTTTTTGGTACTTTTTAGCACCTAAATGTACAAATTTCCAAAAACTCTATATTTACCCAATTAAGGTTGCCATAGTATACCTAAGTTCCAAAATTCAGAGCTCTTATTCAAATTACGAAGAAACTACCAATAGCAGTAGTAGTACTATTTCTCCAAATCCGGTAATAATGTGGAAAATGTTTTTCACCAAATCACAATTTTTCGAGACACTCTTAAATTTGAGCCCAAAAACAAAATTCTAGCCCATTTCGTTCGCGCTGGACTAATATGTACCATTTCGTACTTATTAGTACCTAAACGTACGAATATCACTAATTCTAGCCTTAACCCGGACCCATGATCCAAGACCAACATTCGCGCAAAATTTTACGATTTTATGAGGCTGGGCGATTATCAGTCAGTCAGTCATGCAAGATGCTTTCTAGTTCCTATCCAGATCGCTTTGAAAATCCCAATTACTTGCGAATGTTTACATCCGCTACATCAGACAGGTTCTCAAAGAAATGAGAACCTAAAGTGGAAATCCTTCTGATTCCCAGTGCGGGACATATACACAGTCTATAGTGTTTTCTTCTTCGATGTCCTCACAGCTTCTGCAAAAGTCGTTGCTGCCAACCTTCACTCTATCAGCATATTTTCGGATTAGACAGTGACCTGTCATGACGGACACAATGACTGAGACGTCTGTTCCAGCCAATGACAGCAAAACAGTAGACCTCTTCAAGTCTTGGCTAGGCCGCATAGTATTGGAATGCTCACTGCCCTCTCTTTGTGACCATTTATCATTCGTTAGCTTACATGTCGCTAGTGGCATACCCACAGATTCCAGTATCCCTGGAATGTGTGGGGTACTTCCAAGTCTCACAAGCTCGTCCGCTTTACAATTCACTGGGATATATCTGTGGCCCGGCACCCAGGTGAATTTTAAAATGTTTACCCATCTCGTTGAGAGATCTGCGACAGTAGATGGCGGTTTTTGTTTTCAGAAATACGTTCTCCAGGGATTGATTGGCTGCTTGGCTGTCTGAGAAGATATTTATGCCAATCGTCGTTATGATATTATATCTTAGCGATTCCTACACTTCCTTAATTGCAAGGATCTCCGCTTGATACACACTGCAGTGGTCGGGTAACCTCTTCGATATGATCAGTTCTTGATCTTTAGAGAACACCCCAAAGCCCACCTGGTCGTCAGTTTGGAGCCATCCGTATGATAGTCTATATAACTTCTGTTACCAGAGATATCGTAGTTCTATCAGGAAAAGTGGCACAGTACTTTTTATCAAAAAGCGGCTCAGGTAGGGTGTAATCCACACTGCCTGGAACATCGGATATTGTATGAAGGATAACACAGTGTACGTAGCCGCCACATAACCAATGAGAAAGCTTCCTTAACCTCACGGCAGTGGTCGCTGCAATTTGGGTAGCCACAATGTCCAGATGCATAAGATGTAGCATTAAATTCAGTGTATCAGATGGTGTCGTCCTCAGTGCGGCTGTGATGCACAAACAAGCCATCCTTTGGATTCGGTTAAACATTGAGCAGTAGGCAGACTAGACCACAACACCATATAGCATTATAGTTCTGACAACTGCAGTATATACCCAATGCATGACACGCGGTCTTAACCCCAAACTTTTGTCAATGGCTCTCTTGCAGGTGTATAGGGAAGGAGTTGCCTTTCTTGCCCTTTCCAAAATGTTGGATTTGAAGTTAAATTTCCTGTCCAGCAAACCACCCAGGTATTTTGTGCTTTCTTTACCCAAGGAAACAGGTTCCACAGTTGGCAACTTGTAGCTCCTGCTGAAAAGAACTGCTTCTGTCTTGCACAGATTAATACCTAGACCACTTTCGGTAGCCCACTGTGTTGTTGCACGTAGAGCTTCCTGAAGCATACTTCTTAGAGTGCTGGGAAACTTTCTCATAACCGCAATTGTCATGTCATCAGCATACGCGACCACCTTTGGACCATTTTCTTCAAAAGTAGAGGAGACTTGAGGTGTTCCTCTGCTGACGCATCTTTTTATATCCACAGATCCCAAGCCTGCCGAAATGCATCTTTTAGTAAGTAAGTTTTTAATAAACTTACGCACGGTAGAGTTGATGCCTAGAAACTCCAACTCCTTCATGACTGACGTCGGTTTTACATTATTGAAAGCACATTCAATACCAAGAAATGACACCATTGTATATTCCTTGAGAGCGAGAGAACCTTCTATGCAGCCGACTAGGTCGTGAAGGGCTGTTTCAGTGGATTTGCCTTATTACATGCATGCTGCTGCCGCGACAGGCGATCTCCAGGGATCTTTGCCCGAAGATATGTTTCTATCAACCTCTGAATAGTCTTCAGCATAAACGATAACAAACTAATGGGACGAAAATCTTTCGCCTTCGCGTGGTAAGGTTTTCCTGCTTTCTGAATGAAAATGATCTTCGTGTCCCTCTATCCCACAGGTATATATGAAATTCTGATACAAGCATAGTATATCTCTCTAAGCCAGGGAACCAGTCTATCAGACACAGCTTGTAATTCAATCGGTGATACATCATCAGGGCCTGGCGACTTAAAGGAGTCGAAACTTCTTATCGCCCAAAGGATTTTCGGTTCAGACACAATTTCGCTAATAGCCTCCGACGAATGCATATCAGTGACAACCTCTTCTGGTGCCACGTTGTCCGTTGGAGAATTTCGCGGGAAATGTGTATCAACGAGAAGTTCTAGTGTTTCCTCACTAGACATTGTCCATACATTCTCTGACTTCTGAATATACCCCACCGTAATATGTCTCAAGGACAGAATCTTACTTAGTCTAGAGACCTCAGATGTAATATCCACGGAGCTGCGGAATTCTACCCAGGATTTTTTCTGAGCCTTTCTCAGCTCGCCCTTATATTTTCTTAGCTTACCCTTATAGATGTCTCAATCATGTGGTGCTCTTGTGGCTTTTGCTATGTTGAAGAGTTTTCTGCAGTCCTTCCTTAGACCAACCAGCTCTGAGGTTCACCATGGCGGTCGCTCTTTGCCCCTTGGCAGGCACAAAGGCATGCTGACACAAGCGAGTCATTGAGGGCCTTCCTTTGCTCCTTTTCTGGTCTAAAAGGGATAGACGTCCAAAATTTGTGCCAAAATTTATCCCAATCCGACTTTCTTCTGGTTACCCGAGGGACCACTACTGCAGTATTTTCTCCAAGGCTGAAACTAATATAACGATGATCAGAGAAGCTGTGGTCAACTAACACATCCTGGTCGCATATTCTTCCATCACATACTCCCAAGAAGCCCATTTACTTAAGATTTGGAAGAGTAAGATAGGCAAAGATCCTAGTATTGAAACATCAGGCAGTACAGGAAATGAAAACTTAATACAGCATAACGAACAGGAACCCCATGATGAAACCATTACCGTCTTAATCAAGAGTCGGAAGACTAGGATGGGCAAAGAACCTAATATCATGACATCAAGCAGTGCAGTCACAGGAAGGTAAGGTTAGGTTTAAGTGGCAGTCTGCCATCAGACTCACTTAGAAGTTTTCGTCCATTGTGATACTACAGGAACAGAAGAAGGTAGATGCCTTCTAGTTCCTACCGTTGAACCATCCAAATCGCTTTAAAAGTCCAATAATTTGCGAATGTTTACATCCGCTAAATCAGGCAGGTTCTCAAAAAAATGAGAACCTAAAGTGGAACTCCTTCTAATTGCTACTGCGAGACACACACACACGGAAGGTCTTCTATAGTCTCTTCTTCTTCGATGTCCCTACAGCTTCTGCAAAAATCGTAGCTGGCAACCTTTACTCTGTCAGCATTAGATAGTGACCTGTCATGACGGACACAATGACTGAGAAGTCTGTTCTAGCCAATGACAGCAAGGCAGTAGACCCCTTTAAGTCTAGATTAGGCCATATAGTTTTGGAATGCTCAGAGCCCCCACTTTGTGACCAATCGTTTCCCGTCAGAACTGGTCCTCAATACTTAGCTTACATGTCGCTTGAGGCATTCCCTAGTCTTCCTAGTCTCGCAAGCTCGTCTGCTTTAGAATTCTCTGGGATGTCTCTGTGGCCCCGCACTCAGAACAGGTGAATTTTGAACTGTTCAGCCATCTCGTTGAGAGATCTGCGACAGTCGAGGGAGGTTTTTGTGTTAAGAAATACGTTCTCCAGGAATTTAATGGCTGCCTGGCTATCTGAGAAGATATTTATGCGAATCGTCGCTATGACATTATAATTTAGCCATTCCTACACTTCCTGAATTGTAAGGATCTCTGCTCGGTACACACTGCAGTGGTCGGGTAACCTCTTCGATATGACCAGTTCTTGATCTTTAGAGTACACTCCAAAGCCCATCTGGTCGTTTAGTTTGAAACCATCCGTATAGAAGTCTATGTAACTTCTGTTACCAGGGATATCGTAGTTCCAATCGGTTCTATCAGGAATAGTGTTACAGTACTTTTTATCAAAAAGCGGCTCAGGTAGGGTGTAATCCACACTGCATGGAACATCGAATAATGTATCATGGATAACTCGTAGTTCCAATCGGTTATATCAGGAATAGTGTTACAGTACTTTTTATCAAAAAGCGGCTCAGGTAGGGTGTAATCCACACTGCATGGAACATAGAATAATGTATCATGGATAACTCGGTGTCCATAGCCGCAACATAACCAATGAGAAAGCTTTCTTAACCTCACGGCAGTGGTCGCTGCAATTTGGGTAGCCACAATGTCCAGAGACATAAAATGTAGCATTAAATTCAGTGCATCAGATAGTGTCGTCCTCAGTGCGGCTGTGATGCACAAACAAGTCATCCTTTGGATCCGGTTACGTATTGAGCAGTAGGTGGACTTTTGAAGCGCCGTTCATCAGACCACAACACCATATAGCATAATAGGTCTGACAACTGCAGTATATATCCAATGCATGACACGCGGTCTAAACCCCCAACTTTTGCGAATGACTCTCTTGCAGGTATATAGGGCAAGAGTGGCCTTTCTTGCCCTTTCCAAAATGTTGCATTTGAAGTTCAATTTCCTGTCTACCAAAACACCCAGGTATTTTGCGCTTTCTGTAAATGAAACATTCTCTCCACTCAAGGAGACAGGTTCCACTGTAGACCACTTGTATCTCATGCTGAAAAGAACTTCTTCTGTCTTGCACGGATTTATACGCAGACCACTTTCGGTAGCCCACTTTGCTGTTGCACATAGAGCTTCCTGAAGAATATCTCTTATAGAGCTGGGAAACTTTCCCCTAACCGCAATTGCCACGTCATCAGCATACGCGACCACTTTTGGGCCTTTTTCTTCCAGAGACAATCATATATTGTTAATGGCTAGTAGAGGAGACTGTACAGCTCCTTGTGGAGTTCCTCTGCTGACCCATCATCTTAGATCCACAGATCCCTAGCCTGTCGTAATGCATCTTTTAGTAAGTAAGTTATTAATAAACTTTCTTACGGTAGAGTTGATACTTAGAAACTCCAACTCCTTCATGACTGACGTCGGTTTTACATTATTGAAAGCACATTCAATGTCAAGAAATTCTACCACTGTATATTCCTTGGCAGCGAAAGAACCCACTAAGCAGCCGACTAGGCCATGAAGGGCTGTTTCAATGGATTTGCCTCTACTATATGCATGCTGCTGCCGCGACAGGCGATCTCCAGAGATCTTTCCCCGAAGATATGTTTCTATCAACCTCTGAATAGTCTTCAGCATAAAGGATGACAGACCAATTGGAAGAAAATCTTTCTCCTTCGTGTGGTAGGGTTTTCCGACCTTCGTGTCCCTCCTTCCCACAGGTATATATGACATTCTGATATTAACAGAGAATATCTCCCTAAGCCAGGGAACCAGTCTATCAGACACAGCTTGTAATTCAACCGGTGATACATCATCTTATCGCCCAAAGGATTTTAGGCTCAGACACAACTTCCCTATTGGCACAACTTCCTCTGGCGCCACGTTGTCGGTTGGAGAATTTCCCGGGAAAAATGTATCAACGAGTAGTTCTAGTGTTTCCTCACTAGACATTGTCCATACATTCTCTGACTTCTGGTTACTCCCACCGTAATAGGTCTCGAGGACAACATCTTCTTTAGCCTAGAGGCCTCAAATGTATCCACGGAGCTGCAGAATTCTACTCAGGATTTGTTCTGAGCCTTTCTAAGTTCACCCTTATATTTTCTTAGCTGAGCCTTATAGATGTCTCAATCGTATGGTGCTCTTGTGGCTTTTAAACCAACTTGTGGCTTTTAGACCAACCAGCTAGGGGTCCACCATGGCGGTCGCTGTTTGCCCCTTGGCCTGGCACTAGGACATGCAGCCACAAGCGAGTCATTCAGGACCTTCGTGATCCGCTTGACCACTATGTCTATATCCTCCGTAGTTTCCAATTCCTTTTCTAGTCTTGAAGGGATAGTGGTGCAGAATTTGTCCCGAATTTATCCCAATCCGCCTTTCTTCTCTTTAGCCGGGGGACCAATACTGCAGTATTTTCTCCAAAGCTGAAACTAATATAACGATGATGAGAGAAGCTGTCCAACTTTGTGACCCACCTACACAGGGCTTGTCGGGTCCCGTTTCGATGCCATCCCCTCCTGTCTCGATTGTGGCAGGGGATTTTCAGTCTCCTGCAATCCGCCAGACTTTAGCGATATGGTCGATAGTTCCTCAGGCAAGTGTTCAGCAACAACTGCAGAGTCGTCTCCTGATTCCCCAACCCCACCGTTTCTATAGACCTTCAGTTTCAATTTGTTGAATCCGTAGGATACAACCCCTTCAGACTTGTTGAGGTATGCGAGACAGCCGGAGTTGAGTACAAATACTGCATGTCACCGGTCACCATTAGCCTCATCCAATCTACCAAACTTCCTGTCGGTGGTTGAAAGATTGGGATTACATTCCCTTAGTCTTCCAAGTCTCGATTCAGGATCTGAGGTAATCCTTGGTATCCAAGCCTGCGCCATTGGTCGAGAAGGAATCTAGAATCTTCCTTCTTGACTAATCTAGTGCTGCACCTGGCCAGATCTCACCAATCTTTTTTAGCGCACGACGATACATTTCAATTGAGCGTTGATCGCCGTAGGCAATTAGTCTGTATCGGCCTTGTTACCAGCCTGTATTGTCACAAACTGGAGGAGACCCAGGAAATTCCGCAAGGACATTGGAGTATAGTGATGACAGTCCTTTGACTATCCCACTCCAATTTTTCCTAGGTATGTAGCCCTGTTTTTCTCCCTTGTCGACAACTGCCATCACCAAACTGTCCCTAGCGACATTAGCAAAGGCTGGATGTTGTTATCACTCTCGTTCAATATCTCCAATCTTCCCAAAATATATGTTGGCCAAAAATTATTTGGTTGTTGTTTCACCTGTCGTTGCATGGATAGTATTTCTCAACGCACAGTTCACACTCGGTAAGTAAGTGTCCCACAGACGTTGATCTTCTTTCACATACGCTTGTAGTGCGGAGTTTATCGATCTATTTACCCTTTCACTTGCATTCAACTGCGGGCTTGTAAAATGCAGTGAACTGATGTTTGATACCAAAATTCCCCATCAATTTCTCAAAGTCTCTACTCTTGAACTGCGTACCGTTATCAGAGATAACCTCCGGCACACCGTAACACATAAAAATGTCATCCCTTAAACATGAAATTATCGGGTTTGAAACTAGCTTTTTTAATGGTTTGAGAAAACTAAATTTTGAAAAATGATAAAAAAAAATTATTAATATCTCTATGTGTCCACTCCGAGTTCTGGGAAATGGTCCAATGAGGTCTATATAAAGCCTATGAAAAGGTATTTTTGTCTCAATCATCTGACCCATTGGCGTTCGTAAAATTGACGTTGGCACCTTGGAAGTTTTACAAATATTGCAGGTTCCAATATATTCTTTTACACACGTTACCAGTCTAGGCCAATAAAAGTATCGTCTAATTAACTCCGTGGTTTTCGCAATACCACAGTGGGATACATTAGGTTGATTATGGACAGAGAAAATAACATTTTTTCTCAGTTCCCGTTGTAGCACTTACCTTCAAGAGAGTCGATCGTCCATATCTCCTGTTGAAAAGGTTACCTCTTGTAAATAAAGGTCCCATCTATTTTAAAAGCAGGATATTTCGACTTGGTTTGTGTATCACGCCATCTCGAATACTCTTCACGGGAAAAGCTTCCGAATCAAAATCTACGGACAGCAACACTTCAATATCTACTTCGGATACATTAATTTTACCTATAAACGCTTGTGAAAGCGCATTAGGCACTATATTCTTTCTGCCTTTTTGTGTTCAATAGTAAAATAGAAACAATTGCAAATTTCAATGCAACGTTGCCAGTATAGGCCAATAAAAGTATCGTCTTATTAACTCCGTGGTTTTCGCAATACCACAGTGGGATACATTAGGTTGATTATGGGCAGAGTAAATAACATTGTTTCTCAGTTCCCGTTGTAGCACTTACCTTCAAGAGTGTCAATCGTCCATATCTCCTGTTGAAAAGGTTACCTCTTGTAAATAAAGGTCCCATCTATTTTAAAAGCAGGATATTTCGACTTGGTTTGTGTATCACGCCATCTCGAATTCTCTTCACGGGGAAAAGCTTCCGAATCAAAATCTATGGACAGCAACACTTCAATATCTACTTCGGATACAATATTTTTATCTACAAACGCTTGTGAAAGCGCATCAGGCACTATATTCTTTCTGCCTTTTCGGTGTTCAATAGTTAAATAGAAACAATTGCAATTTCAATGCCCATCTGGCCAAACATGCCGATAAGTCACTTTGAAGCATCAGCCACTTCAGCCTGGCATGATCCGTTGCAACCTTAAATTCATGCCCCTCAATATAAGCCCGAAATTTCTTAATAGCCCAAAATAACGGATAAACATTCCAATTTAGTTATTGTATAATTTCTTTGAGTCTTCGATTCCCTCACTATCCACTTGGGCCAAGACCGCTCCCACTCCAACTGTACTGATATTGAAAAGTCAGCATGAACTAACACTGGTGCGCTACATAATTTCGCCTTTAACAACTCAAATGGATTCTGAGCGTCCTCCGTCCATTAAAATACCTTTTTCGTAGACAGCAATTCAGTCAATGGAAACGTGTACCTTGAAAAGTCCCCGTTGAAACGACGGTACCAACCAATCATGCCCAAAAATTATCGAAGAGAGCGCAATGAAGTCGGTGTTGGAAATTGTGATATTACAGTTACTTTCTCCGGATCAACTTTAGCGAGCCTTAACCTACAATATAACCCAAATATTTTACACTTTTATACAAAAAAAAATTTCTTCACATTTATAGTGAGATTCGCTTTTCGGAATCGACCAGCCACTTCCTGTAAATGTTGACAATGCTAATCAATCCCTTCTGATACGATTAACAAATCATCCAAATAAACGAAAACACGAGACTTCAACTTATATGGAATGACCATGTCCATCAAAAGGCACATTGTTTGGGTGCATTGCAAAGCCCAAATGGCATCCTTGTGAACTGATAAAGTGGCCAATTTGGAATCGTAAAGGCAGTTTTGGGCTTAGATGTCTCATCAATTTGCCGAAAGGCATCTTTTAAGTCCACTTTTGATATGTACTGGACAGGTGGTAATATAGAGAGTATGCCTTCAATATTCGGTATCTTGTGAGAATCTTTAACTGCCACAGCATTCAGTTTTCTACTATCAACGCAAAATCTTATCTGGCTTCACTATTAATACTCCTGTAGAAAAATATGGGGATTGTTACTATAGCGCGAAGTTTCCGCTTTTGTTCATCGGAATAATCAGAATCATTACTGTGATTTTTAAGTACAAATAGTTCATTAGTCATATTTATAGAGATCTGAAATCTATTCCAAAAATCCATTCCGCATATGATGTCCTACTTTATAGATTTTATTACTAAAAATTCAAAGTTACACTCCTGATTTTGAAAAGAAAATTCCAAATTTACTATGCCCGAAAAGTCTTGCCTCTGCCCATCTGCTGTTCTTACATTACCATGACACTTTCTAAAGTTAGGTAAATTTTCTATTTCTTGAGTTAATTTGTCATCAATTACACTTCTTTTTGCTCCACTATCCAACAGGGCAAAGTACAATTCATCTTCGATAGACAATGGTAAAAATGGTCTTGTTTCATTATCTTTAACCACTATCGATGCAACTGTACATCTTTTAAACGATTTTAATTTTCTCCAAAAACTCCTCATACGAAAAGCACGACGTTCAGATTTGGCTCCTTTACTTACACTAAAATTCAAACCTACATGCTTATTTCCCACCAAGTCATGTGGTATTAATTCAAACTCACCGTAAAATTTAGAATTATCCACATCACTATCGATCAAATTCTATGTATCATTTGCTTCCTTAACGTTGAAAGAGGATGTCCCTTCTCCAAATAAGGAACATCCCTCTTCGAGTTTCCCGAATCGTTACATTTTTTACATTTAGGTTTAAACATATTCTTTAGGCCAAATCCATAACAAAATACCGTTCTGTACTTTTCGCAATCCTTATAAGTGTGGCCATACTCTTCGCAATTCCAGCATTGGGTTTGTCTATGCATTTCAAGCAATTCACCGTCGACTAGTTCTTCCTCTAATTCATCTACTTCCTCACTAATTTCAGAAATTTTTCCTTTATCACGGAACTTTCTAAAACGATTTAGAGTTTGCATATCGCCTACAAACTTCTCATGTTTTCTAATAGCTTGTTCAGTCTTTGTCTTCAACGACACATATTGTCCCTAATGTCGTAATCTTTATATTGTCTCTTTAATCCAGTAGCAAGTTCGGATCACTCTATATTGTCTTTTAGGCGATGATACCTCCAAAACCACCCAAAAGGTTTGCCGTCGAACAATAATTGAGCATACCTACACAACAATTGAAAATCGCCTCCTAGAGTATTTGTCGTCATAATATTGACCCTGTAGATAAACTCGTCAATGGGGATTTCAAGAAGGGAGGAGTATAAGCTTCTTCGGAACGCATCTCGGTTTTTGAGTTAATAGTTCCTCCTTTATCCTGATCTAAATTAAGCCCTGGTATCAAATCACCAATTTCTTCTGTAATTGTTGTGGTTAACTCTCTTCTCAAATCATAAATTGACTCAGAAATCATATTTTGTACTCTATTCTCATCTATTGAGTTTGTTGAACAACCAGCAACATCCCTTGTAACGCTTCGTGATGTTCTAGAAGCGTCGCGAATTTTTCTTGTTTTTGACTTAGTCATAGGTCCAGTCTCTTCCATATATCCGTCCTCACCATTGACGACAAAAGACACGTTATTTTATGTATGTATTCACTCCTTCTCCTATCAAATCTTCAACACTTCGAGTAACAGGCATTCTTTAATTAATATTAAACAATTTTTACACAAAAAAAAACAAAAAAGGTAAAGGTTAATCCATTAGGCGGTACAATACTTTTCCTCATCAATACCATACGAAGTGAAATTCATTTCTGAGTTACGTTCCTAAGATTTTCCAGAAACCAAAATCAACCCAGGTACGTAGTTTCCAAAAATTGTTCATACGTGTGAGAGTAGAAGTCTGAAAAAAGGCCAGCCTCAAAATCCCACTCGTGTCGTATATACAATTGGAGGGCCACGTTGGGGGGGCCTTAACTTCCGGAACCGGAAGGTTCAATCCCCTCCGGAGTCGCTACCTTCTGGCCCCGGTCGTGCTCAATCTTGGGTCAGTTCTTTTCATTTGGAGACTAATTCGGATGCGTGAAGTGTAAGGTAGCTATTATGTCATGTGTGTGCGTGTTAGTTACCTTGGGAACCCGGATGGTATTAATAGTTAATGAGCAACATTACATGTAAGGTTGTTGCTCTGGGCTCTCTACCCGCCCAACCTGCTGACTTACCAATTCTCGTCAGCCCCAATTGCACTTCCTAATAGATTGCCTTCACCTTTCGTGACATAGTGAAACCCTTTAAAGTTTCATAATCAACAACAAACTTTTATATTCAATAGTGAATGGTAGTTAATAATAAGGTACAAAACGTGAATTTATGTTTTGCTTAATTTAATGAATTTTTAAGTCTAAAATAAAAATTCTTAATTTTCTATAAAAAAAATCTTGATTTTAATGATAAGTAGGTAAACAAAGATAAGGCAAATTAAACTAAAATTATGGTGAAACATTTAAGAACAAACAAATATGAAATGAAATATGTGTAAGTGTGTTTTGGACTTACCAAATTAATTCCCACGATGTTATCAGGCCTGTTGATGGTGGTCTTCTTAATTTCATATTAAATTAGCATTAAATGTTGATTTTAACGAAAAATACTCAATCTAACTATGATGATAAATGAGATGATTTTAATACATATATATTTTGCAAAGAAAATCTTAAATTAAATTTTTTAGTTCCAGCTTAAAATGGTTGAACAGTCAAACATCCGGGCATTTTGAAAACTTGGCACATTTGGGTAATAGTTTAATACAATTGTGAATTGCTGCTCCAGCAAAATGTTGGTCAGGAGAGCTTCAAATTTAAAGTTTACTGCATTCAATTTCTAGAGAATTTCTTTCTGGAGAATTGTAGGTCGCTAGTATTGCAAATGATCCCATGTTTATGGACTGCAAAATTGGTGCAAAGTTGTCTTCGGTCCTCCTTCAGATAAATCTTTATCGACAAGTCCGGTTATGGTCAATTTTTATTATTTTCAATCTATCAATTTTTTTATCTTTCTCTATTCCAACGTAGCTAACTCATTGTTTTTTTTTTTCTCCCAGCCTACTACCAAGCTTACTACGAGACCTAAATAGATTTATTTTGAAAGCATGTACAAAGTAGCCAATGTTTTAGTCGTTGAATTAATGGTACAGGCAGTTTATCATCAATGATCATCATCTATGCTCTTCTATATAGATATGACATATTCTACACTAAAACAAATTTGTCCAAATATTAATAAAGGTTGTTGTTGTATTGAAGAAGCGATTTTGTCCTAAATAAGGAAGTGAATGCTTCTAGTTTTTACGTTTGGATTTAAAAATAGATCTTAAACACAAAGATTTGTTAAACTTAAAAATAGTATGTTGAATCTTTAAAATCTCGTCCTGCATGTTAAGATGCATATAGCTCAAGTTGATGTGGGTTATACATATTGCTGTATATTGACAATAAGATAAAATAGCCTTTGAATTAATGCAGATCACTTTATTTTTAAGATTACAAAACACTTAAACAAAAGACAAGTTTTTATTAAATTTTAAGGTATTGTCCTTATTATGAATCCCATAATTTAATGATGGAGGCCACCGTAGCGCAGAGGTTGGCATGTCCGCTTATGACGCTGAACGCCTGGGTTCGAATCCTGGCGAGACAATCAGAAAAAAATTTTCAGCGGTGGTTTTCCCTCCTAATGCTGGCAACATTTGTGAGGTACTATGCCATGTAAAATTTCTCTCTTAAGAGGTGTCGCACTGCGGCACGCCGTTTGGACTCGGCTATAAAAAGGAGGCCCCTTATCATTGAGCTTAAACTTGAATCGGACTGTACTCATTGATATGTGAGAAGTTTGCACCTATTCTTAGTGGAATGTTCATGGGCAAAATTTGTATTTAGTATTGTAACTTGAATATTAATACAACGTGTTTTTTGTGTTCAAGAAATTAAATATGGAGATAGGTTTTTCCAGGGTGACATAAGGTTGTTGTGCCACTAGTTCACCTAAAGAATGATAAAAAGACAGGTTGGGCGTCGGGTTAATAGCCATCACCCGAAAAACTTGAAGAGAATACATTGAAAAAACGTAGAAGGAAAAAAACGGAGCAATGATTTGCTTATCTGTACCTGGAATGACCGCACTCTCTATGGAGAAGGTGCAGCATTCGCATTGGCGGAGATATTGGAGAAATGCTGGGCGTCTGCCATATAGGAAGTGCGATGGCTCGGGAAGGGGTCCACAACAACACCGTGAGGTGACGCCCTATATTGTACTGCCATGAAACGAGACATGAATTTGGTTGTGGATTTGCTTGTATCCAGGTTTGCTCTGGTGGATGAGACTCTTGTTTGAACCGTTGAGTGGAGCGGACGTATTGTTATTTCACTCCGCTAGAATTTTCCTGTAACTCGAAATAGGTCATTATTTTTGGAAGAAAAGTTGAAGACACTCAAGGATAGCTGCGATAGAGGTATCCATTATGCGGTTGTTAATCTGCGTCTGTTTCCAGTGGAGCGGCAGATCTAGAGCCCGGAAGAAAGCTTAGAATGTACTCCAAAGACCCAACAGCTGCGGTGGTGGTATCAGGCCGTGGCATGTTCTCTGCTACTGAAACCTCGACTGGTGGAGCGGCTGCTCCAGGCTCCACTAGCCGACAGACGACTGGTCAGGGGCTTTTGACGAAGACACTTGGTTCGAGTCTAATGGACAAAGCCGAACCTATTCCTTCTTCGCATGCCTATAATTTGCTTAGGCCATCGGCCTTTAGCAAACCAACACGCTCTTTAAGAGGTTGGAATACTAGAAGACGCATCGCTCTTAGGTTTATTGAGATGCTTGGTGCGAATGATACTAAGACTCTCACTGATAGGGAGAGAGATTCCTTAAATTGGGCTTGGGAATTCCGTAAACAGGCTACCTCAAAGACTACGCGTCTAGATTCGGAAACTGCACTGTAGTCAGCCAAAAGGCTGCGGTCACCTGGAGGGCATCCCATGCCTAAAAGAACTAGGGCGAACAACAGTAAGATGGATCCAAGAACCGTTGCTAATGTCGTTATGGACAGTTTGGTGATGACAGTTGGCGACAAGGGAGAAAAACAGGGCTGCATACCTAGGAATAATTGGAGTGGGATAGTCAATGGACTGTCCTTGCAATGTCGTTGCGGAATTTCCTGGGTCTCCTCCAGTTTGTGACAATGCAGGCTGGTAACAAGGCCGATACAGACTAAATCCCTTCGGCCATCAACGCTCCATTGAAATGTATCGTTGTGCGCTAAAAAAAGATTGTTTAGATCTGGCCAGGTGCAGCACTAGATTTAGTCAAGAAGGAAGATATTCCTTCTCGACCAATGGCGCGTTCTTGGATACCAAGGATTCCCTCAGATGCTGAATCGATACTTGGAAAACTAAGGTAATGTAATCGCAGTCTTTCAACCACCGACTGGAAGATTGATATCTTGAATGAGGCTGATGGTGACCTGCAGTATTCGTACTAAACTCCGCCTGTCTCGCAGACCTCAACAAGTCTGAAGACTCTGCAGTCGTTGCTGAGCACTTGCCTGAGGAACTATAGACCACATTGTTAAAGTCTGGCGGATTGAAGGAGACTGAAAATTCCCCTGCCGCAATCGAGACAGGAGGGGATGGCATCGAAACGGGACCCGATAAGCCCTAAGTGGGTGGGTCACAAAGTTGGACTGGGCTCAAAGTGTACGCTAGCGGGGAAGCATGGAGCTCAGAAAGTACTTCGACAGCAGCAGTTAGTGAAGAACCTAAGGAGAAATCGTCCACACCGCTAGTGCCCAGTGTCCTGAGGAAGAGTGGTTCCACAGCTTTTTCACCTACCCCTGGATGCGTATGGAAGCTCATCATGACAAGTTCTAACTAATCTTGTAAGGATGAACTCCTGATGGAGTCAGAATACGAGGCTAACACAACAGTGGTGGAAGCTCTGAATCCTGATTATGGTCCGGTTTTTACAGATAGATATTCACCATTATAAGGCCGCTCGGGGAAACTACAGCTCCTCCTGATGGCTAGGGGAATTGACGTGGTTCTTATCCAGGAACCATGGGTGTGTGAGAAAAGATTCGTGGAATAAGAATTTCGGGCTTTAAAGTTCTCAAGGGTACGGGGAAAGGGAGATACAGAAGCTGTATTCTTGCAAAGTGTAGTCTAAATGTTTTTCTTCTTTCGTCGCTAAGCACTGAAGATTTAGTAGCAGCCAGCTTTGAAATAAACATTACTCATTATATAAATATCTCATTACTGGCTGGCTTCCCTAAATATGGCACACGATTCAGAGATGCCGCCTTCAGACCTTAGGTCGATGGTTGAAGCTGCTTCTGTAGGGAAGAAAAGCCTCATTTTAGGAAGTGATGGTAATGCATATCACAGGATATGGGGAAGTTTGGATGTCAACGAAAAGGGTGAACTTCTAATTGAATATATTATAAATTGCAATCTGGCGATTCGTTATAAAGGGGATAAATCGACCTTTATTACCAGGAACAGACAGGCGGTACTAGATATTACCTTTGTATCGGAAGATGTAAGTGAAAGAATATGCGACTGGGAAGTGTTGGATGACCACAGCTTCCCTGATCATCGTTATATTAGTTTCAGCCTTGTAGAAAATACTGCAGAAGTGGTCCCTCGGCTAAACAGAAGAAAGGCGGATTGGGATAAATTTCGGTACGAATTCTACACGTGGACATAAACATAATGGTCATGCGGATCACGAAGACCCTGAATGACTCGCTTGTGTCACCATGTCCTAGTGCCAAAACAAGGGCAAACAACGACCGTCATGGTGGACCCCAGAGCTGGTTGGTCTAAGGAAGGACTGCATAAAACTCTTCAACATAGCAAAAGCCACAAGAGTACCACACGATTGGGACATCTATAATACTGAGCTAAGAAAATATAAGTGCGAGCTTAGAAAGGTTCAGAATAAATCCAGGATAGAATTCTGCAGCTCCGTGGAGGATACATCTGAGGCCTCTAGGCTAAGGAGATTCTGTCCTCGAGACCTATTACGGTGGGGTATATCCAGAAGCCAGAGAATGTATGGACAATGTCTAGTGAGGAAACACTAGAACTACTCGTTGATACACATTTCCCGGGAAATTCTCCAACGGACAATGTGGCGCAAGAAGAGGTTGTCACTGTTATGCATTTGTCGGAGGCCATTAGAAAAATTGTGTCTGAGCTACCGAAAGTGGTCGAGGCGTAAATCCGTGCAACACAGAAGTAGTTCTTTTCAGCAGGAGATACAAGTTGCCTAGAGTGGAACCTGTCTCCTTGGGTGGAGAGAATGTTTCATTTACAGAAAGCGCAAAATACCTGGGTGTTTTGGTGGACAGGAAATTGAACTTCAAATCCAACATTTTGGAAAGGACAAGAAAGGCCACTTTTGCCCTATACACCTGCAAGAAAGCCATTGGCAAATTTGGGATTTAGACCACGTGTCATGTCATGTCAGACTATTATGCTATATGGTGTTGTGGTCTGGTGGACGGCGCTTCAAAAATCCACCTACTGCTCAATACTTAACCGGATCCAAAGGATGGCTTGTTTGTGCATCACAGCCGCACTGAGGACGACACTATCTGATGCACTGAATTTAATGCTATATCTTATGCCTCTGGACATTGTGGCTACCCAAATTGCAACGACCACTGCCGTGAGGTTAAGGGTGCTTTCTCATAGGTTATGTGGCGGCTACGGACACTGTGTTATCCTTGATACAATATCCGATGTTCCAGACAGTGTGGATTACACCCTACCTGAGCCGCTTTTAGATAAAAAGTACTGTAACACTATTCCTGATAGAACCGATTGGAATTGCGATATCCCTGGTAACAGAAGTTACATAGACTTTTATACTGGAGTGTACTCTAAAGTTCAAGAACTGGTCATATCGAAAAGGTTACCCGACCACTGCAGTGTGTATCAAGCAGACATCCTTGCAATTAAGAAAGTGGTGGAATGGCTAAGATATAATGTAATAACGGCGATTGGGATAAATATTTTCTCAGATAGCCAGGCAGTCATTAAATCCCTGGAGAACACGTCGCAGATCTCTCATCGAGATGGCTGAACATTTCAAAATTCACCTGTTCTGGGTGCGGGGCCACAGAGATATCCCAGGGAATTCTAAAGCAGACGACCTTGCGAGACTAGGAACTACCTTACACACTCCAGGACACTGGAATCTGTGGGTATGCCTCTGTGTACATTCGCAAGTTATTGAGCGATCTGGATGGTTCAACGGTAGGAACTAGAAGGCATCTTCCTTCTTCTGTTCCTGTGGTATCACAATGGACGAAAACGTCTATGTGAGTCTGATGGCAGACTGCCACTTAAACCTAACCAAATCTCTTCCGGTGGATGAGAGGCTAGCCACAATCCGCATAAAGGGCGAATTGTTCAACATCAGGCTTAACTGCGCCCATGCCCCAACAGAAGACAATGACTAACAGACCATGGATATTCTCCGAGCGCCTAGAAAAGAATATGACCGGTGTTTCACCCATGATATAAATAACTTCCGATAATGGGTTGAAGCCAATAGACTTCGCCACAGCAGGTTATGTTAGGTTAAAAAGAGGGTGCAGATATTAATCCGCCCCATATCTCTATGGACATACACATAAGCCAGTAATCGGCTTGTTGTGCACTCTCAAAACTATAAAGTAACCTCTAAAAAAATTGTTTAATTTAGGATTTCCATGCTACTTACAAAATCCTTAATTCTTTTCAATACCACTCCCTTAAGTTGGTTCATGTCTGGTATTGTGTCTCCACCTAAGTACCGGTATCTGGTGGACGCGAAAGCCGGGCAATGACAAAGGAAATGCTCTAACATCTCATTTTCTTCCCCGCATGCCCCACACATGCTATTAATTGCCGCACCGATTTTACATAAGTGAGGTCGTAGTCCTATGTGTCCCGTTATGATACCAATAGCTTTATTGGCCTCCTTCTTACTTCCTTTCAGTAATAGCCTCGTCATCTCACGATCTGTATCCCCCCATAAGATTTTCGCCGTCCTACCGACCGTTTCAATGTTCCACAATGTTGCATGCGCATTCGTCGCCCACTCCCTTAACTCGGACTGCGTCGACCCGAAAGGCATCGGGCTAACCAAGTTTATTGACGGCATTCCTCTGGCCTTCAATGCCAAACCGTCTGTCCCCTCATTTCCCCTTACTCCGTTATGGCCTGGCACCCAAACGTTGCGGATTTTACCATTCCCAGATAAGGCGCTAGTCTTCTTCTTACACTGCAAGACTGTTCGTTACCTTACCGTCCTGGTCGCGCTGGCACCACACCACTTCACGCATTCCATGCTCGCCTGGATCTTCGCCTTCAGGGCCGTATTATGGTCAGGCAGTCTAAAACAGATCTCAGTCCCTGGGTTTTCAATGCACACCCCCAGGTCCAGTCTATCCTCTAGCTTTGATCCATCCGTGTAACATGGTCTTCCAGATGGCATTACTAGGGTTCAGTCAATAAAGACTGTGCCAATGGCAGCAGGTTCATCTCAGGTATCCGATCGGAAACCTCTTCCCTTTCCTCCAGGTTTTCTATTGTCGCCTCAATTATACCGCGATGGTATGAGCTGCTCCCATTCTCCCATCGCCTTAAGTCTCATAGCCGCAGTGGCTGCCTCACATATCTGTATGTCAATAGGTCTGATACCTACCATGGTGGACCCCAGAGCTGGTTGGTCTAAGGAAGGACTGCATAAAACTCTTCAACATAGCAAAAGCCACAAGAGTACCACACGATTGGGACATCTATAATACTGAGCTAAGAAAATATGAGTGCGAGCTTAGAAAGGTTCAGAATAAATCCCGGATAGAATTCTGCAGCTCCGTGGAGGATACATCTGAGGCCTCTAGGCTAAGGAGATTCTGTCCTCGAGACCTATTACGGTGGGGTATATCCAGAAGCCAGAGAATGTATGGACAATGTCTAGTGAGGAAACACTAGAACTACTCATTGATACACATTTCCCGGGAAATTCTCCAACGGACAATTTGGCGCAAGAAGAGGTTGTCACTGTTATGCATTTGTCGGAGGCCATTAGAAAAATTGTGTCTGAGCTACCTAAAGTGGTCGAGGCGTAAATCCGTGCAACACAGAAGTAGTTCTTTTCAGATACAAGTTGCCTAGAGTGGAACCTGTCTCCTTGGGTGGAGAGAATGTTTCATTTACAGAAAGCGCAAAATACCTGGGTGTTTTGGTGGACAGGAAATTGAACTTCAAATCCAACATTTTGGAAAGGACAAGAAAGGCCACTTTTGCCCTATACACCTGCAAGAAAGCCATTGGCAAATTTGGGATTTAGACCACGTGTCATGTCATGTCAGACTATTATGCTATATGGTGTTGTGGTCTGGTGGACGGCGCTTCAAAAATCCACCTACTGCTCAATACTTAACCGGATCCAAAGGATGGCTTGTTTGTGCATCACAGCCGCACTGAGGACGAAACTATCTGATGCACTGAATTTAATGCTATATCTTATGCCTCTGGACATTGTGGCTACCCAAATTGCAACGACCACTGCCGTGAGGCTAAGGGTGCTTTCTCATAGGTTATGTGGCGGCTACGGACACTGTGTTATCCTTGATATAATATCCGATGTTCCAGACAGTGTGGATTACACCCTACCTGAGCTGCTTTTAAATAAAAAGTACTGTAACACTATTCCTGATAGAACCGATTGGAATTGCGATATCCCTGGTAACAGAAGTTACATAGACTTTTATACTGGAGTGTACTCTAAAGTTCAAGAACTGGTCATATCGAAAAGGTTACCCGACCACTGCAGTGTGTATCAAGCAGACATCCTTGCAATTAAGAAAGTGGTGGAATGGCTAAGATATAATGTAATAACGGCGATTGGGATAAATATTTTCTCAGATAGCCAGGCAGTCATTAAATCCCTGGAGAACACGTCGCAGATCTCTCATCGAGATGGCTGAACATTTCAAAATTCACCTGTTCTGGGTGCGGGGCCACAGAGATATCCCAGGGAATTCTAAAGCAGACGACCTTGCGAGACTAGGAACTACCTTACACACTCCAGGACACTGGAATCTGTGGGTATGCCTCTAGCGACATGTAAGCTAAGCTTTGAGGACCAGGCCCGAAGGAAAACGGATGATAGATGGTCACAAAGAGTGGTCTGTGAGCATTCCAAAACTATGTGGCCTCATCAAGACTTGAAGAGGTCTACTGTATTGCTGTCATTGGCTAGAACAGACGTCTCAATCATTGTGTCCCTCATGACAGCCCACTGTCTGATCGGAAAACATGCTGACAGACTGAAGGTTGTTAGCAACGACTTTTGGAGAAGCTGTGAAGACATCGAGGAAGAAGAGACTATAGAACACCTACTGTGTGTGTGTCCCGCACAACCAGTTAGAAGAAGTTCCACTTTAGTCTCTCATTTCTTTGAGAATCTGTCTGATTTAGCGGATGTGTACATTCGCAAGTTATTGAGCGATCTGGATGGTTCAACGGGAGGAACTAGAAAGCATCTTCCTTCTTCTGTTCCTGTGGTATCACAATCGACGAAAACGTCTATGTGAGTCTGATGGCAGACTGCCACTTAAACCTAACCTAATCTCCTCCGGTGGATGAGAGGCTAGCCACAATCCGCATAAAGGGCGAATTGTTCAACATCAGGCTTAACTGCGCCCATGCCCGAACAGAAGACAATGACTAACAGACCATGGATATTCTCCGAGCGCCTAGAAAAGAATATGACATGTGTTTCACCCATGATATAAATAACTTCCGATAATGGGTTGAAGCCAATAGACTTCGCCACAGCAGGTTATGTTAGGTTAAAAAGAGGGTGCAGATATTAATCCGCCCCATATCTTTATGGACATACACATAAGCCAGTAATCGGCTTGTTGTGCACTCTAAAAACTATAAAGTAACCTCTAAAAAAAATTTTTAATTTAGGATTTCCATGCTTCTTACAAAATCCTTAATTCTTTTCAATACCACTCCCTTAAGTTGGTTCATGTCTGGTATTGTGTCTCCACCTAAGTACCGGTATCTGGTGGACGCGAAAGCCGGGCAATGACAAAGGAAATGCTCCAACATCTCATCTTCTTCCCCGCATGCCCCACACATGCTATTAATTGCCGCACCGATTTTACATAAGTGAGGTCGTAGTCCTATGTGTCCCGTTATGATACCAAATAGCTTTATTGGCCTCCTTCTTACTTCCTTTCAGTAATAGCCTCGTCATCTCACGATCTGTATCCCCCCATAAGATTTTCGCCGTCCTACCGACCGTTTCACTGTTCCACAATGTTGCATGCGCATTCGTCGCCCACTCCCTTAACTCGGACTGCGTCGACCCGAAAGGCATCGGGCTAACCAAGTTTATTGACTTCATTCCTCTGGCCTTCAATGCCAAACCGTCTGTCCCCTCATTTCCCCTTACTCCGTTATGGCCTGGCACCCAAACGTTGCGGATTTTACCATTCCCAGATAAGGCGCTAGTCTCCTTCTTACACTGCAAGACTGTTCGTTACCTTACCGTCCTGTTCGCGTTGGCACCACACCACTTCACGCATTCCATGCTCGCCTGGATCTTCGCCCTCAGGGCCATATTATGGTCAGGCAGTCTAAAACAGATCTCAGTCCCTGGGTTTTCAATGCACACCCTCAGGTCCAGTCTATCCTCTAGCTTTAATCCATCCGTGTAACATGGTCTTCCAGATGGCAATACTAGGGTTCAGTCAATAAAGACTGTGCCAATGGCAGCAGTACCTCGTACTCGACTTCAAGGTTCATCTCAGGTATCCGATCGGAAACCTCTTCCTTTTCCTCCAGGTTTTGTCGCCTCAATTATACCGCGATGGTATGAGCAGCTCCCATTCTCAATCCATTCTCCCATCGCCTTAAGTCTCATAGCCGCAGTGGCTGCCTAACATATCTGTATGTCAATAGGTCTGATACCTGGAATAGTCTCCAGTGTCCTAGTGGGCGTGGTCCTCATCGCTCCGCCTATGCCAAGACAATATGTTCTCTGAACATCTTATTCAGTAAACGTGGTGCGTTAATTAGCCCACCTTCGTCTTCCTCGTGTACAGACGTGTTTCAGTCTTCTGCCATATGAAATACCCTTTCGGCCCTTCTGCATAGCTCGTTCGGATCCTTACCCCTTAGAAGTAGTATAACAGACGGGTTCAAATCCCTCCTCAGTCAGCATTCGCAATAGGTGATTTATGTGGTCACCCATAGTGCCCTGTGCCACTTTCTCCCTTATATTTATGCCATGGGACACACAATGTATCCACCTGTTCCTTAGCATATGGTTAATCCAGTCTCTAAGGACTGGATCCACACGGTTCTGCTCTAATATTTGGATTAGTATGTCGGTCCGCACATTGTTAAAAGCCCCATCGATGTCAATGCATACCGCCGTTTTTGGCATCGAAGGATTCTTCCATTTCATGCACAACCTCGTGCAAGAGAGTCTCCACCGACCTTCCCTTAGGAATGCTGTTTGTATATGAGCGGTTCGCTGAATGTCCTACCCTTTATTATGGTGTCCACAATGCATGTCTGTAGGCCTTTGGTGTCGCATAACTTGTCTTGCCGGGCTTGGGTATAAACACCACGATTGCCTCCTGCTAGGCCTTCTGAGTGTATAGGAACGCTGTGAAAATATTGGCCAGATGAGGAGCCAGATAGTCTGCTTCTTTCTGGAAATATTCGCCGCAGCAAAGAACTTGGTAGTTTGCAGCATCAGATTCCAACATTGAAGGATTCACACCGCTATTGGATTGTCACCGGATCAAAACGCGAAAAACCAAATAGATCATGTTGTGAGAGATGGAAGGCATTCAACCAGCGTATAAGATGTATGATCAATCCGAAGGCGAACATCGATTCGGATCATTACTTTGTTGCAGCAAAGGTTCGCACTCGTTTTAGTGTGGCGAGAATCGTACGATCTGACACTACACGGCTGTCCCACTCCACTGGCTGACCCAATTGCTTGAAGAAAGCACTCCCTATACCGATAGTATAGCAGCGCAATCGCAAACCATTGCCACCTACATGGAAAGAGCCGCAACATCTATACTTGGGTACCAAAGGAACCCATGGTTCGACCAGGAGTGGCAAAAAGCCTCTGAAGTCAAGAATGAGGCATTTAGGGCAACCTCACAGTCAGTAGCAACGCGGGAGAATAGGAGAGGGAAAACGTCTCTTCCGCAAGAAGACGAAAGAAATGGATGGACTTGAGCGTGAGTAAATCAAGATGTTCAGGAGCCATAATGAAGACAGAAAATTCTACCAAACAATTAAACATGAAACCAATGGCTTTTGTACAGGGACATCCTTCTGCAGAAGCAAAGAAGGAAATCTGGTAACTGATACAGATAGTGTGATGAGGATATGGAAAAAAACATCTTACCCAGCTACAAGTGTCCGACCTTAGCGGCGAAGAGGATGCCGCAGAACCAATTCTTAATAATGGTATAGAATATGTACCACCTAATCAGAACGAGAACCATGTAGCAGTTACCCGTCTTAAAAACAATAAGGCAGCAGGAGCCGACGGGTTGCGGAACTGTTTAGGACCGGAGGATACTGATACCGCTGAACTGTTTAGGACCGGAGGATAAGGCGTATGCATCAGCTCGTCTGCGCAATCTGGCTAGAAGATTGCATACCCGATGATTGGAATCTATACATACTACGTCCAGTAGTATGTTGAGACAGACGGAGACAAGAGACAGGGGACAAGATGGTATGTGCCAACTACAGAGGAATAAGTCTACTCCCCATACATACAAGATAATATTAAGCGTACCGTGTGAGAGATTAAAGTCTAAAGTCAACGAAATAATTAGACACTATCAGTGTGGCTTTAGACCTGGTAAATCCATCTTAGAACAGATATTTACACAGAAGAACCTTATCGCACCTTTCAATACCAATCGAGGTTTCAGACAAGGTGATCTCTATAATATCCTGCTGGAAAGATTTTACGAGAAGCAGGTGTGAATAGGCATTGCACACTACTCACAAAAGAACATATGCTACCCGCCTATGCTGACAACATCGATATTATGGGTCGGTCACCGGAAGAAGCAATTGCAGCCTTCGAAAGTATCGAAAGAGAATTAAAGAAAGTGGGTCTGGCAGTAAATGGAGATAGATTAGATTTAAGTAGTTCCGTAGTTTCAATCGCTTCTATCAGGAATAGTGGTACAGTACTTTTTATCAAAAAGGGGCACAGGTAGGGTGTAATCCACATTGCATGAAACATTGGATATTGTATCATGTATAACTCAGTGTCCGTAGCCGCAACATAGCCAATAAGAAAGCTCCTTAACCACACGACAGTAATCGCTGTAATTTGGGTAGCCACAATGTTCAGAGGCATAAGATGTAGCATTAAATTCAGTGCATCAGATAGTGTTGTCCTCAGTGTAAATGGATCATTCTCTCCACCCAAGGAGACATGTTCCACTGTAGGCAACTTGTATCTCCTGCTGAAAAGAACTACAATACATCTGTCTTGCACGGATTTATACCTCGGCCAATTTGTGTAGCCCACTTTGCTGTTGCGCGTAGAGCTTCCTGAATAATATGTATCTCTTAGAGTGCTGGGAAACTTTCCCCTCACTGCAATTACCACGCCATCGGCATAAGCGACCACCTTTGGGCCTTTTTCTTCCAGAGACAATAATTTATTATAAATGGCTATATTCCAAAGTAGAGGAGACAGTACACCTCCTTGCGGGGTTCCTCTGCGGACCCATTTTTTTAGATCCACAGAAGTTAGGTCTGTCGTAGTTCATCTTCTAGTAAGTTATTAATAAAAATTCTTACGGTAAAGTGGATGCCTAGAAACTCAAACTCCTTCATGATTGACGTCGGTTTGACATTCTTGGAAGCACCCTCTATGTCAAGAAATGTTACCATTGTATATTCCTTGACAGCGAGAGAACCCTCTATGTAGCCGACTAGGTCGTGAAGGGCTGTTTCAGTGGATTTGCCTTTGCTATATGCATGGTGCTGCCGAGACAGGTGATCTCCAGGGATCTTTGCCCTAAAATATGTTTCTATCAACCTCTCAAGAGTCTTCAGCATAAAGGATGACAGACTAATTAGACGAAAATCCTTCGCCTTCGTGCGGTAGGGTTTTCCTGCTTTCGGAATGGAAATGACCTTCGTGTCCCTCCATCTCACAGATATATATGACATTCTGATACAAGCAGAGTATATCTCCCTAAGCCAACTCAACCGGTGATACATCATCACGGCCTGGCGACTTAAAGGAGTCGACACTTCTAATTGCCCAAAGGATTTTCGGCTCAAACACAATTTCGCCAATAGCCTCCGACGAATGCATACCAGTGACAACCTCTTCAGGCGCCATTATGTTCGTTTGAGTGTTTCCCGGAAAAGTGTATCAACGAGTATTTCTAGTGTTTCCTCACTAGACATTGTCCATACATTCTCTAACTTCTGAATATATCTCACCGTAATAGGTCTCGAGGACAGATTCTTCCTTAGCCCAGAGGTGCTCTTGTGGCTTTTGCTCTGTTGAAGAGTTTTCTGCAGTCCTTCCTTAGACCAACCAGCTCTGGGGTCCAACCTGACGATCGCTGTTTGCCTCTTGGCTTGCCACTAGGGCATGCTGACACAAGCGACACATTCAAGGCCTTCGCGATCCGTTTGACCACTATGCATATATCCTGCCTAGTTTCCACTTCCTTTCTGGTCTAGAAGGGATAGACGTGCAGAATTTGTGTCGAAATTCATCCCAATCCGCCTTTCTTCAGTTTAGCCGAGGGGCCACTTCTGCAGTATATTCTTCAAGGCTCAGACTTATATAACGATGATCAGAGAAGCAGTGGTCATCCAACACATCCCAGTCGCATATTCTTCCACTTATATCTTCTGGTAATACCTGGTAATAAAGGTCGGTTTATCCCCTTTATTACAAATCGCTAGATTTCAACTTATGATATATTCAATAAGCAGTCCACCCCTTTCGTTGACATCATCAGCATCACTTCCTACGGATGAGACTCTTCGTCCCTACAGAAGCGGCTTCAACCAGCGACTTAAGGTTTGACGGCAGCATCTCTGAATCATGTGCCATATATAGGGAAGCCAGCCGGTAATGAGACTTGTTTATTTCAACAGTGCTTAGCGATGGAAGAAGAAAAACATTTAGACTACCCTTTGAAAGAATACAGGGACTGTGTCTCCCATTCATCGTACCCTTGAGAAGTTTAAATCCCAGAATTCTTAGTCCACGAACCATTCCTCCACACATCCATGGTATCTGAATAAAAACCACGTCAAATCCCCCAGCCATCAGTAGGACGTTTAGTGCCGCCGAAGCGGCCTTACAATGGTGGAGATTTATCTGTAGAAACCGGACCATAATCAGGATTCAGAACTTCCACCACTGTTGTGTAAGCCTCGTCTTCTGATTCCACCAGGAGTTCATCTTCACAAGATTCGTTAAAACGTGTCATGATGAGCTTCCGTATGCATCCAGGGGTAGGTGAGAAGGCTGTGTAACAACTCTTCCTCAAGAAACTGGACGCTTGCGGTGTGGACAATTCCTCCTTAGATACTTCATTAACTGCTGCTGTCGAAGTACTTTTTCAGTTCCGTGCTTCCCCGCTGGCTCACACCTTGAGCCCAGTCCAACTTTGTGACCCACCCAGACAGGGATTGTCGGATCCCGTTTCGATGTCATCACCTCGTGTCTCGATTGTGGCAGGGCGATTTTCAGGAATTATAGGAATGCAAAGAAAAAATAGGTTCGGCATTGTCCTTAGGACTCGAACTAGGTGTTTTCGTCAAAAGCCCCTGCTAACCAGTCGTTTGTCGGCTAGTGGAGCCTGGTGCAGCCACTCCACCAGTCGAGGTTTCAGTAGAAGACAACATGCTACGGCCTGATACCACCACCGCAGCTGTTGGGTCTTTGGAGTCCATTCTAAGCCTACTCCCGGGTTCTGGATCCGCCGCTCCACTCCACGATACCTCAATCGCAGCTACTCTTGAGTGACTTACATTTTTCTTCCAAAAATAATGACCTATTACGAGTTACAGGAAAATTCTTGCGGAGTGAAATAACAAAACGGCCGCTCCACTCAACGGTTCAAAGAAGTCAATTATACAGGGCTTTGTGGTAGTTGATATCATCCGGAGCAGATAGAGAAAATGAAGAAAGTTGGAAACTAGAACTTTGAGATAGTAAGCAACTTTATCTACCTCGTCACCGCGGTAACCGAAACAAATGACATCAGTTTTGAAATAAAATGAAGGATATTATTGGCTCACAGATGCAACTTTGGATTCAGTAAGCAGATGAGGAGCATAGCCACCTCTTGACAAACGCAAATTACACTATACAAGACACTGGTACTTCCCGTGCTGATGTATGTCTCCTAAGCATGAGTACCTACGAAAGTAAATGAGGCGGACTAGTCTGCGTTAATTGAGAATATAGGTTGCGGATGAAACACGAGCTGTATGACGACTATAGAATAGTTAAATGCATCAAAATACAACGGTCGCTTTGGCTAGGCCATTTGTCAGAATGGATGAAGCAAAAAGAAAACACAAAAGGGTAAAATCAAAACTCCGATGAAGTGTTTAAGTGGAGAGCGATATCTCGAAACTGGGTATCAGAGATTGGAGAAAAAGTGCAGAAGATCAAGGCTTTTGGAAATCTTTTCTACATTTGGCCAGAGGATTTTACTTTATAAGGTAAGATAGGTTTCAATAACTGTTATATTAAAAATTAAATATGTTGTCCATATTCGAGGAGAAAAAATAAATCCATGTGTATAAAATGCATGACTTGGTTCCTTAGAAGAGTTTTTGAATCTTGAAAATGAAAATTGTTAGTTGCGGAAAATGTTGCTCCCGAATTTTTCTGAAAAATAACGTTATGAATTTAGGTACAAAGTAGTTCCGTTTTTGATAAATCTACAATGCGTATGTGTATTTTTACATTTGATCTCAAAATGTAAATCGAGAGATCGGTTTATATGGGCCTATACCTATTTGTGGGCCCATGGGCCAGAATTTTTTTCATACAATGTATTTATTTATTATCCTCTATGACAATAAATAAATAAATACTTCGGAAGATATCATCGACCAAGATATTTGGTCCGATGCCATCAAGACCAAAAGGCCAAACTGAAAAAGCTGACAGCAGATCCCAATCATAGTATAATTAAAAAAATTCACATATGCGTTTCTAAATCCAACCAATCGAGACGACTTCTTTCACTCTTCTGCCAAGCCCTTTCCAAAGGTTATGCAATCATGGTTATTTAATTTTAAATTACCGTCTATCTCATGGATCCAATCTTCTGACTCAAATAGTTAAATACCGATTATATCTTGTGGAAATTCGAATGATATTCTTACTTTTAGTATTTCATTATTTGATTTTGGGCTTTTACAAATAAATAATATATTTAATTCATTTGATAAATTACTTGATTTAGTCTTTGTCAATAGTACATCTGATATATGATTGAGATCTTGCAGTCTGGTAACTAATCCAGAGGACCGCTTTCATCTCACCCTACCCTACCTATCTATTGTTGTTGAATCGCCTAATCCACCGAAAATTTTTTCGTTTTGTAAATACAGATAATGATAGACTCGAATAGTCGTTGCTGATACATTTGCACCATGGAATACGAGAAATCTATCGAAGTTAAAAAATTAAAGTTAAGCAAAAGTTGACTATATAAACATAAATAAAAAAATCGGGATTTACTCGGGAGTTTTCGAATTATTCCTTAGCAAAATCGAAAAATAATAAGGAGTACAAGTTAGCACATAACAATTAACTAAATAGAATGAAGAAGCAATTAAAATCTAATCCAAATTCTTTCTGTAAATTTGTCAATTCCAAGCGTAGCTTTAGTGATTTACCGCTGTTATGATTTGGATATTTCTAATAGTTACGCAGATTTTTTTGCAAGCACTTCAGAAATAGATATGACATCCCTTTGATATCAGAGATGCAAATTTTGTAGATTCCACTTTTATATATGAAAATACTATTTTCAAGAATTTCAGAACATGTCTGGTTAATGATGCTTTCAGGGGTCGTAGACAGACTGATGTGATATACACTGACTTCCGGAAAGCTTTTGATAAAGTTAAACAAACACTCTTGTTGATGAAAGTGGATTTGTGTGGCTCCAGTAATTCGTTGCTGAAGAGGTTGAGCTCGTATTTAATTGTTCGTACACAAAGTGTCAGGTGTCAAGAAATGCCATTTCTTAACCGATTAATGTTTCCTGGGCGGTTCCCCAACCCAACCATCTCGACTCGATCTTATTCTGTATCTTTATTTATTTACCCATTACTATAAGGTATTCTAAGGTATTAATGTTTGCAGATTATGTGATAATCTTCAGATCCCTCAGTGATCCGGATTAACAATGCTATCTCCAGTCTGACCTGGATTCCTGTAACGATTGATGCGATATAAACCTGATAGAATTGAATATTTTCAAATGTAAAGTAATGCGTTTTTCAAGAGAAAGTTCCTTTGATACCAGTTATTTTGTAAGAGAAATGAGCTTGAGGTTGTTTACACGTTGAATATGGTTTAGGATCCCTACTACACGCTTTATTCTAATCAGATTGAATCAGTTTAGAAGATGTTTTTTTGTTTCGTCTTCGTGTGCGATGGTGGGATCGACATTCTCTACCCTCGTATGACTTAGGATTGAGCCTTATAAAACTACCTTTACTAACAAGTCGTACAATAATGTTGAACATAACATTTCTGATGAATCTTATTCATGGGAAGAGATTCTTGTTTGAAAGGTTGAGTGGAGCGGACGTTCTGTTATTTGGTCCGCAAATATTTTTTGTAACTCGTAATAGGCCATTATTTTCGGAAGAAAAATTTAAGTCACTCACTTAGCAACGATAGTGGCATCCATAAGGTGGTTGATCATCTGCGTATGTTCCCAGTGGAGCGACAGTTCTAGAGCCCGAGAATGGAATCCAAAGACCCAAAAGCTACGGCGGCGGTATCAAGCCGTAGCATGTTGTCTGCTACTGAAACCTTGACTGGTGGAGCGGCTGATCCAGACAAACGACTGGTCAGCAGGACATAGACACCTGGTTTTTTGACATAGACACGTGGTTAGAATCTTATGAACAAGGCCGAACCTATTCTATATTCGCTTGCCTATTATATGCCTAGACCCTCGGCCTTCCCCTGGGTCTACTCCAGTTTTTAACGATGGAGGCTGGAATCGGGGCCGATACAAACTATTTGCCTTCGGGTATCAACGCTCAATTGAAATGTATCGTTGTGCGCTAAAAATTATTGATGAGATCTGGCCAGGTGCAGCACTAAATTTAGTCAAGAAGGAAGATATTCCTTCTCGACCAATGGCGCATGCCTGGATACCAAGGATTCCCTCAGATCCTGAATCCATGCTTGGAAGACAAAGGGAATGTAATTCCAATCTTTCAACCACCGACTGGAAGATTGTTGGATTGAATGAGGCTGATGGTGAACGGAGACATGCAGTATTCGTACTTAACTCCAGCTGTCTCGCAGACACAAAAAAGGTTTGAAGGGGTTGTATCCTACGGATTTCACAAGTTGAAACTGAAGGTCTATAGAAACGGTGGGGTTGGGGTATCAGGAGAAGATTCAGTAGTTGTTGCTGAACACTTCCCTGAGCATCGCTAAGGTCTGGCGGATTGCAGGAGACTGAAATTCCCCTTGCCACAATCGTGACAGGAGGGAAGGCATCGAAACGGGACCCGAGAATTGGGTCACCCAGTTGGTCTAGGCTCAAGGTGTGCGCCAGCGGGGAAGCGCGGAACTCAAACAATACTTCGACAGCAGGGGGGAATCGTTCACTCCGTAAGTGTCCAGTGTCTTGAGAAAGAGTGGTTCCACTGCTTTCCCATCTTCCCCTGGATGCGTACGGAAACTCATCATTACAAGTTCTAATGAATCTTATGAGGATGAACTTCTGGTGGAATCAGAAGACGAAGTTCTGAATCCTGACTATGGTCCGGTTTCTACAGATAAATCTAAACCATTGTAGGGCCGCTTTGGTGGCACTAAAGATTCTCCTGATAGTAGGGGAATTTGACGTGGTTGTTATCCTAGAGCCATTGGCGCGTGGAGGAATGATTCGTGGACTAAGAATTCCTGGATTTAAACTACACGAGGGCACTGCAAATGGGAGACACGGAGCCTGTATTCTTGCAAAGAGTAGTCTAAATGTTTTTCTTCTTCCGTCGCTAAGCACTAAAGATTTAATAGTAGCCAGCCTTGAAATAAACAAGTCTCACTATTGGCTGGCTTCCCTTTACATGGCACACGATTCAGAGATGCCGCCTTCAAACCTTAAGTCGCTGGTTGACGCCGCTTCTGTAGGGACGAAGAGCCTCATTGTAGGAAATGATGCTGATGCCGATGTACATCACCAGATATGGGGTAGTTCGGTAGTTAACGAAAGGGGTGAGCTGCTTATTGAATATATTATATCCCAGCAGAAAATATTGCACCCCTTAATGCAATAGTGTAACTTCAAACTATTGTGACATTAGCATACACAATTGCTTCCGGCATGCATGATTTTTGTGGGTTATGTCCCATTTAAATGGGATTGTTAAAAGATCCAAAATGCGCTTCTTGTTTAACATCAAAAATGGAACATTAGCAGCACAAATTTAAATTACCTTTTTCATGCAAGTAAAGTTTTCAATGAAAGCACCGTTTTCTGTGATTAATGCCCCATAAAATAAATGCTTTTGTTTTTATTTGCAGTGTGTAATTTAAAATAAATTGTCATTAACATACAAAGCTCAGTCTCAGATGGCGTTTTATAGTAATTAATTAAAGAAATAAATGAAATAAAATAAAGGTATTTAAAATTGAATTCAGTCTCAACATCTTTTAAGAATACTGTGTTAAAAAGTATAAAACAATAACAAAAAATAAAACACAACATGCGCGATAACCTTTTTGCCCGAGTTCGCCAATTCAACTGAAGAAATTAAACTCCCCTTGAAGCACGCGGATAAAGATCGGTCCAATTTCTAGCTTTCGTGAATTGTTTTACTTGATCTTCGTTCAATGAGCTCAAAACACTATTAGCATATACAACCGCTGATCAGAAGCAATATGGATGCAAAACGAATTCGTCTTTACCATACTTTGAAGCCATGTTTCATGCATACCTTATGTAATACATTACTGCACAAAAGTATGTTAAAACCATAGTTTTTTGTAAATTTTTTGAAGAATATTCCTTTACATTACATATAGTTTCATACATACTTATTGAGCCTTCAAAATGCGCATTAGTATGCTAGAATATTTTCGCATTCCTTCCAAGACAGGAACAAATTTTTGCTGGGAAGTTTATTACCAGGTAATAGATATTACCTTTGTATCGGAAGATATAAGTGGAAGAATACGCGACTGGGATGTATTAGATGACCACTACTTCTCTGATCATCGTTATATTAGTTTCAGCCTTGAAGAATATACTGCAGAAGTGGTCCTTCAGCTAAACTGAAGAAAGGCGGATTGGGATAAATTTCGGCACAAATTCTGCACTTCTAGACCAGAAAAGGAAGTGGAAACTACTGAGGATATAGGGTAGAATTCTGCTGCTCCATGAAGGATACATCTGAGGCTTCTAGACTTAGGAAGATTCTGTTCTCAAGTCCTTCTACGGTGAGGTATATTCTGAGAGAAGGTATGGCCAATGTCTAGTGAGGAAACACTAGAAATACTCGCTACCACTGGTATGCATTCGTGGGAGGCTATTAGCGAAATTGTGTCTGAGACGAAAATCTTTTGGGTGATAAGAAGTGTTGACTCCTTTAAGTGTGGGATGGAGGGAAACGAAGATCATTTTTATTCCGAAAGCAGGAAAACCCTACCACACGAAGGAGAAAGATTTTCGTCTTATTACTCTGTCATGCTTTATGCTGAAGACTCTTGAGAGGTTGATAGAAATATATCTTAGGGCTAAGATCCCTGCAGATCGGCTGTCGCGGCAGCAGCATGCATATAGTAAAGGCAAATCCACTGAAATAACCTACTCGGCTAGATAGAGGGTATACTATGGTAGCATTTCGTGACATTGAATGTGCTTTCAAGAATGTAAAACCGACGTCAATCATAAAGGAGTTGGAGATTCTAGCCATCAACACTACCGTAAGAAAGTTTATTAATAATTTACTTACTAAAAGATGCATTAAAGCAGGCTTGGGACATGTGGATCTAAAAAGATGGGTCAGCGGAGGAACACCTCAAGGAGGTGTACTGTCTCCTCTACTCTGGAATATAGCCATATACAATATATTATTGTCTCTGGAAGATGCAAGTTGCCTACAGTGGAACTTGTCTCCTGGGGAGCAGAGAATATTCCATTTACAGAAAGCGCAAAAAACCTGGGTGTTTGCCTGGACAGGAAATTAAACTTCATATCCAACATTGTGAAAGGGGTAAGAAAGGCAACTTTCCCTATACACCTGCAAGAGAGCCATTGGCAAAAGTTGGGGGTTTATACTTCGTGTCATACATTGGGTATATACTGCAGTTGTAAGCCCTATTATGCTATAAGGTGTTGTGGTCTGGTAAATGGGGCTTCAAAAGTTCACCTACTGCTCAATACTTAACTGGATCCAAAGGATGGCTTGTTTGTGTATCACAGACTACTGAAGACGACACCATCTGATGCACTGAATTTAATTCTACATCTAAAGCCTCTAAACATTGTGGCTAGACAAATTGCAGCGACCACTGCCGTGAGGCTAAGGGAGCTCTTTCTTTAGTCATGTGGCCCCTATGGACACTGTGTTATCCTTGATACAATGTCCACATTGCCTGGAACAATGTGGATCACACCCTACCTGAGCCGCTTTTTGATGAAAGTACAGTCCACTATTCCTAAAAGAGCCGTCTAGTCTTCTAGTTTGGAATCATCTGTATAGTAGTCTATGTAACTTATTTTATCCCTGGTAATAAAAGTTACCTAGAATTGGACCTTGCAATTAAGGAAGTGGTGGAATAGCTAAGATATAATATCATTACGAAAATTGGAATGAATATCTTCTCGGACAGCTAGGCAGCCATTTAGTCCCTGGAGAATGTATTTCTGAACACAAAAACCGCCCTCGACCATCGCAGACCTCATCGTGATGGCTGAACAGTTCAAAACTCACCTGTTCTGGGTGCCGTGCCATAGATATATTCCAGAGAATTGTAAGGCGAACAAGCTCTCGAGATTAGGAACTACCTTACACTCTCCAGGGAAACTGAAATCTGTGGGCATGCGCAGGCCCGAAAGATAACGAATGATAGATTGTGGCCTAATCCAGACTTGAAAAGGTCTACCGCTTTTCAGTCACTGGCAAGAACATATGTCACAGTCATTTTGTCCGTCACTGTCACTGTCTTATCAAAAAACTTGTTGACTGACTGAAGGTTGCCAGTAACGACTTTTGCAGAAGCTGTGAGGACATCGAAAGAGAAGAAGAGACTATAGAACACCTTCTGTGGGTGTATCCCGCACTGGCAGTCTGAAGGTGGTGGTGGGGGTAACCCTGTGTTGTCAATAATTGAACAACTGTCCCTATTCAGAGAAATTCCCCAGCCATCAACTTCATTTTGTTGTGATTTATAATCATGTCTTGGTATAAATAAGCCTGTTACCCGTTTAGTTTAACTTTAAATTTTTCATTTTTATTGTGTTAAAATTTTATTTTAAGAAAATTAAATCTTTACCTTTTGTTTTAATATTTAGTTAAAGAGAATTAGCAACAACATCGTCAATGTTAACAACAACGGCGGTCACTTGTTAACCGCACAAATAAAACATCTTTTAATTTGTCAAACGCAGGTTAAGCTTAATTGTGCAATCTGCCGGTTATGGATTATTCATAATTTATTGAAGCCTTTGTTTGTGAAAATTGTCAAAAACGTTACTTCTTTGTTGTTTTTAAGTCCGACAACCAGACGAAGGAAAGAGGCCGAAGCCAATAGCCCATTCGCCAAAAGCAAAAACTCCATCTCACAGTCTTCAAAACGAACCCTTAAACGCCGCTTCGACCAGTGCACCTCCAGCCAACCTGAATAATGTTAATTCTTCTTCTTCTCAGCTTCAAAAAACAATCATCATCATCAAACAATTCACCAGGCTTAGTTGTAAAACCTGCAAATGAAATTACTGAGTTAAAGAAATATTTAATGGACAAATGCAATGTCAAATGCAGGAAATGCAAACAGAGTTTCTTGTTTCGACACAACAAATACAAAATACCGCCAACCAAATGTAAGAACAATTCGCCAATTTACAATCTTTGTCTGCATTGCCTTCTTTGATATCACAATTACAACAAACACGTAGCCAACCACCGCCGGCGCACGTAAGTCATATGGCACTATCTTCACATTTGCCAACACCATCTTCACATTCACCAGACGCCACCAAGATCATGCATAACCTCAAATATGTCTGCCCACAGTTCACACTCACAAAATTCATTACTTTTGCCACAAAAGAAAATGTATCCATTGCCTATTTCAACAGCCCTTCAAGAATAATGTCAGACATTTTAAGAGTCGTTTGAAAGCACAGCCACTGAATTTGGATACTCAAACTTACACAACATCATGCGCCTAAGAGATACTTTAAAGGGATGATCAAAGGTATCTGTAGAATCTCTCTTGGGCAATTCAAGAAACATCGCCGCCATTTTGAAACAACTCTAAGATACCTTTGGTCGATCAGAACAGTTGATCAGGAGCCAAATTGAAAAAGTAAGGTCAGTGCCACTTTTAGCCAATGACAATATTGAAGCACTAGTCAACCACGCTAACAAAATATGTAACTACGCTAACAAATATGTAACGCCAAAGCTGAGCACCATTTATCAAATCCTTCGCTTCTAAGTGAATAAGCATCCAAGCTGTGGACAGAAAAATGTCTGCACCTTCAGCAACCAGCCACAATCGTCGACTTTGCAAATTTGCTTTCCACATTAGGTCTAGCCTATATGGTCAACGACATATTGCCAATTGCAACCACATCTGCCACTAGATGCAACATGCCGCACCGAAAACGTATTGTTCCAAATTCTACCCGTTACGATATATGGTAAATTATTTGACGACGACGGAGCGTATGTGTCTATACTGAACACAGACATTGCAAATGAGCTTGATATAAACGGGTAAAGAGATTTTCCGGAACTTCACCCTCACTTCACAAAATACCGAAAAAATTAATAAGTGGAATTGGCCACTACAAAGATAAATATACAATTTTCAATGTTTATTTATCAGCTGATCTTCCATTGCCAGTGATCTTCCAAAAACAAAGTTGATACAAAAACGAAGGAAAATGAAAGGGCGATGCAGTTATTGAACCATGCTGCAAGACTGGTAAATGGTGGATACGAATGTCCTCTTTAAAGGAAGGAAAATGTACCCCTTATTCTGGAGTCGTACGATATGGCACTAAGACGTCTATATATCATAGAGCAAAAAATTTTATGGAATTGAATATAGATTAAAAATCGATGATTATATTGCGAAAAGAAGCCAAATATAATCGTGTTTTTTATTTTCCACAATTTGCTGTCAAAAATCCCAATAAAAGTGTATTCGTCTTGTATTTGACGCCGCGGCTGAAATTAACTACTTTTTTTTGAACAAGGTCCTAATATCAGGCTCAAACATAAATAAACCACTAATCACCATTCTTTTTAAATTTAGAGAAGGCCCAATCGCAGTATGCGGAGACATAAAGGAAATGTTTCACCGAATTGTTGTAACGAAAACAGATCAAAACTGTCAAAGATTGTTACAGAGGAATGGAGACGTGAATTTGCCAGTGGATATCTATATCATGTAGCATCTGATATTCGCTGCCACATGTTCCCCCACAATTGCTCAATTTGTGAAAAATTTAAATGCATGAAAATGTTTGGATGAACACAGCGCCGTTTGGACTAACCCAGAGCCAGTCATAGTACGAGTATCATCGATCGTCACTATGTTGATGACTATATCGATTGTTTTTAGTCTGAAGAAGATGCAGTCAATGTACTGAAAGATGTCATAAAAATGTATAAAGTTGCGGGACTCCAATTACAGGGCATAGAAAACAACTCGAAAAAGTGCTCGATGAGTGTGGTACCACGATGACAAAGGTAGCAGTGGCAACACCTTTTGCTATGATAGAGTGGAACGAATACTCGATTGGTACCCGCATCAGATGTTTATGTTTTGATTTAAAACTAAATAAATAGGTGGTAAAATTCCACCCCTACGAGAGATTTTGTGTTTAAAGTCGTCCTCCAACCGTTTAGATTTGTAAGCGAATTTATGATGCCAAGGTATTATTATCCAGCATATAATGACGTCGAACTTCACATATTTGCGGATGCTATGGCTGCGATGGGTTATAGGCGAGTGGTAAGTAGTGATATCAAAGTTGTTTTCGTCATGGGCAAACCAAGTTGTGCCCCAAATAGATTTCATATGACACTCAAGTTGGAATTGCAGGCCGCAGTCATGGAACTAGGGTTTAAAGAATTAATAATAAAAAACCATTAAAAATATTGTTTTTAGGGCAGAATATACAACGATGCTGCAGTGGCTAATCGAGTGGGGGAAATTTTTGGAGAGCAGTCATGTGGAACAATGGAACTGGTGTCAAGGTGCAAATAATCCCGTAGATGAAGCAAAAAGGGCAAACTTAACCAAAGTATTTGACCTCAACGGAAGATGGAAAAATGGTCCCATATTTTTAATGAAAAGTGAAGTAGAGTGACCAATTGAGACAAAATAACTTCAGATGCTGATCGAAGTAAAGTTGAGCTTCCTTCAAATTATAGAATACTGGTGGCGAGGCAATTAAAATCCATTATTAACGATTTTAATCGTTTTTCGAACTATAACAGATTGAAATGAATTATGGCGTAGGTGCTTCGGTTCACACTTAATTTGAGATACAAGGCAAAACAAAGTGCTGGAATAAAAGGAGAATTATAAGTTGTTGAGAAAGTAGTAGCTGAAAAGTACATTTGTAAAAACTACATATATTTGGATACGGTTTAGCCGATCGTGCTGCAAAACATATGTTGTCTGAAAAAAGCGAACTGAAAACATTAAATCCGTTCATTGCCTCTAAACAGGGACGTAGCCAGGATTTTATTTTGGGGGGGCACATTTTTTCAAAATTGAAAATTTTAAAATTTTTTCTGTTACTGTGAAATTGGAAAAGATTCTCAATTTTTTTTTGAAAACAGTCATCGCTAATGTTTGCAGGAATTGGTCCATTGGCGGTAACATGTGAATTAAATCTGAGCTGAATTTTGTAAGGCCTCCCAACACACTATTTGCAGGCCGATTCTAATCTTTCAAGCCTTCAAAATGTGCTTGGCTTTGCGAATGTCTTAGTTTTATAGTGATAGTTTTGACGAACCAGTATCAGTATTTTGATGAATTTTTTTCTGTTGCGCTCATTTTAATTTGGACTAGTTTTTAATTTAGCAGGCTATTGTTTGCGTCGCTCAATTGGTTTAAATTACATTTATGTCCACAAAATTTAACGCAAATATATAAAAAAATTAAGGAACAATAAATGTTAAATATTTAAAAAAAAAATAATTTTGACCAATTTTTACGACGAGCTATCAACGTTCTGCTTAATGCCGCTTATTTCTCCTCAATGGAGAAACAGTTAAAGGTGGTCTCATTTGTTTAACAACCACAAATCATATGGTGCAATCCGCCATCTCGTCATCAAGATGTCATTTCAAAATTGGTATTGTTCTCAACACAACCAAAGAAACTATACCTCGTTTATGTACGAGTGCCAGTTAAATGTGAGAAAGAGAAACTCAAACTAAGATCACGTGCAAAAAATGGGGTGGTTTGCTGAGAATTCGGAACTAACATTTTAATACTATCAAATTGGCCGGCAGTTTTCAGCTGTTCGCGTGAGGCCACCTTCATTAATACACCTTGTTCTCCTCCAAACTTTATGAAAATCGATCGAAAATCCGATTTTGAAGAAAAATATGTTCTTTTTTTGTTTATTTCTCTTTCGAGATGAGCTCAATGATCGGAGATTGCAAATGGAAAAGGAAAGCCAAAGATAGCAGCACCAACCACTATGGGACGCGTTTCGGCAATATTCGATCATTGAGCTCATCTCGAAAGAGAAACAAACAAAAATTGTAAATTTAATATTTAATTTAATAGGCAAAAAACTTGAAAAAAAAATTCGGGAGAACCCGGCCGGGATTCGAACCTGGGCATTTGGAGCAACGGCGAAAGCCGTTGCCGTTGTCTAGCGTTCAAAGCCATCAATACAACTTCCAACAGACGCATAAAATCATGTGTACTACGGAAGAAGTGTAATTGCCACAGAAAAAAAGTTTGTCATTATACAAAATTACATGCAGTGGGAAAAAGGACAGCCATACATGTGGTAATTGTATCATAGATGCGTTTTCGCAACTAATACGATTTACATTTTCAATCGAACATGTTTGTATGTTTATTTGTAGTCATTTCGATAAAATAATACGGTAAAAATCGCACCCTCGTCTTCGGATAAAGAACTTTCAATGCATCTTATATTCTAAATAAAACGCGCTATTTCCATTTCTTATCTCAATTTTTAATATATAGCTTTCTTCTTCTGCTTTCCTTCTTTGAAACCAGATTTGCTGACGGCAATCAGTTGTTTTACGAGTGAAGTTACGCACAGTTCACCCAATATGATATTTAGTGCACGCAGTTATTTTGAACAATATACAAGGTGGTGGGGTTAAATTTTTTGGACAAACGAACACAACATTTTGATTTTTTGTACAATCAAATTCACCATAAGTGAAATACAAAAAATAATTATAAAATAAAATAAACTACAATAAAATAGGATCAAATAAAAGAGAGTAAACTAAAATAGAATAAACTTCAATAAAGTAGGTTAGGTTGAAAAGAGGAGAAGAGAATCTAACTCAGGGATTCCGTGCCACTTACAAAATCCTCTATTATTTTCCATAACCCACCCTAAGTTGGGTTATGTCGGGTATTGTGTTCCCACCTTAGCACCGGTGTCTGTAAGCCCCGATAGCCGGGCAATGACATAAGAAAAGCGCCAACGTTTCATCACCTTCCCCGCATGCCCTACACATGCTATCAATTGCAGCACCGATTTATCATAAGTGAGCTCGTAGTGCTAGGTGTCCCGTTATTATACCGAAAGCTATACGGACCTCCTTTCAGTAATGGACTCGTCTTCTCATCATCCGGATCTCCCCATATGATTTTCGCCTTCCTTCCGACTGTATCGCTGTTCCACAGTGTCTCGGACGGCGTTGACCCGAAAGGCTTCGTGTTAACCAAGTTTATTGATGACAGTCCTCTGACCTTCACTTCCAAATTGTCTGCTCCTTCAATCCCTCTTACTCCACTATGACCCGGCACCCAAACGATGGGGATTGTGCCATTCTCAAAGCAGGCCTTAATCTCCTTTTTTAACTCTAAGACTGTTCTTGACCTTACCGTCCTGGTTTGTGTTGCTACTATGGCCTGTTTATTGTCCGTAAAGATGTTCAGACTCGACACCTCACTCATCCCGTAATCGCCCGGATCTCTGTCTGCAGGATCGTATTATGGTCAGGCAGTCGAAAACAGATCTCAATTCCTGGTATCTCAATATAGACTCCAGGTCCACCTGTCCTATAGGTTTGATCCATCTGTATATCATGATCTCCTAGATGCCAATACCGGAGTTCCGTCAGTCCAAGTCTAGCCCAGTCGTGTTTTATTTGTGAGACCCTTTCGGCCCTTCTGTATAGCTGATTCCGATCCGGACCTCTTCGAAGATGACAACGTCTGCGTAGCAGACGAGTTCAGACCCCTCTTCAGTCAGCTTCCGTAATAGGTCATTAATGGTAGTTACCCTATGGAAGGGCGATAAAATGCTTTTTTTTAACGTGCCCTGTGTTACTTTATCCATAATATTTATGTCATGAGACTCACAATTTGTCTATCTGTTACCTAGCATATGGGTTCCATTCTCTAAGTACCCGGTCCATCCGCTAATGTTCTAAGGATTGCATCAACGGGTTAGTCCGCACACTACTAAAAGCACGTCTTGGCATCGAATGATTCCTCCATTTTGTACACAACCTCGTGCAGGGCAGTCTTCACCGACCTTCCCTTGACATAGACATGCTATTTGTTCAGCAGTTCGTTGAATGTCCTACGCATTATTATGCCATCTACACTACATTCCATGGGTATAAATACTACCCTTGCCTCCTGCCAGACTTTCGGAGTATATGAACCATTCGGAGTTAAATGGTTCAAAGTTTCTGAAGGCTTTCTTTACCCAAATTTCAGTAATGATAAATCTCGATCTACCTCATTATTCAAAGATTCCGGTGTCTCCGTAAGTCCCTTCGTAACCCGGGTAAAGTGCGTTTTCATCAAAAGCCTCAACATGGCCTCCATTGCCTTTTTATCTCAGCGGCGTAATTATCGCGGCGTAATTATCGCTATCGCTGGTAATGTGATTGTATTCCTTGAGCCTTCGTGTGTAGTACACATCCCAGTAAACCTACCCGTTTGACGACGGGCTCTGTTGCAAAGTGTGCGGACCTCTTTCCAAATATTGCGAATCTCTCCAGTCAGCCAGGGGTTTTCTTTCCCGAAGAGGACAACTATCTTCGAAAAACCCCACTTTTGTAGTCGTAATCCTGTTAATATTATTATTCATCTTATGGCGAAAGCTTATCAGATTCGGAGCTGTCCGTGCTATTCTAAACCTGATGTATCGATGGTAGGAGAAGGATTGCTCCTTGGACACCTCCTCCTGATATCAAATAACTGTGCAGCACTTGCACAACACTCTTAGCACAGGCCACATACCAGACTTTGACAACGTAAAAATATTATTTAGATAAAGAGCGAAAAGAGACTTATGATAGAAAGCTTTCGTTTTCAACAAAACATTGGGGGGACGATGAACCATAAAGAAGACACTGACAACATAAGCGCTAGTTACGGCGTTGCAATACCGTGAAACAAACTGTGATATTAGCTTTCAAGTCGTGTTAATTGTATTTTGAGTCTAAATTAGTATAAAACCAATGTAACGTGTCTTAAAAATAATATTGTAAGTCTTAAACCATGTTTCCACTAGAGCCCAAATCCACTTGATTTGAGATAATCTCCAAAACCCGTTTCCACAACGATTAAATGTGGTTTTTATTTGTCAACAGTGACGTTTTTGACAGCTTTTTTATTGTGATTAGCATTTATATTGTGTTCAGCATATACATTGTGGTCAGCAATTAATTTAGTGAAACGATTTTATTAAATTACTACTAAATTTTATAATTTCAATACGAAATTGCCAAATGTTAAGAAAAATTTATGTCCAAAAATCACTATAACCGGCATTCAATGCAAACTCAGCGTTGCATTTGAATTTGGAAGGAGATTTGCTGCAAATCTCCTCAAATAAGTACATTTGCTCACATTGAAAATGTAAAATACAATCAATTAAAACTTGACCAAACTAAACAACAACAAAATTAAATAATATAATATAAAATAAAGTACAATAACATAAAATACATATAATAACAATATAAATACTAAAATAAAGTAGAAAACTAAATACAATAAAACGTAAAAGTAAAATACTATAGGCGAATTCCATGCAAATATATACTCTCCAACATAGCATTGCAAATTTTTTTAAATCATAGCAACAATTTGTTTCCTCTTCAGCAGTAATACGTGTTCAATATTTTAGCAGATATTGCAGTTGAAACAGCGGACAGGGTTAGGAATTTGTCGAAAATCAAATTGTATAACTTTTAAATAATAACTTAAATTGGCCATGACAGAACATTTGGTCCACTAGATGAACGCAAAATAGCGTTCCAAGCTCTTCGATCTTCTTTGTTCATTTTATAACCTCAGATACCAAGTTTCAATGTGTCTTCCAACACTTGATAGTCCCATCGGGCTTTTGGTCGTCCCGGTGTACCTTTATCTCAAAACTGATGTCATTCGTTTCGGTTACGGCGGTGCTAAGGTAAATGAAGTTGCTCACAATCTCAAAGTTGTGGTTTCCAACTTTCTCCATTTTCATTATTCGGTTGTACAAGGCGTTTTGGGTGTTGAAACCATCCATTACGTATTATCTCCATTAACTACCAGACCCATTTTCACTGACTCTCTTTCGATTTTTTCAAAGGCTGCAGTTACTACTTCCGGTGACCGACCTATGTTGCCGATGTCGTCGGCATAGGCGAGTAGCAGGTGTGATAAGTGTGCCATATCTATTTACATCTGCATCTCGTATATTCTTCTCCAGCAGGATATTAAAAATATCACACGATAGACTTTCTCCTTGTATGAAACCTCGTTTGATTCCTAGCGATTCATTCCTATTCTTACTGAGGAACGTGTATCAGCAAGTGTCATCCTGCAGAGTCTTATTAATTTTACAGGGATACCAAACTCAGACATGACTTGAAATACCCTTGAATGTAAAGGGGTATCGAAAGCTGCTTTGTGGGCATCGAAAGCGGCTTTGTGGTATTAATTTGTCCTTCTCGCGTCTTTTCCAAGATTTGGCGCAGTGTGGAAATCTGGTCCAGGGTGGATTTACCAGGTCTAAAGTAGCATTGATAGTGCCCAATTATCTAATTGATTTTAGGTTTTAATCTGTCACACAGTACGCTCGAGAATATCTTGTATGCGATGGGGAGGAGACTTGTTCCTCTGTAGTTGGCACATTCCGTCTTGTCTTCTTTCTTGTGTACGGGACATAGTATGCTGAGGTTCGAATCATCGGGTATGCGTTGTTCAAGCTAGATTACGCAAACAGGCTTGTCATTCTGATAGGAGGTAAACATTCTATACCATCATTAGAGATTGGTTCTGCGGTATTTTCTTGCCGCCAACGTCGGACACTAGCATTTGGTTAAAATGTTCTTTCCATGTCCTCAGCATGCTATTTGTGTCAGTTGCCAGATTTCCTTCCTTGTCTCTGCAGGAGGATGTGCCTGCACCAAAGCCATCGGTCTGAAGTTTAATTACTGCTAGAATTATTGGACTTCATTCTGACTCCTGTACATACAACCCGCTCACACTCACGTCTTTCCATTTCCTTTTTCTTTATGCGGAATAGACGTTCCTCCTCTCTCCTTTTCTCCCTATACCTCTTTTTCACCCAGCGCGCTGTTACAGATTGCTGGGTCGCTCTATATGCGCGCATCCTTGGCTTCAGTAACATCTCGGCTCTCTTGGTCTTACCTTGGGTTTCTTGGGTGAGCCTTCCGGTACCCAAGTACGGATTTCGCGGCATTTTCATGGAGTGGGCATGGTTTGGCACTGCGCCATTATATCATCGGAACAAGGAGTGCTTTCATCAAGCAGTTGGGTCAGACGAGTGGAGTATGCCGTTGCCATCTGTTTTGCTTGGAGCTTTTCAATCTCCAGCTTCCGTGCAGTGTCAGATCGTACTATCCTCCCCATTTTCAAATAGGTGCGAACATTTGCTGCAACAAGGTAATGATCCGAATCTATATTCGCTCCACTAATTGTTCTATTCTATTTTTCTTCTATTTATTCTTCTTCTTCTATTTATCATAACGTGATCAATTTGGTTCCTCGCGTTTTGGTCGGTTGACAGCCATGTGGCTTTGTGACTATTTTTATGTTGAAATCTTGTGCTGCTAACTATCATATTTTTTGCCGCGCCGAAATCTATTAGCCTCAACCTATTATCGGACGTTATCTCCTGGAGGCTTAACTTTCCGACTGTTGGACCAAAAATGTCTTCCTTCCTATATTCGCATTAAATTCGAACGATTTTAATATCATGGGCGGGGCAGGGGTCATATTATCTCTCCATGCGTTCGTAGAAAATACTCTTGGTCTGCTCGTCCTTGTCTTCTGTCGGGGCATTGGCACAAAAAAGGCTGATGTTGAAGAATTAGGCTTTTATTCAGATTGTGGCTAGCCTCTCATCCACCGGAGTAAAGCTTTAGACAATGTGTTTCAGTCTCCGGCTAACCACAAATCTGCAGCCAAATTCATGCCTCGTGTTATGGCAGCTTTAGAATAGTTCGTCACAGTTTGGTGTTGTTGTGACGCCATTCTTAGTCCATCGCACTTCCTGTAAGGTAGTAATATCTGCCTTGAACTTCTCTAATACATCCGCCAGCGCGTATACTGCACCTTCTCTAAAGAGAAGGTCCGGTCAGATCCGCAAATCATGGTCCTTTTTTCGCTTGCTTTGGTCGTCAACGTTGGGGAGGTCCGGTTTTACTTTTCCTTTGTTTTACATAGTAATTCTCATAGTTTTCCTGGGTTACTGGCCCAGCGCCCAAACCGTGTGGGTTTTGTGAGATCGGACATGTATCCCTCGTTGTTGCGCGCCGCTTGCTCCAAGATCAGACGCTCGCCTCCAGTGGCTCCTAACCTGGGAACAGACGCTGATGTTGGCCATTGGTTATTTGAATAACACGCCTTGTCATCTCGAGTATCATTGGAACTCAGTATTTAATTAAGAGCCATTGCCACCTGCCTCTTCACTGAGACTCTCCTCTCGAAAATCGCTGACTGCCCGCCGCCGCATTTGCAGCTACTCCGCATAAAAACGGAGCTCCACCAACCGCAACCTGTGGACGCTTTCCGTGATAACGATGGGCACCACACAAGTCGGAGCTCAAAGTTCCAACCTGTGTGGTGCTCATGATTATCCCGTATCAACCGACTTTATATGAGACACGTGAGCAGATGTGCCATACCGAACATCTGCTGCGTTACACACAGCAGATTCTATAGCCTCTTCTTCCTCGACGTCCTCACAGGATCTGCAAAAATCGTTACTTGCAACCTTCAGTCTGTAAGTACGTTTTCCGATCAGACAGTGAACTGTCATGACGGATACAATGACTTGGACGTTCTGTTCGAGCCAGCGACGGCAAAGCGGCAGATTAGATTAGATCACATAATTTTGCAAAGTTCACAACCCGCCTTTGTGACGATCTATCATTCGTTGTCCCTCGGGCCTGATTCTTCCTCAGTCTAGGTAATTTCGGTTACTATTGTTTTGCAGTTCCAATAGGTTCTATTAGAAATAATGGTACAATACGTTTTATCAAAAAGCGGCGCAGGCAATGCTTAATCCACACTGCCTGGATCTGTGAAATTTGCCTAGCCACAATGTGTAGAGCCATAGGGGTAGCATAAAATTCAGTGCATCAGATGGTGTCGTTCTCAGTGCGGCTGTTATGCACAAGCAAGTAGTATTAAACAAGTAGATGGGCTTTTGAAGCACCATCCACAAGAAAGCAATACCATATAGTACTATAGGTCTGACAACTACAGTATATACCCAATGCACGAGGTTTAAAACACCAACATATGCCAATGGTTCTCTTTCCAAAATGTTTGATATAAATTTCGCTTAACAAATGGGGGAGACGTTGCTATTTGCATTCGCAAAGGTCTTATATGCCGGGTAGTTTGTACTACGGAATATGGAGAAAATCATGAACACATTTTCACGGGGCTAACATTAGGAGGTAACAAAATTTTTCTAGGCTGTGTATAAAGACCAAATAAGAACATACCCATTGAAACATTAACAGCAAAATTACAGTCAATATCCATTATGTACAATGACATTATCTTAACTGGTGACTTCAACGTCTTTACCACCATTATAAATATACTGATTGATCTAATTTTCGTTAGCAATAAGGACAAAGTTCTTCACTACGACCAATTAACAGGCTCTGGTTTCTCGAGACACGATATGATATTCCTTATATATAATGCTACAAAATCATATCACGGTGAAAGTAATTCGTATCGAGATTTTAAGAAAATTAACCAATCGGCTTTGAAAATGATCTGCTCATTTTAAGATAGGATGAATTGTACTTTAGTTCGAGTTCTGATGAAGATGCTTAATTGTTGACGGATACTATAACCTCCTTATACAACAAACATGTCAGGGTGAAAGTTATTCGTATCGAGATTTTAAGAAAATTAACCAATCGGTTTTGAAAAGCGACCTGCTCAATCTAAGATAGGATTAATTGTACTTTAGTTCGAGTGCTGATGAAGATGCTTAATTGTTGACGGATACTATAGCCTCCTTATACAACAAACATGTTCCGATGATAACAAAAACCATAAAACACCAAGCTAAACCTAGGTTTAGTCAGAGAATAAAATACTTATAGAAAAGAGAAATGACGACTATAAACTCTGGAAAAGATATAAAATCGCAACGCTTTACAAGTCTTACCAAGATTGTCGAAAAACTGTCGTGGCACATATAAATCGCGCTAAACTGGAGTACTAAGGCAACAAATTTAAAAGGGCCGTTGGAGGAAAGCATAGTTGGAATGAAATCTGTCATATGTGTGGTATATCCAAAACGTCTACAGCAAGGGTTGGTATTCTATTCTGCTTTCAGAATAGTCTCGCCAGCGGAATTTGACAGCTATGTTTTGTTTTGATTTTCATACCAAAAGACGTTTTTTATTTGCATTTATGGTTTTATTATTAATTTTTTTTTTTTGGAAATAAATAAAATAAAAAAAGAACAAATCATTAAAACCAATAAAACAAAAATTATACCTACAATGATGTCCGGCGTTGCCACTATTTTTTTTTTTTGCAATTTCTCCACTAAAAACAGAGTCCTACATTTTCGCCTATTTTCCTCCAGCGTTTCGCCGACGTTTTTTTATATACTGTGTGACAGCATTCCACATGAAAAGCTGAACAGAAAACTCAGCCTAAGAGTGAAATTAACGTGAGTGACTTAAACGAAACGTTTGTAAATATTCCAATGGTTGATGTGGGAACTTGTTCTAACCGACCGATTATTAATTATTCAGATCGCGAGTTAAATTTTCAACATGTGGCTGAAATTGATGGTATGTTGGTTGGATATGATGCATTTAATCCCAAATTTATAAGATTTATTGCGTCTTATGTCTTGAAACCAATAACACATGTTTTTAATTCTATTATCAAAACAAGTACTTTTCCCAGCATCTGGAAGCTTGCAAAAATAATTTCTTTTCAAAAGAGTCTAAACGAATACAGACCCATTGGCATTTTACCTTTTTTTCTAAAGTGTTTGAGAAACTACTGCATAAACAAATATATGCGTATTCAAATGACCGTAAATTACTGACTGATAAATAATCAGGATTTAGACGTACTCACGACGTCGCAGTTTTAGTCCTTTTGGACCACTCAAAAGCTTTTGATTCTGTTCATCATCCAACATTATGAAATAATCATGCAAATATGTTTGAGTTCTCAAGTATTACGGCAAGAATGATATCGTCTTATTTGCAATAGCGTTAGCAATTCACTACGCATAATAGATAATCTTCACCGCCACTTGCAATCAATTTTAGGACCTCTGCTGTATACTCTGTACAGCAACGATCCGCAAATGTAATCCAACACGGCAATATTAGAATGTACGCTGACGATGTACAACTTTACGCCTCAGCACCTAAAGCCACATTAGATGGCAGTATTGCATTTGTATATCAAGACCTTGCAAAAGTGTTACAGTGGGCTACTGCAAACGGTCTAGCTCTTAACCCAAGTAAATGCAAGGCCATTCGTATTCATAAGAGAATACGAATGAAATTTATTTATGTATCGGTGACTACAAAATTGAAATTGTTCGTAAAGTCAAAAACCTGGGGATTATTTTTAACAAACATCTTAGTTGGACTGATCACAAAAATGTATATGCCAAACTTCGAAATCTATGGAACTCACGCTCCTTCGCAACTTTCCATGGTAGAATGTTACTTGGGAAAACATATTTCACCCCTACACTTTTATACTGATATAAAGTTTTCGTTCGTTTTTGTTAACGGAAAGATATGACAGGGTTTCATTCTATGCAAACCAGATTTATAACATGCCATACAATAGATACGTCACCCGCAAAATACTCTTGTTTTTTTTTCATAAAATAATAAATGAAAAAGAATCTGTTTACCTTTATCAAAGCCTAAATTTTTAATGGTTAAGACGTGGAAAAATATAATTCAAATAAAACAGGACTCAAATATCCGAAAGACAAGTCTATATTCGCACAATTCGTCTGTGGAATCAGCTACCCAACGACTTACATACCATCTCCAACACAGCAAAAATCAAAACGTCTCTAACAACATTTGTGCAGAGAATACCTTGAACTTCAAATTTCAGTTTAAATTCTTCTCTTTTATTTCTGAACTAAAGTAACAAAATTTCAATTTCCTGTCCAGCAAAACAAACGGCCCTCCTGTCAAGAAATGCTACAATTGTGTATTTCTTGGCAGGTCGTGTAATGCTGTTTCAGTGGTCTTGTCATGCATGCTGCTACCGATAAAGGAAATCTTCAGACACCTTTGCCCTAAGATATGTTTTTTTCAAGGATGACAGACTAATAGGACGAAAATCTCTCCCATTTGTGTGGTACGGTTTTCCTGCTGGAGGAATGAAAATGTCCTTTGTGTCTCTCGACATCCCACAGCTATATACGAAATGCTGATATAAACAGAGTATATCGAAACCACTGATCACTGATTGTAATTGAACCGGTGATAGATCAAAACGTTTTTATCGTCCAAAAGCTTTTTATCCAAGGCAAAATTTTCTGAACAACCTCTTACGAATGCATATCTGTGACAACCTATTCTCCCTAAGTAAACCTATCGTAAAAGGTTTCAAGGATAGGATTTTCCGTAGGCTAGAGGCCACAGATGTTTCCTCCGTGGAACTGCAGAATTCCACCCAGAATTTGTTCTACGTTTTTCTCAGCTCGCCCTTGTATTTTCTTACACATAGCCCATAAAGTCTGCGTTCACCGGACAAACTTTTATGATTGGTTAAAGAACACAAAATAAAATTATAAATCAAATCAACTCTTTTACATATATTTTTTCTTCATATTCCTAACATTAAAAAACAAAAACAAAATTCTAAGTTTGGTTAAGCACTTTTAATCTAGAGCAATTTAAATATGATAACAATTAAATATAAGCACCACAAAGTCTGCGTTCAGTAATTAAAAATATACAAAAGAGTTATTTAAACACAAAATAAAAACATATTAACACATTCGTAATATTTGGTAGGATAGCCACGTTGGTTTAAGACTGCACTTAGTCTATTTGGCATAAAGTTTACCAACTTCCCTGTTTCCTCAGATGATATTTTCGCCCATTCTGCCTGCATGACACTTCGTAACATCTCCTTGCTGGTTATAACGTGCTGACGAATTTTTTTCTCCAATATATCCCAAAGATGGTGATTGGTGGTGGTGTTTTAAGCTGCGTTGGAGTGTTATAAAGAAGCCAAAGCCTAACAACCTCCGATGTATGCTTTGGTTTGTTATCTTGTTGGAACCAAAATGTCGTTGCTAACCCTGTTTAGCAGCACTTGGTTTCCAATTTTTTTTGTCAAAATATTGAGATAACCCCATTTATCCATTTTTGACTCAATAAATTCTAATTGACCCACTCCACTAGCAGCCATACACCCCCACACCATAACTCCACCACGAAATTTTATTTTTCCAGCTCAGTACAGGACTTGCACCACACTATTTGCCGACCTTTAATGCCAAAAATACAGAATTTTCTCTCGTTGGAGAAAATAATAAAGGCTTATTTATGAAAGTATTAGCGAATGCAATTCGCTTTTGTCTATTTGTGACTGAAATATACGGCTTTCTTCGAGCAACTCTTCGATGAAATTCAGCTCTATGTAATATTTTTCTGGCAGTTTCGGCACAGATGCTTTTTTTAAACATTGTTTTAATATTTTCAACAATTTTGGTTGATGTTATTCGAGGGTTGTTGCTTGCCATGTTAATCACTTTGCGCTCTTCTCTAATGAATAATTTTTTTGGACGCCCAGGCCGAGGCTTTGAAGCTATAATGCCGGTTTCTTTATAATTATTAATTATGCGCTGGACAGAAGAATACGTTTTTCCAACTGTTCCACCAATATTTCTAAAGCTTTGTCCTTCTTTCCACAATTAATTAATTATTTTTCTTTCAGATATGCATATTTCCTTTCCTTTAATTTCCATGTTTCCAAATTTATTAATTAAAAAAAAAACACGTGTAACTATCACTTGTTATGATAATGAACTGAATCTGATCAAAAATAAGAACAAGCATCATAAAAAGTAACGGTACTTTCGAAATAAACAAAGTGAACGCAGACTTTTTGGTTGTCATAATTTCTTCTTATGAGACAAAAGTATCGTTAGAACAAAAAAGCAAAAGCAAACTTGAATTTTTGTTTTTTAATTTAAGAAATATAAAGAAACAACATATACAACAAAACTTTACTTTATTTATTTTATTATGTTGTTTTTTAATAATTAAAAAAGAAATTGTCACATGAACGCAGACTTTATGGACTATGTGTATATCAGCCTTGTAAACGTGCCAGTCGTGTGGTGCCCTTATGGCTTTCACCCTCTTAACGATTTTTCTGCATTCTTTCTTAGACCATTCAGGTCTGGGTGCCACCTGGGGGTCGCAGTTTACCCTATGTTTGGCTCTAAGACATTTTTGACCATCTTCCACTTCGTTTACAGGTGTAGAGATACAGGTAGAGAGATAGCCGTACAGGATGCGTGCCGATATTTATCCCCGCCTTTATTCTATTTTGCCGAGGGCCCATTTTTGGACTATTTTCTCCAAGTATAAAACTAATATAACTAGGACGGGGAAAACTGTGTTCATCCAACATATCCCAGCAGCATACTCTTCCGCTTATATTCTCCGATACAAAGGTATCATCTAGTACCTCTTGCCTGTTCCTGGTAATAAAAGTCGAGTTGTTCACTTTGTTTTAAATCGCCACATTGCAACTTATAATATATATCTTTAGCATCTCTCCCCTTTCGTTATATCCGAACATCCCCATATCTGGTGAAGTGCATTAGTACCACATCTCACAATGAGGGTTTTGTTTTTTCTGCGGAGGCAGTTTCAACCACCCTTAATGCTTGAAGTTGGGATGCCAGCAAGCAATGAGACTACTACTGAATCGTCAGTGCTTATCAAAGGAAAAAGAATTTTCAATCAGGTTAACCTTTTGTAGATTGAGGTTTTACTCAGCGGCACATTGTTCAGACGCAGCTTAAAACACAAACACGAAATCGCTAATCATTGAGCTAAAAGCTAGAATCTTACATCATTCATTGATATAAGAACAATAGTGTTTATAAGAAAATTTTAAATTGACATTGCCTTTTACGGTTGATATTGGAAAAAAATTTTGAAGGATGTTTTTACCTTATATTATGAAATCTTTAAAAATAATCAGAATTCACTAAAGAAGGTTGGTCACTTGCGAAACCATAAAGTGTTGGGGCCATCATAAAGTATGTCAAATCTGCCGATTGAAAATGCCATCAAATAGGAGAAAACGTAAAGAAAGAATGAATGTGAAATGAAAGCAAGTTGACATCCTCAATACCAAGTACTGCCAAAAATTAAAAGAAAATTTTATGTCGGCTGATCGCTTGGCTTAAGCTTATTCAGTGGATCCTGATAAATAAAATAATAAATATATATATATATATATATATATATATATATATATATATATATATATATATATATATATATATATATATATATATATATATTTATTATTTTATTTATCAGGATCCACTGAATAAGCTTAAGCCAAGCGATCAGCCGACATAAAATTTTCTTTTAATTTTTGGCAGTACTTGGTATTGAGGATGTCAACTTGTTTTCATTTCACATTCATTCTTTGTTTACGTTTTCTCCCATTTGATGGCATTTCAATCGGCAAAATTGGATTAGACTAAAAATTGCAACATTATAAATTAGCATTTTCTTTATATATATATATATATATATATATATATATATATATATATATATATATATATATATATATATATATATATATATATATATATATATATATATATAAAGAAAATGCTAATTTATAATGTTGCAATTTTTAGTCTAATCCAATTTTGGCATAATCTTTCCAAGGGGGTTTGTCTGTATAGACACAAGATATATTCATTTATTCAATTTTTCAGTTGCCCAATAACAAAATGTTGAGTGCACTATCTGTCAAAATCAGTGATTACTGGAACTCTGATTTTGTATAGGTAACTAGTTTGCTGTTTAGCAGCACTTGGTTTCCAATTTTTTTTGTCAAAATATTGAGATAACCCCATTTATCCATTTTTGACTCAATAAATTCTAATTGACCCACTCCACTAGCAGCCATACACCCCCACACCATAACTCCACCACTAAATTTTATTTTTCCAGCTCAGCCCAGGACTTGCACCACACTATTTGCCGACCTTTAATGCCAAAAATACAGAAATTGCTCTCGTTGGAGAAAATAATAAAGGCTTATTGATGAAAGTATTAGCGAATGCAATTCGCTTTTGTCTATTTGTGACTGAAATATACGGCTTTCTTCGAGCAACTCTTCGATGAAATCCAGCTCTATGTAATATTTTTCTGGCAGTTTCGGCACAGATGCTTTTTTTAAACATTGTTTTAATATTTTCAACAATTTTGGTTGATGTTATTCGAGGGTTGTTGCTTGCCATGTTAATCACTTTGCGCTCTTCTCTAATGAATAATTTTTTTGGACGCCCAGGCCGAGGCTTTGAAGCTATAATGCCGGTTTCTTTATAATTATTAATTATGCGCTGGACAGAAGAATACGTTTTTCCAACTGTTCCACCAATATTTCTAAGGCTTTGTCCTTCTTTCCACAATTTATTAATTATTTTTCTTTCAGATATGCATATTTCCTTTCCTTTAATTTCCATGTTTCCAAATTTATTAATTAAAAAAAAACACGTGTAACTATCACTTGTTATGATAATGAACTAAAACTGATCAAAAATAAGAACAAGCATCATAAAAAGTAACGGTACTTTCGAAATAAACAAAGTGAACGCAGACTTTTTGGTTGTCATAATTTCTTCTTATGAGACAAAAGTATCGTTAGAACAAAAAAGCAAAAGCAAACTTGAATTTTTGTTTTTTAATTTAAGAAATATAAAGAAACAACATATACAACAAAACTTTACTTTATTTATTTTATTATGTTGTTTTTTAATAATTAAAAAAGAAATTGTCACATGAACGCAGACTTTAGGGACTAAGTGTATATCAGCCTTGTAAACGTGCCAGTCGTGTGGTGCCCTTATGGCTTTCACCCTCTTAACGATTTTTCTGCATTCTTTCTTAGACCATTCAGTTCTGGGTGCCACCTGGGGGTCGCAGTTTGCCCTATGTTTGGCTCTAAGACATTTTTGACCATCTTCCACTTCGTTTACAGGTAGAGAGATAGCCGTACAGGATGCGTGCCGATATTTATCCCCGCCTTTATTCTATTTTGCCGAGGGCCCATTTTTGGACTATTTTCTCCAAGTATAAAACTAATATAACTAGGACGGGGAAAACTGTGTTCATCCAACATATCCCAGCAGCATACTCTTCCGCTTATATTCTCCGATACAAAGGTATCATCTAGTACCTCTTGCCTGTTCCTGGTAATAAAAGTCGAGTTGTTCACTTTGTTTTAAATCGCCACATTGCAACTTATAATATATATCTTTAGCATCTCTCCCCTTTCGTTATATCCGAACATCCCCATATCTGGTGAAGTGCATTAGTATCACATCTCACAATGAGGGTTTTGTTTTTTCTGCGGAGGCAGTTTCAACCACCCTTAATGCTTGAAGTTGGGATGCCAGCAAGCAATGAGACTACTACTGAATCGTCAGTGCTTATCAAAGGAAAAAGAAAAATATTTAGACTACTCTTTGCAAGAATACAGGCTCTGTGTCCCCCATTTCCCGTACCTTTGAGTAGGTTAAATACAGGAATTTGTAGTCACGAACTTTCTCCATGGAACCAACACCCATTGTTCCTGGATAAGAGCCACATCAAATCCTCCTACCATCAGAAGGACTTTAAGTGGTTTCAACCACAAAAAAAAATTCGGCGATGGTTATGTTCTCAATTATACTGGCGACATTTGTGAAATTTTCAATCAGGTAAACCTCTTGTAGATTGAGGTTTTACTCAGCGGCACATTGTTCAGACGCAGCTTAAAACACAAACACGAAATCGCTAATCATTGAGCTAAAAGCTAGAATCTTACATCATTCATTGATATAAGAACAATAGTGTTTATAAGAAAATTTTAAATTGACATTGCCTTTTACGGTTGATATTGGAAAAAAATTGTGAAGGATGTTTTTACCTTATATTATGAAATCTTTAAAAATAATCAGAATTCACTAAAGAAGGTTAGGTCACTTGCGAAACCATAAAGTGTTGGGGCCATCATAAAGGATGTCAAATCTGCCAATTGAAAATGCCATCAAATAGGAGAAAACGTAAACAAAAAATGAATGTGAAATGAAAACAAGTTGACATCCTCAATACCAAGTACTGCGAAAAATTAAAAAAAATTGTATGTCGGCTGATCGCTTGGCTTAAGCTTATTCAGTGGATCCTGATAAATAATTTAATAATAAATAAATAAATATATATATATATACACATATATATATATATATATATATATATATATATATATGTATATATGTATATATATATATATATATATATATATATATATATATATATATATATATATATATATATATATATATATATATATATATATATATATATATATATATATATATATATATATACAGGGTGGCTGATGAATATTGCTACAATGATGAATATTGCTACATTTTTTTTTCGGTGTATGGAATACATTTTTCTTTTATTCATGTTAAATTAAATTATTAAATTAATTATTAAATTATTATTAATTAAATTAATTAATTAATTAATTAAATTAATTATTAAATTATTATTATTAAATAGAAAAAAAGTTATTACATTTTTTTTTGGTAGCGGCTTTCATCAGCCACCCTGTATATATATATAAAGAAAATGCTAATTTATAATTTTGCAATTTTTAGTCTAATCCAATTTGGGCATAATCTTTCCAAGGGGGTTTGTCTGTATAGACACAAGATATATTCATTTATTCAATTTTTCAGTTGCCCAATAACAAAATGTTGAGTGCACTATCTGTCAAAATCAGTGATTACTGGAACTCTGATTTTGTATAGGTAACTAGTTTGCGCCATTTTTCGTTGTTTGTGTTTTATGGTTCTTATCTATAAAACACACACAAACGAAACTCGTTGACAGAGTAAAAAGGTTGCTCTTCTGTTTACGGTACACTACTTGGTAGTTATGTTATTATAGACGCAAGATATATTCATTTACAGGTAGTGGCAGTTGCCCTACAACAAAATATTGAGTGTACTATTTATTAAAATCGGCGATTGGCGCAACTCTGATTTTGTGTATGTTACTTGTTCGCTCAATTTTCGTTGTTTGTGTGTGCAATGAACTTTCTTAGGTTAGGTTAGGTTAGGTTGAAAAAAGAGTGCGGATGTTAATCTACCCCACGTCACTATGGACAGTAATCGGCTTATTATGCACTTTAAATAACAAAAAAGTAACCTCGAAAAAGAAAATCTAAGTTAGGAATTCCGTGCTAAACAAAATCCTTCATTGTTTTCCATGCCACGCCCTTAAGTTGGTTCACTTCTGGTATTGTGAACTTCTTAACAAAGCACGCAATTTGATAATAAAATTCAAGAGTTATTCGTTTGCAAGACGATTCATAGTTAAATTACTGACCAAACTGAAAATGTTTGACAATGAAACAAAACACGTGCGTGAGCTGCTTAAACCAGTGTTGCCAAAGAGATAATAGATAAAAACCTCCCTTTAAAATGACGTATTGGTTTACACTTTTCTGCAAAATATTTATGTGTGGTGGATTTGCGGCAGCACCTTTAGGCGTTGACGCTGCCGTTCCTAACTAGCTCAGGATACTTAGGAAGGTTTCAAACCTTCCCAAACATCAAACCGTTTAGCTCACCTCACAAACCACCTATGCAACCACCGTCCCCATATTAAAAAACCTTACACAAATATTATTCTATTAACATTGAACATTAAAAAACAATTATTTTCATAATTCTTATACTACTAAACACAAAAACTAAAACTATTCTTCCTATTTGCTTTTTTTTTTGTCTTATTATTTTGTTTTGCCACTTAACCTAAAACATACAACGTAGACCTGACTAAATCACTAACACTAGTATTGTTTTAATTAAATTCGAGCCAATTTTCGAATTCATACGCTGAGAACCCTAATTATTTGGTATAAATAATTTTTACAAAAAAAAAAAACGATTTTTTTCTTAACCCTAACTAATTCTAAATTGCTCTTTTTTTATTTTCTTTTTTTTCTCTGCTTTATTTGTTTAGAACTTAATTACTTTGTTTTGTAGAATCTGTTTTTTTATTTTTTTTTTCTCTTTTCTAGGTTATAATAATAAATTCTGGGTTTGAATAATAAATTATTTTCTTCAACATTCTTATTTTTTTTCTTTGCAGGATTCTTGGGCTTTACACACAAAACCAATTTCATTCCCAAGTAAGACAGACACAAACACAAGACAGGTACTACCTCGAAACACAGCTACTTGACATGAATACCCGGGAAATATTTCTGGTATCCCAGGATTTAATGTTGATTTCAAAAAATTTATTTGCTGACGGTATCCTCTCTTTTACAGCTCTTGGCCAAACCCTGGATTTTCGGAAGGGTTTCTTAATCCTCCTGGGAGGTTGATAATAACCGCTGGATGAGTGGATGTCACCTGCACAGACACAAACGACAACCAAACAAAACCAACTATTTCTTAATTTGTCTAGTGCCACGCAATTACTTTTACTTGCACTTTGTATAAGTACACCAAACACAAAAATGAACAAATAAAATTTCTAACAGGATTTTTCTTTGCAAAAGACTTCACTTTGGGGCGAGCCAACTATGAGAAAAAAGGAAAAGATTTTAGCACTAGCACTTTGTTACAATTTTACATTGACAATACTTTATGCTGAAGATACGACCACGACTTTGAAGCTTTACCGGGGTATTATGAACAAATCAGCCCAAGCCGTCGTCCTGGGACTTCTTTTCCCTCCATTCGGCTTGTTGCTGAAATTTTGGATGTCTTCATTAAACACATAACAACAATCTGTAGATATATAACAAAACAAACACGACTACATTGACACTGACCTGTCCATGTGTTGGTCTTCTTCTTGCCGCACAATCGCAGCTTACGACTTACGGGTGGATGTATGTCCCTTGCATCAACGCACGCCACACAACAAAACTTCGGGCTTTAAAATCCCTGGTTGGAAAGACCGATGTATGAACGTGGGGAACGACTTTCAAGCCTGAGATTAAGTCTCAATTCTACCGGGCTATATCTCGGCAATTCCCGTTTTCTCGACTTCTATGTCTGTCAATATCGTCTCCAGGGTATACTTAACAAGGTTAAGCCAAGCGTTGAGTCGACATAGCTGAATTTTCGTCATTAATGGCTTTTACTATGTTCGTTCGTCAACATTCAAATTAAAATTGACTGAATTATACAAACTGAAGTAGGGTAATGAACATTTAAACCAACCTCCTCTGGCGTGTGTTGTAAACACTACGTATGTACATACGACAAAAAAAAATTTTAATGTAGCTTGCAAATCCGGCATCACAGATGCAATGATAGTGTAGTATCGCACCGACATAGACGCCACAAAAATGGACTTAACCGTGGAATCGCTTGACTGTGAAAACCGAAATATCCTGGCAATTCCGAAGGCAGATTTACAACGTAAAGTCCAGCGACATGTGAACCCGGATTCCTTTACAACTCTGCCCGTACTGTCTGTCTAATATCATAACAAAATCACTTGCCCATTTGCTTCCTTGATCTCCCACTGGCACACAGCTCCATCCATCTGCCTGCCTTTATCAAAAACGTAAAACGTGGCCTCCTCCAAAAGAGCCCCGTGTAAAGGCAACACCAAAATTTGATGGCCACCACCAGATACCGGCTAATATGTCGACGTTGACGGGCACCAATGTGGCAATGGTCAAAGAAATGAGTCTGGTGTGTGTCATTGAAACACCAACGGTAACAAAAAGAAATCTAAGGGTGCTATCGCAAATCTCATAACAGCAGAAGGAATTATTCGGGTGCCATCGGACTGCACATGTCGGCAGCAGAAAACATCCGCAGCCCTATGTGATTCTCGGGGGAAATAAAAAAATTCGTCATCAATGGAACTTGCAAACAGCCGAGTCCGTTTCACGAGGGTTGCTACTTCAACACTGCGGTTCCAAAGGAAACAATTCCGGGCATAAAACCCCGCACATGCAACCTATCATGTACATGCGAATGGGATCACCACCCGAATACGCCTACCCCTAGAAATAGCTATCTGCATGCATCACAAATTTACTCGCCGGTGACGTAAGTAAACGGGTGAGTATTGAATATCGAAGTAGGGGATGTTACTTACAAACTCCCTTTCTGCCTCAGGCCACCAACGTCCGGATAGCAATAATTACTCCATATGCCAACCACAGTGATTTCCCCACTACCCCGCAACTCATTCCGGTCACTATTATCCAACCGTGACACAATTGACAATCGTTCCCCCTCCTGACAGCTCCATGTAAGTAGTACCAACTCTTTTTCCTAAAAAGGCAGGCTATTCATAATCACAACAGACTAAATGTGTTCGTGGTTTGCATCTTACATCGCTGCCCTTGCCCTACATCGTAGACTTAGCCGGCGTTCATCCACCGGAAGAAAATTTTGACTCAATCGTACGAATATGATAATATCGCTTTCCAAGAAAGTAATAGAAAAACAAATTAATCAAAAGAAACTGCACATCTGGCTAAAGAAAATTTTTGAAACTCAATAAATATTTTTTTAATTGCTCATTAGGGCTGTGTGCCAATTGATAGCAAAGTTTGAAAAATTTTTGAGTATCCCTGGGGCTACTAAAATTTCTGACAGTGCCGATACTAGCCGCTCACCTACTCATATCTATTTCTTAATGATCTATTGATGATTTTGTTAAAAATATTATATTTTGACAATGTCATTTGAAAATTGATGGCATATGGTTCGATGTTGAAAGAAATTTTCAAACAAAATGTTGTTATTTGATATACTTACAACCTCTGTGTGAAATATTTGTCTGACCGCGTCGGCATCAGCCATAATTCGGCTTTTACGAGTAAATAAAATCTTATCTCTGAACAGTGCCCACTTATCTAATTGTCCTTATCGTACACAGAAAAAGTAGTAATCGGTTTCATCACACAAATAATGGCTTCAATTAATTTTTTAAATTGCTGCTTCATTCACAAAATGATACTATCAATCGCCGTTTCTGAAGGAGTAGTTGAAAAAATCTTTCAATTAAAAAAAAAACAGTTGTATATTCAAACCAAAAAAAATTATTGAAATATTTAAAACTTTCAATTAATTCAATAAAAACATGTTTTAAATTTTTTTCTCTTGAAAAGTTGTTTGTAAAAACGGCTGCCAGGGGATTGCTATAAATCTATCGAAATGTGGGACGCTTGGGCCTTTCAAATCTCCTTGCAGTTATATCATAGGGGACGATATGTAATATGGTTAACCTAACCACCCCAATTTGGCAGGAACCCGGGATTTCTAGACAAAAAGAAAAAGCGTGACATAGGGTTGCTTTAAATATGGTGCTTAAGTAAAACATTTAAAGAGGGCAGATATTCTAAAAGAATGAAAGAGGTGGGGTCTAAAACCAATTTTCAATTCAAAAAGTTTTTTCAATTAAAAATATGATTGGTTCAATTAATTTTTTAACTGAAAATTAAAAAAAAAAAATTTCAACTGCGATTGGGATTGACAAAAAATTTTAGGATTGAATCAAATTAATTGCTTCAATTGATTTTTAATTGAAAGTTTCAAGAATTTCAATCACGACTGTAATTAAAAAAAGTATCATATCCAATCAGAAAAAAAATTATTGAATCAATTAATTTTTTAATTGAAAACAATTTTGTTTTTGATTAAATTCTTAACTGATTTTTCTTTTCCCTATAGGTTTACTAAAGGTTGTATTACACGCAAGTCCTGTGTTATTTTCAATAAATCTTAATTATTAAAAACATCTTGGCTGGTATCTGCTCTGGTAGTCACCAATTAGCATATTGGGAAATATTATTGGGTTGATAACCGGGAGTTAGTTTCATAGACCTTCTGCCATGGAGTTCTTTATATCTTGATATCTTTGGCATGGCAAACGCCTAATGGTTTTCCCTGTAGATTCTTGACTTCAAACATATTATTTCCGAATGGCTTAACCACACGACATTTTTGAAATTTAGCATGAAAATTTCTTCTGAAGTTATTTAAAACGTGATTCCGTCGATAAATTTCCTGCCCAGGGAGGATGTTCAATTTCCGTGCTCTTTCGTTGAAACGTTTAGCACTTTTCAGGTTCTCTCTCCCTTTTCCCAGGATAAAAGACATTCTGTCATTCCGATCGAGACTTAAGATTTCGTGGTCTGTGATGGATTTTAGACGCCTGGCAAGTTTACAATCGGCTCCGCATGAGAACATATTATATCCGAATAAGGCAAAAAACGGCGTTACTCCAGTCGCGGTATGTATTGATGTTCTCATTGCACATTCAGTCTCCGATTGATACAAATCCCATTCCCGGTGATCATTTTCAAGGTAAGCCCTAATTGCTACAATTTGATTTGCTCTTTCTGATGCATTAGATTAGGGTGCATAAGGGGCAGTTTGTATATGATATATCTGATATTTCGCTACCATTTCTTTAAAACTGGTGGAGGTAATTTGCGCTCCATTATCAATGTGTATTGTTTCAGGTACCCCAAATTTTCAAGTTTTTTTTGTTCTTTACAATCGTTTTACGGAGTTCTTTGTATTCATCGCTCTCAAATTCCGTTGTTTCAAATTCGAGCTGGTTATCGAGATCAATTTCCTCCTGGCCTGGATAGCCTGGATAGCATGTCAGCCACAACATTATCTTTGCCTTTTCGGTGTTCGATCGTGAAATCTGGCAAACCGCTCACTCAAGTCTCGGAGTCCCATCAACCATGATCCATAATTACTGTAAATTTCAAAAACTCGACGTACGGTCGGAATCTTTTAATCGCCAAGACCGCTGCTAGGCATTCTTTCTCAGTGACGCTGTAGTTTCTCTGGGCTTTGTTCAGTTTTTGTGAATAGAATGCTATTGGGTTTTCCACTTCGTTGTCACATTTCTGGAAAAGTACTGCCCCAATTCTTATGTCTGAAGCATCGCATTGGATGAAAAACTCTTCGGAAAAATCTGGATGTTTTAAAATGGGTATTTCAACTCTTAAAACGCGCTTAGGACCATTTCGGTCATTTTGAACTTGACGTTGTTCTTCAGAGCGTCTGTCAGAGCTGCCGGCCTGTACCTAAAAAACTCCTGACGTCCTTGGCGACTTCGGTATACGATTGCTTTCACCTCCTCGGTGTCTGTATTCGGGGTACCGCCACCAATTATAAATCCTAGGTACCGCAGTTCTTTAAAACAGAAATTGCTCATCTTTAATCCTATAGTCAGGTCTGCCTCTTCCAAACATTTCGTCACCTCCTCCAATATTTTTATGTGGGATTCGAAATCCCAGCGTTTATTAGGAGATCATCTAGGTAGATGAAAACGTTCGATTTCAGTTTAGCGGGTATGACCTTATCCATAAGAGGGCATAGGCGTTGGGCCGCATTACATAGACCGAATGACATTATGTTGTCATTGTCATTGATATAGGGGTCGGCCAGGGACAGTAAAAGTAGTGCATGGTCGTGATTCCTCGTCCAATTAGATGTGCCAAAATGCATGTTTTAGATCCACACTACTTATTATTCGACCCATCGATATATTGAAGTGGATATGCGTCTTTGACTGTAACAGCATTGAAAACTAATGGCATCTAGGCAAAGTCGATTGTTTCCAGGATTGAGAACTACTGTCGTCCTATTGCTCTATGCGCTTTCACTTTCATCTATAACCTTTAGTTCTAACATTCGATCAATTTTGGGGTATACGATCTCTTGGACAGCAGGCGAGATCGGATAATGCTTATTCTTTATAGGTACCGACACCTCTACCAGCTTTATTGTATGCTTCTCGAGGTGTGTATGGCCCAAACCTCTGGATCCAAATGAGGGAAATCTTCGAATCACATTCTTTAGAGCCTGCGCTGGTTCAGGACTAAGCTCATGCATTTCTCTCCGGTCGTCTTCCTCATACTGTTCTCTATATTTTTCCTGAATCTGCTCTATATCTAATGCATACACGTTGAAGATTTCTGGCGCGATCTGAAAAGCTTTCCAGAAGTCTACACCTTGATAGAGGCTTTGTTCAAGATCAGGGCATAGACAATATACGATTATTTTCACCTTTTCGCTCACTCTACCTAGAATTCGTTGTCGGTCGCCAGATGCTGTAGTCACAACGGACACATATGGGGTAATTGATTCTTCAAGTTTTTCCATTAATTCACGGCACCCATTTCCTAATAGCCGTACAGACGCCCCTGAATCCAAGAGTTTTCGCAGCTCTTGACCTTATAGTTTAATAGTGGCATATGGTCTAGGATCGCTTTTTTCATGGGTATATTTAATCGCCGAGTGTACTGCTTTGACAATTTGCTTGTGTGCTTCTGCCTTTTCCTTCAATTTTTGTATTCGAGGTTTAAGTACTTTTAACATAATATTATAATAGTTATAATAGTTTTATAATAGTTTATAATTTCGCCACTTTGGTTTTCAAATATCTTCTTTTTGTCGTTTCATTGTAGATTTGCCGAGTCTCTAATGGTAGATAATGTCTTAAGTATTTGTAATTTGCTAGGCTATGGGGATTTTCTTAATTTAGTGGCTCGTTTTCGAGGGCTCCTCTCCCGAACGATGGTTCCCCGCAGATACCATGTTCTTCTTCGGGTTTCCCGGTTTACGTTTTAGACATTTAGGATAATAAGTATTTTGTATTCCACACTTGTTGCAGAAAATGTTCCGTTCCAGCGCCAAATACTTTCGGAACCCATGACCGAATTTTGCGCAGTTCCAATATTCTATATTGGCGTTTAGAGCTTCTACCTAACCTAAAGTGTTCGGTTCGCCTTCATCCTCGGGTTCACTCTCTATGATCATCTCATTCACGTTTCTAAGCCCTCCGTAAGGAACCAGGTTTGGTGGTTTTAGGTCACGCCTCGAAATTTACTTTCAATCTCATTGCAAACCGCTCCTAGTTGCTCTAAAGAGGATATATTCATAGGAAAAGCTATGCGAGCTTAATCACTTCTCAGGTTGTTCTTTGCTTTTTTCAACACATCGTATTCTGTAACGGGTTCCAATAACCTTTATCTTAAAAGGTGTAGGTCATCTATGAACTCATTTATATTTTCGCCTGCTCTTTGTCCCCGTTCCACTAACTCCTTCATTAAATCGAAACTGTTTTTCGGAGTGTCGTATCTGACTAAAAGAGAGAGATCGAATCTGTTGGTGGATTGCCTGCATATTCTCCTGCATTATCCCGCTTATCGCCTTGTCTATCTGTTCTCTGGATGTGTAAGCTTGTTGGCCCTGACTAGGGTTACTGGGTCTATTTATGGGTTTAGTCCCGGTTTGGATGTTCTCAACCATCTCGGTGTCGTGAAGCCCATCTAAATTAGGATAAGCTGATGCCATTTTTTTTCTTTCCCTTTATATATTTCTGCTTCACCTGTGGACTAGATCTATTCAAATCAAAAACCTCTCGCGTTGTCGTTTGCAGTTTCTTCTAACTTTATCTGCACTCATTGGCAAATAAACGAATTGTGGTTTATGAATGAACAGTTTGCACTTAAAGAAATAATGCCCACTTTTTTTTTTCTTCTGAGGAGGTAAATTTTACTCTAAGTTTTACATACACATTTATTTCTATATATTTTTTTTTTTTTGAGTCTACCTATATTACCAGGAAATGAACTACTTAAGGTTAGCACAAAAACAAAAACAAACATAAATCAGACGAGTTTACTGTTTTATTATTGTATTATTTTTTTTTTTAAATTATGTAGTGTCTGGGGATTTTGGTTGTATTTTCAAGGTATACGGTTGCGAGGTAAACCAAATGGATTCTTATTACTTTTTTGTTTATTTTTTTATTTTATTCTTTTTGTGTATATGGTGTCGGCTTGCGGTTGTCGAAATCTGTGTAAGACTGAATACTACAATTAAAAAGCACATTATGATCATTGGACGCACATTCACGGCATTTCTTCGCAGGGCATTATCACGAAAAAAAAAGATCACGCCGTTCCAAGGTGTTACACACATAGTTTGGTTCGCGACCGAACTAAGATAAACATCATATCTCTGGGCGAAGTCTGATACTATTGCATCTACGTTATTTAATTGCACACAAAAAAACATGTAGGGCTTCCACAATATATACATTGTTACATATAACATGAACAAGTTATTGTACTGAGGAGTTGCAAAAGGAGTTTATCCCGCATCAAGGGATAACTAGGAAAATAAAGGCTCGGATGACGGCCTTAAACCGATTCCTGCAGGGTTTGACATCGGTGGAGGACGGCGAACCAATACAATTCTACTCCATCAAGATCGAGACAGTCAAAGGCCTATGGCTTCAAATGCAGAACTTTTACGATGAAGTATGGCAGCATCTGGAGGATCCATCCAGAATTTTGGTTCCCCTTTTGCAGATGCAGCAACGTGTTGTGTTTGTTGCTGTGTGAGTACAACAACACAAACTTTGCGTCAATTGCTTCAAGATTGACCATTCAGCAAATGGCTGCTCTGCAAGCAGTTGTGGCAACAAACACAACACGTTGCTGTATCTGCAAAAGCGAAACCAAAATTCACCTAAAAACCAAAATTCAACTCAAAAACAACAACATTCAAACGCACAAAACAGCGCAGCCCCAAACAATGCAGTGGCAGTCCCATCTGCATCCGCTTCATCTTTAATCGGTAACAATAATTATGTAATATTAGCCACAGCAAAGATAATCATCAAATCTCGAAATGGTGCTTCATATGAATTCCTGGCAGTGCTGGACTCAGGTTCTCAAGTGAATATTATAACGGAAAGGCTCATTTGAAAATTATCTCTCTCACCAGCGGAAGGTCCAGAAAAGAGCAACTCATCGTATAAATGTTGAAATGACATCAAGAGATCATTGTTTCTCTGCAAACTTGGAAGCCTTCGTCTTACCAACTATAATTCCACCACAACCAAACCGGAACGTTGACGCTTCCACATGAAACATTCCAAGGACCATTCATCTAGCAGACCCCAATTTCTATAAACAAGAAAAAATAAATATTCTACTTGATGCTGAATTTTACTTTAGTCTCACGCAACTTGGAGCTATAAGACTTGCTGATGGTCTTCCAACACTTCACTTGGCTGGATCGTCGGTGGACAAATCCGACAACACAACATTGCCAGTCAGTCAACAGCACCAACGTGTGCAATATTCGATAGTGAAACATCACTAGAAACTGCGATTGAACAACTTTGGAAAATGGATGAGGTCGGATCTAATGAAAAGGTATTATCTCCAGCAGCCTTCCATTTCGCGAAAACCCTCAGGCATTGGGTCAGTCGCAAAATGTAGCCTACAATCGATTCATCAGCCTTGAGAGACGATTGCAAAAGAATCCAGAGATACGTACACAATACGTACGTTTTATGCGCGAATATGAAGAATTGGGCCATATGCGAAAGTTGAACTAGACAACGTGATGGACCCGAAGTATTTCATTCCACATCATTGCGTGCTGAAACCCGTCTCAACTACAACAAAACTTAGAGTGGTGTTCGACGCATCAGCGAAAACATCAACTGGATTATCCTTGAACGACATTATGTACACTGGGCCAGTCGTGCAAAGCGATCTATTTTCAATCTTACTCAGGTTCCGATTGCCGAGATTCGTCTTCACGACTGACATAGAAAAAATGTATAGACAGATACTACTAGATTCCACCAATCACCAATATCAACTGACAATTTGGAGGGAAGATCCAGCCATGCCGATTAATTACTACGTATTACTACAATACAGTGACATATGGCACAAGGGCAGCTCCATACCTCGCTACCAAATGTCTGCAGAAAATGAACCTCAACGGAAAAGAATCAGATTACATGGAAAACATCTATTCACAACCCTTTTAGCCCTATTGTTAATTCTTCCCATCATTTCTGCAAACAAATAAATATTACAAAATTCGGAAACAAGATAGGAGTTCACTTCGAAGAAATTGGAACCACGAGAATTGCGACAAGTCAATGGAATCTTCTTGTATACTATGACCTATCAATGTACTGGGCAGATAAAAGGTTTTTATCTGACGGGATCAACACACAACAATACATGTGCAGCATGGTGAAAATGAATAAGTCTTGTCTCCACATTGTAAAAGAGCTACAACATACTAAAGAAGATCTGGTTTTAGAAAATAGATTACTGCAGAAATCACGAAAAAGAAGGTGCCATAAACGTAATTGGAAATATTGCGAACTCACTTTTTGGTATTTTAGACTCAGAATACGCCGAACAGATGTCATCTACAATAATAACCTTGAAAGTCGACACCTTTCTATTAAACCTCCTTAAAAATCAAACTTCTGTCATTAATTCCACTATAAACGTTGTGAAACACAGTACAACTTTGACCAAACACAGTTTTAAAGAAATTCAGAAGAGTATTGACAAAATAAGCAAGAAAGAAAATTCGCTAAGTGCCGAAATAAACCAACTTAAACTACTACAAGCCATCAATTTCAACATGATGCAGCTTTCAGTAGTCACTGACAGAATTGAACGGATGCAAAGATGTATTTTAGATGCTTTAACAGATGTCCATCATGGGAAGATTAATCCGCTCTTACTAACTCCAACGCAACTTCAGGCCGAGATGAAACAGATTAAGTCACACATACCAATGCCATTAAGGCTGCCCGTTTCTGATGACGATTTATTAGATATATACAAGTTGATGAAAATAAAGGGCGGACTTACCAATGATCATGTAGTGTTTACTATAACGCTACCCTTGGCTGACACTGATGACTTTAAGCTTTTTCACCTTATCCAGTACCCAACCAGATAGGTGACTCATTAGCAGTAATAAATATTTTAAACCCAATGTTGGCGGTAAACATCGAACAAGGACATTATTTTCCAGTTGCGCAAGCACAATTACAACAAGTAAAAGCGTGCTAAGTTCGGCCGGGCCGAAATGCGATCCACCATGGATCGCATTTGTCAAGTTCTTTTCCCGGCATCTCTTCTTAGGCAAAAAAAGGATAAACGAAAAGACTTACTCTGCTATTAGAGTGATATCAAGATATGGTCCGGTTTGGACCACAATTAAATTATCTGTTGGAGGCCTGTGTAAAATGTCAGCCAATTCGAATAAGAAATGCGCCCTTTGGGGGCTCAAGAAGTAAAATAGAGAGATCGATTTATATGGGAGCTGTATCGGGCTATAGACCGATTCAGATCATAATAAACACGTATGTTGATGGTCATGAGAGGATCCGTAGTACAAAATTTCAGGCAAATCGGATAATAATTGCGACCTCTAGAGGCTCAAGAAGTCAAGACCCAAGATCGGTTTATATGGCAGCTATATCAGGTTATCAACCGATTTGAACCATACTTGGCGCAGTTATTGGATATCATAGCAAAACACGTCGTGCAAAATTTCATTCCAATCGGATAAGAATTGCGCACTCTAGAGGCTCAAGAAGTCAAGACCCAAGATCGGTTTATATGGCAGCTATATCAAAACATGGACCGATATGGCCCATTTACAATACTAACCGACCTACACTAATAAGAAGTATTTGTGCAAAATTTCAAGCGGCTAGCTTTACTCCTTCGGAAGTTAGCGTGCTTTCGACAGACAGACGGACGGACGGACATGGCTAGATCGACATAAAATGTCGCGACGATAAAGAATATATATACTTTATGGGGTCTCAGACGAATATTTCGAGTAGTTACAAACAGAATGACGAAATTAGTATACCCCCCATCTTATGGTGGAGGGTATAAAAATGTGATGTGATCAATCAGGATTTGTTCATATGTTATGGTGTGTACTTACTATTCACCTTTGGAGCAGAAATGTGCGCATGTGAACTCAATTTGATACGGAACAGAACATACGCGAATTGCCCGTTGACGACACTCCATACAAATGTGTCATGGACACCTTTAAAGGGCCAAAATCAATGTATGTATGCAACTCTTCCAGATGCACAAGTTACAGTGGTATGCGAAAATAATATCATACCTCTTAGCTTAGAAGGATCTAGAATTTTGACATTAAGGCCAGAGTGCATCCTTAAGCATGGTTTTATCCATCTAACAGGCCAACATAATATATCATCCGTTCTTAAATCATCATACACCAGTCTTGGACATGTCGTAGAGTTAATGAGGCCTTACCATTCCCTTGATGACACTATCATCAAAACCAATCAGTCCTCTGTATTAGACCAGTTCCCATCACAGTTCGCCGAACATTTATCCATCCAACTCAGGATAAGGTCTATAGAAGAGGCTAACAATGGGCACTACAACCATCACAAACATAGCACATCGGTAGCATATGCAGCATTTATCATCGGTATGATCATAATTGCTATATTTATATTTATATCTAGATTTCTTATTCATAAATAGAAAAATAATTGAATGAATAGTTGTATTGTATATTATTTTTAACTTACAAATAAACATTTTTAATGGGAAATTAGATGCTATTTGCAAATATTAACAATCTTGCAAAAGTTAGTTGAATTGGTTTTAATTTGTTCGTTTTATCGCGATTGCACTGTAAATATACGATCACACATAAGATATAATGCCGATTAATTTTTAATTAGTACTACGAAATTAAAACATTCACTTGTGTTGTTTGTGTTTTTATAGCCTCATTCTGTTTGTAACACCTCGAAATATACGCCTGAGGCCCCATAAAGTATTTATATTCTTGATCGTCATGTCATTTTAAGTCGATCTATCCATGTCCGTCCGTCTGTGTGTCGTGTCTAATATTGTCTGAATCGATCAATAGCTTTATACAGCTCCGATCTCCCAATTTTGCTGCTACAAGGCGCAATTCTTATCCGAATGAACTGAAATATTACACAAAGACTTCTACAATGATCAGCATTTATTTATGGTCAGAATCGGACTATAACTTAAAATAGCTCTAATAGAATAACAGTTCTAATTCAATATTTTTAGTTTGCCTAAAAAGAGATACTGCGCATAGAACTCGATAACTGCGATCCATGGTGGAGGGTATATAAGATTCGGCCCGGCCAAACTTAGCACTGTCTCACGTGTAAAATATGTATTTTTCGCCAAAATTAGGTTTAGAATTCCCGAATAATTGGTGTAAACACGGTTAATTATTGTTATAAAAACATTTTTTCATTGTAGCCGTTGAGTGGAGCGGACGAATCGAGAAATGAGGGCATTGGGATGACAGCAGAAGTGAGCGATGGCTTTGCTAAGCTCACAAGCAGACCGAGAAAGCGATCCGGTGCACGACGACAGCGTAATCGGGCAAAAGTGCAGGATGCTGGAAAGGATAGAACTGACGATCCAAGCACTTCTACGGAAGCTGGAAAAATTACCAGATCGAGACTGCTACACTCGCTCTGATGGAGAAAATCAGCAATGCAGGATTCATATTGCCTTAATTCAGGAGCCAGAACAAATTTTCTGCACTAAACCAAATAAACTACCAATTATTCTTAGCTAATGCTGGTACTCGGCCGAGGACCTTAGTTATTTGTCATAAAAATGTTAATTATATATTTTCCCCAGAGTTATCAACGTCGGATGCAACAGTGGTGGGACAGGGAGACGATGGAGCATACCTGGCATCACTTCATCTGCCTTTGGACTCTCCAACACCGCCACCCACCGCATCGTTTGGGTTCCGCGCCATAACAGAGTAAAGGGAACTGAAAGGGCAGACGATTTGGCAGTGAAAGCCAGAGGACTGCCGTCAATTAACTTGGTTAACCCGAAGCCTTTCGGGACGACGCAGTCCGAGTTAAGGAAATGGGCGACGAATGTGCATGGAACATTGTGGAATAGTGAAACGGTCGGTAGGACGACGAAAATCCTATGGAGGGATCCAGATCGTAAGAAGACGAGGCTATTGTATTACAGAAAGGAAGTAAGAAGGAGGTCAGTATAACTATTGGTATCATAACGGGACACATAGGACTCACTTATGTAAAATTGGTGCGGCAAATGATAGCATCTGTATGGCATGCGGGCAAGATGATGAAACGTTGGAGCATTTCCTTTGTCATTGCCCGGCTTTCGCTTCTAACAGATACCGGCACTTAGGTGAAGACACAATACCAGACATGAACCAACTTAGGGAAGCGGTATTGAAAGCAATTAAGGATTTTATAAGTAACACAGAATTCCTAACTTAAAATTTTCATTTTAGAGGTTGCTTTATAGTTTTTAGAGCGCACAACAAGCCGAATTCTGGTTAGGTTTATGTCCATAGTGACATGGGGCGGATTAATATCTGCACCCTCTTTTCAACCTTACCAAACCTATTAATTCCACCCAAAAAAAAAAAACAGTTGCTCTACTAAACGTATGTTGTGTATGTTACTGTTGAAAATTAAAAAAGTTTAAAAATGATTTCAACCACGTTTTTTATTCGTAACTTGTGTTTGCATTAGAATGTACTACGTCTATCATTTCAGTTGCCAAAACTGAAATAATTTTTTGCAGTTGTAGCATAATTGGCTTAATATATTTTTTTGTCGTAATGTGTACTTCAGTCTCTAAAATTAGCCTTTGAGGGAAGCGGACGTGTTTCTCAATCTGTCTTGGAAATGGAACTACATATTACGCAAAAAGTTCAAAGTCTTTCAGTAAGCTCAAAACGAAATTCGAAGGCCCAACATCTGCGGTGGTGGCATCAGACCGTAGTATGTTATCTGCCCCTCCTAGAGGTGTGGGTGCCTTGGCACCTGAAGTCGGGTGCAATTCTTCAAGCGCACAACCATTCGTGAGACTAACAAATAAGGAAGAGACTGATAATCCAGAGGGATGAGCAGCAAAAGTCGACTTTTGCTAACTACGTGAAAATTTCTAAAATCACAGGGTGATACAAAGTAATAAAAACTAAAATTACGGAAATTGTCAACAGTTTTTAGCTTCGGTCGCCAGAAAATTAACCTGCAAGTTATCTACTTCCAGCCTTGAGACCAGGAACGGAATTTGTTCAAAAAAATACATATACCAATTTAAAGGGGAGATCATTAATTTTACTTTGGTATAACACATTTACCCCAGAGCTGTTTTTTGTGGAAAAAATCTTCCAGAATTTTGGTTCGAAACGCGAAAACTGCCCTCCACGAAAAACAGTTCTGGGGTACACCAAATTAAAGGTGTTGGTCTCCCTTTTAAACTGGTATATGTACTTTTTTGGACGACGTCCGTTCCTGGCCTCCAGGCTGGAAGTAAATAACTCAAAGGTCAATTTTCTGACGACCGAAGCTAAAACCAGTTGATAATTTCCGTACTTTTTGATTTTTTGTTACTTTGTGTTGCCCTGTGATTTTAGAAATTTTTGTGTTATCCAAAGTTAGCGACGTTGCTAACTTCATGTAGGTATTGTGTCACTGTTTTTAATACAATACCGTGCAATGCGCGTGTTATCGACTGCTGTTGCATGATGACGATAACAATCTGTCCAATTCAATTTGGCAATGGTTGTATTTCTAGTACATCTTACTTACATTGAATAAATATTGCTAAAAAACAAAATCTATATTGCTGTCCATTTTTTTAGCCTCAAATATTTTATCAGTGCTTATAGGTGGCGCACATCTTCAGTCGGTTTGGCTGTCAGTAAAAGATATTTTTGCTCAAGAAATGAATTGATTTTTTTTTATAAAAAGCCCTTCAAAATCCATAAGGGATTTATATTGGGGATATTGACATTAATTTGGGGATTTTTGGGGACAAACGGAATATAAATTTCCATACTCATAAAGGTGTAGATAACATAGACAGTTTAAAAAATTAAAAATAATAAATAAAAAAAAAAATCAAAATAAATCACGAAATCATAAAAAAAATTAACGATTTCTTGGGAATTGTATAATTATTTCAAGATTTAAGAAAATTTTTTTCATTTTTAAATTTCCTTTTGGACTTTTGCTTAATTTTAGGGCATTTTTTAATTTTTTTCGCCAATAATTTACTATTTAACTCATTATAGATAACCTACAGCGGTCAAAAAAAGTATTCATCATTCAATGTTTTTTTTTTAATAAGTCTACAAAAGACAATTGGAATAAAAACATATTAAACTAATGATGCAGTAGTGCTTGTGTGATATATATGTACACAATTTTATTGTTTTTAAAGAAAAAAATAGTATTTATTGGAACAAAAAGGGCTATTTTACAGCTGAACACAAAAAATTAAACAAAAAAAGTATTCATCATTGCAAAAAAACAAAAAAATAAATAACATAATTTAAAAAAATTAATACTTTGTTATTCGACCACCGCGTCTTATAACTTCTTTTAAACGGTTTGACATCGATTGGACTAATTTAGCGGTTATATTTTGGTCTATATTAGTCCATTCCTCCATTATCACCTGTTGCATTTGACTCTTGCTCGAAAAATTGCGCGTTCTCAATTTGCGTTCGAGATGTTCCCAAAGATGTTCAATTGGGTTCAAGTCGGGACTTTGAGGAGGAGTTTTAATGACTTTGGGGCAGTTATACAGCATCCACATCTTGGTATTTAAAGCAGAATGTTTGGGGTCATTATCTTGATAATATTGAAAGTTATTACCAAGCCCAAGTTTTACAGCACTATCTTTTAAATTCCTCTTTAAAATGTCAATGTAATACTTATGATCCATTACTCCATTAATAATTTCAAGATTTCCCGCTCCTGAAGCCGCCATACACCCCCAAACCATTAAACCACCTCCACCATGTTTTACAGTAGCAACTGTGTTTCGTTCTTCAAGCTCTGTATTTGGTTTTCTGTACACTATGACCTTTCCATCGCACCCAAAAAGATTAAACTTGCTCTCGTCTGCAAAAATTACTGTTTTCCAAAATGATTCGGGCTGTTTTACATACATTTTTGCGAAGTTTAGCCTTTTCACTCGGTTTATTTTATTTATAAAGGGCTTCTTACGTGCAGTTCTTCCTCTGTAACTATGCCTTTTGAGTGTATTTCGAATTGTTTGTGTAGTAACTTCCTTCCCTAAATATTCCATAGTGTTTTTACGAAGAATGGTCGCATTTGTCTTCGGAGTTTTCTGAACTTGCCGCACTAGCCAACGCACATCTCCAACTGAAAGTGCTTTTGGTCGACCAGATCTTGGTTTATTGTCAACAGTTTTCGTTTCTGTCCACTTTCTGATGATGGATTGTATAGTAGATCGTGGTCTATTTAATATTTCACTGATAGTTTTTTGAGTTAAACCATTCCTGTGGTGTTTTATTATCAAAACTTTTACCTCATCAGAAACCTCGTTTTGCTTACGACCCATTTTGACAAAAACTATATTTTCAATGAAATTAAATATTTGCTGTCAAGGGCAAAGCCTCCTTTACTAAATAAAACAGAAAAGGGGGATTCCCAAATAATATTTGAATTTGACTTTGATGATAGCACATCAATGATGAATACTTTTTTTGTTCTGTTTTTGGTGTTATTATATAAAATTGCATTTTTTGCGCTAATTAAATTTATTTTTTGAATTTATTTTAAAACATATTACGAAAAATAAACTATTGCATAAAACTGCATTATTTGTTTACTTTAAATTTTCTTCAATTACCCAAAATAAGTGAATTTATTATCAATTTTGCTAATGATGAATACTTTTTTTGACCGCTGTATTATTTTATAATCGTGGGCATTCCATTGGTATTCCAGTAGGTAATGATATGTACCTACCTAGTTTTTGCTGCGCTATTTGAAAAAGATCTGGGCCAATAGTTTTGGAAAATGCTCACGTTAATAAAGCCAATATAAAAGCTTGGGGAACTAAACAAATATGTAAAGAATATGTTAACAACCATGTTGTTCCCGTAATAAGAGATCATTGGAATAAATTGATCTAAAAGATACAAATTGATATAATTGATTTCAATTCTAAAATGTTATTGGACATTGTTTTTCCACTGGATTTCACTTTTTACTTCATCCGATGGGCCATGTAGCAACATGAAGCTTAATAGTGCATTATAGTTAAAATTTTGTCGAAGAATAGTCACGTTAAGCAGTATATATGAGGTTAAAAGGGATTTAATATAAAGAAAGAACTTTGGTCAATTGATTATGACTGGGAATGTATTAGTCTCCAGATTTACAAATGTACTTGATAATGGCTCTGACTTGAAAATGTATATAAATGGAATTAGAAAAATCGGGTCAATAATCCTGCTTCAGATATGGAAATGACATGTGCATACGATACTGTAATACAAACACTAAATCCAAAAACGATTTTTACACTGAGAAAACAAAATTATGTGTCAGGTATGAAAATAATACTTCTCAATTTTCAGTTTTGTCTCATGATGGAAATATACCAATGACAAATACCACAGATAAGACTCAGGAAGAAAATAATTGAAATGAAGATATTTTGTCAAAAAATATCTTAAAAATAATATATCTATACATACTTTATTTCATTATTTTCTGTTTAAATTTATAATGAAATCTGTTGTGGCGTGCGTTGCGCAAGGAACATGCATACACCCGTAAGTCGAACGTCACTCATTGTGATTACATATGGTGTATCAGGTTTGATTCGCCATTGAGATTGTCAACTTCGATTGTGCGGCAAGAAGAAGACCAAAGTAGTCGTGTTTGTTTTGTTATATATCTACAGATTGTTGTTATGTGTTTAATGAAGACATGCAAAGTATTAACAACAAACCGAATGGAGGGAAAAACGACGGCTTGTGTTGAAGCCATATAAAAGGCTTCGAGGAGCTGATGCGCCCATAATTCCCCGGTAAAGCTTCAAAGTCGTGGTCGTGTCTTCAACATAAAGTATTGTCAATATAAAATTGTTAAAAGTGTTAGTGCTAAAATCGTTTCCTTTTTTTCTTCATAGTTGGCTCTCCCCAAGCTGAAGTCTTTTGCAAAGAAAATTTCATTTCATTTGTTCATTTTTATACCCCCCACCGAAGGATGGGGGTATATAAATTTTGTCATTCCATTTGCAACACATCGAAATATTCATTTCCGACCCTATAAAGTACATATATATTCTTGATCAGCGTAAAAATGTAAGACGATCTAGCCATGTCCGTCCGTTTGACGGTTGAAATCACGCTACAGTCTTTAAAAATAGAGATGTTGAGTTGAAATTTTGCACAGATTCTTTTTTTGTCCATAAGCAGGTTAAGATCGAAGATGGACTATATCTTGATATAGCCCGATCCGCCGATTTAGGGTTTTAGGCCCATAAAAGCCACATTTATTATCTGATTTTGCTGAACTTTGGGACAGTGAGTTGAGTTAGGCCCTTCGACATCCTCCTTCAATTTAGCTCAGATCGGTTCAGATTTGGATATAGCTGCAATATAGACCGATCCGGCGATTTAAGGTGTTAGGCCCATAAAAGGCGCATTTATTGTCCGATCTTGCCAAAATTTGGGTCAGTGAGTTGTCTTAGCCACTTCGACGTCCTTCTTCAATTTGATCCAGAACGGTCAAGATTCAGATATACAATAGCTGTCATATAGACTGGTTTCTCGATTTAAGGTTTTAGGCCTATTAAAGACGCATTGTCCGATGTCGCCGAAATTTGGGACAATGAGTGGTGTTAAGCTCTTCGAAATTTTTTGCAAATTGGCCATATAGACCGATATCTCGATTCGAAGTCTTGGCCCCATAAAGGGCGCAATTATAATACGATTTCACTGAAATTTGGCACAGTGGCTTATATTAGGCTTTGCGACATCCGTGTCGTATACCATATACGACACGGATGTTAGATCTGTTTATTTTTAGATATAGCTACTAAATAGATAAATATTTCGTTATACACAATTGAACAATGATGATATAGCTGCTATGGGGCATAAGGTCAGCATTTTTCACCGGATTTTGACGAAAGGTGCTTTACATATATATACCCGAGGTGGTGGGTATCCAAAGTTCGGCCCGGTCAACTTAACGCCCTTTTACTTGTTGTGTTTTGTGTGTTAATACAAAGTGTAAGTAAAAGTAATTGTGTGACATTAGACAAATTAAGAAATATTTGCTGCCTAGACCAGTAACTTTTTTTTTGCTTTCATTCGAATTTTTTACGAAAGAAATTGATTTTCCGACCGCTAAGACACGGCTGAACGATAAATCAAGTTATTATATATTCGAATGAAAACGTAACCATTTTGAGGGCATTTGGGGACCGGTTATCTTGTTTTTTGGCATTGCGAAAAAAGCAAATTTCAAAAACACTCTCTTGTGTTATAGCTTTCACAATGGATAAAAAATGTTTTTTTTTATTTTATGTTTATTTATTTCATTTATTTATCTTTATTCCACGTTATGTTCAATTTTATTTTATTCATAGCGTAAAAAATCAACGGCAGAGCAGCTGCAGATGCTAGTAAAGTATATGGAAGAAGATGCAATTCTTGCAAGGGGGAATCCCGCGTTTGGCTCTTCCAAAATAGCTAGTGAAGAAAAATGGAAATCCATTGCCCAAAAATTGAATGGTAAGGGTCCACCCATTCGCACGGCAGCTGAGTGGAAGAAGGTATTTATTGCCATTTAATTACATATTTTATTATATCTGTAATTCTACACAAATTGTTTTCAGACATGGGCAGACTTAAAGAGCCGGACTAAAAAAAAATTGTCAAACTATAAAAATAGTCTCCATGAAACGGGGGGAGGGGTGTACCGTTTCAATCCTCTGAGCGCATGTGCTCCTGGCTGATTCGGCAGAAAGGGCAACCTTAGCTTTAGACTGCCAAAATAAAATTTTAGAAAGGACAGCCTCAGCTGTAGAGGAACTGAACAAAATTTTAAAAGCATTTTTAGTTGAGTTTAAACAATAAATTATTTTTAATTTTTTGTTTGCCTATTGCGACTAGTCATTGAATTGAATTTTATCATTTCTTTTCATTATTTTTCTCTTACGGGCGAGAGAGTCCAACCATATGACCATGAGAGTGAATATCGCTGGAACGGTGGTTTGTCTCCGATCCGCTTGTGTTTGGAATTTTTTTTTTGATATACTCAATAAAAACCCACTGTTCCAGCGATATTCACTCTCATGGTCATATTCTTGGACTCTCTCGCCCGTAAGAGAAAAATAATGAAAAGAAATGATAAAATTCAATCCAATGACTAGTCGCAATAGGCAAACAAAAAATTAAAAATTATTTATTGTTTGGACTCAACTAAAAATGCTTTTAAAATTTTGTTCAGTTCCTCTACAGCTGAGGCTGTCCTTTCTAAAATTTTATTTTGGCAGTCTAAAGCTAAGGTTACCCTTTCTGCCGAATCAGCCAGGGTTTGGGTACACCCAGCTATATCCTCCGTCAGTTTTATTTGATCTTGAATCAGTACCAAAAGCCACAGCTTTGCTATACCTGGGCGGTGATACCATTAGGAGCACATGCGCTCAGACCCCGTTTCATGGAGACTATTTTTATAGTCGGACAATTTTTTTTTAGTCCCGCTCTTCAAGTCTGCCCATGTCTGAAAACAATTTATGTAGAATTACAGATATAATAAAATATGTAATTAAATGGCAATAAATACCTTCTTCCACTCAGCTGCCGTGCGAATGGGTGGAACCTTACCATTCAATTTTTGGGCAATGGATTTCCATTTTTCTTCACTAGCTATTTTGGAAGAGCCAAACGCGGGATTCCCCCTTGCAAGAATTGCATCTTTTTCCATATACTTTACTAGCATCTGCAGCTGCTCTGCCGTTGATTTTTTACGCTATGAATAAAATAAAATTGAAATAAATGGAATAAAGATAAATAAATGAAATAAATAAACATAAAATAAAAAAAAAAACATTTTTTATCCATTGTGAAAGCTATAACACAAGTGAGTGTTTTTGAAATTTGCTTTTTTCGCAATGCCAAAATACAAGATAACCGGTCCCCAAATACCCTCAAAATGGTTACGTTTTCATTCGAATATATACTAACTTGATTTATCGTTCAGCCGTGTCTTAGCGGTCGGAAAATCAATTTCTTTCGTAAAAAAATCGAATGAAAGCAAAAAAAAAGTTACTGGTCTAGGCAGCAAATATTTCTTAATTTGTCTAATGTCACACAATTACTTTTACTTACACTTTGTATTAACACACCAAACACAACAAGTAAAAGGGCGTTAAGGTGGCCGGGCCGAACTTTGGATACCCACCACCTCGGGTATATATATGTAAAGCACCTTTCGTCAAAATCCGGTGAAAAATGCTGACCTTATGCACCATAGCAGCTATATCATCATTGTTCAATTGTGTTTAACGAAATATTTATCTATTAAGTAGCTATATCTAAAAATAAACAAATCTAAACCATATACGACACAGATGTCGAAAAGCCTAATATAAGCCACTGTGCCAAATTTCAGTGAAATCGTATTATAATTGCGCCCTTTATGGGGCCAAGACTTCGAATCGAGATATCGGTCTATATGGCCAAGTTGCAAAAAATGTCGAAGAGCTTAACACCACTCATTGTCCCAAATTTCGGCGACATCGGACAATGCGTCTTTAATGGGCCCAAAACCTTAAATCGAGAAACCAGTCTATATGGCAGCTATTGTATATCTGAATCTTGACCGTTCTGGATCAAATTGAAGAAGGACGTAGAAGTGGCTAAGACAACTCACTGACCCAAATTTTGGCAAGATCGGACAATAAATGCGCCTTTTATGGGCCTAACACCTTAAATCGCCGGATCGGTCTATATTGCAGCTATATCCAAATCTGAACCGATCTGAGCTAAATTGAAGGAGGATGTCGAAGGGCCTAACTCAACTCACTGTCCCAAAGTTCAGCAAAATCAGATAATAAATGTGGCTTTTATGGGCCTAAAACCCTAAATCGGCGGATCGGTCTATATCGGGCTATATCAAGATATAGTCCATCTTCGATCTTAACCTGCTTACGGACAAAAAAAGAATCTGTGCAAAATTTCAACTCAACATCTCTATTTTTAAAGACTGTAGCGTGATTTCAACCGTCAAACGGACGGACATGGCTAGATCGTCTTACATTTTTACGCTGATCAAGAATATATATGTACTTTATAGGGTCGGAAATGAATATTTCGATGTGTTGCAAATGGAATGACAAAATTTATATACCCCCATCCTTCGGTGGGGGGTATAAAAATGAACAAATGAAATGAAATTTTCTTTGCAAAAGACTTCAGCTTGGGGAGAGCCAACTATGAAGAAAAAAAGGAAACGATTTTAGCACTAACACTTTTAACAATTTTATATTGACAATACTTTATGTTGAAGACACGACCACGACTTTGAAGCTTTACCGGGGAATTATGGGCGCATCAGCTCCTCGAAGCCTTTTATATGGCTTCAACACAAGCCGTCGTTTTTCCCTCCATTCGGTTTGTTGTTAATACTTTGCATGTCTTCATTAAACATATAACAACAATCTGTAGATATATAACAAAACAAACACGACTACTTTGGTCTTCTTCTTGCCGCACAATCGAAGTTGACAATCTCAATGGCGAATCAAACCTGATACACCATATGTAATCACAATGAGTGACGTTCGACTTACGGGTGTATGCATGTTCCTTGCGCAACGCACGCCACAACAGATTTCATTACAAATTTAAACAGAAAATAATGAAATAAAGTATGTATAGATATATTATTTTCAAGATATTTTTTGACAAAATATCTTCATTTCAATTATTTTCTTCCTGAGTCTTATCTGTGGTATTTGTCATTTGTATATTTCCATCATGAGACAAAACTGAAAATTGAGAAGTATTATTTTCATACCTGACACATAATTTTGTTTTCTCAGTGTAAAAATCGTTTTTGGATTTAGTGTTTGTATTACAGTATCGTATGCACATGTCATTTCCATATCTGAAGCAGGATTATTGACCCGATTTTTCTAATTCCATTTATATACATTTTCAAGTCAGAGCCATTATCAAATACATTTGTAAATCTGGAGACTAATACATTCCCAGTCATAATCAATTGACCAAAGTTCTTTCTTTATATTAAATCCCTTTTAACCTCATATATACTGCTTAACGTGACTATTCTTCGACAAAATTTTAACGATAATGCACTATTAAGCTTCATGTTGCTACATGGCCCATCGGATGAAGTAAAAAGTGAAATCCAGTGGAAAAACAATGTCCAATAACATTTTAGAATTGAAATCAATTATATCAATTTGTATCTTTTAGATCAATTTATTCCAATGATCTCTTATTACGGGAACAACATGGTTGTTAACATATTCTTTACATATTTGTTTAGTTCCCCAAGCTTTTATATTGGCTTTATTAACGTGAGCATTTTCCAAAACTATTGGCCCAGATCTTTTTCAAATAGCGCAGCAAAAACTAGGTAGGTACATATCATTACCTACTGGAATACCAATGGAATGCCCACGATTATAAAATAATAGGTTATCTATAATGAGTTAAATAGTAAATTATTGGCGAAAAAAATTAAAAAATGCCCTAAAATTAAGCAAAAGTCCAAAAGGAAATTTAAAAATGAAAAAAATTTTCTTAAATCTTGAAATAATTATACAATTCCCAAGAAATCGTTAATTTTTTTTATGATTTCGTGATTTATTTTGAATTTTTTTTTATTTATTATTTTTAATTTTTTAAACTATGTTATCTACACCTTTATGAGTATGGAAATTTATATTCCGTTTGTCCCCAAAAATCCCCAAATTAATGTCAATATCCCCAATATAAATCCCTTATGGATTTTGAAGGGCTTTTTATAAAAAAAAATCAATTCATTTCTTGAGCAAAAATATCTTTTACTGACAGCCAAACCGACTGAAGATGTGCGCCACCTATAAGCACTGATAAAATATTTGAGGCTAAAAAAATGGACAGCAATATAGATTTTGTTTTTTAGCAATATTTATTCAATGTAAGTAAGATGTACTAGAAATACAACCATTGCCAAATTGAATTGGACAGATTGTTATCGTCATCATGCAACAGCAGTCGATAACACGCGCATTGCACGGTATTGTATTAAAAACAGTGACACAATACCTACATGAAGTTAGCAACGTCGCTAACTTTGGATAACACAAAAATTTCTAAAATCACAGGGCAACACAAAGTAACAAAAAATCAAAAAGTACGGAAATTATCAACTGGTTTTAGCTTCGGTCGTCAGAAAATTGACCTTTGAGTTATTTACTTCCAGCCTGGAGGCCAGGAACGGACGTCGTCCAAAAAAGTACATATACCAGTTTAAAAGGGAGACCAACACCTTTAATTTGGTGTACCCCAGAACTGTTTTTCGTGGAGGGCAGTTTTCGCGTTTCGAACCAAAAATCTGGAAGATTTTTTCCACAAAAAACAGCTCTGGGGTAAATGTGTTATACCAAAGTAAAATTAATGATCTCCCCTTTAAATTGGTATATGTATTTTTTTGAACAAATTCCGTTCCTGGTCTCAAGGCTGGAAGTAGATAACTTGCAGGTTAATTTTCTGGCGACCGAAGCTAAAAACTGTTGACAATTTCCGTAATTTTAGTTTTTATTACTTTGTATCACCCTGTGATTTTAGAAATTTTCACGTAGTTAGCAAAAGTCGACTTTTGCTGCTCATCCCTCTGGATTATCAGTCTCTTCCTTATTTGTTAGTCTCACGAATGGTTGTGCGCTTGAAGAATTGCACCCGACTTCAGGTGCCAAGGCACCCACACCTCTAGGAGGGGCAGATAACATACTACGGTCTGATGCCACCACCGCAGATGTTGGGCCTTCGAATTTCGTTTTGAGCTTACTGAAAGACTTTGAACTTTTTGCGTAATATGTAGTTCCATTTCCAAGACAGATTGAGAAACACGTCCGCTTCCCTCAAAGGCTAATTTTAGAGACTGAAGTACACATTACGACAAAAAAATATATTAAGCCAATTATGCTACAACTGCAAAAAATTATTTCAGTTTTGGCAACTGAAATGATAGACGTAGTACATTCTAATGCAAACACAAGTTACGAATAAAAAACGTGGTTGAAATCATTTTTAAACTTTTTTAATTTTCAACAGTAACATACACAACATACGTTTAGTAGAGCAACTGTTTTTTTTTTTGGGTGGAATTAATAGGTTTGGTAAGGTTGAAAAGAGGGTGCAGATATTAATCCGCCCCATGTCACTATGGACATAAACCTAACCAGAATTCGGCTTGTTGTGCGCTCTAAAAACTATAAAGCAACCTCTAAAATGTTAGAAGCTGTTAGAAGCGAAAGCCGGGCAATGACAAAGGAAATGCTCCAACGTTTCATCATCTTGCCCGCATGCCATACAGATGCTATCATTTGCCGCACCATTTTTACATAAGTGAGTCCTATGTGTCCTGTTATGATACCAATAGTTATACTGACCTCCTTCTTACTTCCTTTCTGTAATACAATAGCCTCGTCTTCTTACGATCTGGATCCCTCCATAGGATTTTCGTCGTCCTACCGACCGTTTCACTATTCCACAATGTTCCATGCACATTCGTCGCCCATTTCCTTAACTCGGACTGCGTCGTCCCGAAAGGCTTCGGGTTAACCAAGTTAATTGACGGCAGTCCTCTGGCTTTCACTGCCAAATCGTCTGCCCTTTCAGTTCCCTTTACTCTGTTATGGCGCGGAACCCAAACGATGCGGTGGGTGGCGGTGTTGGAGAGTCCAAAGGCAGATGAAGTGATGCCAGGTATGCTCCATCGTCTCCCTGTCCCACCACTGTTGCATCCGACGTTGATAACTCTGGGGAAAATATATAATTAACATTTTTATGACAAATAACTAAGGTCCTCGGCCGAGTACCAGCATTAGCTAAGAATAATTGGTAGTTTATTTGGTTTAGTGCAGAAAATTTGTTCTGGCTCCTGAATTAAGGCAATATGAATCCTGCATTGCTGATTTTCTCCATCAGAGCGAGTGTAGCAGTCTCGATCTGGTGGAGGTTTATCTGGACTACCTCAATCTTTGGTCCTCCAGTAAATGGGCCTCTTGGGAGTAGGTGATGATCTCATCGTCTGCTCCCTGTTCTTTTAACTGCATTGACATTCCTGTCACTGCACTGACTGATGCCACCGTTTTAGGTTCTTTGCCTAGTCTAGTCTTCCGACTCTTTATAAAATCGATAATGGTTCCATCGTCGGGTCCCTGTTTGTTAAGCAGTATTGGGTTTCCGTTCCCTGTACTGCCTATGGCTATTTTAGCATTCCAAATCTTAAGAAAATGGGCTTCTTGAGAGTAGGTATTGGTACCATCATCGGCTTCCTGTTCGTTGGTTCGGTGTTGCCTGCCACTGCATGGCCTGATGTCGCAAAATGAAAATTTCAGCCTATCCTGGTCTTTCCAATCTTGAAAAAGAGAGCTTTGCTCCCGTAGTGACCCATGCCTTTAGTCTTAGCCAAACTTGTCACCGAGACTTGATCAATGCCAACCACAAAGAGAGTTCCTTCCTCCTTCTCCTCCCTGTGGAAGACCTCCCACATCTCTGCGACCAAACCTTATTTTTGCTTGCGCAAGAATCCCAACATGCGTTCCGTCGCAAATTTACTGCCCCATTCCTTGATGAAAACCGTAGACTTTGTGAGCTGGGGGTTATCCATCTTTCTCACCACGTCGAGCTTTGCGCCCTCCCAGGGAGCGTGTATGCCTGATGACGAGCTATTTGACGGTATCAATACATTCCACCGACGCAAAACGCAGCGTAAAGATGTCCCCTCTAAACTCGCAGCCCATCGTTTGTATGGGTGGACCTTCTACAGAGTTCGACACATGTTCAAAAATCCGATTGTTAACCAGATCCTCCACTTGGGATCGATGATCGTCAGCTCATCTCTGCTCCTTACCATTCTCAGCGACCATCTTCCCCTTCCGTGATGGCTGTGGCCTCCTATTGGAAGTGGCCTCCTGTTCCGATTTTGTCTATCTCCACAGGACACTTTCTGGAGTCTCCACTGCGGTATGGCTGGCTTGGTTTTCCCAGAGTACTTGAAAGGGGGGAGCTCCTCAGCATTTTAGCAGTGTTATGCCTTCAGGGAAATCTGATTATTTTTCCAGCTTCCGTAGAAGTGCTTGGATCGTCAGTTTTATCCTTTCCAGCATCCTGCACTTTTGCCCGATTACGCTGCCGGTAAACAGAAAATAATGAAATAAAGTACAATATGACCATGAGAGTGAATATCGCTGGATCGGTGGTTTGTCTCCGATCCGCTTGTGTTTGGAAATTTTTTTTGATATACTCAATAAAAACCCACCGTTCCAGCGATATTCACTCTCATGGTCATATTGTTGGACGCTCTTGCCTTTAAGAGTTTCTTTTTTTACTATTTGTGTTTTTATAGTAGCCCCTTATTGTTAGTTAACCTCTATAATTAGTATGAAATAAAATGAAGTTGTTATTTTTTTAAACATAAGGAATATTGTTTGCAATTTGGTTAAAAATTTTGAAATATTTTCTTCACCTGTCTTCATAGTCTGTTTCTTTCTCTGAGGTCATCCCGGTCCGGGAATGGTTCCTAGATCCAGCTCTAAAAATCTGGCCGCCTTAACTGGATCGGTCCATAGCGCCTCTGCCGTTAGAGTAGTTGGTTTAGATGGGCATCTAAATAGATGATAGGTGTTGTGGGGTGTAGTGCCACACGCTGGGCAGGTATTACCTGATCTCGTGAATTGACCACTTGAGCTTGTATTAAATGGCGCCTTCGGATATCTCCGGATCAGTTACGGTAACGGCTCTAACAGTTTTGTTAGTTATCTAAATGGAATACCTCGTCTATTGTTAAATCTACAGGGTGGCTGATGAATATTGCTACAATGATGAATATTGCTACATTTTTTTTTCGGTGTATGGAATACATTTTTCTTTTATTCATGTTAAATTAAATTATTAAATTAATTATTAAATTATTATTAATTAAATTAATTAATTAATTAATTAAATTAATTATTAAATTATTATTATTAAATAGAAAAAAAGTTATTACATTTTTTTTTGGTAGCGGCTTTCATCAGCCACCCTGTATATGGAATACACAAACAAACAATTTAACCATAAATGTTTTTTTTTTATATATTTATATAAGGGATATTACTTGTTGATTTAGAGAAAACGTGATGTGATTGAATTATAAATTTATTGCTATTCTCCGTCTTGTAGCCACAGCTCTGCTCTCGTCTTCATGATTATACACTTCAGTATTAGCGGATGGATTTTCTGGGATCATACTCGCATCTATTAAAATATCCATATATTTGTACTTTATGCACACGTTGTGCAAAGCGCTGCATGCATTTATAATTTGAGTTGTTCTTTCTGGTATATGGTGTAACCCCCGTGAACCAATTATACACCTGAATCTATTTTTAAGCAGTCCGAAGCACATTTCTACAACATTTCTAGTGCTGGCATGCTTTTTGTTGTAACGAATTTCATATGGGTCCCTTGGGTTCCTAAACGGAGTCATTAAAAATGGCTTTAGCTTGTAGCCTCCATCCTACAAACTTGTAATGTAGTGCTTGCTGTAAAAAACAATCAAATTCATTACCTAGAATCCAAGCTTTTCGCTGTCGAAGTCCTCCTGTAACTTTTGATTCGCCAAACTGACTTCCCAAATAAAATAATCATGGTTCGCACCTGGATGTCTGCCATCCACGGAAATTGTTCTCATATTGTCATCACAAATCTGTCCATGGTGGTGGGTATCCATAAATCGAATCGGCCGAACTTATTGATTTTTAATTGTCATTTACTTACCACCATTGCATTTATACTATAGTAGCCTTTTCTGTTATAATATAAATGCTTTATATCTGCTCCTGGTTCTTTGATGCGAATGTGGGTTCCAGCAACACATCCCATCACGCGCGGAAATCCTGTTTTGGTAAAAAATTCTTCCATTGTTTGGCGCTCTTCTTCAGAAGTAGGGGGTTGTATCCATTCACGGCAAATAAATGCTTCAAACAATTCCAGACATTCCCGAATGATGCGTCGAGCAGAGGTCATTGCCGACCGAATGTTGATATCCTCCAGTAGCCACAAAGTGCAGAAATATCGCCAATTTGATATCGGGTCGAATGTATGTGTTCTTCTGTACAGATTTCCACTTACCATCTAATCTGTCCATCAACATGTTAAAAATTACTTTGGACGCCCGGAAATTTGCAGCGAATCTAAAGCACGAGATACGTGTTACGAGTATTGATAGAGAATATTCTATATATTTTATACTTGCTGCATTGTGGGCATCTCAAGCACATTTGCCGCATCTCTTCCTTTTTTTATTTTTTAAAAAATATATTGCCACTGAAATAAGCGTCGCAAAGGTTTTTCTTTATTTACATTTTTTGACATGTTCTATCAGCTGTACAGAACTGTCATGTCAACTTTTCGATTTATTACGTGATTTTGCGTTTTTTTTTTTGTGCCAAATTAGAGTTTTTTTTTTGTTGAATTCCACATCTGGCACCATTTTCACTCACTCACAAAACGTAAGCCTGTGCGAATGAATGACTACTATTCATTCGTTTGGTTACCACACAAGTTAGTGGTCTAGGCAGTTGGTTTTTTTGGTTGTCGTTTATGTCTGTGCAGGTAACATCCACTCATCCAGCGGTTATTATCATGCTCCCAGGGGGAGTAAAAGAACCCTTCCGAAAATCCAGGGTGTGGCAAAGAGCTGTTAAAGAGAGGATACCGTCAGCAAATAAATTTATTGAAATCAACATTTAATCCCGTGTATTCATGCCAAGTAGCTATGTTTCGAGGTAATACCTGTCTTGTGTTTGTGTCTGTCCCGCTTGGGAATGAGATTGGTGTTGTGTGTAAAGCCCAAGAATCCTGCAAACAAAAAAATAAAAATGTTGATTATAAAAGAACTTATTATTAACACCTAGAATTTATTTTTATAGCCTAGAAAAGAGAAGAAAAAAGTAAAATTAAAATTAATTCTGAATTACTCTTTTTTATCTTCTTTATTTGTTTAGAAGTAAATTACTTTGTTTTGTAGAATCTTAACAAAACTAAGTAATTTACTTCTAAACAAATAAAGAAGATAAAAAAAGAGAAATTTAGAATTAGTTAGGGTCAAAAAACAATTTTTTTTGTGATGTAAAAATTATTAATACCAGCTCAAAAATAATCTTGTGAGCAGAGGATTTACAGAGGCTGTTAGGATCTGCGGTTGAGAGAATTCTTTGCCCCAAGACTTTGCAGGGAAAAACCATACTAACAGGGCTCTCTTAGTTGGGTGTATTGTGTGCAATTATAAATCCAAGACAAGGCTAAATGGCAGATCATAGGGTTTTCACCGTGTGAATTCGAAAATTGGCTCGAATGATGTCTGACGAACATAGCAGCAAACGGACGTGCTTTTCTTTGTTCCGCCTTTAATTGAAGTTTTGCATTATTTTCCCCACTTAAATTTTAAAAAATCTTGTTTAATAGTGTTAAAAAGTCTTGCTTGATAGAAACAACAAAACATATAGTTAAAAAGGGTTCAAAATAACCAATAAGTGAAAGTAAAAATTGATATTTCTGCTTCTGAACGGCAAAAGAAGAAAAGAAGTAAAAAACAAGCATAAACAAAAACATTCTCTCTCCACCACTGTGTAGTGTTCTCTTTAAGTGATGAACTTAACTTCTAAATACCTACGAAGAGTACCAGGATTCACTAATAGAAGGTTAGGTCACATGCAAAAACACAAAGTGGATAGGCCCCATAAACATCATTAAGGATGTCAAATCTGACGATTGAAAATGTCATCATATAGGAGAAAACGTAAACAAAGAATGAATGTAAAAAGAGAACAAGTTGACATTCTCAATGCCAAGTACTGCCAAATATTAAAAAAAAAGTATATCGGCTGATCGCTTGGCTTAACCTTATTCAGTGAATCCTGGAAGAGTACCAGTATATTAAAACCAAAAACTCGGCATTGCCAAATCATTGGTTCGTGACCTAGCTAAAAAGACATTGACAATACCTCAAACGAGTTGCCAGATTGTCAAATAAAATTACAAAATCGGAAAATTAATAAATCCCATAAAGTCGTCAATTACTGAAGAACATTTTTTTTATTATTAAATTCTTAATCAAAAATGTCTGCTCCAAAAAGAACAAGACACCAAGCCCAAAACTCGTTGACGGAAAAACTGGCTAATTCTCTAGCGCGACAGAAGCCAGGACTGAAAATTGTGCATATAAATGCTCAGAGCCTTAAGAACAAAATTGATGAGTTTCGCTCTATATTTGAGAAATCCGGTGTTGACATTTTTGCGGACTGGTATCCGTAGATGGTTATAGGTTTTTAAGATCCGATCGGGATGGCAGAGGTGGCGGAGTTGCTGTTTGCGTAGATAAGTTCTGGTTGGGGTTGATACCGTCCGAACAAAAGAGTGCATTATGATGACATGCTGAAGAGTCTTGAGGATATAAACTGTCATTATAATGATATTATAGTCACTGGTGACTTTAATAGTAATGTGCTTGAAGAGACACATTTGACGGGGAGCTTGCAATCAATAGGGTTGCATGTTGTTAATTCCAATACTGCCACACACTATACAACGACAACAAAGACTCTTATTGACATGTTCTTCGTAAGTTCCAAGACTGATGTGAAGTTATATGATCAATTATCGGCACCCCTATTTTCAAAACATGATTTAAGTTTTTTGACTTACGGCGTTCCAATGGAAGTATTGGGTTGCCCAAAAAGTAATTGCTAATTTTTAATATAGTCGGCGTTGACAAATTTTAAGCATTAATCAAATTTGATCGTCATGTAACTGAGCGTGAGATAGGAGAGAAGTTAAATATACCAAAATCAACCGTTCATTATCACATAAAAAGTTTTGGACTGGTGAAAAAGCTTGATATTTGGGTACTACATTTATTGAAAGAAATTCATTTTACAAACCGAATCAACGCTTGTGATATGCACCTTAAACGCAATGAATTCGATCCGGTTTTAAAACGAATCCTAACTGGAGATGAAAAATGGATAGTTTACAACAACGTTAGTCGAAAACGATCATGGTCCAAGCATGGTGAACCAGCTCAAACCACTTCAAAGGCTGATATCTACCAAAAGAAGGTTATGCTGTCTGTGTGGTGGGATTGGAAGGGTGTGATATATTTTTTTAGCTGCTTCCAAGGAACCAAACGATTAATTCGGATGTTTACTGTCAACAATTGGACTAATTGAATACAGCCATCAAAGAGAAGCGACCAGAATTGGTCAATCGTAAAGGTGTCATATTCCACCAGGACAACGATAGACCGCACACAACTTTGGTCACTCGCCAAAAACTGAGAGAGCTTGGCTGGGAACTTTTGATGCATCCACCATATAGCACCATCAGACTACTATTTACATTTTTAATTTTTACATTTGAAAAAAATTGAAATTGCTTCAACTAAACTGTAAACTAAAAACTTTAAATTCTAATTAATGTAATTTATCATTATATACACCATATATATCTCCTGTGATTGACATACATTTGTTGAACGCTGTTCAACGCGGGGGAGAATGTTAAGAAACAACGCGGGGTAGAATGTTAAGAACATAGAAACAAAATTTATACCATCAATTGAAACATTTTAATAAATGAACAAATCGAGTCATTGGCCATTTTCGGCAGCTCAGCAGTTATGCAAATGCATTTGCATATCACATATGTAGAGTCAATAAACTCAATTTAAATCTGCATGCGTCTGCATAACTGCATTTAGTTCTTGAGTTTGCTTTTACTTGTTTCGATATAACTTTCGTATTAATAAGCACTTATCTTTAAGCCCATTGTTAACTGTAAGAGTATATAAGCTCAAACAAAATAAAGGCCATTTGGCAATCTATTAAAACAACCCCATGTGTTATTGCTTGCCCATTTTTCTACTAGTTACAAGTGCTAGGAAAAAAGATTCAGAAATTCAAGAAAGGAAATAGTGATAGTTTTGACGCATCGTTTAAACTAACAACCACTACCCCTCTTGAATTGACACCCATATTAAAATAATCTTTATTGACATTTAACATTAAAAAACAATTATTTTCATAATTCTTATACTACTAAACACAAAAACTAAAACTATTCTTCCTATTTGCTATTTATTTTATATTTTTGTCTTATTATTTTGTTTTGCCACTTAACCTAAAACATACAACGTAGACCTGACAAAATCACTAACACCAGTATAGTTTTAATTAAATTCGAGCCAGATCTGCCATTTAGCCTAGTCTTGGCTTTATAATTGCACACAATACACCTAACTAAGAGAGCCCTGTTAGTATGGTTTTCCCCTGCAAAGTCCTGGGTCAATGAATTCTCTCAACCGCAGATCCTAACAGCCTCTGTAAATCCTATGCTCACAAGATTATTTTTTAGCTGGTAATAATAATTTTTACATCACAAAAAAACGTTTTTTTTTTTTTAACCCTAAATTGCTCTTTTTCTATCTTCCTTTTTCTCTTTTTTATTTGTTTAGCACTTTATTACTTTGTTTTGTAGAATCTTTATTTTTACTTTTTTTCTTGTCTTTTCTATGTTATAATAATAAATTCTAGGTGTTAATAATAAATTTTTTTCTAATCAATATGGTGTCAGAGATTTTAGAATGAGCGCCGAAGATCGAGGCGCTTGGAACGCTATTCTACATTCGGCTAGTGGAAGAAATATTCTGGCATAGCCAATTAAAGTAAAGTAAATCAACATTCTTATTTTTTTCTTTGCAGGATTCTTGGGCTTTACACACAACACCAATCTCATTCCCAAGTGGGACAGACACAAACACAAGACAGGTATTACCTCGAAACATTGCTACTTGACATGAATACCTGGGATTTAATGTTGATTTCAAAACAAAACCAAATATTTCTTAATTTGTCTAATGTCACACAATTACTTTTACTTACACTTTGTATTAACACACCAAACACAACAAGTAAAAAGGCGTTAAGTTCGGCCGGGGCGAACTTTGGATACCCACCACCTCGGGTATATACATATATGTAAAACACCTTTCGTCAAACTCCGGTGAAAAATGCAGACTTTATGCCCCATAGCAGCTATATCATCTTTGTTCAATTTTGTATAACAAAATATTTATCTTTTTAGTAGCTATATCTAAAAATAAACAGATCTGTACCATATACGACACGGATGTCGAAAAGCCTCATATAAACATTTCGCCACCTCCTCCAATATTTTTATGTGGGATTCGAAATCCCAGCGTTTATTAGATCATCTAGGCAGAAGAAAACGTTCGATTTCAGTTTAGCGGGTATGACCTTATCCATAAGAGGGCATAGGCGTTGGGCCGCATTACATAGACCGAATGACATTATTCTAAATTGATATAGGGGTCGGCCAGGGACAGTAAAAGCAGTGCATGGTCGTGATTCCTCGTCCAATTAGATTTGTCAGAATGCATGTTTTAGATCCACACTACTTATTATTCGACCCATCGATATATTGAAGTGGATATGTGTCTTTGACTGTAACATTTATAGGTATCGACTTCTCTACCAGCTTTATTGTATGCTTCTCGAGGTGTGTATGGCACCTCTGGATTCAAATGAGGGAAATCTTTGAATCACATTCTTTAGAGCCTGCGCTGGTTCAGGACTAAGCTCATGCATTTCTCTCCGGTCGTCTTCCTCATACTGTTCTCTATATTTTTCCTGAATCTGCTCTATATCTAATGCATACACGTTCGGCCGGGCCGAACTTTGGATACCCACCACCTCGGGTATATATATGTAAAACACCTTTCGTCAAACTCCGGTGAAAAATGCAGACTTTATGCCCCATAGCAGCTATATCATCTTTGTTCAATTTTGTATAACAAAATATTTATCTTTTTAGTAGCTACATATATCTAAAAATAAACAGATCTGTACCATATACGACACGGATGTCGAAAAGCCTCATATAAACATTTCGCCACCTCCTCCAATATTTTTATGTGGGATTCGAAATCCCAGCGTTTATTAGATCATCTAGGCAGAAGAAAACGTTCGATTTCAGTTTAGCGGGTATGACCTTATCCATAAGAGGGCATAGGCGTTGGGCCGCATTACATAGACCGAATGACATTATTCTAAATTGATATAGGGGTCGGCCAGGGACAGTAAAAGCAGTGCATGGTCGTGATTCCTCGTCCAATTAGATTTGCCAGAATGCATGTTTTAGATCCACACTACTTATTATTCGACCCATCGATATATTGAAGGGGATATGTGTCTTTGACTGTAACATTTATAGGTATCGACTCCTCTACCAGCTTTATTGTATGCTTTTCGAGGTGTGTATGGCACCTCTGGATTCAAATGAGGGAAATCTTTGAATCACATTCTTTAGAGCCTGCGCTGGTTCAGGACTAAGCTCATGCATTTCTCTCCGGTCGTCTTCCTCATACTGTTCTCTATATTTTTCCTGAATCTGCTCTATATCTAATGCATACACGTTGAAGATTTCTGGCGCGATCTGAAAAGCTTTCCAGAAGTCTACACCTTAATAGAGGCTTTGTTCAAGATCAGGGCATAGACAATATACGATTTTTTTGCACCTTTTCGTCACATTGCGTTTCCAATGTCACTCTACCTAGAATTCGTTGTCGGTCGCCAGATGCTGTAGTCACAACGAACACATATGGGGTAACTGATTCTTCAATAGTTTTATATTAGTTTATAATTTCGCCACTTTGGTTTTCAAATATTTTCTTTTTTGTCGTTTCATAGTAGATTTGCCGAGTCTCTAATGGTAGATAATGTCTTAAGTATTTGTAGTTTGCTAGGCTATGGGGATTTTCTTAATTTAGTGGCTCGTTTTCGAGGGCTCCTCTCCCGAACGATGGTTCCCCGCAGATACCATGTTCTTCTTCGGGTTTCCCGGTTTACGTTTTAGACATTAAGGATAATAAGTATTTTGTATTCCACACTTGTTGCAGAAAATGTTCCGTTCCAGCGACAAACACTTTCGGAATCCATGACCGAATTTTCCGCAGTTCCAATATTCTATATTGGCGTTTAGAGCTTCTACCTAACCTAAAGTGTTCGGTTCGCCTTCATCCTCGGGTTCACTCTCTATGATCATCTCATTCACGTTTCTGAGCCCTCCGTAAGGAACCAGGTTTGGTGGTTTTAGGTCACGCCTCGAAATTTACTTTCAATCTCATTGCAAATCGCTCCTAGTTGCTCTAAAGAGGATATATTCATATGAAAATCTATGCGAGCTAAATCACTTCTCAGGTTGTTCTTTGCTTTTTTCAACACATCGTATTCTGCAACGGGTTCCAATAACCTTTATCTTAAAAGGTATAGGCCATCTATGAACTCATTTATATTTTCACCTGCTCTTTGTCTCCGTTCCACTAACTCCTTCATCAAATCGAAGCTGTTTTTCGGAGTGTCGTATCTGGCTGAAAAAGCTGCCTTAAGTGAAAGCCAGTCCCTGACCAATCCGGCGTACACATCGGCGTATATTACGGACCAGGGGATCTGATACTGATTTTGCATATGACTGATTCTAAAGATGAAATCTTGGACTCTTATGCCCTTTAAGCTACCATCAAAGTTGTTGTCGCAGATGCCGCCTCTATACCCAGATTACTACCCATTTGGTTAGATCCCGGATATCCATGTGTCGGTAGTACGGGGATTTGGACAAATTCTGCATGTGCCATGTTGGCTGCAGCCGATACCTGTCATTCTTCCATTCCGACCGTGGACTTCATGATTAATTCCTTCATTGATTCCGCCTGCGTCATTAGGAAATGTTTGAACGCTCTGCAATTGACCCATTATTAAACTATGGCCATTGACAAGTCCTTTACTGCCTCGGAGAGGCTTTACATCGCGACTGCGAACTTAGCCATCTCCTGGCTCACACTTTCGTTTACGAGAGATGGAATCTGTAGGTGGATTCCCTGCATATTCTCCTGCATTATCCCCCTTATCGCCTTGTCTATCTGTTCTCTGGATGTGTTAGCTTGCTGACCCTGACTAGGGTCACTGGATCTATGTTTGGGTTTAGTCCCGGTCTGGATGTTCTCAACCATCTCGGTGTCGTGAAGCCCATCTAAATTAGGATTAGCTGATGCTATTTTTTTCTTTCCCTTTATATATTTCGGCTTCACCTGTGGACTTGATCTATTCAAATCAAAAAACCCTCTCGCGTTGTCGTTTGCTGGTTCTTGTAACTCATTGGCAAATAAACGAATTGTGGTTTATGAATGAACAGTTTGCACTTAAAGAAATAAAGCCCACTTTTTTTTTCTTCTGAGAAGGTAAATTTTACTCTAGGTTTTACATTTTTTTCAAGGTATACGGTTGCGAGGTAAACCAAATGGATTCTTATTACATTTCTGTTTATTTTTTTATTTTATTTTTCTTTTTATGTATATGGTGTCGGCTTGCGGTTGTCAAAATCTGTATAACACTGACGCACATTCACGGCATTTCTTCGCAGGGCGTTATCACGAAAAAATATCACGCTGTCCCAAGATGTTACACACATAGTTTGGTTCGCGACCGAACTTAGATGTTTATCTAAGTAGGTCTTCCACAATATATATATAGTTTCATACAACATGAACAAGTATTGTACTGACCCTAAGGTACATATATGTCGAAGATATCCTAATCTTATTTACAAAATTGCAAATTTTGCCCATGAACATTCCACTAAGGAACAGGGGCAAACTTCTCACATATCAATGAGTGCAGTCCGATTCAAGCCGAGTCCTTTTTATAGCCGAGTCCGTACGGCGTGCCGCAGTGCGACACCTCTTTGGAGAGAAGTTTTACATGGCATAGCACCTCACAAATGTTGCCAGCATTAGGAGGGGAAAACCACCGTTGAAAATTTTTTCTGATGGTCTCGCCAGGCGTTTAGCGTCATAGGCGGACATGCTAACCTCTGCGCTACGGTGGCCTTAATCTTAATTAACTTTAACTAATATTGCACACTTTATCATTGATTTTAATTTAATCGTGGTTGCAATACTAGATAGTCGTTAAAACTGCGATATCTTCGTATTATTTTTTGTTTTCCTGTGGTCTATGAATATTTCAACAGTTTGGGTATTACTACTGCTGGTTAACCATACCTCGCTATTTCGCGCTAAATGGATCGAAACGTTCGCGGCGTGTCTCTCTTTGGCGCCATTCTGTTACGTGCACCTTAAGGCGTTGACGCTGGCATTCCTACCTAGCTCAGGATACTCAGGAAGGTTCCAACCCTTGCCAAACGTCAACTCATAGGGACGAACATGAAAAATTTTAAGTTTAACACATAAACAAACGCAATACACAAAAAACGACATATCCTTTCGACAAGGAGCTTGATGGATGCGTCCACACCTTCCCCCCTTCCATGGTCCTCATGGTCCTAGGAGTATTTCCTTCAAGGACCCCTCTTTTCACCGTTTAGCTCACCTCACAACCCACCTATGCAACCACCTTCCCCATATTAAAAAAAACTTACACAAATATTATTCTATTGACATTTAACATTAAAAAACAATTATTTTCATAATTCTTATACTACTAAATACAAAAACTAAAACTATTCTTCCTATTTGCTATTTTTTTGTCTTTTTATTTTGTTTTGCCACTTAACCTAAAACATACAACGTAGACCTGACTAAATCACTAACACCAGTATTGTTTTAATTAAATTGTATTGTATTTTTTTTTTTTTTTATTTGTATTTTATTATGATAAAACCCATTCAAAAGACAGTGTCTTATATTAAGCATGGGTTAGTTAATTGATAAATACAATGAGTTCAACAAGTTTTCATTTAAATAGAACAATAATTGGTACAAAATATTTAACAATTTAAGCAAAGTTACTGATACAATATTTAAGTAAAAAAAAGGTTAAAACAAAAGAAAATTTAACAATTTATTCAAAGTAACTGATAAAATAAATTAATAAATAGTTATAAAAAAAACAAAAACAAATAATTAATTAAAATGATTATAAATCAAAGATTTGAACTATCGTTCATTACTTATAATTTGAATACTATTGGGAAGATTATACCAGAGACGTATAGCATTAACAAAGAACTGTTGTTCAGACACACCATAATGATGACGTATTTGTATTACTTCTTTACCTCTTATAGAGTAGGCAAAACGCAATACAGAAGCCAGATATGACGGTTCATTGGTATAAATTATCTTGTGGATCATTTGCAACGAGCGTATCATATACTTGTCTGGCAAAGTCAGATACCCGATCTCTTCTGCGCAAACCAAAAATGTATTTAACGACATCGTTAAAGGCCACGTGCAATTTATTCCTATGAGTTGCATCACAACCGTAAAAAACCTCGTAAGAGTATAATAGTTTCGTCAGAATAAATGTCCTAGCTAAAAGCATTCTTATTGACAAAGGGGTATACTGTCGACTCATTTATAAGTCTCGTAAAACGGCGTAGGACCTGCCCATTGTCATACTGACATGATTCTTCCATGAAAGTCTATCATCAAACTCCAAACCAAGGTTTCTTGCAGATGAAACAATCTCAATTGGGGCTCCAGCAATTGTCACATCAAGATTGGGCGGCATTGTCACCCGATTCCTACCAATTACATAGCACTTTGACTTTGTTGGAGTTAAAAGTAGTCCGTTGGCGTTTGCCCAAATGTTTATCCTATCCAAGTCATTATTAAGTCGAAGTACGCCATCGATCAGTCTCCTCGACGAGGAGCTCATATACAGCTGTACGTCGTCGGCATACATATGAATACCACAGTTGCGCAACTGTCCAGGAAGGTCATTGCTATATAAGGAAAAAAGGAGTGGGCCCAATACAGACCCCTGTGGAACACCTCTTGAGACTGGAAGATACCTAGAACACCGGCCATCAACACATACCGATTGGCTTTTATTCGAAAGATAGGAATATATGAGATCCGTTGTTCTTTCAGAAAATTTAAATAAATGTTTCAGTTTAAGGCAAAGTATATTGGGATCAACGGAATCAAATGCTTTCGAATGATCTAAAAGAACAAGAAAGGTAACTTTATCGCAGTCAATATCACACCTTACATCCTCAACTACTTTCAAAAGTGCAGTAGTGCAACTGTGCTTTGGCCGGAAACCAGATTGAAAATCTGTTAGCAGCGAATTATTCACAATATATTCTGATATTTTCCCGTTGACTAGAGTCTCAAATATCTTAGAGACGTATGGAAGCATTGCTGTTGGTCAAAATTCCTGGTTATTCTTTGGTATTATCACTATCCTTGCCAGTTTCCAAGACTGTGGATAGCAACTCCTTAAAATAATATTGTTAAAAAGATGGCACATATACGGAAGAATAAAGTGTAGAATTATCTTAAATAATCTTGGATCAATACCATCAGAACCAATGGCATTAGACTTAATCGAATCTACAGCGCAAACGATATCATTTTGTTCAAAACGCTCAAGATCAAAACGTAGGTCTGGTGAGGTGTTGTTACGGTTTACGTTACTAACTGTCGTAGAAATGGACGTTTGGTTCAGGAAAAGATATGTTCAAGAAACTCCTGTTAATCTCATCTAAATCAAAATGTCTATTAATTGATGCATTATCACTTCCTATTCCAATTGACTTAATATGTCTCCAAGTATCTTTCGTGTTCATTGCCTTTTGAAATTACGACTAAAATAAGCTATTTTCTTCGTCTTTATACAAGAAGTGGTCTGAATCCTCGCACGCTTGTAATCATTAAATAGTCCAGGTGTTCTAAAACGCTTCCATCGAGAGTACACACAATCTCTTTTACGTATCAATACTTTAATATCATTATCAAACCACTGATTCCCATTCGAAAAACAGTTCGGGTCTTCATCGGAACACATTTGTCGAAAATCTGACTCACATTACGTTGAAGAAATGCAGTCTGTTCATCTACGCAAGACATGCCTTAAAGTTCCTGCCACTCAACGGTGCCAATTTCATAAAGTAGTGAGTTATAATCAATGTTTCTATAGTCTCTCTACGTATAAGTTATATTGGGTTTTCTAAAAAGTAATTGCGGATTTTTTAAAAGAAAGTAAATGCATTTTTAATAAAACTTAGAATGAACTTTAATCAAATATTGTAGCGAGAACGTTTATACAATTATTTAATTATTAGTACACTCAATATATAGACTTTAGAATAATTGCCGTACTTATATAAATTAACATCACTGTTTTGTTTTTATGTTATCACTCAATGCCTTTTGTCACTCAATGTGTCTCTACTTTTGGTCAATATCTCTTTGTAATGTTTCACCCACTCATTTATTTACATGTAACTGTAGCAACAACAGGAATATGTGTTTATTTTATCACCAGGCTTTGAATACAACAACTAAGTCTAGTTTCATTTTTCATTATTGTAATCTTCTCTTTGACTCCCGTTAATGCAAATATGATCTGAAAATGTTTAAAATAGAGATCCACAAGAAGAATTTTGTCATTCTGGTTTTAGCTATCAAGCAATAAAGACCGAAAAGAAATCTAAGCCTCTGCGTCTTATTTAGAAAGGCAGTACCTTTAAATAAAATAATATTTTCTTTAAAATATAATAAAATTGAAGTAGTCCCGATTTGACGCTAGACGTCTGTCTGGGACTCTTTGGAATTATAATTAAATCGGTAGGCGAATTTGACGATTTACGTCTGTTCTGCCTCCAATAAAAACATAATAACTCCTCGCATCAATCTACAAGCTGAACAGTCTCATGTAACCCTTTACATTGGCGCCCAACAATAAAAATCCACAATTTCAAAATTTGTTTAGTTTGTAGTTGCTGTTTTGAGGAAGATTTAGTTGTTGCTACTTTTTTTCATTGCGTTCAGTTCATTGGTTGTGTGTGTTAATTTCTCGTTTGGCATTTAAAAGCCATATTATATTTTGAAATATGATTCGACGAAGCCCTCGTAACACGCCCACGACTGCTAACAGTACGTCATCGGGTCAAAATCTTGGAAATAATCAATCTAATGAGGAAAATTCAAATACCCCAAGAAATATTCCTACGACCTTAAGTAACGCATCTGTAAGTCAAAAAGGTACGCCAAATCGTTCAAAAGGCGAAATTGAAAATTCGGCAGGTTCACGTACCACCACAAGCAATGTACCCTCTGTGAATAATAATATGGGAAATAATCGCCCTGGGGAAGTTTCAGATCTCGCGGTTGTCAATAACTCGATAAATATGTCAAATCAGAATTCTACAAATAACCAGTCGATGAGAGACGTAGTAAATCCTCCACAAATTCCTCAAAATTCAAATACACCTAGCAGTCGTAGTTCACGACCTACATTGTCCGCTCAAACATCAAGTATGTCAACCCACTCCGAAGCTTTTCCTGATAATTTAGAGAGAAATCAAGGCAATTTGTCAAGCTCCTTTAATTTTACTTTCACGCAAGATCAGTTTCATCAAATTATGAGTAATATGAACACCAAGCCCGAATCTAAGACAACTTTTGTGAATTGTAGTGCACGTTTTAATGGAGGACGTAATACTACCAAAGTAGAAGATTTTATAGCCACGATTCTTGTCTACAAAGAAGCAGAGAATGTGTCAGACACTTTGGCTTTAACTAGTTTTCCTTTATTGCTGGAGGGATATGCATCCACATGGTGGCAAGGAGTCCAATACGAAGCCAAAAACTTTGAAATGGCTATTGACCTCCTACGAAAAGCGTTTTCACCTCCTAAGCCCGATTGGCGAATTTTCGCAGAAATTACCCAAGATAAACAAAAAGTTTACGAGTCAACCGATGTTTTTATTTGCCGTAAGCGACGTCTGTTTGCCCAGTTGTCGGAAAAGCTTACAGAAAACACAATGTTAAATATGATTTTTTTTCAATTAAATCTTTCGATAAGAGAGAAACTTTCGAGAGACAACGTTAGGAATTTCCAAGACTTACTTCAAAAAGCCAGAGATATCGAAATGTTTTTGGATGAAAATAAAATGTCAAGGCCTCGACAAGAGACCCCAGAGAAAATGAATATGCGTTGTTCTTTCTGTAGGAAAAAAAATCATACCATCGATACATGCTATAAAAAGATCGAATCAGATCGCAGGGGAACTAGTAAAGTGCAGGAGAATACTATCAGCTGTTATGGATGTGGTGCAGCAGGCTACTTTAGAGCCAATTGTCCCAATTGCAATAGTAAAAATCCTAACAATAGCCCAGAAAAACTAGATTTCAATTCGCTACACACCACCATCGTGGGTAGAAATGTTCCTACAGTTGGAGTAAATATAAATGGCATGGAAGGTGAAGCGTACTTGGATACTGCGGCGCGAACGAGTGTTGCAGGATACAAACTTTATCAAAAACTCAAGGAGAAGCAAGTAGGATTTCAACGAGTTTCAGCCGAAATAGTACTAGCAGATGGCATTCCTCATGAAGAAATTGTATATTCAACAATAGTAAATATAATAATAGGAAAGCGCCTAAGGAAAATTCGATTTATATGTTTGCCAAAAGCTATGGGAAATCGTACACTCATCGGCATAGATTTTTTGGAGCAAGCGAATATTGTTTTGGATTTGGCAGACAGACGCTGGTTCTTTAAGGACGAACCAACCAAAATATTTGAGTTTAAAATGAATCAACCAGATTTAGCGCGGTCCATACCTCTTACACAAGCAAACATTCGAGAACATGACTCTATCAATGAATATTTGTCTTGGTTTGAAGATTCAAGCTGTAAAACTCTGCCTAAAGACAATGTATGCCCAATATCGAGTTATTATTCCCCGAGGGGAATTAATAAAATATTTAAGGATAGTGTACCATCAGATTTTCTTCCTCAGGTTGACTCAGGTTTATTTCCACCTATGAAAAGGAAAAAGAGCTCTGAAACTGAGCCAATATTACTCAATTCCATTGATTTTTCGTTAAGAAATGAGGAAGGCATACATTTAAAATGCCCTGAAAGGAGAGAATTGGAGAAGCTATTGGCCAGTGCAAAAGACATTTTTGAAGATAAATCGGAAACAGTACCAGGCATTGAACATTATATAAACACTGAGGCTCATCCACCAATATCATGTCCTCCTTATAGATTGTCTCCAGCAATGAGAGAAAAACTAAAAAAAGAAATTGATGGTATGCTTAAGAAAGGAGTAATTTATGAAGGGGAATCCCCCTGGTCGTTTCCAGTCGTTATCATACCTAAGAAAACAGGAGACGTCCGTATATGCGTAGACTATAGAAAACTGAACGCAATAACAATTACCGACAAATACCCTTTACCTCGTATGGATGACCTGCTGCACGCCGCGAAAGCCACATCTTTTATGTCTACAATTGATTTGAAATCTGGGTACTGGCAAATCAAAATGGCAGACAGAGATAAAATAAAAACAGCCTTTACAACACCATTTGGCATTTTCTTATTTAATAGGATGCCATTTGGTCTTAAAAATGCTCCAGCGACCTTCCAGAGATTAATAGACAGATTAAGAAATAGCCTTCCGCAGGTTATAATATTGGCATATTTAGATGACCTTATTATATGTTCAAGATCTTTTCCTGAGCACTTGAAAGACTTGCAAATGGTATTCGATAAACTGAAATGTCTAAAACTGCAAATGAACCGAGATAAGTGTCATTTTTGCCGACCTGAAGTCAAATATCTCGGCCATATTTTGACAATAGAAGGTCTGAGACCCGATCCAGATAAAACTAGTGCGATTTTACAAAGACCACATCCAAGAAATTTGAAGCAAGTAATTTCGTTTCTGCAAACTTGCTCATGGTTTAGACGTTTTATTCCTGAGTTTGCAGAAATATCGAAGCCACTATCTCTATTAACCAAAAAGGGCATTAAATTTGTCTGGACTGATGAACAGGAAAAAGCTTTCAACAAACTTAAAATAATGTTGACATCTCCACCAATTCTACAACAAATCGACGAAAGCAAGCCCTTTAATCTAAAAACCGATGCCAGTGATTATGCGCTCGGAGCAGTTTTGATGCAGGGGGAGAAGGAAAACGAGCACCCTATAGAATATGCGAGTCGTCTATTGCTTCCGGCAGAACGAAACTATTCTACAACAGAGAGAGAGGCTTTGGCAGTCGTCTGGGCGGTAGAGAAATTTCGAGGCTATATTGAGGGATCGACCATTTCTGTTTTAACAGACCACCAACCTTTGCGATGGCTTTTTTCACTGAAATCACCAACTGGTCGATTGGCAAGATGGGCCTTAAAGCTGCAGTCTTATAACATAGTATTTGGCTATACCCCTGGTAAACAAAACGTTATTGCCGATACCTTATCCCGTCCCCCTTGCAAAAATGAAAATCACACAGATATTAAATGCGAGTGTTTCTCTATTTCTATCGATTTCCCAAGACAGGGAGCTGCCGAAGTTCGATCAGCACAGTTGGAAGATGTTGATATTAAAAAAATTATCGACTCCTTTGAAAGGGATGATGACAACATATTGTTGTATACTAATAGAGGATATCTTTTAGTAGAAGGAGTATTATACAGGTACTGTTCAGACCAGGACTCCGAACAAGGGCAATTAGTGGTTCCAAAGTCAATGCGGGCAAAAATATTAGAAAGATTTCATGACAATGAGCTGGCAGGTCACTATGGAATTGACCGAACCATCCAAAGAATTGCACAGCATTATTACTGGTCCGGTATGCGCGCCGATATCACGAAATATGTGAAATCATGTCTAGATTGTCAACGCTATAAATCGACCAATTTGAAACCAGCAGGCCTCATGCAAACCGTCTCAAGTAACCAACGCTTCGAAGTGATTGCTATGGATTTAGTAGGCCCGCTTCCACGAACGCAAAAGGGAAACCAATGGATTTTGGTAGTAGAAGATATTTGCAGTCGTTGGGTCGAGCTATTCCCGTTAAAAGATGCTACAGCAGAAAATTGTTCGAAGATATTGTTACATGATATCGTGCTGCGATATGGTGTGCCCCGACGCATTCATACAGACAATGGGTCCCAGTTCATATCGGCTATCATGCAGAAGCTAACCTATTGTCTAAATATTAAACAAACCTTTACACCAATATATCACCCTGAAGCCAATCCTGTTGAGCGGAAAAATAGAGATTTAAAAACACAACTTGCAATTTGTGTTGGAAAAGATCACACCGTCTGGGACACGAAACTTCCCATGATACGATTTGCGATGAACACAGTGAAATGCGAAAGTACCGGATATTCATCAGCCTACCTAACATTTGGACGAGAACTTAGAAGCCCTTTAGAAGCACACTTGGACCTGAAAGCCATAATTCTATCAGAAAATTTCATACCACAAATAACACCTCATCTTCTGAAAATGGCAGATGTTTTAAAAAAGGCAAATGAATCGGTAGAAAAAGGTCAAGATAGAAACAAAAACTATGTGGATTCTAAGAGAAGGCAGAACATCGATTTTAAAATTGGCGATAAGGTGCTGATAGACACACATATCTTGAGTAGCGCTGCGAAAAACATGACTTCGAAATTTGTACCCAAAAGAGATGGACCATACATAGTTACAAGTAAAAAAGGTTCATCATGTTACACCATATCGCTAGTAGAAAGTCCAGATACTCCGATGGGTACGTACCATACTTCACAGCTCACCGCATATACGGGACATGAAGATACGCCCATTTACCCGATAAGAAAAAGAGGTCGTCCCAAAGCTATAAACGCAACCACGTCACAAAATATAAGTAGCACAACTAGTAGAAATCTCTCAAAAGATAAGCAACAGAACTATTCAGACGCAAAAACAGCAGAAGATAGAGATACATCAGATAAAAATATCATCAATGGAAGAGTCCTACGACCGAGATCTACAAAGAATTGAACGCTGCCACATCGTCGAGACGTCTTCTGTGGCAGAGGGGGAGGCTGTAGCGAGAACGTTTATACAATTATTTAATTATTAGTACACTCAATATATAGACTTTAGAATAATTGCCGTACTTATATAAATTAACATCACTGTTTTGTTTTTATGTTATCACTCAATGCCTTTTGTCACTCAATGTGTCTCTACTTTTGGTCAATATCTCTTTGTAATGTTTCACCCACTCATTTATTTACATGTAACTGTAGCAACAACAGGAATATGTGTTTATTTTATCACCAGGCTTTGAATACAACAACTAAGTCTAGTTTCATTTTTCATTATTGTAATCTTCTCTTTGACTCCCGTTAATGCAAATATGATCTGAAAATGTTTAAAATAGAGATCCACAAGAAGAATTTTGTCATTCTGGTTTTAGCTATCAAGCAATAAAGACCGAAAAGAAATCTAAGCCTCTGCGTCTTATTTAGAAAGGCAGTACCTTTAAATAAAATAATATTTTCTTTAAAATATAATAAAATTGAAGTAGTCCCGATTTGACGCTAGACGTCTGTCTGGGACTCTTTGGAATTATAATTAAATCGGTAGGCGAATTTGACGATTTACGTCTGTTCTGCCTCCAATAAAAACATAATAACTCCTCGCATCAATCTACAAGCTGAACAGTCTCATGTAACCCTTTACAATATATAATTGCCATTTTGTTCGATAACCTCTTCCTGGCAAATTTAGTATTCCACACTCATAGAACTTCTGGCCTTTATCTGCAAAAAACTGAACCCAGTGCGATTTTATAGCCTCATCATTGCCGAAAGTTTTACCATTTAAGGAGTTCTGCAAAGGTCGAAATAAATGGTAGTCTGATGGTGCAAGGTCAGAGCTATATGGTGGATGCATCAAAAGTTCCCAGCCAAGCTCACTCAGTTTTTGGCGAGTGACCAAAGATGTGTGCGGTCTAGCGTTGTCCTGGTGGAATATGACACCTTTACGATTGACCAATTCTGGTCGCTTCTCTTTGATGACTGTATTCAATTTGTCCAATTGTTGACAGTAACATCCGAATTAATCGTTTGGTTCCTTGGAAGCAGCTCAAAATATACCACACCCTTCCAATCCCACCACACAGACAACATAACCTTTTGGTGGATATCAGCCTTTGAAGTGGTTTGAGCTGGTTAACCATGCTTGGACCATGATCGCTTTCGACTAACGTTGTTGTAAACAATCCATTTTTCATCTCCAGTTATGATTCGTTTTAAAAACGGATCGAATTCATTGCGTTTAAGGTGCATATCACAAGCGTTGATTCGGTTTGTTAAATGAATTTCTTTCAATACATGTGGTACCCATATTAAAATTGACGCCAAACAAACAAATGTAAACAAAATTTCGCGCACTTTTTTTCTAAAGCAAGCTAAAAGTAACAGCTGATAACTGACAGAAGAAAGAATGCAATTACAGAGTCACAAGCCGTTGAAAAAGTTTGTCAACGCCCAATTGCCCAATTACTTTTTGGGCAACCCAATATAAGAGAATTATAGCCGAATTTTGGAAAATTTGACATACAAAGAAAGCTTAAGGCGAGTAGAATCATTTTCAGTTGGTCCCACTTCTTTCTTTGTACAGCTGTGAATTGACATACAATATTAACAAAAAATTTTAAATGCGTTGAACAAGATTGGGGGGTTTCAGTTAGACGTGGAGTGGGGATTGAGTGGTTGCTTGATGTGTGGTGTTTAAAGTAACTTCACTAGCGGAATTCCCTCTGTGAATTAAGTGGACTGTATATTAGCGGGGATTTCATTTATTATCCCCCATGCATAGAGGAATAATAAGTAAAGCAAAGTAGAGGTAACACCAACGAGAAATGAGAAAATAAAAGAGACGATAAGTATTCGGGTTAAAGGATACAAGGGTTAGGGATTTAGTTATATACGAAAAGAGATGTGTACTCACCTTGCTGCGGTTGTAAAAGAAGTGCATTTTTATACATTAGAAAAAAGGCAAGGGTGCTGTGGTGCTAAAAGGCTTATAAATAACAATTCACAATAGTCTTACAAGCTATTCCAGATTAGTACGGATGGCAAAAAAGGAGATCTCTTATACGCCAAACAATTCATAGTAATTTACAATATACTTCAATTTCCAATTCATATAACTTATTCTACGATATATTTTTAATTTTAAGGGACAATTCAAATTTGTCCGTGGCGCCGGCCTTGCGGTTACGCAACAAAGTACGGTCGCCAAGCATTTGATAGTCTCTGATAAAATCAAGTAATTAGGTTGAGGGGGTGCTGAGCGTCCTTTTTTAGCTGTCTGTGACTTTGGCGTTTGGTGAAGTCTTGTCTTTGGCTTGTGCTGGGGTCTTGGCTTGGGTTGTAGGCGGCCAAAGACTTATAATGCTTTTTGGGTTGTCGCTGTTGTTGAACAGCTGCGGCTGAGTGCTGACGTTGGCCTAGGTGGTGGTTGGTGGTTTCTTTTGGGGTTGTGGTCTTGATGAGGTCGATTTGGTGGTGGTGGTAGAGCTGTTGGATTTGAAGGCAAGATTTCGTAGGTGCAGCATGGTGTGATGCCGAAACCCACATTTTGGACATGAATCTGTCGACTGGCATACATCAAAGGTGTGGCTTTTCGGCAATAGTTGTGCTGTCGAACTACTACTCTCCTGTCTTCCACCGTCATCTGTATAAAATTTGGGCAGTATCTGAGGGCATGGCGTTCCTGGCATAACATGCATTTGTTTTTGGGTACTCATTTTGACCTGAAAGTAGACAGATGTTAATTAACTGTTGAGGTAAGCGAGAAATGAGAAAACAAATGAGAGTGAGACTTAGAGCAAATAAACGTATGAGATTTTCTTAAGCAATAGAGATGAGAGGAGAAACAGACACACTCATGTGGCGATAATTTCTTCTATTGGGTTTGATCGAGTACGGGTAACAGTTTCATGATCGGTCGAGTGAAATCCCTGATGCAATCCTTACATCCGCAATCCTGGTGTTCCTATCGGAACCGCTGTGGGTCTTAGTCACTCTTTCCAGTCGCCAGGCGGTAGTAGATCGTCCATTACGACTACAAGATGAACGATCTTTTTATTGGGAAAAGTGGTCTTCCAATTATAACGCTTCTGTAGCGGCCTCAGATACTCCTCCTTCCATCGTATAGCAAACTGTTGATGGATTGCTTTCAATTTCAACCACCTATTTACAAAATAGATATTTGCTATCTGACCCCTCATCGAATGGTTCAAAAAATGACATTATGGCGGAGTAATGTAGCAAATTACTCGAACGTAAACAAATGAGCGCCAGCAACTTTTTTGAAATGGTGCTTGAAACATTTAACGGCTGATTCCCAAACCTCACCCATATGTGGAGCATCAGTACCTCTCAACAATGTCGCTCGCCCTAGTCTGAATGAAACTCTTGAACTCTCTCAGCATGTTTCGACTGGCACCCACGAAATTTCTTCCATTATCAGACACTACCGAGGTAGGGCTCGCCTCCAAACGAATCGAGAAAATGCGCCCTCAAATGCCGCCACGGAGAGCTCGGAGCATGGCTCTAAATGTGCAGGCACGGCGGAGAGCTGAACTTGTAATATCAAAGGGGCCTGCGAAATCTATGCCTGTCACGTGAAATGCCGGCGTTATCGTGCATCTATCGAGTGGGAGCGGGCCATTATCTAGACGCAAGGCTTCCTTTTAAATACGATGAACGCTTACCACTTGTGTAAAATGTGAAATTCTCGATTCCCTTGTCCCGATCTAGGAATGGGTTCAGACATTCCAGTGAACTTTTATTTGACAATTCTTGAAATCTACTGATCCGCGTGTACTCTTCCGGGTACCACTAAATTTGAGCTAACATTATAAGTTTGAATTTCGTGCGTCTCACCTCATCTTATGTAAGAATTTGCAATGAAATCCTAGTGTTCTCAATGCCCGGGGATGCGAGGAAAATCAATGCAAGATGTCCAAGTCTTCTACCGTATCGTGATGATATTCAGTCGCTTCCCTATCTCGGGGGAGATCAAAGGGTTTTTGTTCGGCCATTCTGATGATGGGTTTGTCAGCCGCTTGTAACGATCCGCATGTTGGCCTCTTCGAGAGTGGCTACCTCCTTGCCCCCGTGCCGTGCTCAGTCTTGGGGTGATTCTTTCTCATTGAAAGTAAGTTTGGATACGTTCCCATAAAAGTAAAAAAAAATAATGTAGCTTTTGAATAAGGTATGAAAAGGAAGAAGAGAGAAAAAGGTTTTGACAACATGAACCACATAAGCAACCTATGATCTAACTCGGAAGCTTGTCTCAGTATCCCTCCCAACCTTGCTGAGAATGATATCCGTCAGACCACGATACATCTTCTATTTTAGGTCATTTACCTTTTACAAATAAGAGAACCGATTTCTAAAACACTATACTTAACTATAATTAATCAATAACACATAAATAATCCTTATATAACAATATAATGTGTTTGACGTATGGATATGTAAAATGAATTGTTCTAAAATATAAATATTTTTTTAAGATTAAGAAGGAGTGAACTGAATTTTAGATAATTTAGGGTTAAATTATAATAATAAAAAAAGTGTATTTAATATAATAGTGGACAAAGAATAACAATGGTCACAAATAAGATTGATATATAAATACAAGTTTTTCCTTGAATCAAAATTGATGTGAGATTACAAGTTCAAAGTTAAGTTAAAATGTTTGTCTGACAATATTGAGAAATTGAGCTTTTACATTAATTCAAAGGTTTTAACTCACCATTTTGTGATTCCACGACGTCGCCAGGCCTGATAACTTCGGGATGGAGTCCCATTTCTAAATCCAAATGTTGAAATTGATTTACCAATGCAAAGCTCAATATGTAAATTTTGTGCATCAGTTAATTATGGGAACTAACTTTTCGTTATTCCTTGTTTTCAAAATTTGATATATGTGTGTATTATGGGTGGTAGTAAATTTTGTATTACAGGATATGAACTTAATAGATTGTAATAGCGAGTCCCATCGAGGCAAAGAAACAGTCTATGGTATAATGTAATAACCCATTCTTGATTGCAAAGGCTATTTGTGGGTTTTTCAAGCAATTAATTCCACTAAACCGACGTTATATTCCAAATATGCGATTTTTGGAAGCTGTTTTGCTTCTCTTTGGAATATATTCCAATATTCATGAAATCGCATCCAAATTAAGTAAAGATTTGTGTTTGAATGCTGAATCCCCTTTACCAAAGGCAGAACCGAGGACCATGTCAATCTGACCCGGTCCTCGGTGATTAATCTTGGAACTCTGAATAAAATTTCGGCGAAAAACGATTTTTCCAGTATCAAACGACCTCAATTTTGTATTCCGATTATATAATTTTTCGTTCTTTCTATAAGACGCGTTCAATTTCTTCTGAATTGACTCCCTCAGAACCGAAAACTTATCCAATCTCTGTAAGTTTGTGTCATTCTCCTCCAATAACTGAAGTTTCCTCAATATCTCGAAGTCTTTGCCGTGTGTAATCATATTCTGTCCAAACAGTATCTGATACGGACTAAGTCCGGTGGTCTGATGGGTTGGATTTCGTAAAGCACAAATGACACGTAGTAGATATTTGTCCCACTTTCGATGATCCTCTCTTACAAAGGCCCTCAATGCCGCGTTTATTGAACGGTTAACACGTTCACTGGCGTTTGACTGCAGACTGTGTACTGCCGTATATTGATGCTTGATGCCATTTTCCAGCATCTTGAATCATCTGCTCCTAAAGTGAGTTCCGTTATCAGATATCAGAACCTCAGGTACACCGTAACAAGGAAATATTTCATCCTTCAAATATGACAAAATGGGTTTAGTCACCAGTTTCCTTAGTGGCTTGAAAAAGGTAAATTTGGAGAAATCACCCAAGATTATTAATATGGCGGTACATCCACTACTAGTCCTAGGAAATGGTCCTATTATATCAACATATAACATTTGAAACGGTCTCTCGGTGACTGCCATTTGACCCTCTCGAGGTTTTAGGATCGATGTTGGTACCTCTGACGTCTTGCATATATCACAGCTTCCCACATACTTTTTACATCCGCCACCAACTTAGGCCAATAGAAATATCGCCGAATCAATTCTACCGTCTCGGCTACACCACAATATTCTGACGTAATCCCGTCGGTACCAATAATCTCCAAGAAATGGTATCCTCATATATTCCCAAAGAAGATATTTAATAATAATAAAATTTCCTTCCATTCATTCATTCCGCCAATTTCGATACTCATCATTTCGAAACTCCTCGGAATCTAGGTCTATTAGCGGCATTGCATCCACCTCTGCAATTTCGGACTCGAACATCCGAGATAGACCAACATTTTCTCTACCAGGACGGTGTTCTATAGAAAATTGAAACGTCTGCAACTTCAAGGCCCATCTTGCCAATCTGCTAGATAAGTCAGTCTGCCTCATTAGCCACTTAAGGCTCGCCTGATCAGTCACAACTTTAAATTCAGAACCCTCGATATAAGCCCTAAATTTCTTTATGGCTAATACGACAGCTAAGCACTCAAGTTCAGTAGTGGTATAATTTCGCTGTATCTTGTTAAGTTCTGCGACATGTACGCTATCGGCCTCTCCACTCCCTCATCATCCTTCTAAGCCAAAACCGCGTCCACCCAACATTGCTGGCATCACACTGAAAATAAAGGGCTTAGTAAAGTCCGGATGAGCCAAAACAGAAGCACTGCACAATCGTGAGACCATATAAATTTGTTTCTCTTGGAAAGAAGCTCAGTCAAGGGAAAGGTACATGTAGCGAAATCACCTATAAAACGTCTATACCATCCGAACATGCCCAAAAATTGTCGGAGTGCCCGCACAGATTTAGGGGCTGGAAAGTCCGAAATAGACTTAACTTTCTCAGGATCCACTGAAAGCGATTCGTGACCAACAATATATCCTAAATATTTTAGCTCTTCTTAATGTTAATTGTGAGTACAGCCTTTTTAAGTTGCTCTGAAATTAATTGCAAGTGGCGTAAATGGTCGTCAAAAGTCGTTGACACAATCAACAAATAGTCCAAATAGACGAAGACGTTTGTCTTCATGTGGTAGAGAATTACAAGGTCCATTAAGCGGCACATACTTTGGGGTGCATTGCACAACCCGAATGGCATTCTCGTAAATTGATAAAGAGGGAGGTTTGAAATAGTAAAAGCAGTCTTTGGCTTTGAGTCTTCGTCTAACTTAATCTGCAAGAAGGCATCTTTTAAATCTACTTTGGATATAAACTGGACAGATGGCAATCTCGACAATATTCTCTCTATATTTGGTATCGAATTTGAGTCCTTAATTGTCACCTCATTAAGTTTTCTGCTATCAACACAAAAGCGGATCTTATCTGGTTTTACTATGAGAACACCGGGTGAAGACCAAGCTGACTGGGGGCATTCCTCTATAACTCCCAATGAAATCATTCTGTCGATCTCACCTCACAAAATCTTTTCCCTGGCTGGTGATATCGGGTAATACCTTTGTTTTATCGGTTTCGAATTCCCAGTATCTCTATGGTGTTCTACTAAACTAGTACAGCCTAAACCATCTTTCTAAGAATTTGGAAATGAACCTACCACAGCATCCAACTTCATTTTTTGATCTTACATCAACTCGATATACTCGGGCCCCACCTTCTCGCTAGAAAACTCATTTACCTCCAAATCTAATGACTCTAAAATCTTGAATTTCCTCCAGAAGTCCATACCACATATTATATTCTGCTTAATGGATTCAATAACCAAAAACTCAAATTCGCAGTCCCTGCCATCCAATTGCTTCTGTCCATCTGCAGTTTTAACATTACCCTTATATTTCCGATATTTTGGTAAAGTTTTTATACTCTCTGCCAACTTTCCATCTATAACGCTTTTATTTGCCTCACTGTCTAGTAAGGCCAAAAATAATTCTTTTTTCACAGTGAAAGGTATGTGCATAAGGTCTATTATCTAATCCTTTGTAAGCAATTGTTGCAATTATATATTTCCTCAACGATTTCACCTTTTTCCAAAATTCACGCATCCGTACTGCACTACGTGTCGACTTATAAATTTTTTCATTCATTTTATCGTTGAAGTCGCTATGTCCAATAAGTTTGTAATCTATACATCTAATATGATGCTCATTTGTAACGACCGGTTCAAGTGTACCTTCGGATTCATCTAATTTGATATTTTTGAATGCCCTCTCCTTTTCTTGAGGACATCCCCCTTGGAGTTTCCCTGTATGGAAAAATTCTTGCAGCTTGGCTTATATGAATCCTTTTACCCACACCCGTAACAGAACACTTTTCGGTCTTTTAAGCAGTCCTTGTATATGTGACCCGATTCGTCACAGTTCCAACACACTATGTTCTTACGTAACTCATTGATTTCATCATCTGATGCCTGCTCTGCTTCAGAAATTTCATCGTGGATCTCCGCTACGTTTCCTTTACCACGAAATTGCGTATATTTTGTAGCAGTTCGCATATTATTCATGAAGCGTTCATGTTTCTGAACTGATTTGTGAGAAGTTCATAGTAACTCGTGTCTAATCTCTGGCCTTAAATTACGGATAAGGATTCCACAGAGTCCCTCGTCCGAAAATGGAACTAGTAATTTATCTGAAAGCCTTATTATGTCATCAAAGAATTCATCAAACGTCTCGTTAGTCCGCTGCTTTCTACGACGAATATCGTCCCTAATGTCATAGTCATTGTAGCAGTCCTAATATTGTAGTTTCAATGCCTCACACAAACTTGACCAATTAATGACATTGTTCCGATGATGAAATCTCCAGTAAAAGTCCAACGCTTTGCCCTCGAATAAAATATGGACATGTCTACACAACAACGGATAGTTGCCATTGAGAGTATTCGACGTCATTGTGTTTACTCTATATATAAATTCCTCAATAGGCATATCACGTTCAGCACCGGAAAATGTGAGTTTCCAATTTTTCAAAATATTTAACGTTCTATCCGGATTATCGGATGGAGCAATAGCGTTCATTTGTGGATCTGTCTAACCTAGGCATATCTACGACCCTGTTTACGTCTAAACCGCGTAAAAGATTACTTATTTCATGTGAAATGGAATTTGTTATATCCCTACGCATATCCGTAAGTGACTCCGAAATAAGTCCTCGTACTCTATCTTCGTCAAGTTGGTTAGAAGTCCGTGAATCACCTGCCGCACCTTCTTCAATATCAATGGGTGGTCTGTTAGAGACACAATCCGTTGTAAACCTCGACCTAGTCCTATGACCGACAGGAGTACCTGTAGGACTTTCCGGATTCACAGGTATTTGTCGACGGGGACTATCTGACCTGTCAGGACTTTGAGCCACATACATCCTGGCAAAATAAATATATTGGGTTGCCCAAAAAGTAATTGCGGATTTTACTATAATAAAAAAAAAACTATACCAGTATCAAAAAGAAAATATTAAGTACAGAAATAATATCGAAACGCTGCTACTCAGTAAACGTCACCTAAAACCGAAGATAAAATAAAGTGGTTCAAAATCATCGAAAGATAGAGAAGATACAGAAGGAATATTAAATCGTAAAGGTATTACCTTCAGCTATCAACCTAAAGGTCTAACTCCATTCACGACTCATATACCTTCACCAAAAACAGAAAACAAGATTATCAATGGCTCAAGACCGAGGTTGAAAACAAGAAATAAAACCAGTAGTACAAAATCCTCAAAACCATATTCACCACGATATCAGGATAGATAGAAGGTATGTCCTAAACCAAACTCTTTGTATGAATCGGAAACTCGGGTTCCAACTTCGTAAGTCGACGATTTTAAGTCTAAGACGAATCTCCTTTAACCCATCGGGTAAAAAATTCTCTAAAGCAAATATCAAAAGGAAGATAAGAAATAATATGGAACCAGCATTAAGACATAATACTTGCATCCACTACCTAAGCACTAGCTGTTTGTGATGTCAGCGCAACTAAAGCAGCATCGGAACAGTTTATTAATGATTTCTCTGTGTTTACATCTATCTCCTTATGATAATTGCATTAATGCTTTGTTCTGCAACTGACAGCAAAATGACCCAGCTTACAACACTAAACACAACCCTAGCTTTTCTTATTGTCGTTCTTTCTTTTGTTGTCCCATATTGAGTCTTTTTGCTCTCTTGAGTTTTTAATGTAGCTTTTGCTCACATTACCTCCCGCATAAATTGCAGCTTGATTGTGTCTCCGATTTTACCTTTTTTAACTCAACATCTTCTAAGGTTTTTACTCTTAAGATTTCGGGTGATGGTAGTTCGTCTCTTGTTTCAAGAGCACATCTAAACGTTTCAAAAGAGTGTGGTAAACTGTATAATAGTATGGCCAGTAAAACGTCACCAATTTCCACACTAATTTCTATTAATTGACCGACGGCTTCAAAGAAATCATTAAGGTGATCACGAGAGTTGTCTCCTTCTTTCATTCTAGCCAACGCAACTCGTTTTAATAAAGTTGCTTTTCTTGCAGGGCCCTTCGATTGGAAGAAGCAATAGTTTCAACATAATTCCACAAATCTGCTCTTATTAGAATGGCTTCCATATGAGGCTTCCACGTATCGTAGTTATAAGCATTCAGGAGCTCAATCCTAACACATTGTTGGACATGACTACCAAATTTTTTTGTCTTTTTCTGTTGACAATGTAAACCCGTGAGTTACTGAAATACATGGGACCTGGGCGCATAACCTGTTGAACAAGTCGAATGTTTTTTGTTCTGCTTTCAGACTAAAAGTTTTAAAGCTCATGTGGGTATGCTTACATATATACATTAGATACATAGATAGATAAAGAGATGAGAACAAATTGTACATAACTGACAAATGTCATTAAAAACAAACTAGAAAGTATTTCGTTGTTGCACATTATAGTAGTAAATTCCGAATAGACTTTGCTATTTCGAACAATTTATTTTTAGTCATTTTTGTAATAATTTGTTTGGATTATATTTTGTGTCGCTTATTGTATACACTTTATGCATTAAATTGGTGGCTGTGTTAAATTTAATTTTTAACGGTTGTGTTGAGTAGTAATTTATCACTTTTCCGGAAGAAGTGGTTTTTATGTAGCAGTCTGTTATTATTCTATTGCCTTCTCTTCCTTTTTTCATGTCAAAGTATGGAATTACATTGTTTTCCTTTAACTCTACGGTAAATTTTATTTTGGTGTGATATGAGTCAAAAAGCTTGAGAATCTTTTCAGTATGTTTTTTGTCAATTATTGCGAATCTGTCGTCTACATACTTAGTAATAAAATTTGAAAATTGTAAGTTCTCCGACTGTGTCGTCCAGTAAAGTATCAAAAACTATATTTTCTATCGTATGTGATAGGGGGTTTCCCATTGGCATACCATACGTTAGGTGGTGAATCTTCCCATCGTAGGAGAAGTAGTTGTTGTCGTTTAGACAAAATTACAGCAGCCACAGCAATTTTCTTTTTGGAATTGCCGTGTGATCTTTCAGGGTGTCCCATTTGTCAAGTATGTTTTTTTATTGCTTAATGGGTACGTAACACGTAAACATTGTATTGTAGCCGTTGAGTGAAGCGGACGTGTTTTAATTTCACTCTAAAGAAAGTAAATGCATTTTTAATAAGACTTAGAATGAACTTTAATCAAATATGCTTTTTTACACTTTTTTTCTAAAGCAAGCTAAAAGTAACAGCTGTAAATAGGTACTACCTATTACAAAACAAAAAATTAAGGCCTTTTGGAGTAGGCTAGAAATGGACTCCAAAGAATCAACATCTGCGGTGGTGGTGTCAGACCGTAGCGTGTTGTCCTCCCCTCCTATACGTGTTGGCGCCTTGGCACCTGTAGTCGAGAGTAATGCTTCAAGCGCACAACTAGTCGTCAGACTAATTAATGAGGAAGAGACGGATAAACCAGAGGGATGCACAGTTCGTCCCCTGCCTTTAAGTAAAGGTGGTGTTTCTGACTCGGATTCAGACAGCGACTGTGTCAATGAAACAGTCATCGCAGCCGAATCGAGGGATGAGGGCATCGGGGTGACAGCAAAAGTGAGCGATGGAGTATGTATCGGCAGCGGAAGTATGTATGTACCGGCAGCGGAATCGGGCAAAAGTGCAGGATGCTGGAAAGGATAGAACTGACATTCCAAGCACTTTTACGGAAGCTGGAAAAAGAATCACATCTTTACGCTGCGTTTTGCGTCGGCGGAATGTATTGGTACCGTCAAACAGCTCGTCAGAGGTATTCACGCTCCCTGGGAGGGCGCAAAGCTCAACATCATGAGAAAGATGGATATCCCCCTGCTCACAAAGGCTACGGTCTTCATCAAGGGATAGAGCAGTAAATTTGCGACGGAACGCATGTTGGGATTCGTGGGCAAGCAAAACCAAGTTTTGGTCGCCAGAGAAGTCGGAGAACTTCCACAGGGAGGAGGAGGAAGGAACTCTCTTTGAGGTTGGCATTGATCAAGTCTCCGTGGCAAATTTGCCTAAGACTAAAGGCATGGCGAACTACGGGAGTAAAGCTCCCTTTTTCTAGATTAGGAAGACTAGGATAGGCAGAAATTTTCATTCTGCGACATCAAGCCGTGCAGTGGCAGGAGACTCAACACTGTCCCAACAGGGGCCCGACAACGAGGCAATCACGGCATCTCTCGATGTTGGAAAGACTAGGAGAAGCAATGGTACTAATACTAAAATATCAGGCAGTGCAGTGGCGAGAGACCCAACGCAGCCTAACAAACAGGAACCCGACGACGGACCTATCATCGACTTAAAGATTCGGAATTCTGGGATAGGTAAAGATCCTAATATTGAAATATTAGACAACGTAGCGACATGACAATGCAACCCAACGAACAGGAAGCCGATAATGGTACCAACACCTACTCCCAAGAAACCCATTTACATAAGATTTGGAAGGCTAAGATAGGCAAAGATCCCAGTATTGAAACATCAGGTAGTACAGGGAACAGAAACCAAATACAGCTTAACGAACAGGGACCCGACGATGGAACCATTACCGACTTTATAAAGAGCCGGAAGACTAGACTAGGTAAAGAAACTAAAACGATGACATAAGGCAGTGCAGTGACAGGGAAGTCAATGCAGTCTAAAAGACAGGGAGCAAACGATGAGATCATCACCTACTCCCAAGATGCCGATTTACTGGAGGACCAATGATTGAGGTAATCCAGATAAACCTCCACCGGAGCGATACTGCTACACTCGCTCTGATGGAGGAAATCAGCAAGGCAAGATTCATATTGCCTTAATTCAGGAGCCAGAACAAAGCTTCTGGACTGAACCAAATCAACTACCAATTATTCTATGCTAACACTGGTACTCGGCCGGGGACCTGCGATTTTTTGTCATTTGTGGAGCATACCTGGCATCACTTTATTTGCCTTTCGAGTGAGGAAAGCAAAACAGACAGGAAACGAGGTACTAATAGGGTGCGAAGCGAACTCTTACCACATTTCCTGGGGAAGTATCAACACTAATAAGCGGGGCTAAGACCCGGCTAAGTTCTTGAAAACTAACGACCTAATAACATTTAATATTGGTAACATCGATGCCTTTGTTAATAGGATTAGGGAGGAGGCATTAGAAGCAAACTCTTACCATATTTCCTGGGGAAGTATCAACACTAATAAGCGGGGCCAAGCCCTGGCCAAGTTCTTGAAAACTAACGACCTAATAACATTTTATATTGGTAACACCGATGCCTCTGTTAATAGGATTGGGGAGGAGGTATTAGATGTGACGATATGTTCGGAAAATCTAATCGATGAGGTTCAGGATTGGAGGGTCATCATGGAACACTCTTTCTGACCATCGCTACATTAGGTTTGGAATAGCACGGCCAGCGCAGAATCCAATAAGCTTTCGGAATAAGTTGAAAACCGACAGTACAAAATTCGGAAGGCTACTCAGAAGAAGACTTGGGGAAGATAATTTAGATTGCCTAAGCATAGAAGACATTGACGAAAATGTCAACAGGATTACGACTGCACTGGTGGGGTCCTTCGAAGATAGTTGTCCGCTTCGGGAAAGGAAATCAGCCCAAGAAAAACCCTGGATGACCGGAGAGATTCGTATCGGTGCGGCAAGTGATAGCATGCGTAGGGCATGCGAGGAAGATGATGAGACGTTGGAGCATTTCCATTATCATTGCCCGGCTTTCCTTCCGTTGCATTTTGTTCTTGATGTTTTTATTATTATTTGGTATTTTTCCTATGGACACGGATAGATTGTAACAGGGATCCTTAAGTGAGGAAGAAATTGGTCTCAAAGGCATGTTCTCTTTATGAATATTAGGGAGACCATACAGTTTCGGAGCTCCAGCAGCATTACTCGTCTATTTTTCCCATTCGGTAATACAATTGTTTTTGTTCATGTCCTTTACCAAATTTTTGTTCATTCTCTGGATTTTGTTTTGTTGGGTCCTCCCTTACTGTTTTGTTTGTTGCATTCCTCTGTATACAATATCACTGACTTATTGTATACAATATCACTGACTGTATACAATATCACTGAAGTAACCATTATATTGTCTTTGTGTTTGTCCAAAAACTTCTTTGTATCTTCATGTATAGTCATCGACAGTATCAATTTTTGTTGTTCATTAAAAGCACAGCCTTATCACATATCAATAAGTGCTGTTCGATTGAAGTTTAAGGTCATTGATAATGGGCCTCCTTTTTACAGCCGAGTTTGAACGGCGTGCCGCAGTGCGACACCTATTTTTGGAGAAGTTATGACATGGCTGCCATACCAAATGGTACAGTACCTCACAACTCTGAAAATTTATTCTGATGTTTTCGCCAGGATTCGAACCCAGGTGTTTAGCGTCATAGGCGGACATGCTAACCTCTGCGCTATGGTGGTCTCCACTAAATGGACATAAAGCAGATTTAGGAAATGTCACGATATTGGACAAAGGGAAAATAGAGAATAAGAGATATACTTAAGAAAGTCTTCTAACAACAAAGAATATAAAAATAACACTAAATTACAATATTCTGTTGCACTACTTTAAAGCGTTCAGTTCTGTGATATTAGTTACAAGTTTTGCTGCAATATTTTCTTGTTTTAAATATAAGTAGTAAGCCGAAAATGAGAAATTAATTGTAAGTAAAACATAACCTTTAATGCAGAAATCAAACTGAAATTTGTAAGTTTTTGTCACTAGGAATATAATGATTGGAATGAATTATGAAATAAATTAGGTTTAGTTAATTCATACGAAGCTAATTTGACCGAGCAGCCGGTTGGAACAACAACAAGCAGTAATGAGAAGTTCACGGTCATAGAAAATTGAAAAGATTTGTTTTTAAATCTTAATTAAAAAAATAAAATTAAATAATTTCTATGTGCTCTGAGTCGGAGTCAAGCAATCTTCCAAGAATAGGAGTCGGAGTCGAGTCAAAATTGCTCCACTCCGCACTACGCACTTCAAACGAAATTTTCGGTTGCAAATAAAAAACTATGCATTCGTTTGGCCAATCCGAATGAAGTGCGCATTTATCAAAATCAATCGATACTTTTTAGAAATAAATCCATGACGTGGCGCAAAAAATTATTAGTTTTCTTGCAATGAAACCAAAACATTATCCAATGCTTTCAATGTCAATTTAACACAAAGAAAACCTAAAGTTTATGTTTGCTTTGTGTCAATGAGTTTCTATGGCAACGGAAATTTTATTTAAGGGCATACCGCCGTTTAACAGAAACATTATTTATATGTAGATGCACATCAGGTACATCCTATCTGCGTAGGGAACTCTAAGTTTGAGAGCTATTACAGATATAATTGAAAATGGTTGTCAAAATTGTTCACTTATACACACGATTCTTAATTTTTGTATCTCGCCAGTATGTTTTTTCATATTACATAACCTAAAAATTTGAGCAAAATCTGATTTTTGTAATTTATTTATTTACACCCGCACAACAAGAATATAAAATTCTTATAATTAAAGTGCGGGTAATATCTCCAACAGTTGTATATAGTAAAAACTTAAAACTAAGAATCTATATTGTATGTATTGTATAGCATACATCACAGATTTTGAATGAATAACTTACTAACGGGAAAAACTAATATTTGTGGCTTTGTAGATTTGAATTTAAAAGAAAAAAACAAAGGTGAATTTATCAATTAAAGAGGAATTAGTAGACTTAGTTGATACGAAAAAAAAAGAAATTAAGGTAAGTATAAAAGAATAAAAATAAATATTTATATAAATGAGTCTCAACATTCATCAACTTAATGCAGTAAAATGTTTCCAAAGTCTGGTTTTAAATGTTGCCGAGTTACTGAGTAATTGCAGATAGTTAGGAAGTGAATTCCAGAGACGTACAGCGAATATGAACATATGCCATTCAGAAACAAGCCTCCGATACATTTTGGGAATGATTTTTTTTCCTCTAGTAGATCTGGCGAAATCAATAAATCCATACAGATATTGTGGTGCCTGCGTGTATATCAGTTTATGCAGGAAAGTAAGCGATCTTAGGAACAACAAGTGCTGTAAGGAGACGCCATATAGAGATAAAAAGTATTCAGGGATGGAATCGCGCCGTCTCAAGCCAAATACATAACGAGTAACGCTATTAAAAAAGGTGTTTAGCTTACGTCTACTTACCGAGTCGCAGTTAGCAAACAACTCACAGCCGTAGAGAATGCCAGGAACAAGATAAGTCTTTGCCAAGAGAGACCTAACCCTCAGCGAAGTAACCGACTGAGTGGCCCAGAAAGCATGCAATTTTGAATATCCCTGACCTACGACAGAGTCGATATGATTACTCCAAGTCAGAGTGCTGTTAATAACAACGCCCAAGTACTTTACATGAAGAACGATTTCCAATCTAGAGTCGTTAATGAATATACCGACATCACATGAAAAACCAGACAGCCTGTTTCTGATAACCACACACTTGGACTTTACAGGGTTGAGACACAGGCCATTGGCTTCCGCCCACGTGCTGACTCTTGACAGATCATGATTAAGCAGACGTATGTTTTCAGCAATCTCATCCCTCGGACTGCCGATATATATTTGTACATCGTCAGCGTACATATGTACCTCACAATAAGACAATTGACCCGCCAAGTCGTTACTGTACAATGAAAAGAGAAGAGGACCCAGAATTGATCCCTGAGGAACACTTTTTAAAACAAGCAGAGGTGGTTATAACTGACGGACTGAATGCGGTGTGACAGGTACGACAAAATAAGACGAACGAACGTAGAAGAAAAATTGTAAAGATGTCTCATCTTATCACATAACAAGGAATGATTCACAGTGTCAAATGCCTTAGAATGGTCAAGAAGAACAAGGAAATTTATCTTGTCATTCTCCAAATTGGCCTTGATCCTCTCAGTGACCTCTGCCAAGGCAGTTACGCAGCTGTGGTTAGGTCGAAACCCGGACTGTCTCACATATAACAAAGAGTTCTCGTTGACAAAAGACGACATTTGCAAATACAACAATTTCTCAAAGACCTTTGACAGTAACAAAGAATCGCAATTGGTCTATATTCCTTGGAATTTTTAACTCGTGGTCAAAATCCTATTGAAAACATATGTAGGTTACATGAGGAATAATAAGGGGGAGCAAGAGTCTTACAAATCTAGGATCAATGCCATCAGATCCGACAACGTTAGACTTTACAGTCGCGACGAACTCAAGGACATCGGTGGGACCAATACAGCTGAAGCCAAAACCAGAGTCGTCATCGAGGGAGGGGGAGATATTGAAGCCATAGAAATTGGGATCTGTGGGACATTAACAAAGGCATCGTTAAGCCCGTTGATGTTCAAGTTTGTTGAACATCTATTAGTATCTTTCCCAATTCCTATGTCTCGAATAACCTTCCACGTTCTTTAGGAGCCTATTGCAGAAGTAAAGCGTTATCAACTTATTGACATGGTCTCTTGCTGAGCGAAAGGCATCATGTAACTCAGGCGTCCTGAAACGTCTCCACCTGCGATTCGACATATTCCTCACGTGAATAGCCGAACGAATATCCCGGGAGAACCACGGTTTCGATCTGGAGGACACTTCTCTAGTCTTGAATGGAACCGTAAGTTCCTGTAGGTCACGGATATTCCTTTGTAGAAAGTCAGTTTGTTCATCGATAGTTTCCATACGAAATAAGTCCCTAGCAACCACAATATCTGAGTAAGTAAGAGAGAGAGGTTCAAGGACAGAGAAAAATTCTCGCGTATCCGTACGGTTGTTCGGTCTATAAACGCACCCCACTAGGAGCTTAGTATCGGCAGCAGACACCTCAACAAAAACATACTCAATTGGACCACCTGGGTTAGACTTTGTACATAACTGAGTATTCTGGTAGTTTCTCACATACAGAGCGGTGCCGCCCCCACGACGTAATCTATCAGCTCTATGCACGCTATATCCTGAAAGATCAATAAACGCATTAGGTGTTGATTGATTCAGCCACGTCTCCGATATATACATTATATCAATATCAGAGTTCTCAAAAATCATCTTGAATTCATCAAGCTTGTTATTCAGGCTTTGGGCATTAATATGACAGATATTTAATCTCTTATGCTGCCTAGACAATATCCTGATCATATTCGCCGTTGTATCTCTAGTATTAGTTGTAGCAGTCATATTTAAAGACGTAAAACGATTTAATTAAATCCTCAGCAACTCGGAAGATGATAAATGCTATGGGTGAAGATAAATTAATTTTGATGAATGGTAAGATACTATAATAAAAATGTAAGAAATGCATGGCAAAAGAACTAAATATAGAATAACATAAATGACATGAGTTTAGTTGTGGTTTATGAGATGATGTTAGTAGTAGGATTATGTGTGTGGTTAGTATGACGAAACCCATTTAAAGCATCAGAATGTTCAATGCATACCGGAACGTGGCTGGGATCACGCTTCACATACACTAGTCCTTTGAAAGTGTAAGCTGAGTGTAAAAGTTTCTTTCTTTTTAGGGAGAGGGCATCTTGTAAGATTCTATAGTTTGAATTCGAAATGTTTTCATTTATATAGAACTGACAAGTTGAGTCAAATCCAATCAGGTTGAGAGATAAGGTGGTATTGTTTCTCTTCCAAAATTCAGATAGTCCTTTCAAAAGGAAATTTTTGTCATACGGAGACATTAATGTAGCAATAATTACTCCTTCCCTAGAATTTCTTTCTTTAGTGTTGTTTCTGTTTCTTAACCGGTGTATGCATTTGAGTTTTGGAGTCGGAATATTACAGCTTGTGCAGATTTTTGTGAAAATGTTGTTTAGGTTTTCATTTTCATTGAAAGGGATTCCATTTATACGAAGATCTGCAGCAACCGGAGCATTTTCCTGACGTAAGATTTGCAGTTTGATCTCTTTTAACTCCAGTTTGAACACATCGATTTTACATACTGCAGTCTCTAGTTTCGTGACTCTACCACTGATATCAGCAATGTCTGCACGTAACTCGCATAATCTTTTGTCCAGTTCATTAAAGATTCGGTTTTTAGATTCATACTCAAAGCTTCTCAAAACGGTCATCCAACATCTGCATCAAGCGAAGTGGGGAGTCAGAGAGCCTTGGTGTCTTTGTGAGGGGCCGTGCAAAATCGGCTGGATTCGAAGATTGGGATGGCATTGTTGGGGTATTCATCTTTCTTTTTTTTTCTCGGTGTAAGTATTGAATACAACTAAGAAAGTTGTTCTTATTGGGGTTGAGCAATTCCGTGTTAGGTGTTACCAGGTTTGAGTTTTAATTATAAAGACCCAACAACACAACCGAACGATACAAGGTTAACAATAATTTCGCTTTGAGCCACTGTAGAATTTAAATTTAACGGTCAAATTTACTATTGTGAATTATGTTTAAGCGACTTCGCAATTTATATTGGGTTGCCTAAAAAGTAATTGCGGATTTTTTAAAAGAAAGGAAATGCATTTTTAATAAAGCTTAGAATGAACTTTAATCAAATATATAATTGCCATTTTGTTCGATAACCTTTTGCCATCTTCCTGGCAAATTTAGTATTCCACGCTCATAGAACTTCTGGCCTTTATCTGCAAAAAACTGAACCTAGTGCTATTTTATAGCCTCATCATTGCCGAAAGTTTTACCATTTAAGGAGTTCTGCAAAGATCGAAATAAATGGTAGTCTGATGGTGCAAGGTCAGGGCTATATGGTGGATGCATCAAAAGTTCCCAGCCAAGCTCACTCAGTTTTTGGCGAGTGACCAAAGATGTGTGCGGTCTAGCGTTGTCCTGGTGGAATATGACACCTTTACGATTGACCAATTCTGGTCGCTTCTCTTTGATAGCTGTATTCAATTTGTCCAATTGTTTTGGTGGATATCAGTCTTTGAAGTGGTTTGAGCTGGTTCACCATGCTTGGACCATGATCGTTTTCGACTAACGTTGTTGTAAACAATCCAATTTTCATCTCCAGTTATGATTCGTTTTAAAAACGGATCGAATTCATTGCGTTTAAGGTGCATATCACAAGCGTTGATTCGGTTTGTTAAATGAATTTCTTTCAATACTTGTGGTACCCATATTAAAATTGACGCCAAACAAACAAATGTAAACAAAATTTCGCGCACTTTTTTCTAAAGCAAGCTAAAAGTAACAGCTGATAACTGACAGAAGAAAGAATGCAATTACAGAGTCACAAGCTGTTGAAAAAATTTGTCAACGCCGACTATATGGGCAACCTAATATTTGACGTTTCGCTTGACACTTCTCTTTTACTCTCACAGTCAGTTCTCTAATGTGTTTTAGCTTCTCACTCGTTGTTCTTGTAATGTTACTTGTTTGTAATTTCGGCTTTGCTTTTTCTTTTACACAAAAATAAATTGCAAATGTTTGTAACACATAACACTTTCTGTTACTCGAATATGATTATTATTGAACACAGGGTGTACCACTTGTTGAATTTGCTTTTATTTGTATTTTTTTGTGGTTTATGAACAAAGTATGGAGTGTTTTATCTGGGGCTCAAATAAACACGTCTACACGCTACAAGTGATCTTCGAGAATTCTTTTATGCGCAACAATTGTTTAAGTTGTGAGAAAGCTGTTTAAATCATAAATTTGTGAAAACAATTTATTTTGGGGTTGATTTCATTCGACTGACAACAAAAACAGATGATTTATTTATGTTCTTGTCAGAAGGAATAGAATAGAAGGAATAGAATAGCTCGCTCTACTCGAAAAAAATACATGTGTTATTTTGGAAAGTGATTTTCATATGTTAGTTTCGTTTGTATCACACGACATGTATAAATATGACATATGCTAAATATGACATATCATAAGACAACATGTGCTAAATATGACATATCATAACACAACTACATACCGTGTAGTAGAGCCTTTAGATATACCACTGCAGAGAAAATGACCTCACCTCTTGATTGCACCATGGATATTTAAATACTTACATGTAATTTCAAAAAATAATATGGCTTTATTATACATTTTGAATATTTTATTATTAAAATTTTAATTTGCAAAAGACACCCTAACTTTCGATTCATATTCCAAGATAAATATATTTAATTTAAGTAATTTCTTGCTTCCTTTATTTTGTGAGGGATGCAAGTACATGAAAATTTCTCCATGCAAATAAATGAATATTTAATTATTAAAATTTTAAATTACCAGAGACCGCAATATTCCCACTAACTTTCGGTTCACATTCCAAGATAAGTATATTTAATTTTAGTACTTTCTTTCTTCCTTAATTTTGTGAGAAATGCAAGTATATGAAAATTTTGCAATGCAATTAAATGACTATTTTTAAGAGAGATTTCTAGTAACTTTATCTATCGTAAAATCGTTAACAAATATACATAATGTGATGAAAAATTTTTAGAGCAATACAATGGCGCTTTTATTAATTCTGCATACTTTTTAAGAGTAATGAAGAAAATGTATTTAAATAATTCGAATCTGAGTTATTTATTGCCAGATCCTGGTGTAATTTTCACCGCACCATTTGCTACGAATGAATTATTTCAGGTATTGTTTGATGGTTGCGTCTCCATCGATTGTATGGCTTCAAATTCCTTCGAAACTGACACCGACAGAGCAATGATTAGAATATTCAGCATGTTAACTTTTCTATAAATGTTCAAACATTATATTTGTGTAAAGAACAAAGGGCTGGTTTTGATCTTGTAACAGTACCGTAAATGTTGTACAAATGTAACGCAAATTATGCTTTTTAGAAAAGGTAGCCTATATTCAAGAACATGTCAAGCTAAGCACAAGATTAACTAATTGAATTACCTTTAAATTTTCTTCAATTGCGCAGACGCAACAAAAAATAAGAACAGCATTCCATAAATTAAAAAATTTGGTTTTTAAAATGTTTCACACTTCAATTTTAACCACAATAACGGAACGTAAAATATGGTTTTTATTAAATTTTACCTTCCATTTGCGCTTGGTAGACGTTCAGTAACCTTTTGGTGCTATCACACGATAAGTATTTATCTCATAACCTGTCACCATCAGTATTCTAACGTATTTCTTTATGTACGTCAAATGCGAATATAGCGCGATCTCATTCCCATGTATTGTATTGTAATTTATACACCTACCCGTATGTTCGATTAATATGAGCCTGCTTTATGGTTGGTACTATGTTCGATTTTCACCGTTGAAATCCCGTTTTTCACAATTACTTTTTTGAAACATTACGAAAATAACAATTTTATTCAAATTTTACCATGAGTATTGAGGGAATGGAATGTAGGAAACATCTGAGGCCTCTAAGCTAAGAAAGATTCTGTCCTCGAGACCTAATACGATGGGGTGTAACCAGAAGTCAGAATGTATGGACAATGTCTTGTGAGGAAACACTAGAACTACTCTTTGATACACATTTCCCCGGGAAATTCTCCAACAGGCAACGTGGGGCCAGATGAGGTTATCACTGGTATGCATTCGCAAGACACTTGAGAGGTTGATAGATACATATCTTAGTGCAAAGATCCCTGGAGATCGCCTGTCGCGGCAACAGCATGCATATAGTAAAGGTTAATCCACAGAAAAAGCCCTTCACGACCTAGTCGGCTACAAAGAGGGTTCTCTCGTTGTCAAGGAATTTACAATGGTAGCATTTCTTGACATTGAAGGTGCTTTCGATAATGTTAAACCGACGTCAATCATGAAGGAGTGGGAGTTTCTAGGCATCAACTCTACCGTAAGAAAGTTTATTAATAACTTACTTACTAAAAGAGGCATTACGGCAGGCTTGGGATCTGTGGATCTAAAAAGATGGGTCAGCAGAGGAACACCTCGAGGAGGTGTACTGTCTCCTCTACTTTAGAATATAGCCATTAACAATATATTATTGTCTCTTATAGAAAGATGTATAAAAGTGGTCGCGTATGCTGATGAAAGTTTCCCCTGACCGCAATCGACACGTCATCAGCATACGCGACCACTTTTACACATCATTTTATAAGAGACAATAATATATTGTTAATGGCTATATTCCAAAGTAGAGGAGACAGTACACCTCCTTGAGGGGTTCCTCTGCTGACCCATCTTTTTAGATCCGCAGATCCCAAGCCTGCCGTAATGCCTCTTTTAGTAGGTAAGTTATTAATAAACGGCTCTTCTAGAGTCCACCTACTGCTCAATACTTAGCCGGATACGTTTTTCACAGCGTGCCTAGGACTTGCATATACTCCGAATGCCTGGCAGGAGGCAAGGGTGGTGTTTATACCAAAGCCCGGCAAGGCAAGTTATGCGAAAGGCCTACAGACCCATAAGCCTTACGTCCTTTCTACTCAAAACTATGGAACGTATTGTGGACATCATGATAAAGAGTAGGACATCCAGCGAACTGCTCAAATGCAAACAGCATGCCTATGTCAAAGGAAGGTCGGTGGAGACTGTCCTGCACGAGGTTGTGCATAAAATAGAAGAATTGTTCGATGCCAAAACGTACACACTGACGGTATGCATTCACATTAAGGGGGCTTTTAACAATGTGCGGACACACACTGATCCAATCCTTAGACTAGTACCGGGTGGACCCGGTCGTTAGACTAGATAAACCATATGCTAAGGAACAGGTGGATAAATTGTGTGTCCCATGGCATAAATATAAGGGAGAAAGTGGCACGGGCACGCCACAGGGGGCATTTTATCGCCACTCCATAAATGACCTATTACGGATGCTGACTGAGGAGGGTACTTCTAAGGGGTAAGGATCCGAACGAGCTATGTAGGAGGGACGAAAGGGTCTTGCATATGGCATATGACTGGGCTAGACCCAGAGGTCTCAATGTTAACCCAGAGAAGACTGAAATACGCCTGTTCACGAGGAAGACGAAGGTGGGCCAATTTAACGCACCACGTTTCCTCAATAAGACGATTTCGATATCTAACAAGGTCAAATACTTGTGTGTAATCTTGGACAGGAAACTGTATTGTCCAACTGTATTAGGAGCATAATGAGAAGGCTCACAGATGTTGGGCACTATGAAGACAGGCCGTAGGCTCGAAATGGGGCCTGAATCCGAGGATAGTCCACTGGCTCTACAGGAGCGTTATTAGACCAATACTTACTTACGCCTCAGGAATTTGGTGGACTACTATGGAGAAAAAGTGCAACATAAGGACCATTCAACAGATTCAGAAATCATGTCTTGCCATGAGCGGATGGGTGAGGACCACGCCCACTAGGGCACTCGATACAATTCTAGATATCCGATCCATTGACATACAGACTAAGCGTGAGGCAGCCACTGCGACTATGAGACTTAAGGCGATGGGAGAATGGATTGAGGGTGGGAGCAGCTCATACCATCGCGGTATAATCGAAGCAACGATAGGAAATCTGGAAGGAAGGGAAGAGGTTTCCGATCGGATACTTGAGATGAACCTTGAAGTCAAGTGCGAGGCATTGCTGCCAACGGCACAGTCTTGGATTGACAGAACCCTAGTATTGCCATCTTAAAGATCATATTACACGGATGGATCAAAGTTAGAGGACAGAGTGGGCCTGCGGGTTTACATTGAGAACCCAGGGACTGAGATCTCTTTTAGACTGCCTGACCATAATACGGTCCTGCAGGCGGAGATCCGGGCTATCACGGAATGCGAGAAGTGGTGTGGTGCTAACGCGAGGACATCGAGCGTGAACATCTTTACCGAGAGTAAAATTGCCATAAGGGAAATAACAACCAGGACGGTAAGGTCGCGAACAGTCTTGCAGTGTAAGGAGATTAACGCCTTCTCTGAGGATGGGAAAATCCGCAACGTTTGGGTGCCTGGCCATTAAGGAGTAAGGGGAAATGAAAGAGCAGACAATTTGGCGGTGAAGGCCAGAGGACTGCCCTCAATCTACTTGGTTAACCCGAAGCCTTTCGGGTCGACGCAGTACGAGTTAAGGGAGTGGGCGACGAATCCGCATGCAACATTGTGGAACAGCGAAACGGTCGGTAGGGCGGCGAAAATCCTATGGGGGGATCCAGATCGTGAGACGAGGCTATACTGAAAGGAAGTAAGAAGACGACCAGTGGGCTTTGGTTTACTCTAAAGATCTAGAACTAGTCATATCGAAAAGATTACTCGACCACTGCACAGTGTGTCAAGCGGAGATCCTTCCGATGAAGGAAGAGGTGGAATGGCTAAGATATAATGTCATACCGACGACTGGCATAAATATCTTCTCAGACAGCCATTAAATCCCTGGAGAACGTATTTCTGAACACAAAAACCGCCCTCGACTGTCGCAGATCTCTCAACGAGATGGCTGAACAGTTCAAAATTCACCTGTTCTGGGTGCCGGTCCACCGAGATATCCCAGGGAATTGTAAAGCGGACGAGCTTGCGAGTCTAGGAACTACCCTACACATTCCAAGGATACTGGAATCTGTGGATATGCCTCTAGCGTTATGTAAGCTAAGTTTTCAGAACCAGGCCCGAAGGGCAACGAATGATAGGTGGTCACAAAGAGGGGGCTGTGAGGATTCCAAAACTATGTGGCCTCACCTAGACTTGAAGAGGTCTATTGCTTTGCTGTAATTGGCTAGAACAAACGTCTCAGTCATTGTGTCCGTCATGACTGGTCACTGTCTAATCGAAAAACATTCTGACAGACTGAAGGTTGCCATTAACGAAGCTGTGAGGACATCGAAGAAGAAGAGTTCTATAGAACACCTTCTGTGTGTGTGTCCCGCACTAGCAGCCAGAAAGAGTTCCACTTTAGATTCTAATTTCTTTGAGAACCTGATTTAGCGGAGGTGAACATTCGCAAGTTATTGGGATTTTTAAAGCGATCTGGATGGCTCAACGGTAGGAACTAGAAGGCATCTTCCTTCTTCTGTTCCTGGGGTATCACAATGGACGAAAATGTCTAAGTGAGTCTGATGGCAGACTGCCACTTAAACCTAACCTAGCCTAACCTAACGCTTGAAGCCATGCCGGCGTCATTTTTGTTTCTTTATTGAATTCAAAGGTTCGTTTTTTCAATTTATTTTATTTAATTACGAAAAGAAAATTATAAAACAATAAGTGCAGATAAAAAACGTCATTTGGTATGAAAACAAGAGTAAATTATGCTGTCAAATTTTGCTCGTGAAACAATTAAAAACTTCTGGGACTATTCCGAAATCAAAACGGAATGCCAACCCTAATTTGACATCCACATAGTCCATAAAGTCTGCGTTCATGTGACAATTTCTTTTTTAAACACATAAACAAGTAAAAAGGCGTTAAGTTCGGCCGGGCCGAACTTTGGATACCCACCACCTCGGGTATATATGTAAAACACCTTTCGTCAAAATTCGTTGAAAAATGCATATCTTATGCCCCATAGCAGCTATATCGATATATGATCCGATTTGAACCAAATACTAGGAAGTACAAATCATTGTTCAATAAACCGATCTAAACCATATACGACACGGATGTCGAAAAGCCTAACATATGTCACAGTGTTAAATTTCAGTGAAATCGGATTATAAATGCGCCTTTTATGTGGCCAAGACTATATGGCAGCTAAATCCAAATCTCCACCGCTTTTGGGCCAAGTTGCAGAAAAAACTCGAAGAGCCTAACAACTCAAATTTCGATGAAATCGGATTATAAATGCGACTTTTTTGGACCCCAAAACCTTAAATCGAGATATCGGTCTATATGACAGCTATATACAGATCTGAACCGATCTAAGCTAAATTGAAAAAGAAAGTCGAAGGGCCCAACAAAACTCACTGTCCGAAATTTGGCCGACATAGGATAATCAATGCGCCTTTTATTGAACCAAAACCTTAAATCTTGAGATCGGTCTATATGGCAGCTATTTAAATCTGGACCGATCTGAGCCAAATTGAAGAAGGATGTCGAAGGTCCTAACACTATTCACTGTTCGGAGACATGGGATAATAAATGCGCCTTTTATGGCCCCAAAATTTAAAATCGAGAGATCGGTCTATATGGCAGCTATATCCAAATCTGAACCGATCTATGCCATATTGCAGAAGTATGTCAAGGGCCTTAACATAACTCACTGTCCCAAATTTCGACGACATCGGACAATAAATGCGCCTTTTATGGGCGCAAGACCTTAAATCGAGAGATTGGTCTATATGGCAGCTATATCCAAATCTGAACCGATCTGAGCCAAATTGAGGAAGGATGTCGAGTGGTCTACCATAACTCTCTGTCCCAAATTTCAGCAAAATCGGATAATAAATGTGGCCTTTATAGGCCTTAGACCCTTAATTGGCGGATCGGTCTATATGGCAGCTATATCGAAATCTGAACCGATCTGGGCCAAATTGACGAAGGATGTCGAGTGGCCTAACATAATTTTCTGTTCCAAATTTCAGCAAAATTGGGTAATAAATGTGGCTTTTATGGACCTAAGACCCTAAATCGGAGGATCGGTCTATATGGGGGCTATATCAAGATATAGTCCGATATAGCCCATCTTCGAACTTAACCTGCTTAAGGAAAAAAAAGGAATCTGTGCAAAATTTCAGCCCAATATCTCTATTTTTAAAGACTGTAGCGTGATTTCAACAGACAGACGGACGGACATGGCTAGATCGTCTTAGATTTTTACGCTGATCAAGAATATATATACTTTATAGGGTCGGAAATGGATATTTCGATGTGTTGCAAACGGAATGACAAAATGAATATACCCCCATCCTTCGGTGGTGGGTATAAAAATAAATAAAGTTAAGTTTTTTTGTATATGTTGTTTCTATATATTTCATAAATTAGAAAACAAAAACAAAAATACAGGTTTGCTTTTGCTTTTTTCTTCTAACGCTATTTTTGTCTCATAAGAAAAAATTATGATAACCAAAAAGTCTGCGTTCACTTTGTTTACTTCGAAAGTACCGTTACTTTTTATGATGCTTGTTCTTATTTTTGATCCGTTTCAGTTCATTATCACAACAAGTGATGGTTACACGTGTTTTTTTTTTTTAAATTAATAAATTTGGAAACTAAAGGAAAGGAAATATGCATATCTGAAAAAAAAAATTATTAAATTGTATTGTAGAAAGGACAAAGCTTTAGAAATATTGGTGGAACAGTTGGAAGAACGTATTCTTTTGTCCAGCGCGTAATTAATAATTAATTTTAATAATTAAAATAATAATAATTAAAATTTAGTTGGAACGGTGAAGCACGATGGTGGTGGAGTTATGGTGTGGGGGTGTATGGCTGCTAGTGGAGTGGGTCAATTAGAATTTATTGAGTCCAAAATGATAAATGGGGTTATCTCAATATTTTGAAAAAAAAATTTTTTTGAAACTAAGTGCATAAGTTTCATCGGAGGTTGATACGCTTTGGCTTCTATATAACACTCCAAAGCACCTTAAAACACCACCCTAATCACCAGATCTCAACCCCATTGAGCATCTTTGGGATCTATTGGAGAAAAAAATTCGTCAGCACGTTATAACCAGCAAGGAGATGTTACGAAGTGTCATGCAGGCAGAATGGGCGAAAATAACATCTGAGGAAACAGAGAAGTTGGTAAACTCCATGCCAAATAGACTAAGTGCAGTCTTAAAACAACGTGGCTATCCTACCAAATTTAAGGAATGTGTTAATATGTTTTTATTATGTATTTAAATAACTCTTTTGTTTATTTTTAATTACTGAACGCAGACTTTGTGGTGCTTATATTTAATTGTTATCATATTTGATTCGCTTAGAGTGAAAGTGCTTAACAAAACTTAGAATTTTGTTTCTGTTTTTTAATGTTAGGAATATGAAGAAAAAACATATGTAAAAGAGTTGATTTGATTTATAATTTTATTTTATGTTCTTTAACCAATCATAAAAGTTTGTCAGGTGAACGCAGACTTTATGGGCTATGTGTATCAAATGCATTTCGTGTGATACCAGCTTATGATAACACAAATAAAACAACCTAAAAGTTTTCCTACAATTATAAGAGCATGACCAGGCCTTTTAGGTTTTCTTGATTTGAAAAAAGTTTCAAAGTAAGATGCGAGCGCGACCATCGCAAAGCACACGACAAGAAACCAGATGAAGAACAGACATACAACATTTTGAAAATAAATTGACGATATTCTATATTGTAGATTGTGATTATGGAGCTGCACGATCAGACATGTCATAAGAATAGAGCGCGCTCATTCTTATATGTAGAATTCTTTCTTTTTTGTAATCATGTGTCTACATGTACATACATATGTTCGATGAAATAAAAGCTCGATTTAATCTAAACAGTTGCATATTTATTACAAAATCCATTTGTCATATTAAATTTTTGGCACGTATCACACGATATGTACAACTTTTAGAGCTTGTATTTTTGAAATTATATATGACATGTTTGATGGTGTAATAGCAGCTTATGACTCCATATTAAAATATATACATATGTTTATATGTATTTGTCTCTGCTAAAACAGAAGAAGGAATTAAGCAACTGATGTAACAATGGTCAAATGTAATTTCAATAGGTGGGCACAATCACCAATCTTGCACTGCGTTTTCTTCATTAAATTATGTTACTTTTCATGAAATATATTACTTATTTTACAATTTTTTTCTATAATCAACATAGCAAATATCTTATTTATGAAAATCTTATGAAAAGTTGTGGGTCGATTATGGATAGCAATCTTAATTAAATTACCTTGCCAGTTGAAAAATTGACATTACGGATCCGAACTTTCCACTGGGTGTTTTTATGCAACTTTTTGTTGTTGCTGTGTAAATAAATAGCTGATATGCATAACTCGTTTATTTTTTATTTCACCATTGCGCCACCCGGCAGCTGATTTATTTAAAAATTAACTTGGATGTAAATATAGTAGGCGATCTTGATGGAGTTGGGTGGGAAGAAGCTGAAGAAAACCATTGAAAGGGAGCATACGACGACAAAAAATTAACTTTAACACTTTGAGAAATATAGAAAAAAACATATTTAATATAAAAAATATTCAACAGTGTTTTAAAATAGAGATTATGTTTATTCTTGAAATTACATAGCTTTAAGCTTTTTACCTTGACTAACTTCTTTGTTTTCGTTTTTTCTTGCAGCGAATTGCCAAAGCGCATCTGCGTCAATCAGTGGCAGGTCTTTTTCTTGAAGAATCTGAAAAAACTTCATAAAATCTACACTTTTCTTTAAACACAAAATATCTATGAAACCTTTTATAACGACTGAATTTTACTGAAATCTTCTGCAAAGACAAAATTTTCCTTAAACAAAAAAAAATTGTACGAAGTCTTGAGTAGCATTTCGTAAAAATGGCAAAAATGCAATGAAATGTGGACTAAAGGGAAACTTTAACAGTGGCTAAAGAAACTCTCAAAATGAAATATTTAAATTTCCATTTTTTCGCAGAATTTTTTCTATTAATACAGGCCGTTTATATAGTATTGACAATAACAATTAAGAACACACATTAAAAAGACGGGTCATTTACCGAGATGGTAAAAATCTGGCTGTACAACAATATTTAGCAAAAAATGTAACCCTGTTTTCAAAATTGACCTAATGACCTTCAAAGAAAAAAAATCGTCAAGCGTCCAAAAAATCATCAAAATGGCGTAAAATTGTCAAGTCTGGCAGTCCTGGTGTCAATTGACAAAAGTTTTTATCCGTAATACAAATTTTTATAATGGTTGTGTTGTTAGACGGAAATTAGTCGCTATCCATAATCGACACATTAGATTTTTCGAGAAATGTGGAGGTGGTTTCGAAAGAAAATAATCGTTCTGCGATAAACTATCACTATAAATTACGGTCTGTTTATTACTGTATATTGTTGAGTATGTGAGACATTTATGAAACTTTGTCCTACCATTCAATAAAACGAAATAAATTTTTGAAGTTTTAATGTTTTGTGAATATGGCTGGTTGTTAGAGTTTTGTACCTCCAATGAATATTTTGTAAATGCTGAAAATTTGCGTTTTCTGTTTTTATCCACGTATGACCATGAATCCATTTGTTTAAGCTTTGTTGTGAAATCGGATACCTCGAAGATGCATAAAAGAAAAAGTAGGTTTACATTTTGATGTCGATTCTTGGAATGTCGTATAATATGATTGTAAATGTACCCAATGTACATCATTACCGAGTCGTCATATTTTTGGAGCTTAAACGAAAACAGCAAAATCTGGTAATAATGGTGAGAAATCGTTAGCATCGGCAATGGAGATGCTTCTGATATATATGATAGCAAATACTTATTAATAATTATATGCTTTGGCTTTGCGTAATCAGATGCTTCAATTGAATGTGATGAGGCCAGTTTGCCGGTAACTTTACGCTATAGAAGATTTTCGGTAGTCAATTTGGTTGAAACTGAACTGGAGAAAGAAGCAACTAAAAAGAAAAACAAAAATTTCAATTAGATACAACTTTTTTCTTCAAGTCTTAGCTAACACAGAAAAAATCGTTGAAAGTTTTCAATTAAAGTAAAATTGTTTTCTATTAAAAAATTAATTGATTCAATCATTTTTTTAACTGAATTTGATTTTTTTTTTTTCAAATACAGTCGTGATTGAAATTTTTGCAATTTTCAATTACAAAATTTTTTAATAGTATCTAAGAATTTTCAATCACAATCGTGATTGAATGCTTTTTAATTTTCAATTAAGAAATTAATTGAATCAATAATTTTTTTAATTGAATCGAAAATATTTGAATTACAAATTGGACTTAGATCCTATACCACTTCTTTTATAATATTTCTTATGTAGCCCTTAATTGCTTTTACTTAAGCAGCATATTACGTATCGAATTTCCATTTGCTGAACATCAGCATGGATTTCGAAGACTGCAACACAGAAAAAATTAAAAACTATGTTATTGATTAATTTGTACATTCAAATAAAAAATTTGCTGAAATCGGATCTATAAATGAATTTGTATTATTAACCATTTTGCTATTTAGATTTCAACAATTTTGCTATTTAGATTTACAATTTTTTTTTAACAATTTTGCTATTTAGATTTACGATAAGCCCAATAATCCAATTAAAGTCGTTATTAACCCAATAAACCAATGTGTTTTGAAATTTGATATTTCTTATTGAGATTCCATTGCTGGATATTGTCCGGCTTTAGACCATTGCTTAATACTTTCTATTCAAAGCATAGTATAGCATAAAACATTAAAAGTCAGCAAAAAGTGTGTTGTTGCTAGAAGAATTTGAATTGTTTCTTTCTGACTTTTAAGGTTTTTATGCTATACTATTCTTTGAATAGAAAGCATTAAACAGTGGTCTAAAGCCGGACAGAATCCTGTAATGGAATCTCAATAAGATTTTATGACCAAAAAAGAAAGCGCAAACAGACATTTTTTACTGTTTTAATAAAAATAAATAATTGATATTTGTCACATTAATAAAAAAAACTTTTTATTTCATTAGATTAAACTGCGGATAAAACATGAAACATATTGCTTAAAAATATTTATGTATATTCTTTCTTAATGGTCCCAGGCTTCTAAAAAAATTTTCAATTCCACTTTAAGCCTCTCTTCGTTGTCGACGACAACGTCTGTGTGGAATATTATAAACAATATAATTTATAAACATGCATATTTAAAATAAATCGTAATAAATACTAATCTTAGCATTTTATGTGCAATATCACGACATCTAGATCCACCTGTATTTTCTTTCATCCTCTGCGCCCAAATCGAGATAATCTATATATGGATAAAAATAATATTAAAAATATTACATTCTGCAATGCCTTCCCATTTGTTTCGATTGGATTTATCCACTCTATTTGTTCACATCCGGCATTTTTCTGCATTAAACTATTTCGCCGCATCATTTTTCAAAATACGTTTATTTTACATTAAAATTATAATTTTTTTGTCTACCATGCCACTTCGTGTTTTTATGTGGTAGAAGCTAGACATATATTTGTCTCATTCGCACTTCTTTTCGCATTACATATGTGTGAAAGAGAACACAATATAAACTTGGTCAATACACAATCTTTGCTATTAAAAAGCTATTTAATTCGTACAATAAAAACTTTTTCAATGTTTTCCCTCTTTACCAATCACTTGCCGTGACACAAAAAATATCTATGTCAAAAATAATTGTTTGAAAAAAGTTTTATAAGTCAATACCATGTTTAATTGGTCAAATTTGGGTCAATATTTTTTCTCTTAAGCACAACAACTGATTTACATCCCATCACCGCACAAATTCGCCGTGCCTTCAATCAGCTCGGGCTATGTGATAGGACGGTCCTCGTGGCACTGGACCTATCGAAGGTATTCGACACGGTCAGCCATGCCAAACTATTTGAGGACATCGCCAACATGTTCCTCCAGCCAAGCCTGAAACGCTGGGTCGCGAATTATCTGTGTGGTCGCCGGTCTTTTGTGGTATTTAGTGATTAGAATTCGGGGTGATGTCTTCGACACTGTTCAACCTCTACCTATCCTCCATTCCTCCTTTGCACTGCCTCAGGGCTCATGTGGACCAAAGATCCTACCCGTGCGAAGACATAACTACCTGCAGTCTAAGCAATGCCTTTTAGGCTGTTATCGCAGACCATCAAAATGATCATCTTGTAGATAGGTATCCACCGTCCTATGCAGATCTAGCCTAAAGATAGATCTGCATGACCCAAAGCGTGAGGTCCAGCGCTACAAGAGAGATCCTCCAGATCAAACGGCATATCAAGCGGTTTTAGACAACATTCATGCAAATACGGAAGCAGATGCAATGAATAGCTACCAGGTGAATGTGGTCCTTGGAGAACGACTGCCTTCCATTGCACCTAAAGGAATTGACCTCACCCGGCAATCCCGAGTAGTTCTGGTTCAATTACAATCCGACAGATGCGACCGCCTCAATTCTTACCGAACAAGGATTGATCCCAACGTGCAGGATATACTGTCGGACTTCGATTATCCGGGTTACTCCGGACGAGAGCCATTTAGGATAATCAATTTTCCCGGATAATGGAAACATTTTTTTGCAGCTTTACCACATGTTTTTTTAGCAAAAATTATGTTGAGCAAAAATTATGTTGAGTTTCGACTTTAATATTTATTATAATTTTTAGTAAACAAGTAATAGCCTTCAAAGTTCGGCCGGGCCGAATTTTATATTCCCTACACCATGGATCGCATTTGCTATCAAGTTATTTACCGATATGGGCCGTATAGTTATGCCGTACAAGTCATATAAAAATATTACCTCTAAAATATTATATATTATAAAAATATTACCTAAAATATTACCTTCTAAAGCTCAAGAAGTCTAATCGGGAGATCGGTTTATATGGCAGTTATATTAGGTTATGGACTGATTTAGACCACACTTAGCACAGCTGTTGGAAGTCATAGCAAAACAATATGTGCAAAATTTCAGCAAAATTGGATAATAATTGCGCCCTATAAAAGTTCAAGAAGTCTAATCGGGAGATCGGTTTATATGGCGGCTATAGGTTATAGACAGATTAGAGACCATATTAGGAACGTTTGTTGAAAGTCTAACCAAAACGACATGAGAAAAATTTCAACCAAATTGGGTGACAATTGGGCCCCCTAGATGCTCAAGGAGTCTATTCGGGAGATCGGTTTAACTAGCAGCTATATAAAGATATGGACTGATTTAACCCATACTTAACACAGTTTTTGGAAGTCATACCAAAACCACATGTGCAAAATTTTTGCCATATTTTATAAGAATTTCGCCCTCTTTATCCTCGAGAAGTCAAGACCCAAGATCGGTTTATAAGGCTGCTATATCTAAATATGGACGGATTAGATGTATTTGTGCAAAATTTTAAAGTTAGGGTGCACCGTCGAAAGTTATCGTGCTTTCGAAAGACAGACGGACGTACGGACAGTCATGGCTAGATCGACTTAAAATGTCATGACGCTCAAGAATATAAAGGGTGATTTTTTTGAGGTTAGGATTTTCATGCATTAGTATTTGACAGATCACGTGGGATTTCAGACATGGTGTCAAAGAGAAAGATGCTCAGTATGCTTTGACATTTCATCATGAATAGACTTACTAACGAGCAACGCTTGCAAATCATTGAATTTTATTACCAAAATCAGTGTTCGGTTCGAAATGTGTTTCGCGCTTTACGTCCGATTTATGGTCTACATAATCGACCAAGTGAGCAAACAATTAATGCGATTGTGACCAAGTTTCGCACTCAGTTTACTTTATTGGACATTAAACCAACCACACGAATGCGTACAGTGCGTACAGAAGAGAATATTGCGTCTGTTTCTGAGAGTGTTGCTGAAGACCGTGAAATGTCGATTCGTCGCCGTTCGCAGCAATTGGGTTTGTGTTATTCGACCACATGGAAGATTTTACGCAAAGATCTTGGTGTAAAACCGTATAAAATACAGCTCGTGCAAGAACTGAAGCCGAACGATCTGCCACAACGTCGAATTTTCAGTGAATGGGCCCTAGAAAAGTTGGCAGAAAATCCGCTTTTTTATCGACAAATTTTGTTCAGCGATGAGGTTCATTTCTGGTTGAATGGCTACGTAAATAAGCAAAATTGCCGCATTTGGAGTGAAGAGCAACCAGAAGCCGTTCAAGAACTGCCCATCCATCCCGAAAAATGCACTGTTTGGTGTGGTTTGTACGATGGTGGAATCATTGGACCGTATTTTTTCAAAGATGCTGTTGGACGCAACGTTACGGTGAATGGCGATCGCTATCGTTCGATGCTAACAAACTTTTTGTTGCCAAAAATGGAAGAACTGAACTTGGTTGACATGTGGTTTCAACAAGATGGCGCTACATGCCACACAGCTCGCGATTCTATGGCCATTTTGAGGGAAAACTTCGGAGAACAATTCATCTCAAGAAATGGACCGGTAAGTTGGCCACCAAGATCATGCGATTTGACGCCTTTAGACTATTTTTTGTGGGGCTACGTCAAGTCTAAAGTCTACAGAAATAAGCCAGCAACTATTCCAGCTTTGGAAGACAACATTTCCGAAGAAATTCGGGCTATTCCGGCCGAAATGCTCGAAAAAGTTGCCCAAAATTGGACTTTCCGAATGGACCACCTAAGACGCAGCCGCGGTCAACATTTAAATGAAATTATCTTCAAAAAGTAAATGTCATGGACCAATCTAACGTTTCAAATGAAGAACCGATGAGATTTTGCAAATTTTATGCGTTTTTTTTTTAAAAAAAAGTTATCAAGCTCTTAACAAATCACTCTTTATATACTTGAATATTTCAAGGTGTTACAAACGGAATTACGAAATTAGTATATCCCCATTCTATGGTGGAGGGTATAAAATTAAATAAAATCAAAAATTCAAGGGTTTAGTGAAAAATTTTTTAAAAATTGGATCTCGAGCAAACCTTTCCAAAAAGTCTCATGCATGTATAGCTAGCCTCATAGCTATCCCAAAGATATTTTTGGGCGAATTATATAATCATCAGATTCATCTGAATTATTTTCCTCCTGAATTTTATTTGTGGCCATTGTTATATCTAAAGAGATGCATTACCAAATTGAGATGCATTATAGTCACACCTGATCCAACTTTTAATTTCCTCAGTGTTAAAATCGTTCATTACATATAAAGCCCTATGACATGCTCTTTTGGACGAACTATGGAAATGCAATTCGGTGGAAAAAATTTCCAATAGCCTTTTCAGGCTGGAAATCATTTATGTCTGGATGAGTAAGTTGTCTATCAGAAGGATCATCTTTAAGACAAATTTTCTTCCAAAGATCTCTTATTTCGGAAACAAAATGATTGCTAAAATATTCTATTATATTTTTTTAGTTAACTAAGCTTTTATATTAGGTTTATAAATAACATGAAGTTTGTGAACATTCTTTAAAACATTCAGCCGAGGACTTTTTCCAATAAATAACACCTTACACTGGTACGACGCAGTTGGTCTCTCTTTGACACCTAATACCTATCTACGACTGCTTCATCATGGCATACCAAACGGATCTCAGGCGAACACTTCGTTTCACTTTAAATTTCAAACATAATCGTAAAACTGGAGCCACCGTAGCTAAGAGGTTAAGAAGTCTATACGTGGACGATGAACGCCTGGGTTCGAATTCTGGCGAAAATATAAAAAAAAAATCAGCAGTGGTTATCCCCTCCTAATGCTGGTGACATTTAGAGATAGCAGCCATGTAAAGCTTCTCCCCAAAGAGGTCTCTCACTTCGTCATACCGTTCGGACTCGGCTATAAAAATGACGTCCCTATTCATTGAGCATGAACATGAATTGGACAGCACTAATTGATAAATGAGAAGTTTGCCCCTGTTACGTAGGAAAATTTGCGAATTTGTAATCTTAAATGTGTATCTACTCCCGGATAAAGGCAAAAATATCTTTTCTATCCCGGATAATGGAGATTTCCCAATAATCGATTACCGGATAATCGAGGTCCGACTGTATGTCCAGATTGTGACCAGGGACCACACAACACACGTCACGACCACACGTTAATTTTGTGGAAAAGTAATGTGCCTTCTCAGCCAGATCGCTTTGGAAAGCCTAATAACTTACAAATGTTCACACAGGCAAGTTTTGAAATAATCATTGAGCATGAACATGAATTGGACAGTACTAATTGACAAATGAGAAGTTTGCCCCTGTTACGTAGGAAAATTAGCGAATTTGTAATCTTAAATGTGTATCTACTCCCGGATAAAGGCAAAAATATCTTTTCTATCCCGGATAATGGAGATTTCCCAATAATCGATTACCGGATAATCGAGGTCCGACTGTATGTCCAGATTGTGACCAGGGACCACACAACACACGTCACGACCACACGTTAATTTTGTGGAAAAGTAATGTGCCTTCTCAGCCAGATCGCTTTGGAAAGCCTAATAACTTACAAATGTTCACAAAGGCAAGTTTTGAAATATTTCTGCACAAATTATTTGTAGCAATGATATGGCATAAGTGAGACTTGCGTTATACGAAGGCAGCTATATAATTCATTGGGCTAATAGTAAAATTCCAATTTTTATCATCAAAAATGGTTTTATTGTTCATCAAATTATACTATTTTGAATGCGGTCAAACCAATTGTCGAAGCACTTTTTCCAATCCACTCCGTTTGAGACACCTTCAAAATATTTTTATCTTAATGTGTTAATGTGCAGGCATCAAAATAAGTCATTGGGTGTCAAGTCAGGGCAATACGGCAGATGACCCATCCATTCGGCCTTTTGGCCTGTCAAATAGCCGCTAGTTTCAGCCGATGTGTGAGCGCTCGCATTGTCACGGTAAACAATGATTCGTCTTCTCTTGTTTGTTTTTCGAATTTCTCTCAAGACTTCAGGCAATCAAATTGAGGTATACTGCTCAGAATTGACCGTCCTACGTTGCTCAAGCTGAGCAGTCGCCACATGCCGAAGAAACAGGCAATCATTTGCTTCGAAGAGCTTCTTCCACTAACAATTTTCGTTGGATTGGGGTTCATCTTCCAGACCCACACGATCAAGTATTGTTTTATTTTGGACTCATACGCATAGGTGCACGATTCGCCACCTGCGCCATTCTTATAAACGCATTTTAAAACACCGCGATCGTATTCTTTAACATTTCTTCACACTAATTGAATCGAGCCTTTTTTGGAGCGATTGTCAAATTGTGTGGGATACAACCAGGACTAACCTTTTTTAAAGGCAAGGTGTTAATGCAATATCGCATGTACGCTGGTGCAAGAAATGCCCAAGGTTGCCTGTATCTCACGCCCGGTATCAATGATTTCTGTTACAACGGCTGTTTTTGGACGACCTTCACGGGATTAAAATTTTTTTTCAAATTATTTTTTCAATAGGATTCTGTGTCAACCCACGCATGGCTTCCCTGCTTGCATAAATAACCATGAGACCACAATGACGTAACTACACATCTAACTGAAATAATGGTGATGAATAATAGGAATAAGGAAATAGAGGAGAACAGGGTAGAATATTGAGCTGGCAAACTATAGATTGTTTTATTATTGCTGTTTTTAACACAATCAGTTAAATTTAATTTTTTGTTGATATATACTTGTTTGTGCTAAAAATGTTTGGATTAGCCCACAATTCCATAATTCATAAGCCCTATATTTGCTAATTTTGTCGCATTCTTTGATATTTCCCTTTTAATAGAACAAACCACTCGATAAGTCGAGTACTGCAACAATAATATAGGTCTACATTGGTGTAAACTTAGCGGGCCACATTTTGGACATTTTTGGAGGAGATTAAAACAGCAAAATTGACACTTTTTCCAAGGGGCAGAATCCGAACTCCGAACTTATGTTGACTGAACTCCTTATAGAAATCGAGACATTTCAATTTTTTGAATGGGCATGAAAGCCGTTTCAACATCTCTGGATGGAATTTTCCTAAATATTTAATATATTTGGAAAGGTAGCGCAATGCTCCATTTAATGGATCATCCCAAAAACTAAAATTTATTAAATTGTTGATAACTAGGGATAGAACCTAAACACCAAAATCCACTATGTGCGGGAAGTCCGCCTTTAAAACGCAAAATATAAATTTTATTTATGCACATAATAAAAAAAGTGAACCTTCAACGGGGCTTGAACTCGTGATGCTACACTAACCTCCGACCCATCCTCAGCCGAAGTTTCTGGTGTTTAAAGACGCCTAACCACAAACTACATTTATTGCTTGGAACGTCAGCCAATGAAGTGACAAAACTTAGAAGCCGGATTTCAAAAATAGAAATATTGTTCGAGGTACATATACAAGAACAAACGCCATTCACACCTAAATACGAGAAAAAGAAGAAAAAAAAACTTGATTCTAAAAATATGCTAATCCAGAGTTACACGTTATTTTTATTGGCCGCTACGCAATTGTATCCAGCAGCACATGGCGGAAAAAGCGATATACTAATTTAGCGCATATAAGAACAACATAAACCAGAATTAAAAGTTATTGCGATCAAACAAATCTCATATTAAGGTGTAGAAAAGTGTAAAATATATAGTTTTATATACTTATGGCAAAAAAATCTCCAATGCATGAAATGTCACCTGCTAAAACATGTCTAATGGCTATATGTATTATACTATGTTCAGACCTAAGTTGTTTTAAGCAAACGACTCGTTTCATTCAAAGCATGTGAGCCCAAAAATCGCTAAATTTTGCCCGGATAATGTCAAAAAATAAAAATCTATTTTTTTCCAAAAAAAATGTATAAAATTAACAAAATTTTACAGATAAAGCAAGAAGAAATAAATCTGAACAGTAGTGAATCATAATATTTATATTGGAGTGTGAAAAAGAGAAATTTCCAAAACATTTCAACTAGTGTGAACGACATAAGCAAAACGAGTCAATTTTGTTATGTTTTGTTGTTTGCAAACGGGATTCTTCAAAACTCCAACAACATTTTATAACGCATTCTAGTTGAGATCTATTATCTATTGTAATATTTATTAAACTTTGTATTTTGTTTACCATTTTTATACCTACCTCCCAGAATACAATTCTAAAGTAATGTAATACGAACAGCTGAGTACAATTTTTATACCCTCCCCCTCTCCTATGGGGCTATACTAATTTCGTCATTCCGTGTGTAACATCTACTTATTAGGGCAGGTTGATTGGGTTTGTAAATGAGCCAAATCAGTCATAGACAAAATTATTTTGTCTATAGAAAATATTTTGATTGAAGAGACAAAATATTGATCAGACCAGGACCACCTTAAAATTATTTTTCTTAACAAATTTTAATGAAATTTTTTCTAAAGGCAAAATTTCAGCGTAGTATTTTTAAAAACAAAAGTTCATCACAATTTTTCCCAAGTACAAAGTATTAATAATTCAGGGTTACAATCTCTTCAACCCAGGCCCGACCCTCGAAATTATTTTTTTAAAGACAACATTTCAGTTCAATAACAATTTTTCTAAAGACTACAATAACAATTTGTATAATATAATAATATAATTTATAATATAAAAATTTTATATAATAGTTTTTTTCTGAAGTCTATAAAGCGCAAATTTCAATGCATTTTGCGACACTACATTTTGCTCACACGTTTAAAATTTTCTTGTTATTATGCTTTTCTGTCCCAAATAGAAACAAATAAAAATTGAAAATAAAACTTGAAAGACATTTTTTCTAAAGGCAAAATTTTGATAATAAATGTCTAAAGGCAAAATGTTGCTCAGGCCCGGCCATCATCGAAATTATTTTTTCTAAAATAAAGATTTCAAAAATTTCAGAAACATCTTATGAAACGAAAACATTTTCCCAAAAGTTTTTAATAGACAATTTTCAATAAATATTTTTAAAGACAAAATTTTAACCCATTACGCTTGACCCTCAATTCCCTTGTCCAATTTGGTTGAAATTTCGTAAATTCATAATTTAGAGCATTTATATTAACGTAGTAATTTTTTAAATTTTTTTTTAAGACAAATTTTTCAAAAATTTTACAAAAAATTTTTAAACATTCTTGAAAAAATAAAAAATATCTTATTTACTAAGCCAAAAAACTTTTTTTAATATTTTATAAAAATATTTTTTAAAAAATTTAAAATTTCCATTTTGAAGTATTGATTTCTTCCACCAAAAATGTTTTAGAATGAAAAGATTACAATAAGTAGTTAACAATAAAAATAACTTTGTACACCTTAAGTAAGCAAATGTGTTAAAATAATATAAGTCGGCAGACCTTTATTTATGCGAACAAGTTTATGTTAAACTTACGGTTGTCGCAGGTCATTTGACATCAATTATTTATTTATTTCATCTGCCGAGTAAAAATTAGTAGGCAAAGAAAGAAAAAGGTTTACAACTGCAATAACGTGGAAATATCTTCGTATTTCTGATTTCTAGTTCTACTACCTTTTCTCATTTTATCTCCAATAAATGAGGAAAACTTTAGGACTCATAGAGACATGATGCAAATTATAGCCGTATACGGCTATAGTTGGATGCAATTTTTACCGGATATTTTTTCCTTCAAAATCGGATTTTCGATCGATTTCAATAAAGTTCGAAGGAGAACAAGGTGAATAAATGAAGGTGGACCCACGCGACAGCGGAGAACAGGCGACCAGTTTGATGGTATTACGACGTCAGTTCTGTGTTTACATTCACAGCAAACTACCCCGGTAACCATTTACCGCAACGGTTACCGTGTCTGCATAAATGTTGCCTAGACCCGCTTCATATGCAGCTTGATCTAGTGGTTCTCTCTTGTAGCGTTGAACCTCTCGCTCTAGATCAAAAAGATCTACCTTAAAGCTTCTGGGCGGTGGAAATCTATCCACAACATGATAATTTGGATGGTCTCTGCGATAACAGCCCAAAAGATATTGCTTAGACAGCATGTAGTTATGTCTTCGCACAGGTAGAATCTTTGTCTCCTGATGGTGGTGGTGGCTGAAAATTTGGTGGCAGATATCTTCATATTTCTTGCAGCGAAATATGAGGCAAGTTTGTTGAGGTAGACGTTCAACCTATCGCAGATGTCAACAATGGGTGGGGAACCTAATGCCATGATCGTACAATCGTCCGCATATGATACGATCTCTATGCCGTCTGGAGCGGGTGGAATGAAGGATAGGTAGAGGTTAAACTGTGCCGGAGATATCACACCACCTTGGGGATAGCACTCTACGGTGCTTCGACTTCTTATCCCTAAATGCCACAAATGACTGGCGACCACACAGATAATTCGCGACCCAACGTTTCAGGCCCGGCTGGAGGGACGTGTTGGTAATGTCCTCAAATAATTTGGCATGGCTGACCGTGTCGAATGCCTTCGATAGGTCCAGTGCCACGAGGACCGTCCTATCACATGGCCTGGGCTGATTGAAACCACGGCAAATGTGTGCGGTGATGCCAGGCAAAGCTGTTGTTGTGCTATGCAGTCTTCGAAATCCATGTTGATGCTAGGCGAATGGAAATTCACGGCTCGGGAGGAGTAATGCCTAAAGCGTCTTTGCCACTGGTGAGAGAAGGGAGATCGGTCTATAGGACTCCCCCAAACTCGGGTCCTTTCCAGGCTTCAGTAGCGGGATCACTCTGCCCATTTTCCAGACATCGGGAACTATAAGAGTAAACTCCAGGTAAATCCAGATTCTTCAACATCAAAGTAGAGATTACGTCAGGGCCCAACGCCTTAGATGATTTGGCGCCACGGATCACATTCGTAACTTCGCCCACGGTAAATTATCCATCGGCTCGGAGACCACGAATACGGCGAGTGGCTCTCCTCCTTGCCCTGTAACTCTCGGGATGCACAATAAATTGACGGTTGAACAACCTGACGCATTTCTTCGAATCAGTCACGGTTACTTCGCCAAAAGCGACTGAGGTCCTGTCATCCCGTCTATCGGGGTTCGAGAGTGACTTAACAGTAAACCACAGCTTGCCTAAAACGGTGCCTAAGTTACATTACTCCAAGTGTTCCAGCCACAAAGCCCGCTTATGTTCGTTGCCTATCCTGTTTATTTCCAGACTCAGCTCGCTGATTTTGGGGTTAGCGGGGTCCATAGCACGAATCCCATCACGCTCGTCTGCGAGTACCACTGCTTGCGCCGGGAAATTGGGCCGCACTTGAGGTATTCGACCGGCTGGTGTAAAGCTAGCGGCTACTGCGTTAATGATGTCTCGGAATTTCCTCTCGGTAACTAGCACATCCGAGGGGGTAGCAGTTCACTGAAGCGGCGATTGGTATACACTCTGAAGCTAGCCCAATCGGACTTCTTCTGACTGAGAATTGTGGAGAGATGGTCACTCAAGAGATCAGGGGATGCAATGGAAATTTCTGGCGACCTGCTGCAACTCCTCGTACTCCTAGTGGGGGCATCCTCATTCACCGTACAAAACTTGGAGCCTTCAAACTGCTCTGCAAAAGCCAAGTCACGCTGGTCGTTACATAGGGGAGAATGCCATGAAGTGTGATGTGCATTAAGTCCCCAACAACCAGACGATTATGGCCAGATAGTAACCCACTTATCTCGGGGCTATAAATCGGGACAAAGCTACAAACCGGCTGTATGTATACGATGTATAGCTCTATCTCGGCAGTGCCGGACCTGACTGCTATCTATCCCCATGCATTCCATGTAAGGGTCACTAGCGACAGGCGCAGGCGAAATGTCTATATTGTACGGAACAGTGTATCACGAAGGCAAAACCCCCACCGCCATTCCTTGAGCGATCCTTACATAGCACATTGTGTCCGTGACAACTGTGCAAGCTGCAAGTGTTGGTCAGCTTTGTCTCCTGGATAGCTGCGACCAATATATTTTTCTGACTCATGAAATCCACAATCTCATCGACCTTGCCACGGAGACCGTTGCAGTTTAGTTGCAAAAATGATACATTTCCCGGCACTGGCCTGGTAATATTGGGGCTGGGATGCTGCTGTTGCGTATATTGCCGTACGGGAGAGGTCGAGGGGTCACATAGTCCGAAGACGAGGACGCAGAAGGTGGCGACGACGACACTTGTGATTCACTGCTGGCTATGTTCACACAACACCTTGCGACATAGCCAGTATGACTATACTCCCGTAGTGAAGTAAGGCCAGAGCAAGATCGGAAATGTACCCACTCCATGCAAAGGTTACACCTCACCAACACCGACCGGTGATGGAGGCGGTTCTGGCAATCCGAACAGAACCAGGATCCGGAGTTTTTCTGGATCGCTTTAAAACCCCAATAACTTGCGAATGTTCACATCCGCTAAACCAGACAGGCAGCGTTGCCGTCGAAAATTTTTAAATAGTGGCACAAAAAGTGTCATTTGTAAAAAAAGTGGATTTTTTTTGTAAAGTGACAATTTTTTTTTCGTTTTTATTAAAAAAAAACAAACTAGGAGTAACAAAAAACAAAAGCATACAATAAACTTTCTGCTTTTTATATAAATAACATAAAAAACTTGTTTAAATTGGTCCAAAATTTGGCACAATATTTTTTATGAAAAAAAAAAACAAAAATAGGACGTGTATAACAAAAACAAACAATTCAGTTCTTTTATAAAAATTATAAAAAGGTGTATAAAAGATAAGTTCGGTCAATCCGAATCTAAGCTTCCCACCACCGTAAATCAATCCTAGGTTTTAGGTCGAGACTTTTTGTAACCAAAACGCCAAATTCAAATTTGGACGGATGAACGTATTTGGCAAAATCGAGCTACGATCTACAGAATAAGTATTTGTAGGTTTTAGAATAAACGTTTAGGCGAGCTGCGGTGGTGGGTATTTAAATGCTTAAGTGGTATATTTTACAAACATAAACAAACTTTTTTTTTTGTTTTGTCCAGTTACTCTCGTTCAGCTCAAAAAATTTAATTTTTGGAAAAATTTAATATTTATATGCGATTTGTTGGGCGACAAACAATAGATAATCGCTACATAGTTGTATTTTTGAACAAGTGGCACAAATAGATGGAAAATTGGCCGAAAAATGTTTAAAGTATCCACATAAAAAAGTGGCATCGTTCAAAGCAAGTGTAAAATTTGATACTAAAGTGGCACAACGGTAACGCTGCAGACAGGTTCTCAATGAAATGAGAAGCTACAGTGGAACTCCTTTTGACTGCCAGTGCGGGACTCACACACAGAAGGTGTTCTATAGTCTCTTCTTCATCGATGACCTCGCAGCATCTGCAAGTCGTTACTGGCAACCTTCAGTCTATCAGCATGTTTTCCGATTAGACAGTGACCTGCCAGACGAACACAATGACTGAGATGTTTGTTCTGTCCAGTGACAGCAAAGTGGTAGACCTCTTCAAGTCTAGATTAGGCCACATAGTTTTAGAATGCTCACAGCCCCCTCTTTGTGACCATCTATCATTCGTTGTCCTTCCGTTCCTCAAAACTTAGCTAACATGTCGCTAGCGGCATACCCATAGATTCCTGTTTCCCCTGGAATGTGTAAAGCAGTTCCTAGTTTCACAAGCTCGTCCGCTTTACAATTCCCTGGGATATCTCGGTGGACCGGCACCCAGAACCGGTGAATTTTGAACTGTTCAGCCATCTCGTTGACAGATCTGCGACAGTCGAAGGCGGTTTTTGTGTTCAGAAATACGTTCTCCAGGGATTTAATGGCTGCCTGGCTGTCTGACAAGATATTTATGCCAGTCGTCGGTATGACATTATATCTTAGCCATTCCACCTCTTCCTTCATCGCAAGGATCTCCGTTTGATACACTGTGCAGTGGTCGAGTAATCTTTTCGATATGACTAGTTCTAGATCTTTAGAGTAACCCAAAGACCACTGGTCGTTTAGTTTGGAACCATCCGTATAGAAGTCTATGTAACTTCTGTTACTGGGGATATCGCAGTTCCAATCGGTTCTATCAGGAATAGTGGTACAGTAATTTTTATCAAAAAAGAGGCTCAGGTAGGGTGTAATCCACACTGCCTGGAAAATCGGACATTGTATCAAGGATAACATTGTGTCCGTAGCCGCCACATGACCAAAGAGAAAGCTCCCTTAGCCTCACGGCAGTGGTAGCAGCAATTTGTCTAGCCACAATGTCTAGAGGCATAAGATGTAGCATTAAATTCAGTGCATCAGATGGCGTCGTCCTCAGTGCAGCTGTGATGCACAAAGAAGTCATCCTTTAGATCCGGTTAAGTATTGAGCAGTATGTGGATTTATGAAGCGCCGTCCACCAGACCACAACACCATATAGCATTATAGGTCTGACAACCCAGTATATACCCAACACGAGGTCTATGCGTCTTTTAGTAAGTTATTAAAAAACTTTCTTACGGTAGAGTTGATGCCTAGAAACTCCAACTCATTCATGGTTGACGTCGGTTTTACATTATTTAAAGCACCTTCAATGTCAAGAAATGCCCTCTTGTATATTCCTTGACAGAGAACCCTCTATGTAGCCGACTAGGTCGCGAAAGGCTGCTTCTGTGGATTTCCCTTTACTATATGCATGCTGCTGCCGCGACAGGCGATCTCCAGGGATCTTTGCCCTAAGATGTTTCTATCAACCTCTCAAAAGTCTTCAGCATAAAGGATGACAGACTAACCCTACCTTCGTGTGGTAGGGTTTTCCTGCTTTCGGAATGGAAATGACCCTCCATCCAATAGGTATATATGACATTCTGATACAAGCAGAGTATATCTCCATAAGCCAGGGAACCAGTCTATCAGACACAGCTTATAATTCAGCCGGTGATACATCATCAGGGGCTGGCGACTTAAAGGAGTCGAAACTTCTTATCGCCCAAAGGATTTTCGGCTCAGACACAATTTCCCTAATGGCCTCCGACGAATGCATATCAGTGACAACCCCTTCTAGCGCCACATTATCCGTTGGAGAATTTCCCGGGAAATGTGTATCAACGAGTAGTTCTAGTGTTTCCTCACTAGACATTGTCCATACATTATCTGACTTCTGAATATACCCCACCGTAATAGGTATCGAGGATAGAACTTTTCTTAGCCTAGAGGGCTTAGGGGTATCCTCCAGAGAGCTGCAGAATTATACCCAGGATTTGTTCTGAGCCTTTCTCAGTTCGTCCTTATATTTTCTTAGCTCAGCCTTATAGATGTTCCAATCGAGTGGTGCTCTTGTGGCTTTTGCTCTGTTGAAGAGTTTTCTGCAGTCCTTCATTAGACCAACCAGCTCTGGGGTCTACCATGGCGGTCGCTGTTTGCCCCTTGGCTTGGCACTAAGGCATGCTGACACAAGCGAGTCATTCGGGGCCTTCGTGATCCCCTTGACCACTATCTCTATATCCTCCGTAGTTTCCACTTCTTTTTCTAGCCTAGGAGGGATAGTGGTGCAGAATTTGTCTCGAATTTATCCCAATCCGCCTTTCTTCTCTTAAGCCGGGGGACCACTACTGAAGTATTTTCTCCAAGGCTAAAACTAATATAACGATAATGAGAGAAGCTGTCGAACTTTGTGACCCACCCACACAGGGCTTGTCGGGTCCCGTTTCGATGTCATCCCCTCCTGACTCGATTGTGGCAGGGGATTTTCAGTCTCCTCCAATCCACCAGACTTTAGCGATGTGTCGATAGGTCCTCAGGCAAGTGTTCAGCAACAATTGCTAGTCGTCTCCTGATTCCCCAACCCCACCGCTTCTATAGAGCTTCAGTTTCAACTTGTTGAATCCGTAGGATACAACCCCTTCAGATTTGTTGTTGAGAGCCAGAGTTTAGTACGAATACTGCATGTCTCCGGTCACCATCAGCCTCATCCAATCTACCAAACTACCAGTCGGTGGTTGAAAGACTGCGATTACATTCCCTTAGTCTTCCAAGTATCGCTTCAGGATCTGAGAGATTCCTTGGTATCCAATCATGCGCCATTGGTCGAGAAGGAATATCTTACTTCTTGACTAAATCTAGTGTTGCACCTGGCCAGATCTCAACAATCTTTTTCAGCGCACATCGATACATTTTAATTGAGCGTTGATCTCCGATGGCAATTAGTCTGTATCGGCCTCGATACCAGCCTGCATCGTCACAAACCAAACCAATTAATCGCCCGCCTAATGGATACCACTATCGTAGCTATCCTCGAGTGACTCAAATATTCCTTCCAAATATAATGACCTATTTCAATTAAATAAAATTGGAATTTCTTTACTATTTTCTCAACATTTTACTGGTGCCGAAACCCGGGAATTTCATCAACTCTTTACTCGAATAATTTACGAGAAATTTAGTACTTTTTCAAGATTTCGACTAGTGAATTGGCGTAATTCTGGTGAACGGAAATAATCTTACCTTTGATATTTATCCTTTCGTTTTTCGCACTTAGAAGACAAACAAAATGTGTAATAAAGTAATCAGAAATTGTCAACGACAATCAAATATTTTGGATTTTCGTGCATAAGTGACTATTTGCAATTTCAATTTTACCAATTTCATTTGGCTTTACTAAGAAAACCTTGCACACTATTGTGATTTTACAGACTTCTCAGTTGAAAGAAAATATTAAAGAAAAAATTGTATTACGCTTTTGATTGGAACTTACATAAACTTGTCCACAAGCTAATCGAATTTTCGTTTTTATTTTCAATTCAAATTCTTGCCATTCGGTTCTCGAGTTTATGTTTGAGTGTGTGAGTTGGACAAAACCATGTGTGAGCTATCGGTGTTTATAAACGAGCAACGAGATTTGCTGGCTGAGAAAACGCATGGTTATGTCACTGCTCTGGCTCAAAGGGTGGACGAAATTTTTAATAGATTCGAATCTCAGCATGAGACCATTATGCAATATATTCGAGACTCCTCTATCAACGCCAGTGATGTGCCCTATATTAATAAAGACGTGTATTTAATAAATTCTCTTCGGAATCATACCGGCACAAACTCAACGTTTGGAGAGATTGGAGAATCTTGGAATCTATATACCACAACAAAGGAATGTTTGTTGGTAACTTGATTTCCAAACTTTTTAATATACCGAAGTCTGATGAAGGTTTTCAGTCAGTGAAGACTTCATTAGATTTTGCCCAGGAGTGAATTTGGGTGTGAATACTGTAACATGGGACCCTTTTTTGATACATCAACTTGTGCAAAAGCTAGACCTGCAGTCTCTTCGTAATTGGGAGCAATCGCTTAAATCCGCAAAGGATATCTCTTTAATTTCGGAATTATTTTCTTTCCTGGAAAGGACATTCAGGACCTTTGAGTACCTAAATGATGAAATTCCTAACTCATCTAAAACTACCTCTTCTCGATACCTTGTATGGGCAAGACAAGGAAAACTTCTTGTCATTCCTGTAGTTTTTGCGACATACAAATACATTCCCAATGTTTAAAATTTCTGGCCTTACTATTAGCCGAAAAAAAAACAAATTCTTTTCTGAAAAGCATGTCTGCCGCATTTGCCTTGTGTATGGCCATGATCACAGCAATTGTAAATCTATATTTCTCTGCATAACGTGTAAAGCACCTCACCATACGGTGCATCTTTTAGATGAGCCTTTGGCTCCATCTTCTACAGCCAAAGTCACAACACATAATGCACAATCCTTTTCATCGGTTCTGCTTTACATCATTCGATTTATTGCCGTCACAGGATAAGGCGAATTCGAGTTTAGGGCTCTACTTGACCCTGGATCACAGGGAAGCGTCATATCCGACGGTTCAGCAATTAGGGTTGGATAAAACCCGGTCGCACTGCAGAGTAGTTGGCGTAGGAGATGTTGGTGAAAAACTGTTCAGGTTCACTGCAGAGCCTGATTTGAAAGCACGGCAAAGTACATTTGTGTTGTCTTGCACAGCCCTGGTCTTGTTCACTTTATCGGCCAATGCACCGGATCACATGTCTTAACATATTTCCTCTCTTGGCATGAGCATAAAGGGCTTAGCTAACCCTTATTTTTACAAATCTGATCAAATAAACTTCATCCTTGGATCAGATATGTTCTAAAATAATAAAATTCCCAGGAGAATCTTTCTTAAATAAAGATCTCATCTTCCAAAATACACACTTTGACTGGTTAATTATAATTGTCTAAAACCATCTCCAAAAACCATTTCACAACCAGAGCCATTACTTTGTAGGAAAAATTAAATTTGCAAATTCTGACGCAACACAAATTCTGTCACGAATAATTTGCCTGGAATCAATTTTAAAACAAATATTTTCAAACCGTTTACTAAACGAGAGAATATTAATTATGTTAGGTTGAAAAGAGGGTTCGGATGTTAATCAGCCCCTAGCCACTATGGACATACACCTAAGCCAGTAATCGGCTTGTTGTGCGCTCTAAAAACTAAAAAGTAACCTTGCAAAAGAAAACTTTATTTTCGTTCATGTCTGGTATCGTGTCCCTACCTAAGTGCCGGTGTCTATTAGCCGCGAAAGCCGGGCAATGACATAAGAAATGCTCCAACGTCTCATAATTTTCCCCACATGCCCTAAATATGCTATGACTTGCAGCACCGATTTTGCATAACCGAGCTCGTAGTCCTGTGTGTCCCGTTATGACACCAAAAGCTATACTGACCTCCTTCTTACTTCCTTTCAGTAATAACCTCGCCTCTCGCGATGCGGATCACCCAAGAGGATTTCCGAAGTCCTACCGACTATTTCGCTATTATGCCTCGAAAAAAAACACTTCCAACGATAGGCCTTCGCTTTGCTGAAAGCTATATCTAAGAATATCATCAAAACAAATCATCTTGCCCAACCATCAACACATTTGCAAACTCTTTTATACTGCTATTTTTAGTTGCAAGCCAAACTCATCATTATCATCCTTAATAACATCATTATTACTTAAAATCATCATCTCTTTAAATTGTAACACGTTTTCTACCTATTTCTAACTCCGAACAGCTTATCCATATCCGTTTTAATCAGCGTGCATACGAGTACTATATGCATACGAGTACTATATGCATACGAGTACTGCAGCAGCTTATGCGTCGCTTCCCCCTGCTGCATTTCTTTACAATTTTCTCAACATTTTATTAGTGTCAAAACCCGGGAAATTCATAAGTTCGTTATTTTGAATAATTTAAGCGAAATTTAGTGCATTTTCATTATTTAATAATTATAAAAATCAGGTAAAATATACTACTTTACATAGCTTTTGTTTGCTATTGAGTCTAATTAAGATGTGTGTTAAATGAATGAAAAAACACCTTTCTCATATTACTACTTTTAGTTTTATTAATCTATCAATTAGTCATTGTAATTTTGTATTCCTGTGATTGAATTAGAATACGTATATTTTTCAGTTTGAATAAAATATTTAAACACAAAAGGTTATGGGCCTTTAGACAAAAAAAAAATAAAAAAAAATTTTCATTCTACCTAATTTTGTGAATATTAGTGAAAAACTATGACAAGCAGCCAATTATTGTGACCAATGGAAAGATTTCGGGGCCGTGAGAATTTTGATGTCTGGAAGAGACAGGCAAAATCGATTTTGGTAATAAAAGGTTGCTGGAAAGCTGTAATTGAAGCTATGCCGGACACGGAATTGAATGAAAAAGCTCTTGCGGAAATCACATTAATGGTAGATCTCAATAATTATGGCCACATTGCTGCCGCTACAACAGCGAAGGATGCTTGGACTGCACTGATTAATGCCTATGAGGATACGGGACTAACAAAGAAGGTAGAACTATTGAAGCAATTGGTGAACATCAAGATGCAGAATTACAAGACAATTCAAGAGTATGTGAACGATTTGATCATCATTGCCTTGAAGGTAAAGGATGCTGGATTGAATATCGACGATGAGTTGACTGCCTCGTCGATGCTAGCTGGACTGAGCGATGACTTCAAACCATTAGTTATTTCCGTTAAAAACTCTAGGCAGAAACTAACTGTGGATATGGTCAAAAATCTTTTGCTCCAAGATGCGAAATTCGATAAGGTTAGTGGAAATGATTCAGCACTTCAAGCTAAGTTTTTCAAGAAAAACAAAAAGCAAACAACATGTTACAATTGCAAAAGGATTGGTCACATATCTAAGAATTGTCCGAACAGGAACAATGTGAGTAGCAATGAACAAGAAAAAAATGTTAAGAAATCGGAAATTTTATTTGCGACTACTAAAGAAATTTCCTTTGCAAAAGCTACGTGTGATATTCGATTAACCCCAAATTATTGGTACATCGATAGTGGTGCTAGTAGCCACATGACTAATGATGATGCTAAGATGTATAACAAAAGAATTGTGGAAAACAAGAAAGTCGTAGTCGCAAATAAAGAAGAACTGTCTGTTGAATGCATTGGTGATATTGATCTGAATGTTATTGGTAAAAATGGAGTAAAAAAGATAACTGTTGAGAATGTCGAATATGTTCCTAGGCTGTGTACGAATTTGTTGTCAGTTAGTTAAATAACAAAAGGTGACAAATCAGTGATTTTTGAACAAGATGATTGCAAAATCCAAAATAAGCAAGGGATGATTATAGCATCGGCAAGGATGTTCAATGATTTATACCGCTTAGAATATGAATCTGATTATACAAATGGCAGTGTGTATTCTGTTTCAAGCAAATTCAACTTGTGGCATCGCAGATTGGGACATATTAGTAACACGAAGCTAAAGGAGGTAAAAGACGCTAATTTTGGACTATCTTTTTCAGAGAAACAGTGCGAGTTATGTACTATATGCGTGAAAGGAAAACAGTCCCGAAGACCTAATAAAGAGGATGGAACCAGAGCCAAAAAAGTTTTGGAAATTGTATACACTGATGTCGTTGGACCTATGAACACATGTTCGTTTTCAGGCACACATTTTCTGGTCACATTCATTGATGATTTTTCCAGAAAAGTATTTGCCTATCTTATCAAAAACAAGTCTGAGGTGTTTTCAAAGTTCGCTGAGTTTAAAAAAATGGCTGAAACTCAGACGGGAAAAAAATTAAACATTATCCGGTCTGATAATGGCGGACAGTATGTAAATGGGCAATTTTCCAAACTATGCAAAGAAAATGGGATTATACATAAAAAAACATGTGTATATACACCGGAACAAAATGGTGTGGCAGAGAGGATGAACCGCACGATAATTGAAAGAGTTCGTTGCATGCTCATTGATAGTGGATTTGACTATCGATTCTGGGCAGAGGCCGCAGTTACTGCAACATTTCTTATAAATCGAGTAACCTGTAGATCACAAAAGAAATGTCCAGAAGAAATATTCAGTGGTGGACGATCCAACTTAACGTTCTTGAGAGTGTATTATGGTGGGATATAGTGCCGAAAGCAAAGCTTACCGACTTTTCGATCCCAAAAGTTGTAAAATAATAATATGCCGTGATGCAATTTTTATGGAAAACAGCAAAGTCAACACAACAGAGCAACATGAAAAAGATTTGTGTTATCCGGAATTAATGCACAGCGAAGGTGCAAATTTAGGGGATAGTGGAAATCTTAGCGAACCAAATGTTAGTGTATCAACACCTTCGGTGATAGTCAATGAAGATTCCAATGTGGCGGACTCAAATGAAGACAACCTAATTCCTCAAGATAATCATACTGAAGAATCTGATACCGATAGTGAGTATATGGATAGTTATTGGCCATCAAACAGCGATGAAACTAACAGGCAAGAAAATGTAGAGGGGCCTATTATCCGAAGATCCGAACGTATTGCAAATCGAAACCAAAATTCGTCAACGTTTTGTGCCATTGCTTTTGTTTCAAATGATCCTGAAAGCTACAAAGAAGCAATGGCTATAGAAAATGCAAGTAAATGGAAACTAGCAATGAAAGAAATTGAGTCGTTGAAATAAAATAATATTTGGACTTTAACAGAATTACCACCAGGACTAAAGGCTATCAAATCCAAATGGGTTTTGAAGACGAAAACTGATGAAAACGGAATTCTTAACAGATATAAGGCTAGACTAGTCGCCAAAGGTTTTAGTCAACGAGAAGGAATTGACTACAACGAAACTTTTTCACCAGTAATCAGATATGACTCCAAAATGTAGTTGGTTGCACTGGCCGCTAAGTATAGAATGGAAATTCATCAAATGGATGCTGTAAGTGCATATTTAAATGGGAACCTTAAGGAGGTCATTTATATGCAGCAACCTGAGGGATTCTGCAAACTAGAAAAGTCAATATACGGGCTCAAGCAATCTGGAAGAGTCTGGAACGAGATGCTAAATTACGAACTCATCAAGCTGGGACTCGTACGGAGTGATGTAGATCAATGTATATACCACAACTTGGACAATGGGTATAAACTATATGTAGCGATATATGTTGATGACGTCCTTATATTCTGTAATAATATAAAGATACTACAAAATATAAAGAAGCTTTCCAAAATATTAAAAATGAAGGACCTAGGAGAAGTTTCTACAATACTCGGAATGCAAATAACTCGAAATCGTGATAACATAAAAATAGATCAATCAAAATATATAAATGATGTTTTATATCGTTTTGAAATGAACGAGTGCAATCCAATTTCAACACCGATTGACACTAATCAGAAGCTATCCGTGTCCATGTGCCCAAAGAATGAAAATGAGAGACGGGAAATGTCAAAGGTTCCTTATATGCAAGCAATTGGATCTTTGTTGTACGCAGCACAAGTGTCACGCCCAGACATCACATATGCAGTAAATATATTAAGTCGATTCAGCACTAATCCAGGGAGAGCTCACTGGGAAGCAGTGAAGCGTGTCATGCGATACTTAAAAGGCACGGCAACTGTAGGTCTAGAATATAAATTTGATGTGGAGATTTCAATTGTTAGATACTGTGATGCTGACTGGGCTGGAAATACAGACGACCGCCAATCGACCACTGGATATATATTTATATACCAATCTGCTGCAATATCTTGGTTAACAAAGAAACAAAAAACAGTAGCTCTGTCATCTACCGAGGCGGAGTTCATGTCTCTAACAGCTGCTATGCAGGAGTCAGTCTGACTAAAAAACTTGAAAAGGAAATTAATCCTGATTGCGAAAAGACCATGAAAATATTCTACGATACCAAGGGAGCAATACATGTGGCATTGAACAATAACTATTCCAACAGAACTAAACACGTCGACATACAGGCAAAATTTATAAGGCAAAAAATTGACGAGGAAGAAGTTACATTGGAATACACTCCTACCAATGAAATGTTAGCCGATGTATTTACTAAAGCTCTACCATCGCAAAAGCTAAAATATCTTAGAAATAAGTTTGGTCTTTTGTAAATTCACATATTATAAAATACATACACATATTATAAAATATTTTAGTAATTATCTTGAATTTAATGAAAGGAGTGTACATTCAGGGAGAGTGTTGTTAAATGAATGTAAAAACACTTTTCTCATATTACTACTTTAAGTTTTATTAATCTATTAAGTAGTCATTGCAATTTTGTATTCCTGTGATTGAATTAGAATACATATATTTTTGAGTTTGAATAAAACATTTTAACACAAAATGATGCAGCTTGAATGGAATGAAAAATAAGAAGTAATATAAATTGTCAATGAAAATGTCAGGTTTTGCCTCTTGTCCTGAATTTAGTTCTAATTTTCAATTTAAATGATATAAATTAAATCTAGTAAATCTTGCTAATACGATATGTAGATAAAAGGTACATTTGTGTTATTAAATGTATGATTTCTTTTTATCGAGCATTCGAATTACTAAATATTTTTATATAAAAAAATTGACTTACCATATTTTCTCACGCTGTCATCTGGCCAGTTGACGATCGTTATTGACATGATATTTAGGTAGGGTAAATTGAGTTTAAAGTTTTGAGATGCTCGAGTACAATTTGATAAAGGTGGATATGTGTTGTAAAGAAGGTGAAAACTAAATCTTATGCGTTGATTTAACACCTATTTGAGTTCCATTAAGACATTGTTTCGACGATATATTGAAATTTGATTTCTTTTTTTTTCGTTTGTAAATTTTTCTTGTTAAAATGTCAAATTCTGCTAAAATGTTCCAAAAAAGGTCCAATCCAATTAACAATTCGAAATGTAAAATCCGGGTATTGTTCTGGTATCCATATGGATATATGACAGTCCTGGTTAATTGTAGGCAGATACACAATTATTGCCACAATACATTTCTGCAATCCTCTTGAAATATAATCGAAAATTTACTTGAAGCGGAAAAAAAACCTTTGAACCAAAAAGCTGGACGCAAAATGTGACCTCAAATATGTTTATAATTAACTGTCTGCCCTTATGAGATGGATTGCAATTCTAAAGTTCAATCGCTAAAAGAGATTTCCGATTGAGCCAGTTTCTTGCTCTTTTCTGCTAAACTTCCTTCGCGATCGATATATTAATTGCAAGGATTAAATATAACGTAATAATCATCTAAAACAAAAATCAAAAGCAATAAAAAATTCCTCATTCCTTTTGTACACTACAAAATTATCCCCAACTTACAAAAAACCCTCCTCCCCTCCCCCTTACCATAATTTTCAGAAACGCCAGATCTCGGAGATGGGTGGTGCGATTTAAGCGAAATTTTGTGTGCCCTCAGATAGTACCCTAGAAATAAAAATTTGGTATCCACATTTCGGATGGGGTACCTAGGGGAACCGCCCCACCCTAAAACCTACCAAACATATATTTAGACCAATCACGACAATATGGGACTCAACTAAAAGGTATTTAGGATACGAAAACGTATCTGATATCCATTTGTCGAACCAAGTTCTAGGGGGAACACCCCAACCCCCAAAACACCCCTAGATCGGACCTATACCGACCATGGCAATATGGGACTCAAATGAAAGGTATTTGCGAGTAGAATGCAAATCTGATATTCAAATGTAGGACCACGTTTCTGGGGGTCCACCCCTTTCCCAAAACACCCCCCAAACAGGACTTATTTACTGACCATGGGAATATGGGGCTTAAATAAAAGGTATTTGAATGTAGAATATGAATCTGATATCTAAATATGGACCCAGGTGTTTGGGGGGACGCCTCTCCCCAAAAACGTCTCCCAAAGGGGACACATTTACGGCCACAGCCACATGGGGCTCAAATGAAAGATCTTTGGGAGTAAGGCTCAAATCTGATATCAATATTTGGGAAAAGTGTCTATGGTGCCACCCCACCCCCACAACAACACCCAACCCCCAAAACACCCCTAAATCGGACATATTTACCGTTCATGGCAATATGGGACTCAAATGAAAGGTATTTGCGAGTAGAATACGAATCTGATATCCAAATGTGGGACCACGTTTCTGGGGGTCCAGCCCTTCCCCAAAACACCCCCCAAACAGGACTTATTTACTGACCATGGGAAAATGGGGCTTAAATATGAGGTATTTGAGTGTCGAATTAGAATCTGATATCCAAATATGGGACCAAGTGTTTAGGGGGCCGCCTCTCTCCAAAAACATCCCCCAAAGGGGACAAATTTACGACCATAGCCATATGGGGCTCAAATGAAAGGTCTTTGAGAGAAAAGCACGAATATGATATCAATATTTGGAAAAAGTGTCTATAGGGCCACCCCACCCCGACAACACCACCCAAATATTAAGTATTTGCTGACTTTTGCAATATGAGGCTCAAATAAGAGGGTTTTCAAAGTGGAACACGACTCACTCATATGGGATTCGGACAAAGGCACTTATATTGTTAAACAATTAGTCTAGCGATATACTATATTCGTAGCATGGTATTTCACTGGAAGCTCTTTAATTGTTGAAAGTAAATATTCCAAGGAAACTTTTGTTCCATATAAAGTAAAAGAAGGCGCAGCGGAACGGGCCGGGTCAGCTAGTTTTTATATAAAAAAATAGACTTACCACATTTGTCCCACGCTGTCATCTGGCCAGTTGACGATCGTTATTGACATGGTATTTAGGTAGGGTAAATTGAGCTAAAAGTTTTGAGATGCTCGAGTACAATTTGATAAAGGTGGATATGTGTAGTAAAGGTGAAAACTTAAGACATTGTTTTGAAGATATATTGAAATATGATTTCTTCTTTTTTCGTTTGTAAATTTTTCTTGTTAAAATGTCAAATTAAAATGTCAAATGTTCCAAAAAATTTCTAATCCAATGAACAATCGGGTATTGTTCTGGTATACATATGGATACCAGAACTATATGACAGTCCTGAGTAATTGTAGGCAGATACACAATTATTGCCACCATAAATTTCTGCAATCCACTTGAAATATAATCGAAAACTTACTTACGGAAAAAAACCTTTGAACCAAAATGCTGGACTCAAAATGTGCCATCAAATATGCTTTTAATGGGCTGTCCGTCCTTATGAGATGGATTGCGATTCTAAAGTTCAATCGCTAAAACAGATGTCCGATTGAGACAATTTCTTGCTCTTTTCTGCTAAACTTCCTTCGCGATCGATTTATTATTTCCTAGGATTAAATATTAACATATTAATCATCTAAAACAAAAATCAAAAGCAATTACCTATTAGGAGAAATAATTCTGAAATATTTCCTCCTTCAACTTCAATATTTGAGAAAATCTTTCTTATTACCACGACTGAACAGTTAGAAATTTTAATTCAAATGAAAAATTATGTACACCAAAAATTAAATTCAATTCCGTCTGACATTTCTTCCAAAGGACAAGCTTCAAATTATTACAAAAGCCTACTAGAAATGTTCAGTTATTTGGAACTACAGGTTCCAAAACTAAAACCAAAATGTACACTACACTACCTGTACGACAAACAAATATATTGCCAATGTTTAAAATTTCTGGTCTTACCAAAAATAAAATTGCAAATTTTGCCCATGAACATTCCACTAAGGAACAGGGGCAAACTTCTCACATATCAATAAGTGCAGTCCGATTCAAGTTTTAGCTCAATGATTAGGGCCTCCTTTTTATAGCCGAGTCCGAACGGCGTGCCGCAGTGCGACACCTCTTTGGAGAGAAGTTTTACATGGCATAGTATCTCACAAATGTTGCCAGCATTAGGAGGGGAAAACCACCGCTGAAAATTTTTTTTCTGATGGCCTCGCCAGGATTCGAACCCAGTCATTCAGCGTCATAGGCGGACATGCTAACCTCCGAGCTACGGGTGCCGTCATAAGAAAAGGCGAATTCGAGTTTAAGGCTTTATTTGACCCTGGATCACAGTGATGTCTCATATCCCTCAAGGAAAGATTAATTATTTTGCTGATTATTATCTTCCTTTTTAAAAAATTTCTGATTTTACTTTGTGATAAATCTATTGGGTTGCCCAAAAAGTAATTGCGGATATTTAAAAGAAAGTAAATGCATTTTTAATAAAACTTAGAATGAACTTTAGTCAAATATACTTATACTTTTTTTACACTTTTTTTCTAAAGCAAGCTAACAGTAACAGCTGATAACTGACAGAAAAAAGAACGCAATTAGAGTCACAAGTTGTAAAAAAATTTTTCAACGCCGACTATATGAAAAATCCGCAATTACTTTTTGGGCAACCCAATATAATGTCACCAAGGTTATTACATTGTGTATATTAACGACGGTAGGTGTCATTGTTAGCAACGATTGAGCGATAGTAATATTTCCGCAAAGTAAATATAATGTAAACGAGACATTAAGCATAATTCTTCTAATCTTTAAAATTTAATAATGTTACATCTTGATTCACAAGATGGTAAGTTAGTATGCTTCCAGCCTCTTTCACGGAGATAAAACAAGAGAAATTGTTTTAGGACTGATTCAATCCTCTCGCAATACACAGAATATATTGGGTACCAAATTACAGAACCATATTCAAGTAAACTACGGACCAAAGAAGAAGAGCAATATAGGCTTTGTTGAGTACTTTGCACATATGCCTTCTGAAATCTAGCCATTGTTCCAACGAAATACCAAGATCCTGAATAGAGTTTACAGTTTCAAGTTCTTGATCTCCTATATAGTAGTTTACATGGAATTTCGTTGTACGGGAAGAGAAAATTATTTTGCATTTTAACTTCATTAATTAAAATTACGACAATTTGGGTACGATTGTCAAGGTAAGATTTAATTCACAATAATAACGAATTGCAAAAACATATTGAGCGGAGTTTTATTAATAACAGTTTATGATTAACTTTGTCAATAGCTTAACTGAAGTCAGTGTAAGAGTATCGGTTTGCAAAATTATCTCTAAACCTCCATTAACTATAGACCACCCGACTTCATAACCTCTGAGCGCCGGACGTTTATCAATCATTAGAAAGCCGATTGGGCTGGCTTCGCCGCTTCAGTGAACTGCCACCCCCCTCTGATGTGCTAGTGGCCGAGAGGAAATTCCGAGACATCATTAACGCACCAGCCGGTCGAATACCCCAAGTGCGGCCCAATTATCCGGCGCAAGCAGTGGTACTCGCAGATGAGCGTGATGGGATTCGTGCTATGGACCCCGCTAACCCCAGAATCAGCGAGCTAAATCTGGAAATAAACAGGGTAATTAACAAACAAAAGCGGAATTTGTGGCTGGAACACTTGGAGCAATGTAACTTAGGCACCGGTGTAAGCAAACTGTGGTCTACTGTTAAGTCACTCTCGAACCCCGGTAGACGGGATGACAGGACCTCAGTTACTTTGGGCGAAATAACCGTGACTGATCCGAAGAGATGAGGCAGGTTGTTCAACCGTCAATTTATAGTGCATCCCGAGAGAGACAGGGCAAGGAGGAGAGCCATTCGCCGTATTCGTGGTCTCCGAGCCGATGAACAGCCATCACAAATTACCGTGGGCGAAGTTACGAATGTGATCCGTGGCGCCAAATCATCTAAGGCGTTGGGCCCCGACGGAATCTCTACATTGATGTTGAAGAATCTGAATTCACTTGGAGTTGAGTACCTTACCACTGTCCTCAACCTGTTTTTGAACACTTGTAGTTCCCGATGTCTGGAAAATGGGCAGAGTGATCCCGCTCCTGAAGCCTGGAAAAAACCCGAGTTTGGGGGAGTTGTATAGACCGATCTCCCTTCTCTCACCAGTGGCAAAGACGCTTGAGGCATTACTCCTCCCGAGCCGTGAATTTCCATTCGCCTAGCATCAACATGGATTTCGAAGACTGCATAGCACAACAACAGCTATGCATGGCATCACCGCACACATTTGCCGTGGTTTCAATCAGCCCAGGCCATGTGATAGGACGGTCCTCGTGGCACTGGACCTATCGGAGGCATTCGACACGGTCAGCCATGCCAAATTATTTGAGGACATCGCCAGCACGTCCCTCCAGCCGGGTCTGAAACGATGGGTCGCGAATTATCTGTGTGGTCGCCAGTCATTTTTGGAATTTAGGGATAAGAAGTCGAAGCACCGTAGAGTGAAACAGGGAGTTCCCCAAGGTGGTGTGATATCTCCGGCACTGTTTAACCTCTATCTATCCTCCATTCCACCCCCTCCAGACGGCATAGAGATCGTATCATATGCGGACGATTGTACGAAATCTGAAGATATCCGCCACCAAATCTTCAGCCACATTGTTCACTACAAATACGCGTGAGGTGAATAATGACCTGACTGTGATGGTCGATGGAGAAATGATTCCGACCATCAAGTGTCCAAAACTTGGCGTCACATTTGACAGCCCTTACACATTCTCCTCACATGCCACAGCAATCTGCGATAAAATCAAATGTAGAAACAAGGTCCTTGCTGGCAGCACTTGGGGTGCAGACAAAGAAACCTTGTTGACCACGTACAAAGCAATTGGCCGGTTTGTGGTAAGTTATGCAGCGCCAGTCTGGTCTCGTCAACTTTGTGACACGCAGCGGAATAATATTCAGATTTGTCAGAATACCGCCCTCCGAACTGCAACGGGCTGTCTCCTCAGTTCTCATGTGGACCGCCTCCATCAGGAGACAAAGATCCTACCAGTGCGAAGACGTAACTACAAGCTGTCTAAGCAATACCTTTTGGGCTGTTATCGCAGAGACCATCCAAATCATCATCTTGTAGATAGATATCCACCGACCAGAAGCCTTAAGGTAGATCTTCATGATCTAGAGCGTGAGGTTCATAGCTACAAGAGAGAACCTCCAGATTAAGCGGCATATCAAGCGGGTCTAAACAACATTCATGTAGACACGGTGGCAGACGCGGTAATTGGCTACTGGGTGAATGTAGTCCTTGGAGAACGACCGCCACCCATTGCACCTGAAGAAATCGACCTCCCCCGGCAAACTAAAGTAGTTCTGGCTCAATTACGTTCCGGCAGATGCAGCCGCCTCAATTCCTACAGAGCTAGGATTGATGCCGACGTGCAAGATGTATGTCCCGATTGTAACCAGGAACCGCACGATATACGTCACATGTTTAACTGCCCGGCCAGACCCACTCGACTCAGACCCAGATCGCTGTGGACGCACCCTATCTTAGTCGCAGAGTTCCTGGGTCTTGACACACAACAGAATCAAGTAGACGAAAGATAGAACACAATAAACTGCTACAACAACAACAACAACTGGTTTTCTAGATCGCGATTTCGTTTGAAACCACCTAAACTCGTGGGTAGGAATTGTCAAAAAGGGTAAGTCTTCTAGGTAGAAACTATGTTCTTAACAGTATTTTTATTTGTTGCGCAGCAAGAAAGAAAATAACTCTACTTCATCTATTTCTACCAAATGAAGACATCCAACTATTACGAACAAACACACTTGCTCAACTGCTGCTCTAGGTAATCGTCGATTGCCATAAGAGTAAGTTTTCAATGTATGTATGTGGGCAGTCACACTGTTTGCGTGTGCCGCCCGTTCATTTACATGATTTGCACTAAAATTTTTTGGTCTGGAAATAATTCATACAATCGGATATTGTCCGGCTGCTGACCTTAGAAAGGTAAGTCTTCTAGGTTGAAACTATGCTCTTAACAGTATTTCAATTTGTATCGCAGCAAGAAAGAAAATTACTCAACTTAATATATATGAAATATCAAATGAAAACTTATCTTATATATATCAAATGAAAATGCTCTTAACAACATAGTTTCAAACTAGAAGACATACCCTTTTTAACAAATCCTACCGAAGAGTTTGGGTGGTTCCAAACTAAATCCAGGTTAAAACTATGCTCTTAAGAGTATTTTCATTTGTAGCGCAGCAAGAAAGAAAATTACTAAATTTCTTATATATCTACTAAATGAAGATATCCAACTATTGTATGAATTATTTCAAGACCAAATAAATGTAGCGCAAAACATGTGAATTTTTCAAAAAAATTTAATTAATATTATTTCGTTTAGTAAACGGGTTGAAAATATATGTCTTAAAATTGATTCCAGGAAAATTATTCTTGACAAAATTGTGCTGCGGCAGAATTTGCTAATTCCATTTTTCGTACAAAGTAATGGCTCTGATAGTGAACGGGTTTTTGGAGATGCTTTAAGACTATAAACATTAAATTGCCTCGGATCTGTTTGGGTCTGAGAAAATCCAGCCGAAGTGTGTATTTTGAAGAACAGATCTTTATGTATAAATGATTCTCCTGGTAATCTTTCTCCAGAGTCCAAATTTTGCAGTGTTGTAAATGGTTCCGGCAATATATTTATATATTCTTTATTTTTTGACAGTCTACATCAGATAAACAATGTTCCTAATAATTTTAATAATCTATTGGATTTTATTTTTGTCAATCATATCGATAAGTTTCATGTAAATTCTTCTGATCCTCTGATAATTCCAGAGGACCGCTTTCATCCAACACTCTGTTTGAGATTACCAAGAATAATCTTTACTCCAAATAGTAGAAAATATGCTATCGCGAATAGGAAAGAATTAAATTTTTCGAAAACAGACAATAGTAAACTTAGCTCAATGCTTTGTTCTATCGATTGGAATAATATTCTCATAGCAAGTGATTTGACTTGTGTTTTACAAAAATTTTATTCAGTTTTACTTGACTTCATTTTTGAAACTGTTCCTTTTAAATTCATCCGTGAGCTTCGAATGATTTTTGCAGATATTCATGTGCACGCTTTGTTTATAATTTAGAAAATACATCAGCTTAATACTATTATAATCTATATAAATCGCATGAAAGATGCATTACGATCTAACCCCAAGTTATTCTATTTTGTTAATTCCAAACGGCGTTCAAACGGAGTTCCGAAATCTCTTAAATTTGGTTCCACTGTTGCCAATAGTGAAAATGATTTTTTTGCAACTACTTGTTCCAAACTAAATTATACCCATGATGAATATCCACATACCAGTATCTATTTCAACATTAAGTTCTCAGACTGTTCCAAAGAATTTAAAGTCGCAATATCCCTAAATATTGTGCTGAGCTATTGTGTCTTCCTTTGACTATAATTTTCAACAGAACAGTAAAATTGGATTTTTTCTTTCGACATGGAAGGAGTCGTTGGTAATACCACTGTTTAAATCGGGCATTAGAATAGATGCATCTAATTTAACATTATTAAATTTTGATTCACAAGATGGTAAGTTAGTATGCTTCCAGCCTCTTTCACGGAGATAAAAAAGAGAAATTGTTTTAGGACTGATTCAATCCTCTCGCAATACACAGAATATATTGGGTACCAAATTACAGAACCATATTCAAGTAAACTACGGACCAAAGAAGTATAAAAATTTTTAGTGATTGCAATATTACTGAATTCCTTACACCATCGCTCCATAAAACCAAGAGCAATATAGGCTTTGTTGTGTACTTTGTACATATGCCTTCTGAAATCTAGCCATTGTTCCAACGAAATACCAAGATCCTGAATAGAGTTTACAGTTTCAAATTCTTGATCTCCTATATAGTAGTTTACATGGAATTTCGTTGTACGGGAAGAGAAAATTATTTTGCATTTTAACTTCATTAATTAAAATTACGACAATTTGGGTACGATTGTCAAGGTAAGATTTAATTCACAATAATAACGAATTGCAAAAACATATTGAGCGGAGTTTTATTAATAACAGTTTATGATTAACTTTGTCAATAGCTTAACTGAAGTCAGTGTAAGAGTATCGGTTTGCAAAATTATCTCTAAACCTCCATTAACTATAAACCACCCGACTTCATAACCTCTGAGCGCCGGACGTTTATCAATCATTAGAAAGCCGATTGGGCTGGCTTCGCCGCTTCAGTGAACTGCCACCCCCCTCTGATGTGCTAGTGGCCGAGAGGAAATTCCGAGACATCATTAACGCACCAGCCGGTCGAATACCCCAAGTGCGGCCCAATTATCCGGCGCAAGCAGTGGTACTCGCAGATGAGCGTGATGGGATTCGTGCTATGGACCCCGCTAACCCCAGAATCAGCGAGCTAAATCTGGAAATAAACAGGGTAATTAACAAACAAAAGCGGAATTTGTGGCTGGAACACTTGGAGCAATGTAACTTAGGCACCGGTGTAAGCAAACTGTGGTCTACTGTTAAGTCACTCTCGAACCCCGGTAGACGGGATGACAGGACCTCAGTTACTTTGGGCGAAATAACCGTGACTGATCCGAAGAGATGAGGCAGGTTGTTCAACCGTCAATTTATAGTGCATCCCGAGAGAGACAGGGCAAGGAGGAGAGCCATTCGCCGTATTCGTGGTCTCCGAGCCGATGAACAGCCATCACAAATTACCGTGGGCGAAGTTACGAATGTGATCCGTGGCGCCAAATCATCTAAGGCGTTGGGCCCCGACGGAATCTCTACATTGATGTTGAAGAATCTGAATTCACTTGGAGTTGAGTACCTTACCACTGTCCTCAACCTGTTTTTGAACACTTGTAGTTCCCGATGTCTGGAAAATGGGCAGAGTGATCCCGCTCCTGAAGCCTGGAAAAAACCCGAGTTTGGGGGAGTTGTATAGACCGATCTCCCTTCTCTCACCAGTGGCAAAGACGCTTGAGGCATTACTCCTCCCGAGCCGTGAATTTCCATTCGCCTAGCATCAACATGGATTTCGAAGACTGCATAGCACAACAACAGCTATGCATGGCATCACCGCACACATTTGCCGTGGTTTCAATCAGCCCAGGCCATGTGATAGGACGGTCCTCGTGGCACTGGACCTATCGGAGGCATTCGACACGGTCAGCCATGCCAAATTATTTGAGGACATCGCCAGCACGTCCCTCCAGCCGGGTCTGAAACGATGGGTCGCGAATTATCTGTGTGGTCGCCAGTCATTTTTGGAATTTAGGGATAAGAAGTCGAAGCACCGTAGAGTGAAACAGGGAGTTCCCCAAGGTGGTGTGATATCTCCGACACTGTTTAACCTCTATCTATCCTCCATTCCACCCCCTCCAGACGGCATAGAGATCGTATCATATGCGGACGATTGTACGAAATCTGAAGATATCCGCCACCAAATCTTCAGCCACATTGTTCACTACAAATACGCGTGAGGTGAATAATGACCTGACTGTGATGGTCGATGGAGAAATGATTCCGACCATCAAGTGTCCAAAACTTGGCGTCACATTTGACAGCCCTTACACATTCTCCTCACATGCCACAGCAATCTGCGATAAAATCAAATGTAGAAACAAGGTCCTCAAGTCACTTGCTGGCAGCACTTGGGGTGCAGACAAAGAAACCTTGTTGACCACGTACAAAGCAATTGGCCGGTTTGTGGTAAGTTATGCAGCGCCAGTCTGGTCTCGTCAACTTTGTGACACGCAGCGGAATAATATTCAGATTTGTCAGAATACCGCCCTCCGAACTGCAACGGGCTGTCTCCTCAGTTCTCATGTGGACCGCCTCCATCAGGAGACAAAGATCCTACCAGTGCGAAGACGTAACTACAAGCTGTCTAAGCAATACCTTTTGGGCTGTTATCGCAGAGACCATCCAAATCATCATCTTGTGGATAGATATCCACCGACCAGAAGCCTTAAGGTAGATCTTCATGATCTAGAGCGTGAGGTTCATAGCTACAAGAGAGAACCTCCAGATTAAGCGGCATATCAAGCGGGTCTAAACAACATTCATGTAGACACGGTGGCAGACGCGGTAATTGGCTACTGGGTGAATGTAGTCCTTGGAGAACGACCGCCACCCATTGCACCTGAAGAAATCGACCTCCCCCGGCAAACTAAAGTAGTTCTGGCTCAATTACGTTCCGGCAGATGCAGCCGCCTCAATTCCTACAGAGCTAGGATTGATGCCGACGTGCAAGATGTATGTCCCGATTGTAACCAGGAACCGCACGATATACGTCACCTGTTTAACTGCCCGGCCAGACCCACTCGACTCAGACCCAGATCGCTGTGGACGCACCCTATCTTAGTCGCAGAGTTCCTGGGTCTTGACACACAACAGAATCAAGTAGACGAAAGATAGAACACAATAAACTGCTACAACAACAACAACAACAACAACTGGTTTTCTAGATCGCGATTTCGTTTGAAACCACCTAAACTCGTGGGTAGGAATTGTCAAAAAGGGTAAGTCTTCTAGGTAGAAACTATGTTCTTAACAGTATTTTTATTTGTTGCGCAGCAAGAAAGAAAATAACTCTACTTCATCTATTTCTACCAAATGAAGACATCCAACTATTACGAACAAACACACTTGCTCAACTGCTGCTCTAGGTAATCGTCGATTGCCATAAGAGTAAGTTTTCAATGTATGTATGTGGGCAGTCACACTGTTTGCGTGTGCCGCCCGTTCATTTACATGATTTGCACTAAAATTTTTTGGTCTGGAAATAATTCATACAATCGGATATTGTCCGGCTGCTGACCTTAGAAAGGTAAGTCTTCTAGGTTGAAACTATGCTCTTAACAGTATTTCAATTTGTATCGCAGCGAGAAAGAAAATTACTCAACTTAATATATATGAAATATCAAATGAAAACTTATCTTATATATATCAAATGAAAATGCTCTTAACAACATAGTTTCAAACTAGAAGACATACCCTTTTTAACAAATCCTACCGAAGAGTTTGGGTGGTTCCAAACTAAATCCAGGTTAAAACTATGCTCTTAAGAGTATTTTCATTTGTAGCGCAGCAAGAAAGAAAATTACTAAATTTCTTATATATCTACTAAATGAAGATATCCAACTATTGTATGAATTATTTCAAGACCAAATAAATGTAGCGCAAAACATGTGAATTTTTCAAAAAAATTTAATTAATATTATTTCGTTTAGTAAACGGGTTGAAAATATATGTCTTAAAATTGATTCCAGGAAAATTATTCTTGACAAAATTGTGCTGCGGCAGAATTTGCTAATTCCATTTTTCGTACAAAGTAATGGCTCTGATAGTGAACGGGTTTTTGGAGATGCTTTAAGACTATAAACATTAAATTGCCTCGGATCTGTTTGGGTCTGAGAAAATCCAGCCGAAGTGTGTATTTTGAAGAACAGATCTTTATGTATAAATGATTCTCCTGGTAATCTTTCTCCAGAGTCCAAATTTTGCAGTGTTGTAAAAGGTTCCGGCAATATATTTATATATTCTTTATTTTTTGACAGTCTACATCAGATAAACAATGTTCCTAATAATTTTAATAATCTATTGGATTTTATTTTTGTCAATCATATCGATGAGTTTCATGTAAATTCTTCTGATCCTCTGATAATTCCAGAGGACCGCTTTCATCCAACACTCTGTTTGAGATTACCAAGAATAATCTTTACTCCAAATAGTAGAAAATATGCTATCGCGAATAGGAAAGAATTAAATTTTTCGAAAACAGACAATAGTAAACTTAGCTCAATGCTTTGTTCTATCGATTGGAATAATATTCTCATAGCAAGTGATTTGACTTGTGTTTTACAAAAATTTTATTCAGTTTTACTTGACTTCATTTTTGAAACTGTTCCTTTTAAATTCATCCGTGAGCTTCGAATGATTTTTGCAGATATTCATGTGCACGCTTTGTTTATAATTTAGAAAATACATCAGCTTAATACTATTATAATCTATATAAATCGAATGAAAGATCCATTACGATCTAACCCCAAGTTATTCTATTTTGTTAATTCCAAACGGCGTTCAAACGGAGTTCCGAAATCTCTTAAATTTGGTTCCACTGTTGCCAATAGTGAAAATGATTTTTTTGCAACTACTTATTCCAAACTAAATTATACCCATGATGAATATCCACATACCAGTATCTATTTCAACATTAAGTTCTCAGACTGTTCCAAAGAATTTAAAGTCGTTGAAGATATAATTTACACCTGGTCCCGACGGAATTCCTAGCAATATCCCTAAATATTGTGCTGAGCTATTGTGTCTTCCTTTGACTATAATTTTCAACAGAACAGTAAAATTGGATTTTTTCTTTCAACATGGAAGGAGTCGTTGGTAATGCCACTGTTTAAATCGGGCATTAGAATAGATGCATCTAATTTAACATTATTAAATTTTGATTCACAAGATGGTAAGTTAGTATGCTTCCAGCCTCTTTCACGGAGATAAAAAAGAGAAATTGTTTTAGGACTGATTCAATCCTCTCGCAATACACAGAATATATTGGGTACCAAATTACAGAACCATATTCAAGTAAACTACGGACCAAAGAAGTATAAAAATTTTTAGTGATTGCAATATTACTGAATTCCTTACACCATCGCTCCATAAAACCAAGAGCAATATAGGCTTTGTTGAGTACTTTGCACATATGCCTTCTGAAATCTAGCCATTGTTCCAACGAAATACCAAGATCCTGAATAGAGTTTACAGTTTCAAGTTCTTGATCTCCTATATAGTAGTTTACATGGAATTTCGTTGTGCGGGAAGAGAAAATTATTTTGCATTTTAACTTCATTAATTAAAATTACGACAATTTGGGTACGATTGTCAAGGTAAGATTTAATTCACAATAATAACGAATTGCAAAAACATATTGAGCGGAGTTTTATTATAAACAGTTTATGATTAACTTTGTCAATAGCTTAACTGAAGTCAGTGTAAGAGTATCGGTTTGCAAAATTATCTCTAAACCTCCATTAACTATAGACCACCCGACTTCATAACCTCTGAGCGCCGGACGTTTATCAATCATTAGAAAGCCGATTTGGCTGGCTTCGCCGCTTCAGTGAACTGCCACCCCCCTCTGATGTGCTAGTGGCCGAGAGGAAATTCCGAGACATCATTAACGCACCAGCCGGTCGAATACCCCAAGTGCGGCCCAATTATCCGGCGCAAGCAGTGGTACTCGCAGATGAGCGTGATGGGATTCGTGCTATGGACCCCGCTAACCCCAGAATCAGCGAGCTAAATCTGGAAATAAACAGGGTAATTAACAAACAAAAGCGGAATTTGTGGCTGGAACACTTGGAGCAATGTAACTTAGGCACCGGTGTAAGCAAACTGTGGTCTACTGTTAAGTCACTCTCGAACCCCGGTAGACGGGATGACAGGACCTCAGTTACTTTGGGCGAAATAACCGTGACTGATCCGAAGAGATGAGGCAGGTTGTTCAACCGTCAATTTATAGTGCATCCCGAGAGAGACAGGGCAAGGAGGAGAGCCATTCGCCGTATTCGTGGTCTCCGAGCCGATGAACAGCCATCACAAATTACCGTGGGCGAAGTTACGAATGTGATCCGTGGCGCCAAATCATCTAAGGCGTTGGGCCCCGACGGAATCTCTACATTGATGTTGAAGAATCTGAATTCACTTGGAGTTGAGTACCTTACCACTGTCCTCAACCTGTTTTTGAACACTTGTAGTTCCCGATGTCTGGAAAATGGGCAGAGTGATCCCGCTCCTGAAGCCTGGAAAAAACCCGAGTTTGGGGGAGTTGTATAGACCGATCTCCCTTCTCTCACCAGTGGCAAAGACGCTTGAGGCATTACTCCTCCCGAGCCGTGAATTTCCATTCGCCTAGCATCAACATGGATTTCGAAGACTGCATAGCACAACAGCTATGCATGGCATCACCGCACACATTTGCCGTGGTTTCAATCAGCCCAGGCCATGTGATAGGACGGTCCTCGTGGCACTGGACCTATCGGAGGCATTCGACACGGTCAGCCATGCCAAATTATTTGAGGACATCGCCAGCACGTCCCTCCAGCCGGGTCTGAAACGATGGGTCGCGAATTATCTGTGTGGTCGCCAGTCATTTTTGGAATTTAGGGATAAGAAGTCGAAGCACCGTAGAGTGAAACAGGGAGTTCCCCAAGGTGGTGTGATATCTCCGGCACTGTTTAACCTCTATCTATCCTCCATTCCACCCCCTCCAGACGGCATAGAGATCGTATCATATGCGGACGATTGTACGAAATCTGAAGATATCCGCCACCAAATCTTCAGCCACATTGTTCACTACAAATACGCGTGAGGTGAATAATGACCTGACTGTGATGGTCGATGGAGAAATGATTCCGACCATCAAGTGTCCAAAACTTGGCGTCACATTTGACAGCCCTTACACATTCTCCTCACATGCCACAGCAATCTGCGATAAAATCAAATGTAGAAACAAGGTCCTCAAGTCACTTGCTGGCAGCACTTGGGGTGCAGACAAAGAAACCTTGTTGACCACGTACAAAGCAATTGGCCGGTTTGTGGTAAGTTATGCAGCGCCAGTCTGGTCTCGTCAACTTTGTGACACGCAGCGGAATAATATTCAGATTTGTCAGAATACCGCCCTCCGAACTGCAACGGGCTGTCTCCTCAGTTCTCATGTGGACCGCCTCCATCAGGAGACAAAGATCCTACCAGTGCGAAGACGTAACTACAAGCTGTCTAAGCAATACCTTTTGGGCTGTTATCGCAGAGACCATCCAAATCATCATCTTGTGGATAGATATCCACCGACCAGAAGCCTTAAGGTAGATCTTCATGATCTAGAGCGTGAGGTTCATAGCTACAAGAGAGAACCTCCAGATTAAGCGGCATATCAAGCGGGTCTAAACAACATTCATGTAGACACGGTGGCAGACGCGGTAATTGGCTACTGGGTGAATGTAGTCCTTGGAGAACGACCGCCACCCATTGCACCTGAAGAAATCGACCTCCCCCGGCAAACTAAAGTAGTTCTGGCTCAATTACGTTCCGGCAGATGCAGCCGCCTCAATTCCTACAGAGCTAGGATTGATGCCGACGTGCAAGATGTATGTCCCGATTGTAACCAGGAACCGCACGATATACGTCACCTGTTTAACTGCCCGGCCAGACCCACTCGACTCAGACCCAGATCGCTGTGGACGCACCCTATCTTAGTCGCAGAGTTCCTGGGTCTTGACACACAACAGAATCAAGTAGACGAAAGATAGAACACAATAAACTGCTACAACAACAACAACAACAACTGGTTTTCTAGATCGCGATTTCGTTTGAAACCACCTAAACTCGTGGGTAGGAATTGTCAAAAAGGGTAAGTCTTCTAGGTAGAAACTATGTTCTTAACAGTATTTTTATTTGTTGCGCAGCAAGAAAGAAAATAACTCTACTTCATCTATTTCTACCAAATGAAGACATCCAACTATTACGAACAAACACACTTGCTCAACTGCTGCTCTAGGTAATCGTCGATTGCCATAAGAGTAAGTTTTCAATGTATGTATGTGGGCAGTCACACTGTTTGCGTGTGCCGCCCGTTCATTTACATGATTTGCACTAAAATTTTTTGGTCTGGAAATAATTCATACAATCGGATATTGTCCGGCTGCTGACCTTAGAAAGGTAAGTCTTCTAGGTTGAAACTATGCTCTTAACAGTATTTCAATTTGTATCGCAGCGAGAAAGAAAATTACTCAACTTAATATATATGAAATATCAAATGAAAACTTATCTTATATATATCAAATGAAAATGCTCTTAACAACATAGTTTCAAACTAGAAGACATACCCTTTTTAACAAATCCTACCGAAGAGTTTGGGTGGTTCCAAACTAAATCCAGGTTAAAACTATGCTCTTAAGAGTATTTTCATTTGTAGCGCAGCAAGAAAGAAAATTACTAAATTTCTTATATATCTACTAAATGAAGATATCCAACTATTGTATGAATTATTTCAAGACCAAATAAATGTAGCGCAAAACATGTGAATTTTTCAAAAAAATTTAATTAATATTATTTTAGTAAACGGGTTGAAAATATATGTCTTAAAATTGATTCCAGGAAAATTATTCTTGACAAAATTGTGCTGCGGCAGAATTTGCTAATTCCATTTTTCGTACAAAGTAATGGCTCTGATAGTGAACGGGTTTTTGGAGATGCTTTAAGACTATAAACATTAAATTGCCTCGGATCTGTTTGGGTCTGAGAAAATCCAGCCGAAGTGTGTATTTTGAAGAACAGATCTTTATGTATAAATGATTCTCCTGGTAATCTTTCTCCAGAGTTCAAATTTTGCAGTGTTGTAAATGGTTCCGGCAATATATTTATATATTCTTTATTTTTTGACAGTCTACATCAGATAAACAATGTTCCTAATAATTTTAATAATCTATTGGATTTTATTTTTGTCAATCATATCGATGAGTTTCATGTAAATTCTTCTGATCCTCTGATAATTCCAGAGGACCGCTTTCATCCAACACTCTGTTTGAGATTACCAAGAATAATCTTTACTCCAAATAGTAGAAAATATGCTATCGCGAATAGGAAAGAATTAAATTTTTCGAAAACAGACAATAGTAAACTTAGCTCAATGCTTTGTTCTATCGATTGGAATAATATTCTCATAGCAAGTGATTTGACTTGTGTTATACAAAAATTTTATTCAGTTTTACTTGACTTCATTTTTGAAACTGTTCCTTTTAAATTCATCCGTGAGCTTCGAATGATTTTTGCAGATATTCATGTGCACGCATTGTTTATAATTTAGAAAATACATCAGCTTAATACTATTATAATCTATATAAATCGAATGAAAGATCCATTACGATCTAACCCCAAGTTATTCTATTTTGTTAATTCCAAACGGCGTTCAAACGGAGTTCCGAAATCTCTTAAATTTGGTTCCACTGTTGCCAATAGTGAAAATGATTTTTTTGCAACTACTTATTCCAAACTAAATTATACCCATGATGAATATCCACATACCAGTATCTACTTCAACATTAAGTTCTCAGACTGTTCCAAAGAATTTAAAGTCGTTGAAGATATAATTTACACCTGGTCCCGACGGAATTCCTAGCAATATCCCTAAATATTGTGCTGAGCTATTGTGTCTTCCTTTGACTATAATTTTCAACAGAACAGTAAAATTGGATTTTTTCTTTCGACATGGAAGGAGTCGTTGGTAATGCCACTGTTTAAATCGGGCATTAGAATAGATGCATCTAATTTAACATTATTAAATTTTGATTCACAAGATGGTAAGTTAGTATGCTTCCAGCCTCTTTCACGGAGATAAAAAAGAGAAATTGTTTTAGGACTGATTCAATCCTCTCGCAATACACAGAATATATTGGGTACCAAATTACAGAACCATATTCAAGTAAACTACGGACCAAAGAAGTATAAAAATTTTTAGTGATTGCAATATTACTGAATTCCTTACACCATCGCTCCATAAAACCAAGAGCAATATAGGCTTTGTTGAGTACTTTGCACATATGCCTTCTGAAATCTAGCCATTGTTCCAACGAAATACCAAGATCCTGAATAGAGTTTACAGTTTGAAGTTCTTGATCTCCTATATAGTAGTTTACATGGAATTTCGTTGTGCGGGAAGAAAAAATTATTTTGCATTTTAACTTCATTAATTAAAATTACGACAATTTGGGTACGATTGTCAAGGTAAGATTTAATTCACAATAATAACGAATTGCAAAAACATATTGAGCGGAGTTTTATTATAAACAGTTTATGATTAACTTTGTCAATAGCTTAACTGAAGTCAGTGTAAGAGTATCGGTTTGCAAAATTATCTCTAAACCTCCATTAACTATAGACCACCCGACTTCATAACCTCTGAGCGCCGGACGTTTATCAATCATTAGAAAGCCGATTGGGCTGGCTTCGCCGCTTCAGTGAACTGCCACCCCCCTCTGATGTGCTAGTGGCCGAGAGGAAATTCCGAGACATCATTAACGCACCAGCCGGTCGAATACCCCAAGTGCGGCCCAATTATCCGGCGCAAGCAGTGGTACTCGCAGATGAGCGTGATGGGATTCGTGCTATGGACCCCGCTAACCCCAGAATCAGCGAGCTAAATCTGGAAATAAACAGGGTAATTAACAAACAAAAGCGGAATTTGTGGCTGGAACACTTGGAGCAATGTAACTTAGGCACCGGTGTAAGCAAACTGTGGTCTACTGTTAAGTCACTCTCGAACCCCGGTAGACGGGATGACAGGACCTCAGTTACTTTGGGCGAAATAACCGTGACTGATCCGAAGAGATGAGGCAGGTTGTTCAACCGTCAATTTATAGTGCATCCCGAGAGAGACAGGGCAAGGAGGAGAGCCATTCGCCGTATTCGTGGTCTCCGAGCCGATGAACAGCCATCACAAATTACCGTGGGCGAAGTTACGAATGTGATCCGTGGCGCCAAATCATCTAAGGCGTTGGGCCCCGACGGAATCTCTACATTGATGTTGAAGAATCTGAATTCACTTGGAGTTGAGTACCTTACAACTGTCCTCAACCTGTTTTTGAACACTTGTAGTTCCCGATGTCTGGAAAATGGGCAGAGTGATCCCGCTCCTGAAGCCTGGAAAAAACCCGAGTTTGGGGGAGTTGTATAGACTGATCTCCCTTCTCTCACCAGTGGCAAAGACGCTTGAGGCATTACTCCTCCCGAGCCGTGAATTTCCATTCGCCTAGCATCAACATGGATTTCGAAGACTGCATAGCACAACAACAGCTATGCATGGCATCACCGCACACATTTGCCGTGGTTTCAATCAGCCCAGGCCATGTGATAGGACGGTCCTCGTGGCACTGGACCTATCGGAGGCATTCGACACGGTCAGCCATGCCAAATTATTTGAGGACATCGCCAGCACGTCCCTCCAGCCGGGTCTGAAACGATGGGTCGCGAATTATCTGTGTGGTCGCCAGTCATTTTTGGAATTTAGGGATAAGAAGTCGAAGCACCGTAGAGTGAAACAGGGAGTTCCCCAAGGTGGTGTGATATCTCCGGCACTGTTTAACCTCTATCTATCCTCCATTCCACCCCCTCCAGACGGCATAGAGATCGTATCATATGCGGACGATTGTACGAAATCTGAAGATATCCGCCACCAAATCTTCAGCCACATTGTTCACTACAAATACGCGTGAGGTGAATAATGACCTGACTGTGATGGTCGATGGAGAAATGATTCCGACCATCAAGTGTCCAAAACTTGGCGTCACATTTGACAGCCCTTACACATTCTCCTCACATGCCACAGCAATCTGCGATAAAATCAAATGTAGAAACAAGGTCCTCAAGTCACTTGCTGGCAGCACTTGGGGTGCAGACAAAGAAACCTTGTTGACCACGTACAAAGCAATTGGCCGGTTTGTGGTAAGTTATGCAGCGCCAGTCTGGTCTCGTCAACTTTGTGACACGCAGCGGAATAATATTCAGATTTGTCAGAATACCGCCCTCCGAACTGCAACGGGCTGTCTCCTCAGTTCTCATGTGGACCGCCTCCATCAGGAGACAAAGATCCTACCAGTGCGAAGACGTAACTACAAGCTGTCTAAGCAATACCTTTTGGGCTGTTATCGCAGAGACCATCCAAATCATCATCTTGTGGATAGATATCCACCGACCAGAAGCCTTAAGGTAGATCTTCATGATCTAGAGCGTGAGGTTCATAGCTACAAGAGAGAACCTCCAGATTAAGCGGCATATCAAGCGGGTCTAAACAACATTCATGTAGACACGGTGGCAGACGCGGTAATTGGCTACTGGGTGAATGTAGTCCTTGGAGAACGACCGCCACCCATTGCACCTGAAGAAATCGACCTCCCCCGGCAAACTAAAGTAGTTCTGGCTCAATTACGTTCCGGCAGATGCAGCCGCCTCAATTCCTACAGAGCTAGGATTGATGCCGACGTGCAAGATGTATGTCCCGATTGTAACCAGGAACCGCACGATATACGTCACCTGTTTAACTGCCCGGCCAGACCCACTCGACTCAGACCCAGATCGCTGTGGACGCACCCTATCTTAGTCGCAGAGTTCCTGGGTCTTGACACACAACAGAATCAAGTAGACGAAAGATAGAACACAATAAACTGCTACAACAACAACAACAACTGGTTTTCTAGATCGCAATTTCGTTTGAAACCACCTAAACTCGTGGGTAGGAATTGTCAAAAAGGGTAAGTCTTCTAGGTAGAAACTATGTTCTTAACAGTATTTTTATTTGTTGCGCAGCAAGAAAGAAAATAACTCTACTTCATCTATTTCTACCAAATGAAGACATCCAACTATTACGAACAAACACACTTGCTCAACTGCTGCTCTAGGTAATCGTCGATTGCCATAAGAGTAAGTTTTCAATGTATGTATGTGGGCAGTCACACTGTTTGCGTGTGCCGCCCGTTCATTTACATGATTTGCACTAAAATTTTTTGGTCTGGAAATAATTCATACAATCGGATATTGTCCGGCTGCTGACCTTAGAAAGGTAAGTCTTCTAGGTTGAAACTATGCTCTTAACAGTATTTCAATTTGTATCGCAGCGAGAAAGAAAATTACTCAACTTAATATATATGAAATATCAAATGAAAACTTATCTTATATATATCAAATGAAAATGCTCTTAACAACATAGTTTCAAACTAGAAGACATACCCTTTTTAACAAATCCTACCGAAGAGTTTGGGTGGTTCCAAACTAAATCCAGGTTAAAACTATGCTCTTAAGAGTATTTTCATTTGTAGCGCAGCAAGAAAGAAAATTACTAAATTTCTTATATATCTACTAAATGAAGATATCCAACTATTGTATGAATTATTTCAAGACCAAATAAATGTAGCGCAAAACATGTGAATTTTTCAAAAAAAATTAATTAATATTATTTCGTTTAGTAAACGGGTTGAAAATATATGTCTTAAAATTGATTCCAGGAAAATTATTCTTGACAAAATTGTGCTGCGGCAGAATTTGCTAATTCCATTTTTCGTACAAAGTAATGGCTCTGATAGTGAACGGGTTTTTGGAGATGCTTTAAGACTATAAACATTAAATTGCCTCGGATCTGTTTGGGTCTGAGAAAATCCAGCCGAAGTGTGTATTTTGAAGAACAGATCTTTATGTAAATGATTCTCCTGGTAATCTTTCTCCAGAGTCCAAATTTTGCAGTGTTGTAAATGGTTCCGGCAATATATTTATATATTCTTTATTTTTTGACAGTCTACATCAGATAAACAATGTTCCTAATAATTTTAATAATCTATTGGATTTTATTTTTGTCAATCATATCGATGAGTTTCATGTAAATTCTTCTGATCCTCTGATAATTCCAGAGAACCGCTTTCATCCAACACTCTGTTTGAGATTACCAAGAATAATCTTTACTCCAAATAGTAGAAAATATGCTATCGCGAATAGGAAAGAATTAAATTTTTCGAAAACAGACAATAGTAAACTTAGCTCAATGCTTTGTTCTATCGATTGGAATAATATTCTCATAGCTAGTGATTTGACTTGTATTTTACAAAATTTTTATTCAGTTTTACTTGACTTCATTTTTGAAACTGTTCCTTTTAAATTCATCCGTGAGCTTCGAATGATTTTTGCAGATATTTATGTGCACGCTTTGTTTATAATTTAGAAAATACATCAGCTTAGTACTATTATAATCTATATAAATCGCATGAAAGATCCATTACGATCTAACCCCAAGTTATTCTATTTTGTTAATTCCAAACGGCGTTCAAACGGAGTTCCGAAATCTCTTAAATTTGGTTCCACTGTTGCCAATAGTGAAAATGATTTTTTTGCAACTACTTATTCCAAACTAAATTATACCCATGATGAATATCCACATACCAGTATCTATTTCAACATTAAGTTCTCAGACTGTTCCAAAGAATTTAAAGTCGTTGAAGATATAATTTACACCTGGTCCCGTGCATAACTTACCACAAACCGGCCAATTGCTTTGTACGTGGTCAACAAGGTTTCTTTGTCTGCACCCCAAGTGCTGCCAGCAAGTGACTTAAGGATCTTGTTTCTACATTTGATTTTATCGCAGATTGCTGTGGCATGTGAGGAGAATGTGTAAGGGCTGTCAAATGTGACGCCAAGTTTTGGACACTTGATGGTCGGAATCATTTCTCCATCGACCATCACAGTCAGGTCATTATTCACCTCACGCGTATTTGTAGTGAACAATGTGGCTGAAGATTTGGTGGCGGATATCTTCAGATTTCGTACAATCGTCCGCATATGATACGATCTCTATGCCGTCTGGAGGGGGTGGAATGGAGGATAGATAGAGGTTAAACAGTGCCGGAGATATCACACCACCTTGGGGAAGTCCCTGTTTCACTCTACGGTGCTTCGACTTCTTATCCCTAAATTCCACAAATGACTGGCGACCACACAGATAATTCGCGACCCATCGTTTCAGGCCCGGCTGGAGGGACGTGTTGGCGATGTCCTCAAATAATTTGGCATGGCTGACCGTGTCGAATGCCTTCGATAGGTCCAGTGCCACGAGGACCGTCCTATCACATGGCCTGGGCTGATTGAAACCACGCAAATGTGTGCGGTGATGCCATGCATAGCTGTTGTTGTGCTATGCAGTCTTCGAAATCCATGTTGATGCTAGGCGAATGGAAATTCACGGCTCGGGAGGAGTAATGCCTCAAGCGTCTTTGCCACTGGTAAGAGAAGGGAGATCGGTCTATACGACTCCCCCAAACTCGGGTTTTTTCCAGGCTTTAGGAGCGGGATCACTCTGCCCATTTTCCAGACATCGGGAACTACAAGTGTTCAAAAACAGGTTGAGGACAGTTGTAAGGTACTCAACTCCAAGTGAATTCAGATTCTTCAACATCAATGTAGAGATTCCGTCGGGGCCCAACGCCTTAGATGATTTGGCGCCACGGATCACATTCGTAACTTCGCCCACGGTAATTTGTGATGGCTGTTCATCGGCTCGGAGACCACGAATACGGCGAATGGCTCTCCTCCTTGCCCTGTCTCTCTCAGGATGCACTATAAATTGACGGTTGAACAACCTGCCTCATCTCTTCGGATCAGTCACGGTTATTTCGCCAAAAGTAACTGAGGTCCTGTCATCCCGTCTACCGGGGTTCGAGAGTGACTTAACAGTAGACCACAGTTTGCTTACACCGGTGCCTAAGTTACATTGCTCCAAGTGTTCCAGCCACAAATTCCGCTTTTGTTTGTTAATTACCCTGTTTATTTCCAGATTTAGCTCGCTGATTCTGGGGTTAGCGGGGTCCATAGCACGAATCCCATCATGCGAGTACCACTGCTTGCGCCGGATAATTGGGCCGCACTTGGGGTATTCAACCGGCTGGTGCGTTAATGATGTCTCGGAATTTCCTCTCGGCCATTAGCACATCAGAGGGAGGTGGCAGTTCACTGAAGCGGCGAAGCCAGCCCAATCGGCTTTCTAATGATTGATAAACGTCCAGCGCTCAGAGGTTATGAAGTCGGGTGGTCGGTCGATGGTGAGAATTATGGGGAGGTGGTCTGACCCTAAAGAGATAACGGCTTGCCAGGATACGTCACTCAGGAGATGTCTGGCGAGCTGCTGCACCTCCTCGCAATCCTAGTGGGATTACGTGCAAAACATTAAGCTTTCAATCTGTTCTGCCAAAGCTACGACACGCTGGTCGTTAGCTAGGGTAGAATGCCATGACGTGTGATGCGCATTAAAGTCCCCTAGAACTAGACGATTATGGCCAGATAGCAACCCACTTATATCCGAGTTGTAAGCCTGGCCATTAATCGCGACACAGCTACCAACCGGCGGTATGTACACGTTGTATAGCTCTATCTCGGCAGTTCCGGACCTGACTGCTATCCCCATGCATTCCATGTAGGGGTCACTAGCGCCATGCGCGAGATAGGTCTATATTGCACGGAATAGAGTATTACGAAGGCCAATCCCCCACCTCCATTCCTTGAGCGATCCTTATGTAGCACATTGTATCCGTGACAACTGTGCAAGCTGCAGGTGTTGGTCAGCTTTGTCTCCTGGATAGCTGCGACCAATATGCTCTTCCGACTCATGAAATCCACAATCTCATCGATCTTGCCACGAAGTCCGTTGCAGTTTAAATGCGAAAACGATACACTTCCCGGCACTGGCCTGGCAATATTTGGGCTAGGATGCTGCCGTTGCGTAAATTGCCATACGGGGGAGGTCGGGGGGTCACATAGTCCGACGACGAGGACGCAGAAGGCGACGACGACGACGCTTGTGACCCACTGCTGGCTATGTTCGCACAACACCTTGCGACATAGCCAGTAAGACTATACTCCCGTAGTAAAGTGAGGCTAGAGCAAGATCGGAAATGTACCCACTCCATGTACCGGTTACACCTTACCGACACCGACCGGTGATGGAGGCGGTTCTGGCAATCCGAGCAGAACCAGGGCCCGGAGTTCTTTCCAATTCCGGCACGGACCAGAAGCGTGTGGAGAAGGCACTCCGGGATGTGCCTCTCCCATGACGAAAAAGACTAACATGTACACTGAGGCGGCAGCCCTTGCCGATAAGGATTCCATCGGGTCAATCCGGTGCGTACAACCAGCTGCCAATCGCATGGCATGGATGCTATTACAAAGCAAAAAACACTTTCTCTGCCTAACTTTAAAAAAAGGTCGCCCCTTTGCTGAAAGCTACATCTAAGAACATTAGTTTTTCAGGGGGAAAATGTTGACGGTTGACGTATCCATTCCGTCAACCGCACCCGAATAAAGGACCTACGTCCAGATAATCGTTATTACCCTCAACGCTAATAGTCATCATATCATCAAAAATAAATCATCTTGCCCACCCAAATCATGATTTCTTCCAATTGTAACACGTTTTCTACTAATTTCTAACACCATAAAAGCTTATCCACATGCGTATTAATCTGCGTGGGGGTTCGTATTACCCCCCTTGCATCATATACGGCCAAACTATCAACATCTAAGTATCCTCAACTTGTACTTAATTTGTAAATTCTTTACTGCAAATAAAATAAACTGTGAAACCTTTGGTTTAAGAAGCCTTTGTTTTTTCTTGCCAACACCTTCATTACCATAATCTTATTTACTATAATTTTTAATTTTAATATGATTAAAAAATAAAAACTTAATGTGGACTTACACCGTAAATATATTGAATTCTTATGTGAAAAAAGTAATTTAATAGCATGAAAAACTTATTGTAAAGAATTTAATTTGAAATGTTATTTAAATTTTATATACTTACCATTAGTTTCCGGATGCATAACTGCTTTGCTAGGACTACCTTCATCCATTTTCGAATGTGGTGTAGAGGAGAAATGCTGTACATATTTTTCAGGAGATGTAAATGTTTCACAATTTGGCATTTTTGATGTTATCGTTGTTCTACCCGCTTCATCTGGACAATAATTTAATTGTCATTTTACTAATTCAACGGATAAGAACTTTTTTAGTCTTTCAAAGTATTGGGGGTGAAGTTCGACATCATTATGACCAGCGCCCTAATAAATAGAAGGAAAATATATAAAACAAAGTATGTCTTTATGTACGTTCGCTAGTTGGGTTAGGTTATGTTGGAAAGAGGTTGCGGATATTAATACGCCCCATGCCACTATGGACGTACACCCAAGCAAGTAATTGACTTGTTGTGTACTCTAAATATTGAAAAAGTAACGTCGAAAAAGAAAATCTAAGGAATTCTGCGCTACTTACAAAATCCTTAATTGTTTTCCATACCACGCCCCTAAGTTGGTTCATGTTTGGTATTGTGTGCCCACATAAGGGCTGGTGTCTCTTACCCGCGAGGCAATGACAGAGGAAGTGCTTCAATGTCCCATCATCTTCCTCACAGGCCCTACACTTGCCGCACCAATTTTGCATAAGTGAGCTCGTAGTCCAATGTGTCCCTTTATGATATACTATGTGTCCCGTTATACTGACCTCCTCTTAATTCCTTTCAGCAATAGCCTCGTCTTCTCACGACCTGGATCTCCCCATAGGATTTTCTCCGTCCTACCGACCGTTTCGCAGTTCCACAGGGTTACATGCGCATTCGTCGCCCACCCCATTAATCAATCCCATGGCAGACGGTTGTACGCACCGTATTGACCCGATGGCACTCTCATCACCAAGGGCTGCCGCCACAGTTTACGTGTTTGTATTTTTTTCGTCATGGGAGAAGCACATCCCGGAGTGCCTTCTCCGCACGCTTTTGGTCCGTGCCGGGATTAAAAAGAACCCCGGATCCTTGTTCTGTTCGGATTGCCAGAACCGCCTCCATCATCTGTCAGTGTCGGTGAGGTGTAACCTTTGCATGGAGTGGGTACATTTCCGATCTTGCTGAAGTGAGGCCAGCCTCACTTCACTATGGGAGTATAGTCATACTGGATATGTTGCAAGGTGCTGTGCGAACATTGCCAGCAGTGAATCACAAGTGTCGTCGTCGCCGCCTTCTGCGTCCTCGTCTTCGGACTATATGACCCCACCCCCCGACCTCTCCCGTACGGCAATATACGCAACAGCAGCATCCCAGCCCCAATATTGCCAGGCCAGTGCCGGGAAATGTATCATTTTTGCAACTAAACTGCAACGGTCTCCGTGGCAAGGTCGATGAGATTGTGTTCATGAGTCGGAAAAATATATTGGTCGCAGCTATCCAAGAGACAAGCTGAACAACACCTGCAGCTTGCACAGTTGTCACGGATACAACGTGCGAGGAGGCAGCAATCCTAGGCATCAGACATTTCCATTCCATCCCCTGATCTCCTGACGTATCCTGGCAAGCCGTCATCTCTTTGGGGTCAGACTACCTCCCCATAATTCTCACCATCGACCGACCACCCGACTTCATAACCTCTGAGCGCCGGACGTATATCAATCGGAAGAAGGCCGATTGGGCTGGCTTCAGAGAGTATACCAATCGCCGCATCAGCGAATTGCTACCCCCCTCTGATGTGCTAGTGGCTGAGAGGAAATTCCAAGACATCATTAACGCAGCAGTCGCTCGCTTTATACCAGCCGGTCGAATACCCCAAGTGCGGCCCAATTTGGTGCTCGCACACGAGCGTGATGGGATTCGTGATATGGACCCCGCTAACCCCAGAATCAGTGAGCTAAATCTGGAAATAAATAGGGTAGTCAACGAACATAAGCGGAATTTGTGGCTGGAACACTTGGAACAATGTAACTTAGGCACCGCTGTAAGCAAACTGTGGTGTACTGTTACGTCACTCTCCAACCCCGGTAGACGGGATGACAGGACCTCAGTCACATTTGGCAAAGTAACCGTGACTGATCCGAAGAGATGAGCCAGGTTGTCAGATACAGGTCAAAAAGGAGAGCCACTCGCCGTATTCGTGGTCTCCGAGCCGATGGATAATTTACCGTGGGCGAAGTTACGAATGTCATTCGTGGCGCCAAATCATCCAAGGCGTTGGGCCCCGACGGAATCTCTACATTGATGTTGAAGAATCTGGATTTACCTGGAGTTGAGTACCTTACTACCTCAACCTGTCTTTGAACACTCTTATAGTTCCCGATGTCTGGAAAATGGGCAGAGTGATTCCGCTGCTAAAGCCTGGAAAGGACCCGAGTTTGGGGGAATCGTACAGATCGATCTTCCTTTACTCATCAGTAGCAAAGACGCTTAAGGCATTAGTCCTCCCGAGCATCGTAGGAGAATTTCCATTCGCCGAGCATCAACCTGGATTTCGAAGACTGCATAGCACAATAACAGCTTTGCGTGGCATCACCGCACACATTTGCCGTGGCTTCAATTAGCCCAGGCCATGTGATAGGACGGTCCTCGTGACATTAGACCTATCACATGCCAAGGCATAGTGGACCTTGCCAAACTATTTGAGGACATCGCCAACATGTCCCTCCAGGCAGGCCTGAAACGCTGGGGTCGCGAATTATCTGTGTGGTCGCCAGTCATTTGTGGAATTTAGGGATAAGAAGTCGAAACACCGTAGAGTGAAACAGGGCGTTCCCCAAGATGATGTGACATCTCCGGCACTGTTTAACCTCTACCTTTCCTCCATTCCACGCCCTCCAGACGGCATCATAGAGATCGCATCATATGCGCTCTATGCCGCCCTCCCCCTCTGGTTTGCCGGGGGAGGTCAATTTTTTCAGGTGCAATGCAATGCTTTCGTTCTCCAACGAGGCTGTAGCTATTTACCACATCGGCATGAATGTTGTCTTAACCCGCTTGACCAGGCAGTCTAAAACAGATCTCAGTCCCAGGGTTCTTAACGTACACCTACAGTTCCGTTCTGTCCTCTAACTTTGATCCATCCGTGTAACATGATCTTTCAGATGACAATACCAGGGTTCCGTCAATCCAAGACTGTGCCGCTGGCAGCAGTGTCTCGCACTGGACCTTAAGTGTCGTCTTAGGTATCCGATCGGAAACCTCTTCGATTCCTTCCAGGTTTCCACCTATTGTCGCCTCGATTATACCGCGATGGTATAAGCTGCTCCCATCCTCAATCCATTCTCCCATCGCCTTAAGATCTCATAGTCGCAGTGGCTGCCTCGCATTTAATATGTATGTCAATGGGTCGGATATCTATAATAGTCTCCAGTGGCCTAGTGGGCGTGGTCCTCATCGCTCCGCCTTTGCCAAGAAAACATCTTCTCTGAACCTGTTGTATTATCCTTAAGTTGCACTTTTTCTCTATCGAAGTCTACTAAACTACTGAGGCGTAGGTAAGTATTGCTCTTATCTCGCTTCAGGCCCCATTTCGAGCCTACGGCTCGTCTACATAATGCTCAATATCTGTGAGCCTAACCGGTACGCTCCTGAATGTGACACTTCCAATTCAGTTTCCTTTTCGAGATCACACCTAAGTATTTCACCTTGTCAGATATCGAAATTGTTCTATTGAAGAAATATGGTCAAATTCGCCCACCTTCGTCTTCCTCATGAACAGACAAATTTCAGTCTTCTCTGGTTAACATTTACCTCGACCTTCCTTTCACATTTGGCATGTTATTTTATTTGGCCAGTTCTGGATACCCTATTATTTATCGTGGTGACCACAATACGTTGCACGGTTTCGAATAGAAAGGACGTAGGGCTTATAGGTCTGTTGGCGTTTGGTGTCACATAACTTGCCTTGCCGGGCTTGGGTATAAATGCCAACATTGCCTCCTGCCAGGCTTTCGGAGTATATGCAATTCCCAGGCGCTCTGTGAAAATATTGACCAGGTGGGGCGACAGATAGTCTGCTACCTTCTATAGTAACGCCGAAAATATTCAATTAGGTCCGGATGGATTAAATGGTTTTCAAGGATTCCTTCACCATTAATTCTGTAATTCCCATATTCCGCCTCAACATATCCTCCGTTGTTTCTGATCTCACGTTCGCTATACATTGTTCAATAATTATGTCTCATATAGTGATAGAAAAAAGGACGGTACATAACCAATACTTGAAGGTTTTGTTTTATTGATTTTTATTGTTACTACTATATCAAATTAGTCCATTTTATTGGCGGCTCCATTTAATTTCGTGCCTAAATATGTATATGTATAGACATGAACCAACTTAGGGGAGTGGTATGGAAATCAATTAAAGATTTTGTAAGTAGAATTCCTAACTTTTCTTTGTCGAAGTTAGTTTTTAGAGCGCACAACAAGCCGATTACTGACTTACGTGTATAGTGGCATGGGGCAGATTAACATCTATAGTGGCATGGGGCAGATTAACATCCACACCCTCTTTTCAACCAAACATAACCTAATTTAAATATGTATTAATTTATTTTCATTGTTTTGCCATCACTTTTGTTTATTTAAATCCTCGGCCTTTATGTTTTCCAATAAAACAGGAATGGCATTTTACTGTAGGTAGTTTTCTATTAAGGGTGTGCTCTAAAATTTAACACGCTGTGTTATAAATTACCAAAAATTAAAAAGAACTAACAATCTAATTCACAAGATAAGATTCACGAGTTGCTTGTTAATCCCCACTCTCGAAATTCAAGTGCCATTTATAAGTCACTTACAATCCATGTATATCCACTATTAGTTATGTGCCATCAGATTCTTTTAGACGTCGGCCATTGTGATGCTACAGGAACAGGAGATTCATATCGCTTTAAAAACCCCAACAACTTGCGATTGTTGACATCCGCTAAATCAGATAAGTTCTCAAATAAATGAAAACCTAAAGTGGGATTCTATCTGACTGGCAGAGCCGGACAAACACAAAGAGTCAAAATGACGTCCTCACAGCTTCTGCAGAAGTCAGACAACAACCTCTCATGGCTGCCATTGTGTCAGCAGTATGTTCTAGCCAGCGACGGCAAAGCGGTAGACCTCTTCAAGTCTAGGTCCGCATAATTTAGGAGTGTTCACAACCGACACTTTGTCACCATCAGCCATACGTTGCCCTTCGAGCCTGATACTGAAGACATGTCGCTAGAGGCATACCCACAGATTCCAGGTTCCCTAGAATGTGTTCCTGGGATATCTTTGTGACAAGGCACCTAAAACAGGTGAATTTTGAACTGTTCAGTCATCTCGTTGGGAGATTTGCGACAGTCGAGGGCGGTTTTTCAATTCAGAAATATTTAATGGCTGCAGTCCTGTCTGAGAAGATATTTATGTCAATCGTCGTAATGACATTATATCTTAGCCATTCCAATCTCTGCTTGATAAACACTGCAATGGTGGGATATCCTTCTCGATATAATCATTCACCCAAGGCCACCTGGTCGTCCGTATAGAAGTCTATGCAGGAATAGTAGTACATTAATTTTTATCAAAAAGCGGTCCAGGCAATGTGAAATCCACACTGCCTGGAACATCGGACATTTAATAAAGGATAATACAGTGTCCGTAGCCGCCACATGACCAAAGACAAAACTCTCTTAGCCTCACAGCATGGTCGTAGCAAATTGTCTAGCCACGATACCCAGAGGCAATGGGTGTGGTGGTCATAATTTTCGTCAATGCCTCTCTTGCAGGCGTATAAGGCAAGAGTAGCCTTTCTTGCCCTTTCCAAAATATTTTATTTGGAGTTTAATTTCCTGTGCAGCAAAATATCCAGGTATTTTGAGCTATCAGTGAATGAAACATTTTCTCCTCCCAAGGAGCTGTAAAGAACTACTTCTGTCTTGCACGGATTTATACCAATTTCAGTAGGCCACTTCCCTGTTGCACGTAGAGCTTCCTGAAATATGTCTTTAAGAGTGCTGGAAAACTTTCCCCTAACAGCAATAGCCACATCATCAGCATACAATAATACATTGTAGATGGCTATATTCCATATAGAGGAGACAGTACACAACTTTGAGATGTTCCACTGCTGACCCATCTTTTTAGATCTACCGATCCCAAGTCTGCGAGAGAACCCTCATTGTAGGCGACTAGTTCGTGAAGGGTTGTTTTAGTGGACTTGCTCTTACTATATGCATCTTTCACCTTGGTGTGGTATGGTTTTCCTGCGTTTGAAATGAAATTTACCTTTGTGTCCCTCCATCCCACAGGTATATACGACATGCTGATACAAGCAGACAGCCAAGGAGCCATTCTATCGGATACAGCTTGTAATTCAGCTGTAGGATACAATTACTTTAGACTTGTTAAGGTCTGCGGGACAACCGGAGTTTAGTGCGAATACTGCATATCTCCGGTCACCATCAGCCCCATGCAATTTACCAATCTTCGAGTCAGTGGTTGAAAGATTGAGATAATTATAATAATACAGTCCCTTAGTCTCTCATGTAAGGACTCATGATCTCCTTGGTATCCAAGCGTGTGCCATTGGTCGAAAAGGAGTATCTTCGTTTTCGACTAAATCCAGTACTGCGCCTGGTCAGATCTCGCCAATCTTTTTTATGGCGCAACAATACACTTTAATTGAGCGTTGATCGCCGAAGGCAATTAGTTTGTATCGGCCCCGATACCAGCCTGTATCGTCACAAACTGGAGGAGGCCCTGACAATTCCGTAATGACAACTTAGTATACAGATGGCAGTCCATCGACTATCTCACTCTAATTGTTCCTAGGTATGTAGCCCTGTTCTTCTTCCTTGTCGCCAACTACCATCACCAAACTGTCCTCAATCCCATGGCAGCCGGTTGTACGTACCGGATTGACCCGATGAATTCCTTCATCGGCAAGGGCTGCCGCCTCAGTGTACCACACACTGCTACTACAACAACAACAACCAAACTGTCCTTAGAAACATTAGCAAAGGTTCTTGGACCTATATTACTTTTGTTCGCCTTAGTTCTCTTGGGCATGGTATGCCCTCCACGTGACTACGGCCTTTTGACTGGGAGCGGTGCCGTTTCGGTTGGTAGCTGTATCCCAATTAATGGCCAAGCTTACAACCCGGACATAAGTGGGTTACTATCTAGCCATATATATACGCATCACATTTCATGGCATTCTCCCCTAGGTAACGACCAGCGTGGTATAGCTTTGGCAGAGCAGATTGAAGGCTCCACGTTTTGCACGGTGAATGAGGATGCCCCCTAGGATTACGAGGAGGTGTAGCAGCTCGCCAAACATTTTCATTGCATCCCCTGATCTCTGAGTGACGTAACCTGGCAAGCCGTCATCTCTTTGGGGTCAGACCACCTCCCCATATTATCACCATCGACCAACCACCCGACCTTCATAACCTCTGAGCGCCGGACGTTTCTCAATCAGAAGAAGGCCAATTGGGCTGGCTTCAAAGAGTATACCAATCGCCGCTTCAGTGAACTGCCATCCCCCTCTGATGTGCTAGTGGCCGAGAGGAAATTCCGAGACATCATTAACGCAGCAGTCGCTCGCTTTATACCAGCCGGTCGAATACCCCAAGTGCGGCCCAATTTCCCGGCGCAAGCAGTGGTACTCCCACACGAGCGTGATGGGTGTCGTTGTACGAGCCTCACTAACCCTAGAATCAGCGAGCTTAATCTGGAAATAAACCGGGTAGGCAACGAACATAGGCGGAATTTGTGGCTGGAACATTTGGAGCAATGTAACTTAGACACCGTTTCAGGCAAGCTGTGGTCTACTGTTACTATTACACCAGTAGCAAAGACGCTTGAGGCATTACCGCTCCCGAGCATCGTAGGAGAATTTCCATTCGTCGAGCATCAACATGGATTTCAAAGACTACATAGCACAACTGCTTTGCCTGCCATCACCGCACACATTTGCCGTGGCTTCAATCAGCCCAGGCCATGTGATAGGACGGTCCTCGTGGCACTGGACCTATCGAAGGCATTCGACACGGTCAGCCATGCCAAACTACTGGAGAACATCGCCAACACGTCCCTCCAGCCAGGCATGAAACGCTTGGTCGCGAATTATCTGTGTGGTCGCCAGTCATTTGTGGAATTTAGGGATAAGAAGTCGAAGCACCGTAGAGTAAAACAGGGTGTTCCCCAAGATGGGTTGATATCATCGGCACTGTTTAACTTCTACCTATCCTCCATTCCACCCCCTCCAGACGGCATAGAGATTGTATCATATGCGGATGATTGTATGATCATGGCATCGGGTCCCCACCCATTGTTGACATCTGCGATATGTCGAACGTCTACCTCAACAAACTTGCAAGACATCTGAATATATCTGCAACTAAATCTTCAGCCACATTGTTCACTACAAATACGCGTGAGGTGAATGCCAAGCTGACTGTGATGGGCGAAGGAGAAATGATTCCGACCATCAAGTGTCCCAAAATACTTGCCGTAATATTTGATAGGTCTTACACATTCTCCCACATGTCACAGCAATTTGCGACATCTGCACGTATAGATAAATAAAAAGAGACCCAACATCAGGAATTCAAATCAGAAACAACAAAATTGTGGACACCCTTTTTTATCAAAACATCATAAACAGGACGATAAGAAAAAGTTATTGAATAAAACTGTTAACGCTCCAAGGATATATGGACTACCGAAAATCCATGAAACAGGCACCCCACTTAGGCCGATATGGTCCTCCATGAACTTCCCTACATACGGATTATCCAAATACATCACAGAGATATTAAACAATGTTACGAAGGACTCAATATACAACATAAAGGACGGAATAGAATTTAGATGCGGTAACAGGCTACTGGTTAAATGTAGTCCTCGGGGAACGACCGCCTCCCATTACAACTGAAGAAATTGACCGGCAACCATAGTAGTTTAGCAGATGCAGCCGCCTCAACGCCTACAGAGCAAGGATTGATGCGGACGTGCAAGATGTATGTCCCAGACAAAGACAAAGGAACCTTGTTGACCACGTACAAAGCAATTGGCCGGTCTGTGGTAAGTTATGCAGCGGCAGTGTGTGATTTCGTCAGCTCTGTGACACGCAGTGGAATAATATTCAGATCTGTCAGAATGCCGCCCTCCGAACTGCGACGGGCTGTCTCCTCAGTTCACATGTGGACCACTTCCATCAGGAGGCAAAGATCCTACCAGTGCGAAGACCACTACTTGCTGTCTAAAGGCGCCATTACACAGCATGTAGATTTCTTATGACATCACTTTTTGTATTCACATCAATGTCAATTTACATACGATTCATAATTTTTGCTATCACACCTGTAAGTTATTTTGGTATGACATTACCTACAAATTTGAGCGTATGCTGTTTTTTTATGCGTTATAATTGTTAAAGTTGTGAAAAAGCTGATTAAACCCTAAATTTGTGAAAACAATTTGGGGCATGGCGAAACAATAAATCATATTGTGCAATCCCCATCTTGTCATCAAGCTGATCGACGTTTTACAACACACACAAAGAAATTTTATGCGTGGGTGTATACGTGTGCGTACGTGAGAAGAGAATATGCAAGAAAGGAGATAACAACAAAGAGAATGCAAACAAAAATCTGGCATCTTAATACCGTCTAACCTTGCGTGAGACCACCTTTTCAAATTCGCCTTGAATTTGGGGTTGCTTTCATACGGCTGCCAACAAAAACAACTGATTTCTTTATGTTTTTGTCAGAAGAAATACAGCACGCTCTAATCGAAAAAAATTACAAGTCCTATTTTGAAGAGTGATTTTCATATATTTATTTATTTCATTTCATGCAATGCGAAGCCATCAGGCCTATAAATAATCACACTATGCATAAGACGTACTTTTTCTAACATAATTTAAAAAACTACTCAATTTCGTTTGTATCACACGACATGTGCTAAATTTGACATGTCATAAGACAATTACATGCCGTGTAATAGAGTCTTAAGCAATATCTTTTGGGCTGTTTTCGCAGAGACTTTCTAAATTATCGACTTGTGGATAGATATCCACCGCCCAGTAGCTTTAAGGTAGATATAGAGCGTGAGGTTCAACGTTCTGGCTCAATTACGATCCGGCAGATGCAGCTGCCTTAACTCCTACAGAGCAAGAATTGATGCCGACGTGCAAGATCGCAGAGTTCCTGGATCTTGATACACAACAGAATCAAGCAGACGAAAGATAGAACACAACAAACTGCTACAACAACAACATGATATAAACCTATTGTGGGAACTAAGACGTACTCAGTTAATGCATATTTCTGAATTTCGTTTGCCACGTTATTATTTCCATCCTGGGAAAACTAAACAAATCAAATTACACATTTTTGTGGATGACAGCTAAGATGCCTTTGCCGCCGGGGCCTTGCGTTACTATGGAAGTATAGTCACACTGAATATGTTGCTAGGTGGTGTGCGAATATAGATAGCAGTGGGTCACAATGGTCGTCGTCGTCGCCTTCAGCGTCAGACTATGACCCCCCGACCTCTCCCGTGCGGCAATAAACGCAACAGCAGCATCCCAGCCCCATTATTGCCAGGCAGGGCCGGGAAGGAATAGATACACTATTTTGTAATTCAATTGCACTGGCCTAAGAGGCAAGATCAACGAGATTGTAGATTTTATGATCCGGAAGAACATATTGGTTGCGAAGATCCAGAAGACAAAGCAATCATATAGCAGCCGGTTGTACGTACCGGATTGACCCGATGGAGTCCTTCATCGGCAGGGGCTGCCGCCTCAATGTACAACACACTGCTACAAAAACAACAAAGCTGACAAACACCTGCAGCTTGCACAGTTGTCACGGATACAGTGCTACGAAAGGGTCGCTTAAGGAATACGGTTGGAGGATTAACCTTCGTGATACACCACGGAAGTATAGGCCCATTTCGCCTCCGCCTGGCGCTTGTCACCCCCCATGGAGTGCATGTGGATAGCAGTCAAGTCCGGTACGTATGCATACCACCGGCACAGGATAACTATGAGCACCACACAGGCTGAAACTTTGAGCCCTGATCTGTGTGGTTTTCATTGTAATCACGAGCAGCTTAGCTGCGAGCTACCGGGCGCGTCCACAGGTTGCGGATAGTGAAATGATCCATTCGAAGTAGCTGCAACTGCCGTCGCGGACAATCAGCGGTATCGAGCGGAGAGTCTCAGTGAGTGGCCGGATGGCACCGGCTACTGCCTAAATACAGAGTGCCTATGTTGCTCGATATGACAAGGCGAGTTATTGGCCCCAGTTCTATACTCAAGCGTATTGAACCAACATTTTGTCATTTTTATTCTAAATCTACTGAAGAAATTGTCCTACACCTGAAGATATTGTCCTCCCCCGGCAAACCAGACCTCAATTACGAACCAACATTTTGTCATTTTTATTCTAAATCTACTTTAGTAATAAGTACATGAATTTAAACTTGTTTAATCCTAGTACAAATAGTGATTGAATGACCCATATGTATGCAAGCAACAGGTGTACATACTTCCATGCATATGAACGGATCTATGTATCTTTGTTTGCTTTGATTGCACCATTATTGGCAATTTTCAATCTCCGCTTTCGTTCATGACGATAGAGCATAACAACAAACATGCACACGCATCTCAGCTCATTGTTATTGTTATGTCTTTGACTTCTTCTATAAGAAGATTCAAACAATCGAAGGAATTACAAAAGCAGCCAGTCAACTTTCAATTCTTCAGCCGTACGAGAGCTAACAACGTCACTGGTCGTAGGTCACCAAAAACAACACAAACAAAACTAAGTATAGAAAAAAGTGAATTCATCAAATAAACATACAAAAACAAATTAAAAGAACACATTGTAAATTAGTTTAATAAAACACATGAAAATCAAAACCTAAAGCCAGACCAAAAAACCTTTCTATTGGAAATTAAAAGCAGAAAAGAAACATAGCGTTACAACTTAAAAACTAAACATAATCTTTTACACAAAACGCCTAGCAAACCCCACAACACTTGGGCCTTTGAGCCGGATACTTCGCCTAGCGGATTACCGACTTTAAATTGTTTAGAAACTATTTGGAAAAAAATTGCAAAAAAAAAAGAACATCAAAATTGCAACCATAAGCCATAACCCTGTGAACGTTAAAATGTGAATAAATGTCAAAGTGACCTATGTTAAAATTTGGAAAAAGTGAATTTTGAAAACAAGAATAACTTTGTAAAAGTTTATGACATTAACAAGCTCTTTATATTACACTTATTTTCTAAAATTTTTAAATCTTTGGAAAAAATTGACTTTTGTGAGTTAGCTATCTTTGACATATAACAAAACGCAAATACATTTAAGCACAGTGGCATACAAAACAGATCTTTCGATAATCGAAAACGAAATACTTGAAAAATAAAATTCGAATTCATTTGTGAAACATTTGTTAAAGACATTTTCTTAGTAAATACTCTGTGAAAAAAAAAAAACTTTTTTTGCAAACGTTTATTTCCATAATAAATCCAACTTTTTTTTGAGACATTCTTGTTAAAGTGAAAATCCCTTGCCTCAAAAGAGACCTCACGCAAGTATACACACAAAGGGACGGTAGTAAGTATCCTAGTAAATCTATACCGACTATAAAAGGTTACGTGAGTTATATAAAAAGACGCTTACAGCTTATAAGAATTCTCTTAGTACAAAAAGGCTGAAATCGAAGCATTGACTCCTGCACCACACACACCTGTAGTAAAATCAAATCAGTCTATGAATAATGTGACACCAGTTGAAAAACCAGCATCGCGTACAATAAAACTTTCAGCATGTGATACAGATATTTTTTATGGTGAATATAAGAAATGGCCGACTTTTCGTGACTTGTTTACCTCCTTGTACATTGAGATTTCTGATATTAGCAACATTGAACGCTTATAACATTTGAATCAGATGAAGCACGAGAGTTCATTTCTTTTATACCTTTGACTAATGACCTCGCGTGGGAATGTCTAATAGCTTGCTCGACTTACCATCAGTAATCACAAGATCACCGTCAACTCTTAAGACTTTTGAAAGACCTGTAAATAGTTGTATCCAAAGTCTGAAAATCTTTAAAATCGATACGAAATCGTGGGATCATATACTTATCTATGCTCTCCAAAAATGCCTAAAAATTATTTAGAAGAATTTGCAAATGGACTTACAGATAGCGCTAACATACCTTGAAGGAATTCGACGATTTTTAACTCAGAAGTTCAAGACTTTAGAATCTTTTGGGAACATTCATGCTTCGACCTTAAAAGTTTCTCATATGATACCTAGTACAAAGGGTCATCCAAAAGATCGCCACGTATGCACTTTCCAAACTAAAACAAAGTCATAACCCTAAACAATATGAATCTCAGTCACGACCTCAAACTAACGCAAATATTCAAAATACGTTGCAAATGATCTGTCCACTTTGTAAACAATCACATTTTCTGAGGAATTAGAGAAAAGCATCGAATCGAAGCAGATCGAATTCACGCTGTGAAAACTACACATTCTTGTTTTAATTGCCTCCTAAATAACCATGGCGTTAAGGAGTGTAAATGTAAATACACATGTAGACATTGTAGTCGGAAGTATCAGACGCTTCTTCACAAAGACAGTAGTGCACAATCTACTATAAAACCTACTGTACTATCTACTACACTAGAGAGTACTATACAGTCCACGTCGTACCAAGACTCATCGAGTATCACCAACTTAGCTCTACGTGATGATAATCGACCTTCGTGATGTCAGTCGCGAGAGACCTTGCTTTTTACAGCCCTTGTGCGAGCCCTTGAGATACGAAGCTAGAGCGATCATAGAAACAGGATCCTAATCGACTTTCATCTTTGGTAAACTAAAGGATAGACTTAGACTTTCAACCAGGCGAAATCTAGTTCATGTTTCAGGTTTGTGTCCCACAGTTGCTGAAACGCCAACACAAGCTTGTATTTTCACGCTGCGCTGTCGTGGGCCCTAGCTTCAAATAAGACGTTCTAACCCCAGGTTTGAAGACTTTGCCACTTAACATGCCGCCTAAGAACCTCAACATCAACTTCCTCAGTAACTTAAATGAACCTTTAGCAGATCCTCATTTTTACATAAGTCAACCAATTAACACCAATTGAGGTGCTCCCGGTACGGTATAGCTGTGAGCACCACACCAGCTGGAACATTGAGGTCCGATCTATGTGGTGTTCATTGCTGTCAGAAGCTTAGCTGCGAGCTATCAGGCACGTCCACCAGTTGCGGATAGTGGAATGCTCCATCCGGAGTAGCTGTAACTGCAGTCGCGGACAATCAGCGGTATTGAGCGGAGAGTCTCAATGAGAGGTCGGGTGGCACCGGCTCTTGCACAAATTCTGAGTGCCTACGATGCTTGATATAACATGGCGAGTTATTGGTGCCTTTAAATAACCAATGGCCACCCTGTTCCCGCCGCGATCGGTCCTTTGGACCGGAACGAGTTTGCTCACCTACAGGAGCTTGACGAGGATCGGCACCTCCACATTAAAACAACAACAACAACAATTAACATTTTAATTGGACTTGACATTGGCCCTTTCATCTTCGACTTCGCAGTTCCGGTGCCCCCAATTGGTTCCCTTTCGACACTGAAGACAGTATTTGGCTGAATAGTGGCGTGACCAATTGTTCGATCGACTCAATCAAGGACGAAAGTATCGCTTTTTAATGCAGTGGCCCTAAACAAAATCCATATCCAAAAACATATTTTGAGGTGAGAGGAGAATAAAATCTGCGAAGACATACACACATATAGGACCTACAGAGATAAATCAGGAAGATACGTAGTTACACAACCCTTCAAAAATGATAAAGAAATTGGAAATTTTAGAAAAATCGTCATGGCGCAGTACCTGCGCATGGAAAAGATGCTCAGTACGAAACCTGACATCAAAGCATTATATGACCAGGTCATTCTTGAATACCTCGGCCTTGGCCATATGAAGAAAATTCCTCCAGCGAATATAAACAAAAGACCAAACTTCTACCTAAAAAAGAATTCACCAAATAAACATACAAAAATAAATTAAAAGAACACATTGTAAATTAGTTTAAGTGAAAATTAAAACTTAAAGACAAACCAAAAACTGTTCTATTGGAAATTAAAACGACAAAAGAAAGAAAGGGCTACAAATAAAAACTAAACTCATCTTTTAACACAAACTAAACTAATCTTTTAAACACAAAATGGCTAGCAAACCCCTCAACAACGCCTTCAAATAACCAATAGTCGCCAAGTTCCCGCCTTGATAGGTCCTTTGGACCGGAACGAGCTTGCTCACTTTAATGATGATCGCCATCTCCACATGAAAATGTGGCAACAACAACCGCCGGTTGGTAGTTGTGACCCAGGTAATGGCCAAGCGTACAAGATCGACATGAATGGGCTACTGTCTGGCCACAATCGCCTGGTTCTAGGAGACTTTAATGCGCATCAGGTTTCATGGCATTCTCGCCTAGGTAACCACCAACGGCGCATAGCTTTGGCAGAGCATATTGAAATCTCCACATTTTGCACGGTGAATGAGGAGGCCCCCACTACGATAACGAGGAGATGCAGCAGCTCGCCAGACATTTCCATTGCATCCCCCGATCTCCTGAGTGGCGTATCCTGACAAGCCGTCATTTCTTTATGATCAGACTACCTCCCCATAATTCTCACAATCGACCGACCACCCGACTTCATAACCTCTGAGCACTGGACGTTTATCAATCAGAAGAAGGCCGATTGGGTCGGCTTCAGAGAGTATACCAATCGTCGCTTCAGTGAACCAAGCCCCCTCGAAAGTGCTAGTTGACGACAGGAAATTCCGAGACATCATTAACGCAACAGCCGCTCGCTTTGTATTAACCGGTCGAATACCTCAAGTGCGGCCCAATTTCACGGCGCTGACAGTGGTACTCACAGACGAGCGTGATGGGATTTGTTGTACGGACCCCACTAAGAAATCTTGTTTATCACGTACAAATCAATTGGCCGGTCTGTGGTAAGTTTTCAGCGCGAGTGTGGCCTAGTCAGCTCTGTAACACACAGTGGAATAATACTCAGATCTGTCAGAATGCCACCCTTTGAACCGCGACGGACTGTCTCCTCAGTTCTCATGTGGACCACCTCCATCAGCAGACAAGCAGAAATTTATAACTTTGACCAGATGTTTTATAAAGGTCAGCTGTTTTATGAAAACCAGCTGTTACATGAAAATACAACAGCTAACACCAAAATGGATCAAAAAGGCAGAGGTAAGTAAAAAATAAATTTTTGTTTATTGGTAATTATTAAATTTGTTTAATTTTTATTTACTTTTAATGAAGATTCGTGGCAGCAGCCAGTGTACAGAATACTTGCCATATGAAATAATTTTAACATTTTTGCGCCACTTTTCCATCTATTTGTGCCACTTGTTCTAAAATACAACTATGTAGCGATTATCTTTTGTTTGTATAAAATTTTTGAGCTGAACGAGAGTAACTGGACAAAACAAAAATAGTTTGTTTATGTTTGTCAAATATATCACTTAAGTATTTAAATACCCACCACCGCAACACGTCAAAACATTTATTCTAAATCCTACAAATACATGTTCTGTAGATCGTAGATCGATTTTGGGATTCCGCTCGTTCGTCCAAATTTGAGTTTGGCTTTTTGGTTCCAAAAAGTCTTGGCTGAAAACCTAGAATTGATTTACGGTGGTGGGAATCTAAGATTCGGATTGACCAAAATTATCTTTATACAACTTTTTTATGTTATTTATAAAAAGAAACTAAATTGTTTAGTTTTGTTATATACGTTTTATTTTTGTTTTTTATAAAAAATATTGTGCCAAATTTTGAACCAATTTCAACAAGTTTTTTTATGTTATTTATGTAAAAAACAGAAGGTTTATTGTATGCTTTTGTTTTTTGTTACTCCTAGCTTTTTTGTTTGCTATTTTTTTTAATAAAACCGAAAAAATGTGCCACTTTTTGTGCAACTTGTAAAAAGAACAACTAATTGAAAATTTCCTACGGTAACGCTGGTCGCGATAAGCTAAGCTGTGTGCTACCGGGCGCGGAGCATTCCACTATTGCGGATAGTGGAATACGGAGTAGCTGCAATGGCAGTCGCGGATAATCGGCGGTACCGAGCGGAAAGTCTCAGTGAGAGGACGGACGGCACCGGCACCTGCACAAATACTGAGTGTCTGTGAGACAAAGATCCTGCCAGTGCGAATACATAACAACATGATGTCTAGACAATACCTTTTGGGCTGTTATCGCAGAGACCATCCAAATCATCACTGCCGCCCAGAAGCCTTAAGGTAGATCTACATGATCTAGATCGTGAGGTTCAGCGCTTCAAGAGAGAACTCCTAGATCAAGCGGCATATAAAGCGGGTCTAGACAACATTTATACAGATACGGTAGTAGGTGCGCTAAATAGCTACCGGGTGAATGTAGTCCTTGGAGAACAACCGCTTCCCACTGCACCTAAAGAAATTTGGCTCCGGCAGATGCACCCGCCTTAACTCCTACAGAGCATGGATTGATGCTAACGTGCAGAATGTGTGTCCCGACGGTGACGTGGGACCACACGTCCCTCAATGGGAAAAAAGTATAAGCAGCACACCAAGTGCTGCCGACAAGGGACTTGAGAACGTTGTTTCTACTTTTGTGTACGGTGATGGATGTAATGCAGCTGTAGTTCTATTCCGTCTTCGAAATGCATGCTTTTGTTCGGTGAATGCAAATTGTCAAACGGGAGGATTAGTCCCTCATGCGTCTTGGCTACTGTCGAGAGAAGTGAAATCGGTCTGTACGACTCCCCCTTGCTCGTATTATTTCCAGGTTTCTGTAATGGGATCACACTGCCCATATTCTAAACATCGGGTACTATAATAGTGTTCAGACAGGCTGAGGACAATTGTAAGGGACTCCACTCCAGGCAGATCTAGATTCTTCAGCATCACGGGTGACATTCGTAGCTTCGTGCACGATAAATTATTATGGTTGTCCAGAGGCACTGATACGACAAATGGCTCCCCTTCTAGCCTTGCCACTCTCGGGTCAAAAAAACGGACGTTTATCTAAGGAAAATACCACACAAGTATCGGCAGAACTTTTTATTTTAAAACAATTGTTTTCCTAAGCAAGCAAATAAAAAAAACCAACCAAAACAAAAATCAGCTGTTTTCTGCAAATTTACACTGGAAGTCGTTCACATACTTATGCTTGCAAATTTTTTAAAGAGACTAAAATGGCCTTAGGTAAGGTTAAGTTAAGTGGCAGTCTGGCATCAGACTCACTTAGAAGTTTTCGTCCATAGTGATACCACAGGAACAGAAGAAGGAAGATGCCTCCTAGTTCCTACCGTTGAACCATCCAGATCGCTTTAAAAGCCCAATAACCTGCGAATGTTCACATCCGCTATGACTGAGACGTCAAGTCTAGATTAGGCCACATAGTTTTTGAATGCTCACAGCCCCCTCTTTGTGACCATCAATCATTCGTTGTCCTTCTGGCCTAGTCCTGAAAACTTAGCTTACATGTCGCTAGAGGCATACCCACAGATTTCAGTGTCCCGGAATGTGTAGGGTAGTTCCTAGTCTCGCAAGCTCATCCGCTTTATAGTTCCCTGGGACATCTCTATGGCCCGTCACCCAGAACAGGTGAATTTGGAACTGTTCAGCCATCTCGTTGAGAGATCTGCGACAATCGAGAGCTCAGAAATACGTTCTCCAGTAATTTAATGGCTCTGAGAAGATATTTATGCCCATCGTCGTAGTGACATTATATCTTAGCCATTCCACCACTTCCTTCAATCCCATGGCAGCCGGTTGTACGTACCGGATTGACCCGATGGAGTTATCCATCGGCTAGAGCTGCCGCCTCAGTGTACAACACACTGCTACAACAACAACAACAACCACTTCCTTAATTGCAAGGATCTCTGTTTGACACACACTGCAGTGGTCGGGTAACCTTTTCGATATGACCAGTTCTAGAATCAGGAATAGTGGTACAGTAATTTGTATTAAAAAGCGGCTCAGGTAGGATGTTATCCACACTGCCTGGAACATCGGACATGGTATCAAGGAAACACAGTGAAGACGCCTCACTGGAGTGGTACAAGCAGTTTATCTAGCCACAATGTAGCATTAAATTCAGTGCATCAGATGGTGTCGTCCTCAGTGCGGCTGTGATGCACAAAGAAGCCATCCTTTGCATCCGGACCACAACACCATATAGCATTATAGGTCTGACAACTGCAAGCGGTCTATGTAAGTAAGTGATTAAAAAGGTTCTTACGGTATAGTTGATGCCTAGAAATTCCAACTCATTCATGGTTGACGTCGGTTTTTCATTATTCAAAGCTTCAATGTCAAGAAATGCCCTCTTGTATATTCCTTGACAGAGAACTCTCTATGTAGCCGACTAGGTCGTGTAGGGCTGTTTCATTGGATTTGCCTTTACTATATGCATGCTGCTGCCGCGACAGGCGATCTCCGGGGATCTTTGCCCTAAGATATGTTTCTATCAAGCATAAAGGAGTCCTCAGCATAAAGGATGACAGACTAATGGGAATGAAAATGACCTTCGTGTCCCTCCATCCCACAGATATATATGACATTCTGATACAAGCAGAGTATATCTCCCTAAGCCAGGGAACCAGTCTATCAGACACAGCTTGTAATTCAACCGGTGATACATCATCAGAGCCTGGCAACTTAAAGGAGTCGAAACTATTTATCGTCAAAAGGATTTTCGGATCAGACACAATTTCCTTAATGGCCTCCGACGAATGCATATCAGTGACAACCTATTCTGGCAGCACATTGTCCGTTGGAGAATTTCCCGGAAAATGTGTATCAACGAGTAGTTCTAGTGTTATTTCACTTGACATTGTCCATACGTTCTCAGCAATCCCATGGCAGCCGGTTATACGCACCGGATTGACCCGATGGAATTCTCATCGTCAAGGGCTGGCCCTTCAGTGTATGTGTTCGTCTTTTTCGTTATGGGAGAGGCACATCCCAGAGTGCCTTGTCCGCACGCTTCTAGTCCGTGCCGGGATTAAAAAGAACCCCGGACCCTGGTTCGGTTTGTCAGAACCGCCTACATCATCGGTCGGTGAGGTGTAACCGATGCATGGAGTGGGTACATTTCCGATCTTTCCTCTGGCCTCACTTCACTACGGGAATATAGTCATACTGGTTATGTCGCAAAGTTCTGTGCGAACATAGCCAGCAGTGGTTCACAAGCGTCGTCGTCGCCTTCTGCGTCCTCGTTGTCGAACTATGTGACCCCCTCGACCTCTCCCGTACGACAATTTACGCAACGACAGCATCCCAGTCCAAATATTGCCAGGACAGTGCCGGGAAGTCTATCATTTTTGCAGTTAAACTGCAACGGACTTCGTGGCAAGATCGATAAGATTGTGGACTTTATGAGTGGGAAGACCATATTGGTCGTAGCGATCCAGGAGACAAAGCTGACCTAAGGATCGCTCAAGGAATGGAGGTGGGGGATTGGCCTTTGTGATACACCATTCCGTGCAATATAGACCTATCCCGCCTGCGCATGGCGCTAGTGACCCCTATATGGAATGCATGGGGATAGCAGTCAGGTCCGGTACTGCCGAGATAGAGCTATACAACGTGTACATACCGCCGGTTGGTAGCTGTGTCCCGATTAATGGCCAGGCTTACAACTCCGACATAAGTGGGTTGCTATCTGGCCATAATCGACCTGTTCTAGGGGACTTTAATGCGCATCACACGTCATGGCATTCTCCCCTAGGTAACGACCAGCGTGGCATAGCTTTGGCAGGGCAGATTGAAAGCTCCACGCCGCTTCAGTGAACTGCCACCCCCTCTGATGTGCTAGTGGCCGAGAGGAAATTCCGAGACATCATTAACGCAGCAGTCGCTCGCTTTATAGTGGTCGGTCGAATACCCCAAGTGCGGCCCAATTTCCCGGCGCAAGCAGTGGTACTCGCAGACGAGCGTGATGGGATTCGTGGTATGGACCCCGCTAACCCCAGAATCAGCGAGCCGAATCTGGAAATAAACAGGGTTGTCAACGAGGCCACCGTAGCGCAGAGGTTAGCATGTCTGCCTATGAAGCTGAACGCCTGGGTTCGAATCCTGGCGAGACCATCAGAAAAAAATGTCAGCGGTGGTCATTGAGCTTAAACTTGTATCGGACTGCACACATTGATATGTGAGAAGTTTGCGCATCCCTCGAGTGACAGGGCAAGGAGGAGTCGTACAGACCGATCACCAGTGGCAAAGACGCTTGAGGCATTACTCCTCTCTAGCCTCGTAGGAGAATTTCCATTCGCCGAGCATCAACATGGATTTCGAAGACTGCACAGCACAACAACAGCTTTGCATGCCATAACCACACACATTTGCTGTGGCTTCAATCAGACCAGGCCATGTGATAGGACGGTCCTCGTGGCACTGGACCTATCGAAAGCATTCGACACGGTCAGCCATGCAAAATTATTTGAGGACATCGCCAACACGTTCCTCCAGCCGGGCCTGAAACGATGGGTCGTGAATTATATGTGTGGTCGCCAGGCATTTTTGGAATTTAGGAATAAGAAGTCGAAGCACCGTAGAGTGAAACAGGGAGTTCCCCAAGGTGGTGTGATATCTCCGGCACTGTTTAACCTCTATCTATCCTCCAATCCACCCCCTCCAGACGGCATAGAGATCGCGTCATATGCGGACGATTGTACGAAATCTGAAGGTATCCGCCACCAAATCTTCAGCCACATTGTTCACTACAAATATGCGTGAGGTGAATACTGAGCTGACTGTGATGGTCGATGGATGTCGATTTGACAGCTCTTACTCCCCACATGTCACAGCAATCTTCAATAAAGTCAAAAGTAGAAACAAGGTCCTCAAGTCACTTGCCGGCAGCACTTGGGGTGCAGACAAAGAAACCTTGTTCACCACGTACAAAGCAATTGGCCACGCAGTGGAATAATATTCAGATCTGTCAGAATGCCGCCCTTCGAACTGCGACGGGCTGTCTCCTCTGTTCTCATGTGGACCACCTCCATCAGGAGACAAAGATCCTACCAGTGCAAAGACATAACTACATGTCTATACCAATACCTTTTGGGCTGTTATCGCAGAGACCATCCAAATCAACATCTTATGGATAGATATCCACCGTCCAGAAGCCTTAAGGTAAATCTACGTGATCAAGAGCGTGGGGTTCAGAGCTACAAGAGAGAAACTCTAGATCAAGCGGCATATCAAGCAGGTCTAAACAACATCCATGCGGTAATTAGCTACCGGGTGAATGTAGTCCTTGGAGAACGACCGCCACCCATTGCACCTGAAGAAATCGCCCTCCCCCGGCAAACCAGAGTAGTTCTGGCTCAATTACGTTCCGACAGATGCAGCCGCCTCAATTCCTACAGAGCTAGGATTGATACCGACGTGCAAGATGTATGTCACGATAGTAACCAGGGACCGCACGATGCACGTCACCTGTTTAACTGCCCGGCCAGACCCACTCGTCTCAGACCCAGATCGCTGTGGACGCACCCCATCTTAGTCGCAGAGTTCCTGGGTCTTGACACTCAACAGAATCAAGCAAACGAAAGATAGAACACAATAAACTGCTACAATAACAACAAAATATATTCTCTGAATTCTGAATATACCCCACCGTAATTTGCCCCGAAGACAGAATCTTCCTTAGCCTAGAGGCTTCAGACGTATCCTCCATGAAACTGCAGAATTCTCCCAAGGATTTGTTCTGAGCCCTTATAAGCTCACCCTTATGTTTTCTTAGCTTAGCCTTATACATGTCCTAATCGTGTAGTGCTATTGTGGTTTTTACTCCGTTGGAGAGTTTTCTGCAGTCCATCCTTAGACCAACCTGCTCTGGGATCCACCAAGGCGGTTGTGCTCTTGTAGCTTTCGCTCTGTTAAAGAGTTTTCTGCAGTCCTTCCTTAGACCAATCAGCTCTAGGGTCCACCATGGCGGTCGCTGTTTGCCCCTTGGCTTGGCACTAGAGCAAGCTGACACAAGCGAGTCATTCAGCCTTCGTTATCCGCTTGACCACTATGTCTATATCCTCCGTAGTTTCCACTTCCTTTTCTAATCTAGAAGAGATAGACGTGCAGAATTTGTGTGGATTATCCCAATCCGCCTTTCTTTTATTTAGCCGAGGGACCATTTTTGCAGTATTTTCTCCAAGGCTAAAACTAAAATAACGATGGTCAGAGAAGGTGTGGTCATCCAGCACTTGCCCGTCGCATTTTCTTCCACTTATGTCTTCCGATACAAACGTAATATCTAGTACCTCCTGCCTGTTCCTGGTAATAAAGATCGGGTTTTCCCCTTTATTACAAATCGCCAGATTGCAACTTATAATATATTCAATAAGCAGCTCACCCTTTTCGTTGACATTCGAACTTCCCCATATCTGGTGATGTGCATTAGCATCACTTCCTATAATGAGGCTTTTCTTCCCTACAGAGGCAGCTTCAACCAGCGACCTAAGGTCTGAAGGCGGCATCTCTGAATCGTGTGCCATATATAGGGAAGCCAGCCAGTAATGAGATGTTTATATAATGAGTAATGTTTATTTCAAGGCTGGCTACTACTAAATCTTCAGTGCTTAGCGACGGAAGAAGAAAAACATTTAGACTACCCTTTGCAATAATACAGGTTCTGTGTCTCCCATTCCCCGTACCCTTGAGAAGTTTAAAGCCCGAAATTCTTAGTCCATGAACCATTCCTCCACACAACCATGGTTCTTCAACACGGATTTCGGAGACTGCACAGCACAACAACAGCTTTGCATGCCATCACCACACACATTTGCCGTGGCTTCAATCAACCCAGGCCATGTGATAGGACGGTCCTCGTGGCATTGGACCTATCGAAGGCATTCGACACGGTCAGCCATGCCAAATTATTTGAGGACATCGCCAACACGTCCCTCCAGCCAGGCCTTAAACGTTGGGTCGCGAATTATCTGTGTGGCCGCCAGTCATTTGTGGAATTTAGGGATAAGAAGTCAAAACACCGTAGAGTGAAACAGGGAGTTCCCCAAGGCGGGGTGATATCTCCGGCTCTGTTTAACCTCTACCTTTCCTCCATCCCACCTCCTCCAGACGGCATAGAGATCGTATCATATGCGGACGACTGTACGATCTTGGCATCAGGCCCCCCACCCATTGATGACATCTGCGATAGGTTGAACGTCTACCTCAACGAGCTTGCCTCATATTTCGCTGCAAGAAATCTGAAGATATCCGCCACCAAATCTTCAGCCACACTGTTCACTACAAATACGCGTGAGGTGAATTCTGAGCTGACTGTGATGGTCGATGGAGAATTGATTCCGACCATCAAGTGTCCCAAAATACTTGGCGTCACATTTGACAGCTCCTACACTTTCTCCCCACATGCCACAGCAATCTGCAATAAAGTCAAAAGTAGAAACAAGGTCCTCAAGTCACTCGCTGGCAGCACTTGGGGTGCAGACAAAGAAACCTTGTTGACCACGTACAAAGCAATTGGCCGGTCTGTGGTAAGTTATGCAGCGCCAGTGTGGTCACGTCAGCTTTGTGACACGCAGTGGAATAATATTCAGATCTGTCAGAATGCCGCCCTCCGAACTGCGACGGGCTGCCTCCTTAGTTCTCATGTGGACCACCTCCACCAGGAGACAAAGATCCTACCAGTGCGAAGACATAACTACATGCTGTCTAAGCAATACCTTTTGGGCTGTTATCGCAGAAATCATCCAAATCATCATCTTGTGGATAGATACCCACCGCCCAGAAGCCTTAAGGTAGATCTACATGATCTAGAGCGTGAGGTCCAGCGCTACAAGAGAGAACCTCTAGATCAAGCGGCATATCAAGCGGGTCTGAACAACATTCATGCAGACACGGTAGCAGACGCGTTAACTGGCTACCGGGTGAATGTAGTCCTTGGAGTACGACCGCCACCCATTGCACCCGAAGAAATCGACCTCCCCCGGCAAACCAGAGTGATTCTGGCTCAATTACGTTCCGGCAGATGCAGCCGCCTCAATTCCCACAGAGCTAGGATTGATGCCGACGTGCAAGATGTATGTCCCGACTGTAACCAGGGACCGCACGATACACGTCACCTGTTTAACTGCCCGGCCAGACCCACTCGACTCAGACCCACATCCCTGTGGACGCACCCCATCTTAGTCGGGGAGTTCCTGGGTCTTGACACTCAACAGAATCAAGCAGACGAAAGATAGTACACAATAAACTGCTACAACAACAACAACAACAACCATGGTTCTTGCATAAGAACAACGTCAAATCCCCCAGCCATCAGGAGGACCTTTAGTGCCGCCGAAGCGGCCTTACAATGGTGGATATTTATCTGTAGAAACCGTACCATAGTTAGGATTCAGAATTTCTACCTCACATCCTCAAAAGATTCGTTTGAACTTGTCATGATGAAGTTCCGTACGCATCCAGGGGCAGGTGAGAAAACTGTGGAACCACTCTTCCTCAGGACACTGGGCATTTGCGGTGCGAACGATTTCTTCTTAGATTCTTAAACTAACTGCTGCTGTTGAAGTACATTCTGAGTTCCGTACTTCCCCGCTGGCGGGCACTTTGAGCCCAGTCCAACTTTGTGACCCACCTGTCGAGTTCCGCTTCGATGTCATTCCCTCCCGTATAGATTGTGGCAGAAGAATTTTCAGTCTCCTCCAATCCGCCAGACTTTAGCGATGTGGTCGATAGTTCCTCAGGCAAGTGTTCAGCAACAACTGCTAGTCGTCTCCTGCTTTCCCATCGAGTCCTGATTCCCCATCAAGTTCCGCTCCGATGCCATCCACTCCCGTATAGATTGTGGCAGAGGAATTGTCAGTCTCCTCCAATCCGCCAGACTTTAGCGATGTGGTCGATAGTTCCTCAGGCAAGTGTTCAGCAACAATTGCTAGTCGTCTCTTGATTCCACAACCCCACCGCTTCTATAAAGCTTCAGTTTCAACTTGTCGAATCCGTAGGATACAACCCCTTCAGACTTGTTGTTGTTGTTGTTGTAGCAGTTTATTGTGTTCTATCTTTCGTCTGCTTGATTCTGTTGAGTGTCAAGACCCAGGAACTCCCCGACTAAGATGGGGTGCGTCCACAGGGATCTGGGTCTGAGTCGAGTGGGTCTGGCCGGGCAGTTAAACAGGTGACGTGCATCGTGCGGTCCCTGGTTACTATCGTGACATACATCTTGCACGTCGGCATCAATCCTAGCTCTGTAGGAATTGAGGCGGCTGCATCTGCCGGAACGTAATTGAGCCAGAACAACTCTGGTTTGCCGGGGGATCGATTTCTTCGGGTGCATTGGGTGGCGGTCGTTCTCCAAGGACTACATTCACCTGGTAGCCAATTAACGCGTCTGCTACCGTGTCTGCATGAATGTTGTTCAGACCCGCTTGATCTAGAGGTTCTCTCTTGTAGCGCTGAACCCACCTTAAGGCTTCTGGGCGGTGGGTATCTATCCACAAGATGATGATTTGGATGATTTCTGCGATAACAGCCCAAAAGGTATTGCTTAGACAGCATGTAGTTATGTCTTCGCACTGGTAGGACCTTTGTCTCCTGATGGAGTTGGTCCACATGAGAACTGAGGAGACAGCCCGTCGCAGTTCGGAGGGCGGCATTCTGACAGATCTGAATATTATTCCACTGTGTGTCACAAAGTTGACGTGACCACACTGGCGCTGCATAACTTACCACAGACCGGCCAATTGCTTTGTACGTGGTCAACAAGGTTTCTTTGTCAGCACCCCAAGTGCTGCCAGCGAGTGACTTGAGGACCTTGTTTCTACTTTTAACTTTATTGCAGATTGCTGTGGCATGTGGGGAGAAAGTGTAGGAGCTGTCAAATGTGACGCCAAGTATTTTGGGACACTTGATGGTCGGAATCATTTCTTCACCGACCATCACAGTCAGCCCAGTATTCACCTCACGCGTACTTCTAGTGAAGAGTGTGGCTGAAGATTTGGTGGCGGATATCTTCAAATTTCTTGCAGCGAAAAATGAGGCAAGCTCGTTGAGGTAGACGTTCAACCTATCGCAGATGTCATCAATGGGTGGGGGGCCTGATGCCATGATCGTACAATCGTCCGCATATGATACGATCTCTATGCCGTCTGGAGGGGGTGGGATGGAGGATAGGTAGAGGTTAAACAGAGCCGGAGATATCACCCCACCTTGTGGAACTCCCTGTTTCACTCTACGGTGTTTCGACTTCTTATCCCTAAATTCCACAAATGACTGGCGGCCACACAGATAATTCGCGACCCAACGTTTCAGGCCTGGTTGGAGGGACGTGTTGGCGATGTCCTCAAATAATTTGGCATGGCTGACCGTGTCGAATGCCTTCGATAGGTCCAGTGCCACGAGGACCGTCCTATAACATGGCCTGGGTTGATTGAAGCCACGGCAAATGTGTGTGGTGATGGCATGCAAAGCTGTTGTTGTGCTGTGCAGTCTCCGAAATCCATGTTGATGCTCGGCGAATGGAAATACTCCTACGAGGTTCGGGAGGAGTAATGCTTCAAGCCACTGGTGAGAGAAGGGAGATCGGTCTGTACGACTCCCCCAAACTCGGGTATTTTCCAGGCTTTAGTTGCGGGATCACTCTGCCCATTTTCCAGACATCGGGAACTATAAGAGTGTTCAATGACAGGTTAAGGACAGTGGTAAGGTACTCAACTCCAAGTGAATCCAGATTCTTCAGCATCAATGTAGAGATTCAGTCGGGGCCCAACACCTTGGAAGATTTGGCGCCACGGATGACATTCGTAACTTCGAACACGGTAAATTGTGATGGCTGTTCATTGGCTTGGAGACCACGAATACGGCGAATGGCTCTCCTCCTTGCCCTGTCTCTCTCGGGATGCACAATAAATTGACGGTTGAACAACCTGGCGCATCTCTTCGGATCAGTCACGGTTATCTCGCCAAAAGTGACTGAGGTCCTGTCATCCCGTCTACCGGGGTTCGAGAGAGACTTAACAGTGGTCCACAGTTTGCCTGCACCGGTGCCTAAGTTACATTGCTCCAAGTATTCCAGCCACAAATTCCGCTTATGTTCGTTGACTACCCTGTTTATTTCCAGATTCAGCTCGCTGATTCTGGGGTTAGCGGGGTCCATAGCACGAATCCCATCACGCTCGTCTGCGAGTACCACTGCTTGCGCCGGGAAATTGGGTCGCACTTGTGGTATTCGACCGGCTGGTATAAAGCTAGCGGCAGCTGCGTTGATTATGTCTCGGAATTTCCTCTCGGCCACAAGCACATCAGAGAGGGGTGGCAGCTCATTGAAGCGGCGATTGGTATACTCTCTGAAGCCAGTCCAATCGGCCTTCTTATAATTGATGAACGTCCGGCGCTCAGAGGTTATGAAGTCGGGTGGTCGGTCGATTGTGAGATTTATGGGGAGGTGATCTGACCCCAAATAGATGACAGCTTGCCAGGATACGTCACTCAGGAGATCAGGGGATGCAATTGAGATGTCTGGCGAGCTGCTGCACTTCCTCGTAATCCTAGTGGGGGCATCCTCATTCACCGTGCAAAACGTGGAGCTATCTATCTGCCCTGCCAAAGCTATGCCACGGTGGTCGTTACCTAGGGGAGAATGCCATGACGTGTGATGTGCATTAAAATCCCCTAGAACCAGACGACTATGGCCAGATAGCAACCCACTTATGTCGGGGTTGTAAGCCTGGCCATTAATCGGGGCACAGCTACCAACCGGCGGTATGTACACGTTGTATATCTCTATCCAGTACTAGACCTGACTGCTACCCTCATACATTCCATGTATGGGTCACTAGCGTCAAGCGCAGGCGAGATAGGTCTATACTGCACGGAATGGTGTATAACGAAGGCCAATACCCCACCTCCATTCCTTGAGCGATCCTTACGTAGCACATTGTAACGATCTCATCAATCTTGCCACGTAGTCCGTTGCAGTTTAACTGCAAGAACGATACACTTCCCGGCACTGGCCTGGCAATAGTAGGGCTAGGGTGCTGCCGTTGCATAAATTGCCGTACGGGAGAGGTCGGGGGGGTCACATAGTCCGACGACGAGGACGCCGAAGGCGACGCTTGTGACCCACTGCTGGCTATGTTCGCACAGCACTAGCGACATAGCCAGTATGACTATACTCCCGTAGCGAAGTTAGGCCAGAGCAAGGACGGAAATGTACCCACTCCAAGCACCGGTTACACCTCACCGACACCGACCGATGATGAAGGCGGTTCTGGCTAACCGGACAGAACCAGGGTCCGGGGTTCTTTTCAATCCCGGCACGGACCAGAAGCGTACGGAGAAGGCACTCCGTCCCATGACGAAAAAAGACGAACACGTACACTGAGGCGGCAGTCCTTGCCGATGAGGATTCCATCGGGTCAATCCGGTGCGTACAACCGGCTGCCATGGGATTGTCAGACTTGTTGTTGAGAGCCAGAGTTTAGTACGAATACTGCATGTCTCCGGTCACCAACAGCCTCATCCAATCTACCAAACTTCCAGTCGGTGGTTGAGAGATTGGGATTACATTCACTTAGTCTTCCAAGTATCGCTTCAGGATCTGAGGGAATCCTTGGTAACCAAGCATGCGACATTGGTAGAGAAGGAATATCTTACGTCTTGCCTAAATCTAATGCTGCACCTGGCCAGACCCCAGCAATCTTCTTCAGCGCACAACAATACATTTTAATTTAGCGTTGATCCCCGATGGCAATTAGTTTGTATCGTCCTCGATACCAGCCTGCATCGTCACAAACCGGAGGAGACCCAGGAAATTCCGCAAGGACATCGGAGTATACTGATTACAGTCCATTGACTATCCCACTCCAATTATTCCTAGGTATGCAGCACTGTTCTTCTCCCTTGTCGACAACTGACATCAAACTGTCCCTAGCGACATTAGCAAAGGTTATTGGACCTATCTTACTGTTGTTCGCCCTAGTTTTTTTATGTATGGGATGCCCTCGAGGTGACCGCAGCCTTTTGGCTGACTGCGGTGCTGTTTCCGAATTTAGACGTGTAGTCTTTGGGGCCTGAGCAGCGAATTCCCTAGCCCAATTTAGGGAATCTCCCTCCCTATTAGTGAGAGTCATAGGATCACTCGCACCAAGCCTCTCAATAAACCTGAGAGCGATGCGTCTTCTATTATTCCAACCTCTTAAAGAGAGTGTTGGATTGCCAGGGAAGGCCGATGGCCTAGGCAAATTACAGGCATGCGAAGAAAGAATAAGTTCGGCCTTGTCCTTTAGACTCGAACCAGGTGTCTTCGTGAAAAGCCCCTGCTGACCAGAGGTTTCAGTAGCACACAACATGATACGGCCTGATACCACCACCGCAGCTGTTTGGACTTTGGAGTACATTCTAAGCTTACTCCATGGCTCTAGATCTGCCGCTCCACTGGAAACAGACGAAGATCATCAACCGCCTAATGGATACCTCTATCGCAGCTATTCATGAGTGACTTAAAATTTTCCTCCAAAAATAATGACCTATTACGAGTTGCAGGAAAATTCTTGCGGAGTAAATAACAATACGTCCGCTCCACTCAACGGTTCAAACAAGAAAAAATAGCCTTACTCTACAGCAAATTGTTACTGGAAAAGTACGCGAACAGACCTTGTGATTCGTCGTATGACTTTGTCGTTCAATAAAATGCGGCATATTTCACAATCATTTAATAGACAATTTTCGTACTTATAAACATAGTGTGAAATAAAGGGGTGCATGTTTCGAATTGCATTTTGCAATAAATTCGATATAAGTACAACCTAGCAATGTATGTCCTTAAAAGCCTTCACAGCTAAAGGTATCTGATGCAATAACTCCTAACCAAGAGGTCGAAAAGTGTCATACCATGATTTGTGTGTGGTATACTAGCTTTCATTTTCAATTATATAAAAAAATTAGAATTACATAAATTAGAAAAAAAAGAAAGAAATAAACCGAAAATTATGTTTGATTATCGACATCTAAAATAAAATGGTATTTCATTGACCTTTAACTTGAATCGCTTACTGGTATGAATAATATGATTAGAAAACAACCATCTAATAATAATAATAAAGTCTTAATTTTACATACTTAAGTGAATGCTAAACTCACCTCTACCCATAGCGGTTCAACAGCTTTCGTGCATCTCTCATAAATACCGATACCGTGGGAAAAGTCAATTACTTCATCTTCTGTTCCATGAATCACCAAAACAGGTGATTTAACTTTGGACACTTTATCGATACTGATTTAATTCGTTTTATTATTTTATGTGTATGAATATCTCAAAATAACATACCTTGGAAAAGCGTCGAAAAACCATGTTCTTTTTGTGTTCCGGAAAACAACTCTTAGCCCAGACATTAAAGGAGAATGAAGTATTACAGCTCCCACCTCATGCTTTGTGGCTAAATCCACAGTAGGAACGGTACCAATGCTTTGGCCATAAAGAATAATAGATTCTGGATTAATGTTGAACCTAAAGTAATGTAAATACAGTTTGGATAAATGCCCAATTAAGTTTGATATAGGAAGTACCTTGACCTCAAGGCTTGCCAGGCTGCTTCAATGTCGGCGTACAAATTTTTTTCGGATGGTTTTCCACCACTCATGCCATATCCAGAATAATCGTACCCAAAAATGTTACAATTAAGTTGGGATCCTAATGATATATAAAAACTACTCATCTGTCCCAAGTCAACAGCATTACCATGGGAGAAGAGCAAGGTATATTTCGCATTTTTACTACAGCGAACATATATACATGTAATGTTATTGCCACGCGATGTACGTGTAAAAAATGCTTCCACTTTTGATTTATCTCTTTCAGAATATTGCCATTCAGCTCTATCATAAAAATGCAAGTTATATTTCACATTATTGTCATCTGCGGGTGTTAATTTGTATGTTGGATCAGGAGGTTGAAAAGCTAATTTAGCTGCAATAGGCCCAGGGCAGGGAGGACAACAAAACATGCAACAAAGTTCGCTTATACTGAACATATCACTGGTATACAAAATCCAAGAAACAAAGAGATATTCTATATCCTATATCTCCCTTGCAACGTTTGGTTAATAGTGGCACCGAGCAGAATAAAAGTCCTTGTGAAGGGCATAAACTAAAAGGATTCATTTATAATAATCAATCTGAATTTTTGGAATGTTTAAATACTTTAGTTACGAACTATAAGTTAAAAAATATTAAATCTATTTAAACAAAAGGAAAACGGAGTAATATAGGTAGATACGATACTTGACTTGTTTATATTAACTGCATGTGCAAGTGATGAAAAATAGGTATTGGAATAATCTTTAGCAATCAGGTTTCCCACATGTGAAAATACAAAGTTGATGTACGGAAACATAACGCCGCCAAAAAAAGTGTAGAAACTTTTGCAGTTTTTAAAGGTGAAGTCACATACCATGCGTAGACGCGAAAGCGTGATGCAATCAAACAATTGAGATACGTACGTTTTTTATGATGTCTTATTTTATTAGTTTCTAGTGCTATTATGGTTCAATTGAGAAGGTTAAGTCTAACGATTTTAGGAATTGTACAAGATGGTCAAACTGCATGGTCTTATTTTTTAGTATGTCACAAAAACGGTGCCAAAAGATAAAGAAAATTTTTATTTGTATATTTCACAAACTTTTTCAACACAATTGAGTGTAAGTTCGTAATAATTTGCGAGTTATTTTCTATTTACGAAGGAACAAAGAGAGGAATTGGTTAAAATACTGCATTCGACATACCAACTTGCATGAATCTAATCTGTACCACGATACTAGGAAGACCAAGCAGACCGTACGTCTTGGTAGTATACGGTCTTTGGGTATCCTATCAAATTTATACAAGTTAAAGTCAATAGCCCAGCTGTTGGTATTTTCCAATTTAAGGCTGTATCCAAATCTCACAAGAGCGCCAGATGCTTTGTTTGGATATTAAAGATTTGTTTCTTTTTTCACATTTGTTTTTTCATAGTTTACACGTTTATAATCATAACTCTTTTGATATTGTGGATGCGAAACATTACAATGCAAATAAAAACTAGAATGTCAATTAGGAAGTTCCAGAAATTTGATAGCCTAGTGGGAATTTGCGCCAACATTCCCGCAGGGTTGTGTAGTTGTTTTCGTTGTTGTTAGGCTAGTGACTTTACCTTTACCAAAGTTTTATCCAAATAACACTAAAACGTAAAGTTCTTTGTTTTGATTTTAAAATTTTGTCACATTTTGTTCCCTTTCCACATTTTAATTTATAGTTTACACGTTCATAATCAAAAATATTCTAATCTTGTCGCTGCTACACATGATAGTGCGCATGGCTGAATTAAGAAGTTAAAGTCACTTGTTCAGCTCATTCAATTTTTCAATTCCCGAGTTGTATCCAAATCGCGATAGAACGTAAAATGCTATGGCGAAACAATTAAAGGTGGGGTCATTTGTACAACAACCACAAATCATATGGTGCAGTCCGCCATCTTGCCATCAAGCTGATCGACGTTTTGCTAACACACAAAAAGAAATTTGTGTGTGCGTGTGTGTGTATACGTGTGCATGCATGAGCAGAGAATATGCGAGAAAGAAGATGACAACAAAGAAAATGCAAACAAAAATCTGACATCCTAATAACGCCAAAACTGGCCGGCTGTTCGCGTGAGACCACCTTTTTAAATCCGCCTTGGTTAAATGCTTTGTTTGGATTTAATTTTTTTCCAGATTTTTTTTCTTTTTACACATTTTAAATTGCTTGAATTCAAAATCCACACATTTATAATCATAAAAGTTTTGACTTTGTTAAAAACTGGATGAACAATAAGGAAGTGTCCAACAATTTGACAGCCCAGTGGGAATTTGCGCCACCGTCCCACAGGGTTGTGTAGTTGACTTCGTTGTTGTTGGGCAAGTGACTTAACCTTCTTGCCATCAAACTGATCGACGTTTTCCCAACACACTCAAAGTAATTTGTGTGCGTGTGTGTATACATGTGCGTACGTGAGTTGAGAGAATTACGAGAAAGAAGATGACAACAAAGAGAATGCAAATAAAAATCTGACATCTAAATACCGTCAAATTTGGCCGGCTGTTCACGTCAGACCACCTTTTTAAATCCACCTTGAGATGTCATAACATTTATAAAAATCAAACATATAGTTTATGAAAAGTTTTCAAAACATCATAAATGTTATGAGCATTTTTCATAACAATAAAATGAAAATTTTATAAAATGTATAATAATATCAACTAGACAAATAAATCCAAAAACAATATCAATTATGGTCATGAAACCCTACTCTACTGTTTATGAAATGTTTTCATTATATTTATAAAAAGAACTACAATAATTAATTACAAACAATATGAATTACGCTAGAAAAATAAATCAACAGCTTGGATATTTAGTTAACCTTATTGGATAAAATTAGTTGAATATAAATCTAGGAACGATGTTGTTGTAGTTGAAAGGGGGTAGCGATCTTGACCAGTCTCTGAGAAGGCTGGATAGTTTCGATACATAAGGCCGACGACTTATTTTATTTGTGTTCCACAGTTAAAAAATAATGCTTCATGGTTACCTTATTTGTATAAGTTTTGACAGCCAATAGTCAGTTCGGGATGATCCAAAAAATGTAAAGATGTGTTATTAGATTATGGAATTCTAATGAATTGTTGCATATCCTCATGTTTATTTCAAGTTGGAAGCCTTTTTTGGCTCAAAAAACACTATATTAACCGCAGCGATTAATTTATACACTTTTCACTTCATTGCTTTAAAATTTTACGTAGAATGAATGACGCAGAGATCTAAATGTGCATGATGTGGATTGTTGTATTGTAGAAATATGCATGTAGGTATGCGTGTGTGTGTGTTTTTTTTTTCATTTCTTCTTTTGGGCGAAATTGGACTACAAGCAAACAAGGAGAAATAATGACAAAATGCGAAACTCTTCCAAATATACTTTAATTAGTTTACTTAGACTTGGAAAATTCCCCCCCATCGAATTTTCATAAAAGAGACTATATTTATTGTATACCTACGTAGGCATGTTTAAATAACGTATTTTTTATATTTATGATAAAAATTTTAATCTATGTGCCACAGGGGTAACTACCAAACCAACTTATTTATTATTTTATTTATTAATAAAGTCTTCATTTGGTTTTAAATCAAAAATATTTTCAAAAATTTAGTTGAAAGGTTAACCGGTTTGCAGTTTCCCTTCTCCAGTTGCATACTTCGACGAATTACTCAGTCAATCATCAATGTTATAAGCTTACACAACAATTGTCTTAATGAGAAAAAAACTATTGCTCATAACTTAGAAGAAAGCTGTCAGTAACAATTTTGAAAACAGTTTTGATTTTCATACAGCTCTACTATCTGTGGAGAGACAGCATAAGGTTTGTTATATTTACATATGCATTGGTTCCTCCTTGGTTTTAGGTTATCTGTTTTTCATAATTCTTTCTGTAATCTGTGCGTTCAAAATCAGTTATTATTGGCTGACATTTACCACAGGGGTAACTACCAAACCAATGGTTGCCCGACCTATTTAATAATTGACAACCGTGAGTGATTTTATTTATTAATACAATCTCCATTTGGTTTTAAATTGAAAATATTTTCAAAAATTTAGTTGAAAGGTTAACCGGACTGCAGTTTTTGAAATACCATCCCTTCTTCAGCGGCATTCTTCGAGGAATTACCCAGTCAATCATCAATGTTATGAGCTTAGACAAAAGCAGTCCAAATATTGTTCATAACTTCAAAGAAAAATGTCAGAAACAATTTTAAAAACATTTTTGATTTGCATACAGGTCCACTACACTGATAGAAGAATGACGGTACCTTTCCACTACCGCCTGGTATTATTTTGTTCGCGTCATTGGCGTCATTTTTAATACATTTTGGTATCAATTCAAGGTATATTCATTTACAGGTAGTGGCATTTGCCCAACAACAAAATATTGATCTGATCTATCTGTCAAAATTAGTGATTCAACATTCATTTTGAGTATGTTACTAGTTCGCGACATTTTTCGTGCATTAAAACTAGTTGACAGATAGTGCACTTCGCGAGAAAAAGTTTTACTCAGCTGTTTACGGTACCTACCTGGTAATTGTGTCATGTATCAATTCAATACCAGACAAAGGAGGCTATTAAAAAATTGACGGCGTCACAATGGTATTCTTGTTATTGCGCCAGAAGTGTTGTTGAGCTTTGTACCTAACATATTGACGCCATCATAAAATATTTGTTAAACAAATAAATAATATGTTTGATACAATTTGATAGCTTAAAAACATGCTAAAAGGCTAGTACCAAACGGTACTAACGATTTTATGTTTCATCCATACCATCCGGTGTTGTTTTTGTAACATACGATGTTGCTCTACCATCAATACCTTATGGTACTTAAATGAGTACGTTTGATATCAACTTTTCTCTGGGTGTATCTGTATAGAGACTGCATAAGGTTTGTTATTGTCGCATATGCGACAGTTCTTTCTGTAGTCTATGCGTTCAGGTTCAGTTTTTTTGGTTAGCATTTACCACAGGGGTAACTGCTAAGCCAATAATTGTCCAACTTAATTATTAGTTGACAACAGTGGGTGATTTCATTTAATAATAACAAAACCTACGTGGTTTTAAATCAAAAATAATTTCAAAAATTTGGTCGAAAGGTTAACCGGTCTTCAGTTTTTGAGAAACCATCCCTTCTTCAGCTGTATTTTTCGAAGGCACTATTTTAATTTAGTCTAGTCAATTAACGAAACATTGGCTAAAAACCGGCGGAAAAGTAGTACTCTGCAAAAAACTATTTTAGTTGAACCACTCAAAACTATTGCCGGCATCATTTTAGTTTGCTTTATTGGTTTAAATTTTTCCTTTTTCTTTATATATTTGAGAAAAAAAAAATAAATAAGAGAAAACAATAAATGCAAATGAAGAAACGTGTTTCAGTATGGTGCACTTCGCGAGAAAAAATTGTACTCAGCTGTTTACGAAACACTACCTGTTAATTATGTCATGGCCATTAGCACAACAATAAAAATCTACCCCCAACGAAACTACCTTGAGTGGCAAATGCTGTAAATTGAAATGTCCACCTGGTTTTTGAAATAAACTCTGTTTTACAACTTATCTTCTTAAATGTGCTTTATATTTGTATTTTCATCATTATAACACTGTTTTATTGCTTTTGGGTGGAGTATCGGATCATATAGAACATGTTTCTAATATTTTAGAAAAAAATCACAGCTGTGTTATCAAGCCTTTGACATTTAGATTAACTAAAAAATCAAAACAGAAAAAATTGTACTCAGCTGTTCGCTTGATCTCACCTTATAAGTGCATCCTGCCTCTTCATCTTATCTTCTTCCTAACCCCTTCCTCGTTTCCATAAAACGTTATAAACATCTCCAAGTACATAGATTTTATTAATATAAAAATTCTTTACAAAAAAAACATGATAATAATGTTGTATTCTTAAGATGACTTTATTAAGTGAAGTTCAAGAAACAATGATAAGGTTAGAATGAATATTGATCACGATTATCGGTTATCGGATAATTCTTAAAGTATAACAGATATATAAATAACAAGGTGATAGGGATGAGCTTATTTATTACATATGAATGTAATGGGAGGTTTACATTTCAAGTATTCATATAACATCTCCCCTTTCTTAAAGTTATTTCATTGAATTAATTCTGTAAACAAATTCATAGTTTGATCAAGTGTACAATATAAAGATTAACAATAGTTGGTGTAAATACTTTTCTATCCGAACGCTACATATGTATTAGGTCTATAGCAACATTAGCATTCGGTAAGAATGTTGTTATCGGAGCTAGTTAAGAGTTCTTGTCTTTGTAAAACATGTTATTCACTTCTTGTAAGTAATGCACCTTTCATTATCCCTTATGTTCCACAAACTTTCAAGGATACCAAGGCGTATTTAATAAGGTGGCATCATCGGCGAATTGCTACCACAAAGCATCTTTTTTGGGAACTTGTTATGTCAAAATTTGTAAACAGGGCGAAGAAAATTCGATTCGGCCTGACATTTAAAATTTTCGGCAAATTTGCTTCGACCAATCAGAGCAATAAGAAAGAAAACACATATTTAAAAATGTTCAAAATTCCAATTTTTACACACAAAACTGGCTAAAGCATTGAGGTACGATTTGTGTGTGGTGTTCATTGCTATCATTAGAAGCTTATCTGCAAGCTCCGGGCGCGTCCACACGTTGCGGATAGTGGTATGCTCCATACGGAGTTGCTACAACGGCAGTCGCAGACAATCAGCGGTATCGAGCGGAGATTATCAGTGAGAGGGCGAGCGGCATCGACTCTTGCAAAAATACTGAGTGACTATGATGCTTGATATAACAAGGTGGGTTATTGGTGCCTTTAAACAATCAATGGCCACTCTGTTCCCGCAGCGATCGGTCATTTGAACCGAAACGAAAAAAAAACAACAAAAACCCACAAAACCAACAAGATTGCCGTATATATGTAGCTACCAAGTGAATGCAACAAATGGCTCAAATAGGAAGATTGTGATTAGAGCACAATCACCAAAAGGAGGGGTTGTGTACCCCTTTTTGGCTCTTGGATATCTGTCGGATTTTCAGGTCATTTGAAAAGGACATTTGAAGTTTGTTGGCTACGAGGATGACGTTGTCATCATGGTGTGTGGCCGTTCAGAGTGCATATAGTATGCTGCAAAAATACTAGGTAACTTGGTATGTTCAGGTGATTATAAGTGCATCCTGCCCTTAATCTTATCTTCCTCCTAACCCTTCCTCATTTCCATAAAACGTTTTAAACATCCACAAGTAGATTTTATTAATATAAAAATTCTTTAAAAAAAAAAACATGATAATTATGTTGCATTCTTAAGATGACTTTATTAAGTGAAGTTCAAGTAACAATGATTAGGTTAGAATGAGTATTGATCACGATTATCGGATAATTCTTGAAGTATAACAGATATATGAATAACAAGGTGATAGGGATAAGCTTATTTATAACATATGAATGCATTACATGTTATGAATGCATTAGATGTTATATGAATACTTGAAATATAAACCTCCCATTAGGAGGTTTATATTTCAAGTATTCATATAACATCTCCCCTTTCTTAAAGTAATTTCATTGAATTAATTCTGTAAACAAAATTCATAGTTTGATCAATATAGAGATTAATGTACAATATAGAGATAAACAATCATACCTAGTTGGTGTAAATACTTTTCTATCTGAACGCTACATATGTATTAGGTCTATTGAAACATTAGTTAAGAGTTAGAGTTAGAGCTAGTTAAGAGTTCTTGTCTTTGTAAAACATGTTATTCATTTCTTGTAAGTAATGCACCTTTCATTATCGCTTAAGTTCCACAAACTTTCCAGGATACCAAGGCGTATTTAATAAGGGGATCTTGTTATGTCAAAATTTGTAAACAAAGCGAAGAAAATTCGAGAAAATCGAGCGGAGAGTATCAGTGAGAGGCCGAGCGGCATCGACTCTTGCACTAATACTGAGTGACTATGATGCTTGATATAACCAGGTGGGTTATTGATGCCTTTAAAACCGCAAAACCAACAAGATTGCAGGGCTAGATAGTTTTCATAAGGTTATTGTAGCCGTATATATGTAGCTACCAAGTGAATGCAACAAATGGCTGAAATAGGAAGATTGTGATTAGAGCACACACACCAAAAGGAGGGGTTGTGTACCCCTTTTTGGCTCTTGGATATCTGTCGGATTTTCAGTTCATTTGAAAAGGACATTTAAAGTTTGTTGGCTACGAGGATGACGTTGTCATCATTGTGGTGGCCGTTCAGAGTGCATGTAGTATGCTGCGAAAATACTAGGTAACTTGGTATGTTCAGGTGATCTCTACTAGATGTGCTCTCACTACTGAATGTCCTGAATAGCCATTGCAATGTCAGGCCTGGACCTTGCGCTGGTCACATGGCGCTGGTCACAAGCTTGATTTGTGGGGATGACGAGGAGGCATAGAGGGTTGAGCACCTATTGTGAGACTGCACTGAAATTGCGAGAGTAGGGTCGGAATTATCGCTACACAAAAACCTAAATTATCGTCATAAATTATCTTCCTATCGCCATTCTTGACTATTATAGCTTTAAATTGCATATTCGAGGAAGCTTCTCCAGACCGTCTGGCCGTTTTGTCTTGCATGTTAACTTCAAATCTGCTTCATTTTAATGCCTGGCATTATACTGACGTATATTTTACCAGTGTTCTTCTGTGCTTTTTGAATCATGCGGGGGCTATACAATAGACCTAAGTTTCCTGCAATAGTCATTTCGCCATTCTTCACTACTATAGATTTAAATTGCATATTGGAGGGAGCTTCTCCTGATCGCCTGGCCGTTTTGTCATGCATGTTGGCACCTAATCTTCTTCAAAGTCTGGCATTGTACTGATAGTGTTATTCTGTGCTTTTTTGAAACTTTCGGGGGCTACACAATAGACCTAAGTTCCCTAAGTGAAACAGAACAGTGAATGAGGTTGCTATACGCGTGCCCTTATATAACCTTAGTTTAAAAAACATAACAGCAGCAAACACAATTTATAAAATATTTATTTTGAAGTTTATATTTTTGTACAGCGAATTAAAAAATGAATTGACGTATCAAATTCTCTCAATTGGGTTGATGCGGCCACCTGATAAATACGTCTTGCAGGATACCATTGCAAATTCGGACTTCGTTTTGAATTTAATTTGTAGTTTTTTGCAGTATTGTTTTAATTCTCGACTGATTTCATAGTTTTGTGTAACAACTGTTCTTCATAATTTTTTTTATTTATCAATTTCAATTGAAAGTTCTCTGTAAGCGAAGGTAATTTTGTTCTTAAATTTTGTGAGATTAACAATTCAGCGGGACTTAGCATGTTGTCTCTTGGAGTTGTTCGGTAATGGAGAAGTGTCTAAGGTAAGGTCTAGACGTTTTGTGCTCAATGATCCAGTTTGAAAAAAAAAAAAATTTCGAATAGTAATATTTCGAATAGTAATTAACTACAATATATGGATATTTTTATTAAAATCAAAAATGTCGCTTCCGACTTTAAACCATGGTATTTTATATTTATTTATTTATTTCATTTCATACAATGCGAAGCCATCAGGCCTATAAACAATCACATTATGCATAAGACGTACTTTTTCTAACATAAGTTAAAAAACTACTCAATTAAAAATAAAAAACTTAAAAACTTAGAAAATGGAAAAATTTTTAACCTATTTAACACTTACTGAATCTAAATAAAACTAAATAACAAACAAAAAACATATTACTAAACATTACAAGCAATAACAGATTTAAAAAAACCTACTCAAAAAAGTTTAACGTAATAAATTAAAAAAAAAAAATGATTAACACATAATTAAAAAAGTAAAAAAAGTAATACTTAAACCAAAATATTCAAAAAAGGTCACAATAATACTCTTGGCTTTAAAAAGAAATTATCAAGAATTATAGGGTGATTTTTTTGAGGTTAGGATTTTCATGCATTAGTATTTGACAGATCACGTGAGATTTCAGACATGGTGTCAAAGAGAAAGATGCTCAGTATGCTTTGACATTTCATCATGAATAGACTTACTAACGAGCAACGCTTGCAAATCATTGAATTTTATTACCAAAATCAGTGTTCGGTTCGAAATGTGTTTCGCGCTTTACGTCCGATTTATGGTCTACATAATCGACCAAGTGAGCAAACAATTAATGCGATTGTGACCAAGTTTCGCACTCAGTTTACTTTATTGGACATTAAACCAACCACACGAATGCGTACAGTGCGTACAGAAGAGAATATTGCGTCTGTTTCTGAGAGTGTTGCTGAAGACCGTGAAATGTCGATTCGTCGCCGTTCGCAGCAATTGGGTTTGTGTTATTCGACCACATGGAAGATTTTACGCAAAGATCTTGGTGTAAAACCGTATAAAATACAGCTCGTGCAAGAACTGAAGCCGAACGATCTGCCACAACGTCGAATTTTCAGTGAATGGGCCCTAGAAAAGTTGGCAGAAAATCCGCTTTTTTATCGACAAATTTTGTTCAGCGATGAGGCTCATTTCTGGTTGAATGGCTACGTAAATAAGCAAAATTGCCGCATTTGGAGTGAAGAGCAACCAGAAGCCGTTCAAGAACTGCCCATGCATCCCGAAAAATGCACTGTTTGGTGTGGTTTGTACGCTGGTGGAATCATTGGACCGTATTTTTTCAAAGATGCTGTTGGACGCAACGTTACGGTGAATGGCGATCGCTATCGTTCGATGCTAACAAACTTTTTGTTGCCAAAAATGGAAGAACTGAACTTGGTTGACATGTGGTTTCAACAAGATGGCGCTACATGCCACACAGCTCGCGATTCTATGGCCATTTTGAGGGAAAACTTCGGAGAACAATTCATCTCAAGAAATGGACCGGTAAGTTGGCCACCAAGATCATGCGATTTGACGCCTTTAGACTATTTTTTGTGGGGCTACGTCAAGTCTAAAGTCTACAGAAATAAGCCAGCAACTATTCCAGCTTTGGAAGACAACATTTCCGAAGAAATTCGGGCTATTCCGGCCGAAATGCTCGAAAAAGTTGCCCAAAATTGGACTTTCCGAATGGACCACCTAAGACGCAGCCGCGGTCAACATTTAAATGAAATTATCTTCAAAAAGTAAATGTCATGGACCAATCTAACTTTTCAAATAAAGAACCGATGAGATTTTGCAAATTTTATGGGTTTTTTTTAAAAAAAAAAGTTATCAAGCTCTTAACAAATCACTCTTTATAAACAAAACAGCTTGAAAAAAAATAATTAAAAAAGATCACTTAACAATAAAAAAGAATTAAACAAAATGAAAAAAAAATAAGTAATACTAAAATCAAAAAATAAATAAATTAACAATAATACGCACGATAAAAAAAAACAATCCGTAAGACTATATAACATAGTTAAAGTTGTTGACAATTTGACACAAAAATTAGAAGCGCTGAAAGTGAAAACGAAGACGATTAGATAAAGATCTTCTTGAAAAACTGAAATTTTTTATATCCGCAGGCAACTAGTTGTACAAACGTGCAACTCTTAAAAAATAAGTACTACTCAAAAAATGATCTACCCTCGGAAGAACCAACTGATTAGTTTTGGTAGAATGACAAAAATTAAATTAATTAACAAGAAAAATAGGAGACCGACATTTCAATAACTTAAAAAGAAACAACAGCAAACGATTATTAACATACGACGGGAAATCACAACCAAGAAAACCGCACACATAGGGCGTTATATGAACACGACGACCTACACCGTAAACAAAACGAATCATATTGTTAAAAGCGACCTGAAGACGATGCATGCTCCCTTGCGACGCACTGGAGTACACCTCCAGACAATATAAAATGGCCGGCAAAATTAATGCATGCGCCGAATGCTCCCTCACAAAGAGCGGTATATATAAACTCTGGGTACACAAGCTTCTTAAAGCAAAGTTAACCTTAGACACCACGGAACTAATGTGCCGATCAAACCGAAGCCTGTCATCCAGCTGAACACGCAGACAATCAACGCTTTGCACAAATTCTATATCTACATTATTATATCTAACACTAACATTATTTTGACAGCCCAAAGATAAAAAGGACTTTAGAAGCGTTTCAGAAGCGTTAACACTGAACCTATTCTCCGCCATCCACTCACGCAACGACTCCATCGCAAAATTATTTCGTGATCCACCCATGTTTTACGGGATAGAATCTGTCAAACCCGCTAACAATGAGGCTGTATATATTTCATGTGATATCAGGATTTGAATTTCTATTTCTCAAATAGATTTCTCAATTCAAAACTAGGTCAATATAGCCCTTTACGAGCAAGATTCTGACATCTCTGTATGCATAAGTGACTTTCATATACACGTTCCAATATTATGCGACGTAGGTTTTTGGTATTAAGATCTGGTTGCCTTGTAGTGTGAGACCATTTTAGCACTTTAATTCGTCCTTGCCTTTATAATATGGGAATATATCTTTATCAACAAGTTTTTGTTGTTTATGCCATTCGTCCTTTATTAAAATTCCGGCTTTTTGCAATATTTCGTCATCTTCTGTGAATTTTCGAACGTTTTCTACTTTCGAAAATGGAATGTGCATATGGGATTTTAAAAAATTGCAATGTTGTGTTTTTCTTATTCTTCGTAAAATTCTACTAAAGCCTTTTCCTATAATGTACTTCGTGACAGCGTATCGGCAATAAGCATGTACATTCCTGGCTATATTCCTCTTCTAGGGAGTAACACTGTGGGCGCAACATGAAACGTTGTAGTCTAGCTGGTATTTAATATAGTGGTTTATTGAACAAAGAAACCGGAGGCTTGTAGTCTGTTTCCACTTTCACTTTATTACCGTAGGAAGATGACAACAAAGAGAATGCAGTTCGCGTCAGACCACCTTTTTAAATCCACCTTGAGATGTCATAACATTTATAAAAATCAAACATATAGTTTATGAAAAGTTTTTAAAACATTATAAATGTTTTGAGCATTTTTCATATCAATAAAATAAAAATTTCATAAAATGTATAATAATATCAACTAAACAAATAAAACCAAAAACAATATTAATTATGGTCATGAAACCCTACTCTACTGTTTATGAAATGTTTTCATTATATTTATAAAAAGAACTACAATAATTAATTACAAACAATATGAATTACGCTAGAAAAATAAATCAACAGCTTGGATATTTAGTTAAACTTATTGGATAAAATTAGTTGAATATAAATCTAGGAACGATGTTGTTGTAGTTGAAAGGGGGTAGCGATCTTGACCAGTCTCTGAGAAGGCTGGATAGTTTCGATACATAAGGCCGACGACTTATTGTATTTGTGTTCCACAGTTAAAAAATAATGCTTCATGGTTACCTTATTTGTATAAGTTTTGACAGCCAATAGTCAGTTCGGGATGATCCAAAAAATGTAAAGATGTGTTATTAGATTATGGAATTCTAATGAAATGTTGCATATCCTCATGTTTATTTCAAGTTGGAAGCCTTTTTGGCTCAAAAAACACTATATTAACCGCAGTGATTAATTTATACACTTTTCACTTCATTGCTTTAAAATTTTACGTAGAATGAATGACGCAGAGATCTAAATGTGCATGATGTGGATTGTTGTATTGTAGAAATATGCATGTAGGTATGCGTGTGTGTGTGTGTTTTTTTTTCATTTCTTCTTGTGGGCGAAATTGGATTACAAACAAACAAGGAGAAATAATGACAAAATGCTGAAACTCTTCCAAATATACTTTAATTAGTTTACTTAGACTTGGAAAATTCCCCCCATCGAATTTTCATAAAAGAGACTATATTTATTGTATACCTACATAGATATGTTTGAATAACGTATTTTTTATATTTATGATAAAAATTGTAATCTATGTGCCACAGGGGTAACTACCAAACCAACTTATTTATTATTTTATTTATTAATAAAGTCTTCATTTGGTTTTAAATCAAAAATATTTTCAAAAATTTGGTTGAAAGGTTAACCGGTTTGCAGTTTCTAGGATACCATCCCTTCTCCAGTTGCATACTTCGACGAATTACTCAGTCAATCATCAATGTTATAAGCTTAGACAACAATTGTCTTAATGAGAAAAACACTATTGCTCATAACTTAGAAGAAAGCTGTCAGTAACAATTTTGAAAACAGTTTTGTATGGAAATCAAAAATGTTTTTAAAATTGTTTCTGATATTTTTCTTTGAAGTTATGAACAATAATGTTTTTCTCATTTGGACTGCTTTTGTCTAAGCTCACAACATTGATGATTGACTGGGTAATTCCTCGAAGACTGCCGCTGAAGAAGGGATGGTATTTCAAAAACTGCAGTCCGGTTAACCTTTCAATTAAATTTTTGAAAATATTTTTAATTTAAAACCAAATGGAGATTGTATTAATAAATAAAATCACTCACGGTTGTCAACTATTAAATAAGTCGGGCTACCATTGGTTTGGTAGTTACCCCTGTGGTAAATGGCAGCCAATAATAACTGATTTTGAACGCACAGATTACAGAAAGAATTATGAAAAACAGATAACATAAAACCAAGGAGGAACCAAAGCATATGTAAAAATAACAAACCTTTTTTGTTACAGCTCTACTATCTGTGGAGAGACAGCATAAGGTTTGTTATTTTTACATATGCATTGGTTCCTCCTTGGTTTTAGGTTATCTGTTTTTCATAATTCTTTCTGTAATCTGTGCGTTCAAAATCAGTTATTATTGGCTGACATTTACCACAGGGGTAACTACCAAACCAATGGTTGCCCGACTTATTTAATAGTTGACAACCTGAGTGATTTTATTTATTAATACAATCTCCATTTGGTTTTAAATTAAAAATATTTTCAAAAATTTAGTTGAAAGGTTAACCGGACTGCAGTTTTTGAAATACCATCCCTTCTTCAGCGGCATTCTTCGAGGAATTACCCAGCCAATCATCAATGTTATGAGCTTAGACAAAAGCAGTCCACATGAGAAAAACATTATTGTTCATAACTTCAAAGGAAAATGTCAGAAACAATTTTAAAAACATTTTTGATTTGCATACAGGTCCACTACACTGATAGAAAAATGACGGTACTTTTCCAATACCACCTGGTATTATTTTGTTCGCGTCATTGGCGTCATTTTTAATACATTTTGGTATAAATTCAAGGTATATGCATTTACAGGTAGTGGCATTTGCCCAACAACAAAATATTGATCTGATCTATCTGTCAAAATTAGTGATTCAACATTCATTTTGAGTATGTTACTAGTTCGCGACATTTTTCGTGCATCAAAACTAGTTGACAGATAGTGCACTTCGCGAGAAAAAGTTTTACTCAGCTGTTTACGGTACCTACCTGGTAATTTTGTCATGTATCAATTCAATACCAGACAAAGGAGGCTATTAAAAAATTGACGGCGTCACAATGGTATTCTTGTTATTGCGCCAGAAGTGTTGTTGAGCTTTGTACCTAAAATATTGACGCCATCATAAAATATTTGTTAAACAAATAAATAATATGTTTTGATACAATTTGATAGCTTAAAAACCTGCTAAAAGGCTAAAATCAAACGGTACTAACGATTTTATTTTTCATCCATGCCATCCGGTGTTGTTTTTGTAACATACGATGTTGCTCTACCATCAATACCTTATGGTACTGAAATGAGCACGTTTGATATCAACTTTTCTCTGGCTGTATCTGTATAGAGACTGCATAAGGTTTGTTATTGTCGCATATGCGACAGTTCTTTCTGTAGTCTATGCGTTCAGGTTCAGTTTTTTTGGTTAGCATTTACCACAGGGGTAGCTGCTAAGCCAATAATTGTACAACGTAATTATTAGTTGACAACAGTGGGCGATTTCATTTAATAATAAAAAAACCTACGTGGTTTTAAATCAAAAATAATTTCAAAAATTTGGTCGAAAGGTTAACCGGTCTGCAGTTTTTGAGAAACCATCCCTTCTTCAGCTGTATTTTTCGAAGGCACTATCTTAATTTAGTCTAGTCAATTAAATGCTTAAATTTTTGAAGAGTGGAAGGCCACTTGAAGGTTTATCAATACCTTTCCTTCAAAAATATTGAAGATTGATTACATTTTTTTTTACATTTTCAATTAAAACATCTATATAAATATATGGAATGGAGACTTTAGTACGATTGTCCCATAAATTTAACCGTTCTTTACATGGTAAAATAAAGAGGAAGTGTCATTAGCATAACAACAAAAATCTACTCCTAACGAAACGACATAGGCTTGCAAATGCTGTTAATTCAAAAATCAACTTAGTTTAAGAAATATGTCCTGTCCTGGTCCAATGATTGTGTTATTGCTTTTGCTGACCGTTTGTCGCTGTGCAACATGATGTGGTATGCGCGGCTAGCGTTCGCAAGATGAGGTGGTGTTTGCGCAAGCGAATCACTATCAGGCACAAAAAGTTTTACATGCCAGCCGATAAACTTGATTAGTAAAAGGTTGTCTTATCCGAAAAGAAACTTCTAAACTAACATTTCGATATAACGACAGGAAGCACCACATCTATCTGTAGGAAGCATTCTCGCCTGGGGTTCCGGCGAGGAATATGCCCTCCCTCTGGAGAAGGCGCTACACCATAGCAACGTTTAAACTTGAAAATTAAGCTTAGTATTCTGTTCGTCGGCGAAACATTGGCTAAAAACCGGTGTAAAAGTAGTACTCTGCAAAAAACTATTTTAGTTGAAACACTTAAAACTATTGCTGGCATCATTTTAGTTTGCTTTATTGGTTTCAATTTTTCCTTTTTCTTTATATATTTGAGAAAAAAAAAATAAATTAGAGAAAACAATAAATGCAAATGAAAAAACGTGTTTCAGTATGGTGCACTTCGCGAGAAAAAATTGTACTCATCATTATAACACTGTTTTGTTGCTTTTGGGTGGAGTATCGGATCATATAGAACATGTTTCTAATATTTTAGAAAAAAAATCACAGCTGTGTTATCAAGCCTTTGACATTTAGATTAACTAAAAAATCAAAACAGAAAAAAATTGTACTCAGCTGTTCGCTTGATCTCACCTTATAAGTGCATCCTGCCTCTTCATCTTATCTTCTTCCTAACCCCTTCCTCGTTTCCATAAAACGTTATAAACATCTCCAAGTACATAGATTTTATTAATATAAAAATTCTTTACAAAAAAAAAAAAACATGATAATAATGTTGTATTCTTAAGATGACTTTATTAAGTGAAGTTCAAGAAACAATGATAAGGTCAGAATGAGTATTGATCACGATTATCGGTTATCGGATAATTCTTAAAGTATAACAGATATATAAATAACAAGGTGATAGGGATGAGCTTATTTATTACATATGAATGTAATGGGAGGTTTACATTTCAAGTATTCATATAACATCTCCCCTTTCTTAAAGTTATTTCATTGAATTAATTCTGTAAACAAAATTCATAGTTTGATCAAGTGTACAATATAAAGATTAACAATAGTTGATGTAAATACTTTTCTATCCGAACGCTACATATGTATTAGGTCTATAGCAACATTAGCATTCGGTAAGAATGTTGTTATCGGAGCTAGTTAAGAGTTCTTGTCTTTGTAAAACATGTTATTCACTTCTTGTAAGTAATGCACCTTTCATTATCCCTTATGTTCCACAAACTTTCAAGGATACCAAGGCGTATTTAATAAGGTGGCATCATCGGCGAATTGCTACCACAAAGCATCTTTTTTGGGAACTTGTTATGTCAAAATTTGTAAACAGGGCGAAGAAAATTCGATTCGGCCTGACATTTAAAATTTTCGGCAAATTTGCTTCGACCAATCAGAGCAATAAGAAAGAAAACACATATTTAAAAATGTTCAAAATTCCAATTTTTACGCACAAAACTGGCTAAAGCATTGAGGTACGATTTGTGTGTGGTGTTCATTGCTATCATTAGAAGCTTATCTGCAAGCTCCGGGCGCGTCCACACGTTGCGGATAGTGGTATGCTCCATACGGAGTTGCTACAACGGCAGTCGCAGACAATCAGCGGTATCGAGCGGAGATTATCAGTGAGAGGCCGAGCGGCATCGACTCTTGCAAAAATACTGAGTGACTATGATGCTTGATATAACAAGGTGGATTATTGGTGCCTTTAAACAATCAATGGCCACTCTGTTCCCGCAGCGATCGGTCATTTGAACCGAAACGAAAAAAAAACAACAAAAACCCACAAAACCAACAAGATTGCCGTATATATGTAGCTACCAAGTGAATGCAACAAATGGCTCAAATAGGAAGATTGTGATTAGAGCACAATCACCAAAAGGAGGGGTTGTGTACCCCTTTTTGGCTCTTGGATATCTGTCGGATTTTCAGGTCATTTGAAAAGGACATTTGAAGTTTGTTGGCTACGAGGATGACGTTGTCATCATGGTGTGTGGCCGTTCAGAGTGCATATAGTATGCTGCAAAAATACTAGGTAACTTGGTATGTTCAGGTGATTATAAGTGCATCCTGCCCTTAATCTTATCTTCCTCCTAACCCTTCCTCATTTCCATAAAACGTTTTAAACATCCACAAGTAGATTTTATTAATATAAAAATTCTTTAAAAAAAAAAAACATGATAATTATGTTGCATTCTTAAGATGACTTTATTAAGTGAAGTTCAAGTAACAATGATTAGGTTAGAATGAGTATTGATCACGATTATCGGATAATTCTTGAAGTATAACAGATATATGAATAACAAGGTGATAGGGATAAGCTTATTTATAACATATGAATGCATTACATGTTATGAATGCATTAGATGTTATATGAATACTTGAAATATAAACCTCCCATTAGGAGGTTTATATTTCAAGTATTCATATAACATCTCCCCTTTCTTAAAGTAATTTCATTGAATTAATTCTGTAAACAAAATTCATAGTTTGATCAATATAGAGATTAATGTACAATATAGAGATAAACAATCATACCTAGTTGGTGTAAATACTTTTCTATCTGAACGCTACATATGTATAAGGTCTATTGAAACATTAGTTAAGAGTTAGAGTTAGAGCTAGTTAAGAGTTCTTGTCTTTGTAAAACATGTTATTCATTTCTTGTAAGTAATACACCTTTCATTATCCCTTAAGTTCCACAAACTTTCCAGGATACCAAGGCGTATTTAATAAGGGGATCTTGTTATGTCAAAATTTGTAAACAAAGCGAAGAAAATTCGAGAAAATCGAGCGGAGAGTATCAGTGAGAGGCCGAGCGGCATCGACTCTTGCACTAATACTGAGTGACTATGATGCTTGATATAACCAGGTGGGTTATTGATGCCTTTAAAACCGCAAAACCAACAAGATTGCAGGGCTAGATAGTTTTCATAAGGTTATTGTAGCCGTATATATGTAGCTACCAAGTGAATGCAACAAATGGCTGAAATAGGAAGATTGTGATTAGAGCACACACACCAAAAGAGGGGTTGTGAACCCCTTTTTGGCTCTTGGATATCTGTCGGATTTTCAGTTCATTTGAAAAGGACATTTAAAGTTTGTTGGCTACGAGGATGACGTTGTCATCATTGTGTGTGGCCATTCAGAGTGCATGTAGTATGCTGCCAAAATACTAGGTAACTTGGTGTGTTCAGGTGATCTCTACTAGATATGCTCTCACTACTGAATGTCCTGAATAGCCATTGCAATGTCAGGCCTGGACCTTGCGCTGGTCACATGGCGCTGGTCACAAGCTTGATTTGTGGGGATGACGAGGAGGCATAGAGGGTTGAGCACCTATTGTGAGACTGCACTGAAATTGCGAGAGTAGGGTCAGAATTATCGCTACACAAAAACCTAAATTATCGTCATAAATTATCTTCCTATCGCCATTCTTGACTATTATAGCTTTAAATTGCATATTCGAGGAAGCTTCTCCAGACCGTCTGGCCGTTTTGTCTTGCATGTTAACTTCAAATCTGCTTCATTTTAATGCCTGGCATTATACTGACGTATATTTTACCAGTGTTCTTCTGTGCTTTTTGAATCATGCGGGGGCTATACAATAGACCTAAGTTTCCTGCAATAGTCATTTCGCCATTCTTCACTACTATAGATTTAAATTGCATATTGGAGGGAGCTTCTCCTGATCGCCTGGCCGTTTTGTCATGCATGTTGACACCTAATCTTCTTCAAAGTCTGGCATTGTACTGATAGTGTTATTCTGTGCTTTTTTGAAACTTTCGGGGGCTACACAATAGACCTAAGTTCCCTAAGTGAAACAGAACAGTGAATGAGGTTGCTATACGCGTGCCCTTATATACCCTTAGTTTGAAAAACATAACAGCAGCAAACACAATTTATAAAATATTTATTTTGAAGTTTATATTTTTGTACAGCGAATTAAAAAATGAATTGACGTATCAAATTCTCTCAATTGGGTTGATGCGGCCACCTGATAAATACGTCTTGCAGGATACCATTGCAAATTCGGACTTCGTTTTGAATTTAATTTGTAGTTTTTTGCAGTATTGTTTTAATTCTCGACTGATTTCATAGTTTTGTGTAACAACTGTTCTTCATAATTTTTTTTATTTATCAATTTCAATTGAAAGTTCTCTGTAAGCGAAGGTAATTTTGTTCTTAAATTTTGTGGGATTAACAATTCAGCGGGACTTCGCATGTTGTCTCTTGGAGTTGTTCGGTTATGGAGAAGTGTCTAAGGTAAGGTCTAGACGTTTTGTGCTCAATGATCCAGTTTGAAAAAAAAAAAAAATTCGAATAGTAATATTTCGAATAGTAATTAACTACAATATATGGATATTTTTATTAAACTCAAAAATGTCGCTTTCGACTTTAAACCATGGTATTTTATATTTATTTATTTATTTCATTTCATACAATGCGAAGCCATCAGGCCTATAAACAATCACATTATGCATAAGACGTACTTTTTCTAACATAAGTTAAAAAACTACTCAATTAAAAATAAAAAACTTAAAAACTTAGAAAATGGAAAAATTTTTAACCTATTTAACACTTACTGAATCTAAATAAAACTAAATAACAAATAAAAAACATATTACTAAACATTATAAGCAATAACAGATTAAAAAAAACCTACTCAAAAAAGTTTAACGTAATAAATTACAAAAAAATGATTAACACATAATTAAAAAAGTAAAAAAAGTAATACTTAAACCAAAATATTCAAAAAAGGTCACAATAATACTCTTGGCTTTAAAAAGAAATTATCAAGAATTATAAACAAAACAGCTTGAAAAAAAAAATTATTAAAAAAGATCACTTAACAATAAAAAAGAATTAAACAAAATGAAAAAAAAATAAGTAATACTAAAATCAAAAAATAAATAAATTAACAATAATACGCACGATAAAAAAAACAATCCGTAAGACTATATAACATAGTTAAAGTTGTTGACAATTTGACACAAAAATTAGAAACGCTGAAAGTGAAAACGAAGACAATTTGATAAAGATCTTCTTGAAAAACTGAAATTTTTTATATCCGCAGGCAACTAGTTGTACAAACGTGCAACTCTTACAAAATAAGTCCTACTCAAAAAATGATCTACCCTCGGAAGAACCAACTGATTAGTTCTGTTAGAATGACAAAAATTAAATTCATTAACAAGAAAAATAGGAGACCGACATTTCAATAACTTAAAAAGAAACAACAGCAAACGATTATTAACATACGACGGGAAATCACAACCAAGAAAACGACACACATAGGGCGTTATATGAACACGACGACCTACACCGTAAACAAAACGAATCATATTGTTAAAAGGGAGCTGAAGACGATGCATGCTCCCTTGCGACGCACTGGAGTACACCTCCAGACAATATAAAATGGCCGGCAAAATTAATGCATGCGCCGAATGCTCCCTCACAAAGAGCGGTAAATATAAACTCTGGGTACACAAGCTTCTTAAAGCAAAGTTAATCTTAGACACCACGGAACTATTGTGCCGATCAAACCGAAGCCTGTCATCCAGCTGAACACGCAGACAATCAACGCTTTGCACAAATTCTATATCTACATTACTATATCTAACACTAACATTATTGTGACAGCCCAAAGATAAAAAGGACTTTAGAAGCGTTTCAGAAGCGTTAACGCTGAACCTGTTCTCCGCCATCCACTCACGCAACGACTCCATCGCAAAATTATTTCGTGATCCACCCATGTTTGACGGGATAGAATCTGTCAAACCCAATAACAACGAGGCTGTATATATTTCACGTGATATCAGGATTTGAATTTCTATTTCTCAAATAGAGATGTCAGAATCTTGCCCTTTACGAGCAAGATTCTGACATCTCTGTATGCATAAGTGACTTTCATATACATGTTCCAATATTATGCGACGTAGGTTTTTTTTGGAATTAAGATCTGGTTGCCTTGTAGTGTGAGACCATTTTAGCACTTTAATTCGTCCTTGCCTTTATAATATGGGAATATATCTTTATCAACCAGTTTTTGTTGTTTATGCCATTCGTCCTTTATTAAAATTCCGGCTTTTTGCAATATTTCGTCATCTTCTGTGAATTTTCGAACGTTTTCTACTTTCGAAAATGGAATGTGCATATGGGATTTTAAAAAATTGCAATGTTGTGTTTTTCTTATTCTTCGTAAAATTCTACTAAAGCCTTTTCCTATAATGTACTTCGTGACAGCGTATCGGCAATAAGCATGTACATTCCTGGCTATATTCCTCTTCTAGGGAGGAACACTGTGGGCGCAACATGAAACGTTGTAGTCTAGCTGGTATTTAATATAGTGGTTTATTGAACAAAGAAACCAGGCTTGTAGCTGTTTCCACTTTCACTTTATTACCGTAGGAAGATGACAACAAAGAGAATGCAAATAAAAATCTGACATCTAAATACCGTCAAATTTGACCGGCTGTTCGCGTCAGACCACCTTTTTAAATCCACCTTGAGATGTCATAACATTTATAAAAATTAAACATATAGTTTATGAAAAGTTTTCAAAACATCATAAATGTTTTGAGCTTTTTTCATAACAATAAAATAAAAATTTCATAAAATGTATAATAATATCAACTAAACAAATAAAACCAAAAACAGTATTAATTATGGTCATGAAACCCTACTCTACTGTTTATGAAATGTTTTCATTATATTTATAAAAAGAACTACAATAATTAATTACAAACAATATGAATTACGCTAGAAAAACAAATCAACAGCTTGGATATTTGGTTAAACTTATTGGATAAAATTAGTTGAATATAAATCTAGGAACGATGTTGTTGTAGTTGAAAGGGGGTAGCGATCTAGACCAGTCTCTGAGGAGGCTGGATAGTTTCGATACATAAGGCCGACGACTTATTGTATTTGTGTTACACAGTTAAAAAATAATGCTTCATGGTTACCTTATTTGTATAAGTTTTGACAGCCAATAGTCAGTTCGGGATGATCCAAAAAATTTAAAGATGTGTTATTAGATTATGGAATTCTAATGAAATGTTGCATATCCTCATGTTTATTTCAAGTTGGAAGCCTTTTTTGGCTCAAAAAACACTATATTAACCGCAGTGATTAATTTATACACTTTTCACTTCATTGCTTTAAAATTTTACGTAGAATGAATGACGCAGAGATCTAAATGTGCATGATGTGGATTGTTGTATTGTAGAAATATGCATGTAGGTATGCGTGTGTGTGTGTGTTTTTGTTTCATTTCTTCTTTTGGGCGAAATTGGACTACAAACAAACAAGGAGAAATAATGAGAAAATGCTGAAACTCTTCCAAATATACTTTAATTAGTTTACTTAGACTTGGAAAATTCCCCCCATCGAATCTTCATAAAAGAGACTATATTTATTGTATACCTACGTAGGCATGTTTGAATAACGTATTTTTTATATTTATGATAAAAATTTTAATCTATGTGCCACAGGGGTAACTACCAAACCAACTTATTTATTATTTTATTTATTAATAAAGTCTTCATTTGGTTTTAAATCAAAAATATTTTCAAAAATTTGGTTGAAGGGTTAACCGGTTTGCAGTTTCCCTTCTCCAGTTGCATACTTCGACGAATTACTCAGTAAATCATCAATGTTATAAGCTTAGACAACAATTGTCTTAATGAGAAAAACACTATTGCTCATAACTTAGAAGAAAGCTGTCAGTAACAATTTTGAAAATAGTTTTGATTTTCATACAGCTCTACTATCTGTGGAGAGACAGCATAAGGTTTGTTATATTTACATATGCATTGGTTCCTCCTTGGTTTTAGGTTATCTGTTTTTCATAATTCTTTCTGTAATCTGTGCGTTCAAAATCAGTTATTATTGGCTGACATTTACCACAGGGGTAACTACCAAACCAATGGTTGCCCGACCTATTTAATAATTGACAACCGTGAGTGATTTTATTTATTAATACAATCTCCACTTGGTTTTAAATTAAAAATATTTTCAAAAATTTAGTTAACCGGACTGCAGTTTTTGAAATGCCATCCCTTCTTCAGCGGCAGTCTTCGAGGAATTACCCAGTCAATCATCAATGTTATGAGCTTAGACAAAAACAGTCCAAATGAGAAAAACATTATTGTTCATAACTTCAAAGAAAAATGTCAGAAACAATTTTAAAAACATTTTTGATTTGCATACAGTTCCACTACACTGATAGAAAAATGACGGTACTTTTCCACTACCGCCTGGTATTATTTTGTTCGCGTCATTGGCGTCATTTTTAATACATTTTGGTATCAATTCAAGGTATATTCATTTACAGGTAGTGGCATTTGCCCAACAACAAAATATTGATCTGATCTATCTGTCAAAATTAGTGATTCAGCATTCATTTTGAGTTTGTTACTAGTTCGCGACATTTTTCGTGCATCAAAACTAGTTGACAGATAGTGCACTTCGCGAGAAAAAGTTTTACTCAGCTGTTTACGGTACCTACCTGGTAATTTTGTCATGTATCAATTCAATACCAGACAAAGGAGGCTATTAAAAAATTGACGGCGTCACAATGGTATTCTTGTTATTGCGCCAGAAGTGTTGTTGAGCTTTGTACCTAACATATTGACGCCATCATAAAATATTTGTTAAACAAATAAATAATATGTTTGATACAATTTGATAGCTTAAAAACCTGCTAAAAGGCTAGTACCAAACGGTACTAACGATTTTATGTTTCATCCATACCATCCGGTGTTGTTTTTGTAACATACGATGTTGCTCTACCATCAATACCTTATGGTACTGAAATGAGTACGTTTGATATCAACTTTTCTCTGGGTGTATCTGTATAGACCTGCATAAGGTTTGTTATTGTCGCATATGCGACAGTTCTTTCTGTAGTCTATGCGTTCAGGTTCAGTTTTTTTGGTTAGCATTTACCACAGGGGTAACTGCTAAGCCAATAATTGTCCAACTTAATTATTAGTTGACAACAGTGGGTGATTTCATTTAATAATAAAAAAACCTACGTGGTTTTAAATCAAAAATAATTTCGAAAATTTAGTCGAAAGGTTAACCGGTCTTCAGTTTTTGAGAAACCATCCCTTCTTCAGCTGTATTTTTCGAAAGCACTATTTTAATTTAGTCTAGTCAATTAACGAAACATTGGCTGAAAACCGGCGGAAAAGTAGTACTCTGCAAAAAACTATTTTAGTTGAAACACTCAAAACTATTGCCGGCATCATTTTAGTTTGCTTTATTGGTTTCAATTTTTCCTTTTTCTTTATATATTTGAGAAAAAAAAATAAATTAGAGAAAACAATAAATGCAAATGAAGAAACGTGTTTCAGTATGGTGCACTTCGCGAGAAAAAATTGCACTCAGCTGTTTACGAAACACTACCTGTTAATTATGTCATGGCCATTAGCACAACAATAAAAATCTACCCCCAACGAAACTACCTTGAGTGGCAAATGCTGTAAATTGAAATGTCAACCTGGTTTTTGAAATAAACTCTGTTTTACAACTTATCTTCTTAAATGTGCTTTATATTTGTATTTTCATCATTATAACACTGTTTTGTTACTTTTGGGTGGAGTATCGGATCATATAGAACATGTTTCTAATATTTTAGAAAAAAATCACAGTTGTGTTATCAAGCCTTTGACATTTAGATTAACTAAAAAATCAAAACAGAAAAAAATTGTACTCATCTGTTCGCTTGATCTCACCTTATAAGTGCATCCTGCCTCTTCATCTTATCTTCTTCCTAACCCCTTCCTCGTTTCCATAAAACGTTATAAACATCTCCAAGTACAATAGATTTTATTAATATAAAAATTCTTTACAAAAAAAAAAAACATGATAATAATGTTGTATTCTTAAGATGACTTTATTAAGTGAAGTTCAAGAAACAATGATAAGGTTAGAATGAGTATTGATCACGATTATCGGTTATCGGATAATTCTTAAAGTATAACAGATATATAAATAACAAGGTGATAGGGATAAGCTTATTTATTACATATGAATGTAATGGGAGGTTTACATTTCAAGTATTCATATAACATCTCCCCTTTCTTAAAGTTATTTCATTGAATTAATTCTGTAAACAAAATTCATAGTTTGATCAAGTGTACAATATAAAGATTAACTATCATACCTAGTTGGTGTAAATACTTTTCTATCCGAACGCTACATATGTATTAGGTCTATAGCAACATTAGCATTCGGTAAGAATGTTGTTATCGGAGCTAGTTAAGAGTTCTTGTCTTTGTAAAACATGTTATTCACTTCTTGTAAGTAATGCACCTTTCATTATCCCTTATGTTCCACAAACTTTCAAGGATACCAAGGCGTATTTAATAAGGTGGCATCATCGGCGAATTGCTACAACAAAGCATCTTTTTTGGGAACTTGTTATGTCAAAATTTGTAAACAGGGCGAAGAAAATTCGATTCGGCCTGACATTTAAAATATTCGGCAAATTTGCTTCGACCAATCAGAGCAATAAGAAAGAAAACACATATTTAAATATGTTCAAAATTCCAATTAGCTCCAGAGGCTTTACACACAAAACTGGCTAAAGCATTGAGGTACGATTTGTGTGTGGTGTTCATTGCTGTCATTAACAGCTTATCTGCAAGCTCCGGGCGCGTCCACACGTTGCGGATAGTGGTATGCTCCATACGGAGTAGCTACAACGGCAGTCGCAGACAATCAGCGGTATCGAGCGGAGAGTATCAGTGAGAGGCCGAGCGGCATCGACTCTTGCACAAATACTGAGTGACTATGATGCTTGATTTAACAAGGTGGGTTATTGGTGCCTTTAAACAATCAATGGCCACTCTGTTCCCGCAGCGATCGGTCATTTGAACCGAAACGAAAAAAAACAACAAAAACCCACAAAACCAACAAGATTGCCGTATATATGTAGCTACCAAGTGAATGCAACAAATGGCTCAAATAGGAAGATTGTGATTAGAGCACAATCACCAAAAGGAGGGGTTGTGTACCCCTTTTTGGCTCTTGGATATCTGTCGGATTTTCAGGTCATTTGAAAAGGACATTTGAAGTTTGTTGGCTACGAGGATGACGTTGTCATCATGGTGTGTGGCCGTTCAGAGTGCATATAGTATGCTGCAAAAATACTAGGTAACTTGGTATGTTCAGGTGATTATAAGTGCATCCTGCCCTTCATCTTATCTTCCTCCTAACCCTTCCTCATTTCCATAAAACGTTTTAAACATCCACAAGTAGATTTTATTAATATAAAAATTCTTTACAAAAAAAAACATGATAATAATGTTGTATTCTTAAGATGACTTTATTAAGTGAAGTTCAAGTAACAATGATTAGGTTAGAATGAGTATTGATCACGATTATCGGTTATCGGATAATTCTTAAAGTATAACAGATATATAAATAACAAGGTGATAGGGATAAGCTTATTTATTACATATGAATGTAGTGGGAGGTTTATATTTCAAGTATTCATATAACATCTCCCCTTTCTTAAAGTTATTTCATTGAATTAATTCTGTAAACAAAATTCATAGTTTGATCAATATAGAGATTAATGTACAATATAGAGATAAATAATCATACCTAGTTGGTGTAAATACTTTTCTATCTGAACGCTACATATGTATTAGGTCTATAGCAACATTAGCATTCGGTAAGAATGTTGTTATCGGAGCTAGTTAAGAGTTCTTGTCTTTGTAAAACATGTTATTCACTTCTTGTAAGTAATGCACCTTTCATTATCCCTTATGTTCCACAAACTTTCAAGGATACCAAGGCGTATTTAATAAGGTGGCATCATCGGCGAATTGCTACAACAAATCATCTGTTTTGTGAACTTGTTATGTCAAAATTTGTAAACAAAGCGAAGAAAATTCGAGAAAATCGAGCGGAGAGTATCAGTGAGAGGCCGAGCGGCATCGACTCTTGCACTAATACTGAGTGACTATGATGCTTGATATAACCAGGTGGGTTATTGGTGTCTTTAAAACCGCAAAACCAACAAGATTGCAGGGCTAGGTAGTTTTCATAAGGTTATTGTAGCCGTATATATTTAGCAACCAAGTGAATGCAACAAATGACTCAAATAGGAAGATTGTGATTAGAGCACACACACCAAAAGGAGGGGTTGTGTACCCCTTTTTGGCTCTTGGATATCTGTCGGATTTTCAGTTCATTTGAAAAGGACATTTAAAGTTTGTTGGCTACGAGGATGACGTTGTCATCATGGTGTGTGGCTGTTCAGAGTGCATGTAGTATGCTGCTAAAATACTAGGTAACTTGGTATGTTCAGGTGATCTCTACTAGATGTGCTCTCACTACTGAATGTCCTGAATAGCCATTGCAATGTCAGGCCTGGACCTTGCGCTGGTTACATGGCGGAATTAAGCTTGATTTGTGGGGATGACGAGGAGGCATAGAGGGTTGAGCACCTATTGTGAGACTGCACTGAAATTGCGAGAGTAGGGTCAGAATTATTGCTACACAAAAACCTAAATTATCTTCATATAATAGTCCTTTCGCCATTCTTGACTATTATAGCTTTAAATTGCATATTCGAGGAAGCTTCTCCAGACAGTCTGGCCGTTTTTTCTTGCATGTTAACTTCAGATCTGCTTCATTTTAATGCCTGACACTATACTGACGTAAATTTTACCAGTGTTCTTCTGTGCTTTTTGAATCATGCGGGGGCTATACAATATACCTAAGTTTCCTGCAATAGTCATTTCGCCATTCTTCACTACTATAGATTTAAATTGCATATTGGAGGGAGCTTCTCCAGATCGCCTGGCCGTTTTGTCATGCATGTTGGCACCTGATAGTGTTATTCTGTGCTTTTTTGAAACTTTCGGGGGCTACACAATAGACCTAAGTTCCCTAAGTGAAACAGACAGTGAATGAGGTTGCTATACGCGTGTCCTTATATACCCATAGTTTAAAAACCATAACAGCAGCAAACACAACTTATAAAATATTTATTTTGAAGTTTATATTTTTGTACAGCGAATTAAAAATTGAATTGACGTATCAAATTCTCTCAGCTGGGTTGATGCGGCCACCTGATAAATAAGTCTTGCAGGATACCATTGCAAATTCGGACTTCGTTTTGAATTTGATTTGTAGTTTTTTGCAGTATTGTTTTAATTCTCGACTGATTTCATAGTTTTGTGTAACAACTGTTCTTCATAATTTCTTTTATTTATCAATTTCAATTGAAAGTTCTCTGTAAGCGAAGGTAATTTTGTTCTTAAATTTTGTGAGATTAACAATTCAGCGGGACTTAGCATGTTGTCTCTTGGAGTTGTTCGGTAATGGAGAAGTGTCACATATGTGGCCGTTTTACTATCTCTATTTATCGTTTTGTAGCATTTGCTTAATAGTTTGAATTGACCGCTTTGCCATTCCATTGAACCTTAAAAGGTAAGGTCTAGATGTTTTGTGCTCAATGATCCAGTTTGAAAAAAAAAAATATTTCGAATAGTAATCAATTACAATATATGCATAATTTTATTAAACTCAAAAATGTCGCTTCCGACTTTAAACCATGGTATTTTATATTTATTTATTTATTTCATTTCATGCAATGCGAAGCCATCAGGCCATTATGCCTAAGACGTACTTTTTCTAACATAAGTTAAAAAACTACTTAATTAAAAATAGAAAACTTAAAAACTTAGAAAATGGAAAAATTTTTAACCTATTTAACACTTACTGAATCTAGATAAAATTAAATAACAAATAAAAAACATTACTCAACATTATAAGCAATAACAGATTAAAAAAATCCTACTCAAAAAACATTAACGTTATAAATTAAAAAAAAATGATTAACGCATAATTAAAAAAGTAAAAAAAATTAAGTAATACTTAAACCAAAATGTACAAAAAAATCACAATAATACTATTGGCTTTAAAAAGAAATTATCAAGAATTATAAACAGCTTGAAAAAAATAACTGAAAGAGATCACTTAACAATAAACAAGTAAAAGCGTGCTAAGTTCGGCCGGGCCGAATCTTATATACCCTCCACCATGGATCGCATTTGTCGAGTTCTCTTCTTTGGGAAAAAAGGATATAAGAAAAGATTTCCTCTGCTATTAGAGCGATATCAAGATATGGTCCGGTTTGGACCACAATTAAATTATATGTTGGAGGCCTGTGTAAAATGTCAGCCAATTCGAATAAGAATTGCGCCCAAGAAGTAAAATAGAGAGATTGATTTATATGGGAGCTGTATCGGGCTATAGACCGATTCAGACCATAATAAACACGTATGTTGATGGTCATGAGAGAATCCGTCGTACAAAATTTCAGGCAAGTCGGATAATAATTGCGACCTCTAGAGGCTCAAGAAGTCAAGATCCCAGATCGGTTTATATGACAGCTATATCAGGTTATGAACCGATTTGAACCATACTTGGCACAGTTGTTGGATATCATAACAAAACACGTCGTGCCAAAATTCATTCAAATTCAGACGGACGGACATGGCTAGATCGACATAAAATGTCACGACGATCAAGAATATATATGCTTTATGGAGTCTCAGACGAATATTTCGAGTAGTTACAAACAGAATGACGAAATTAGTATACCCCCCATCTTATGGTGGAGGGTATAAAAAGAATTAAACAAAATGAAAAAAAAAATAAGTAATACTAAAATCAAAAAACAAATAAATTAACAATAATACGCACGATAAAAAAAAACAATCCGTAAGACTATATAAAATAGTTAAAGTTGTTGACAATTTGACACAAAAATTAGAAGCGCTGAAAGTGAAGACGAAGACGATTTGATAAAGATCTTCTTGAAAAACTGAAATTTTTTATATCCGCAGGCAACGAGTTGTACAAACGTGCAACTCTTACAAAAAAAGTCCTACTCAAAAAATGATCTACCCTCGGAAGAACCAACTGATTAGTTTTGGTAGAATGACAAAAATTAAATTAATTAACAAGAAAAATAGGAGACCGACATTTCAATAACTTAAAAAGAAACAACAGCAAACGATTATTAACATACGACGGGAAATCACAACCAAGAAAACCGCACACATAGGGCGTTATATGAACACGACGACCTACACCGTAAACAAAACGAATCATATTGTTAAAAGCGACCTGAAGACGATGCATGCTCCCTTGCGACGCACTGGAGTACACCTCCAGACAATATAAAATGGCCGGCAAAATTAATGCATGCGCCGAATGCTCCCTCACAAAGAGCGGTATATATAAACTCTGGGTACACAAGCTTCTTAAAGCAAAGTTAACCTTAGACACCACAGAACTAATGTGCCGATCAAACCGAAGCCTGTCATCCAGCTGAACACGCAGACAATCAACGCTTTGCACAAATTCTATATCTACATTATTATATCTAACACTAACATTATTTTGACAGCCCAAAGATAAAAAGGACTTTAGAAGCATTTCAGAAGCGTTAACACTGAACCTATTCTCCGCCATCCACTCACGCAACGACTCCATCGCAAAATTATTTCGTGATCCACCCATGTTTGACGGGGCTGTATATATTTCATGTGATATCAGGATTTGAATTTCTATTTCTCAAATAGATTTCTCAATTCAAAACTAGGTCAATATAGCCCTTTACGAGCAAGATTCTGACATCTCTGTATGCATAAGTGACTTTCATATATACGTTCCAATATTATGCGACATAGGTTTTTTTTGGAATTAAGATCTGGTTGCCTTGTAGTGTGAGACCATTTTAGCACGTTAATTCGTCCTTGGCTTTATAATATGGGAATATATCTTTATCAACCAGTTTTTGTTGTTTATGCCATTCGTCCTTTATTAAAATTCCGGCTTTTCGCAATATTTCGTCATCTTCTGTGAATTTTCGAACGTTTTCTACTTTCGAAAATGGAATGTGCATATGGGATTTTAAAAAATTGCAATGTTGTGTTTTTCTTATTCTTCGTCAAATTCTACTAAAGCCTTTTCCTATAATGTACTTCGTGACAGCGTATCGGCAATAAGCATGTACATTCCTGGCTATATTCCTCTTCTAGGGAGTAACACTGTGGGCGCAACATGAAGCGTTGTAGTCTAGCTGGTATTTAATATAGTGGTTTATTGAACAAAGAAACCAGGCTTGTAGTCTGTTTCCACTTTCACTTTATTACCGTAGGTACGGGTGGAGTCATGTGCACCCAAATAGAATTGTAAAGAGATTTTTTTTCAATCTGCGCGTAATTGATTTGTGCATTGAACTGCAAATTGTGAAGCATCGACTGTCAACACAAGTAGCTTTATAGGATCAAAGTACGTTAGGACTAGTGTATTTGTTATCTCGTTTTTTGGTTGCCTAAATTCCTTTTCGTTCCAGTGCCATAACGTATCTTTTTTAAAAAGTTCTCTCAAAGGTGCATTCTTTAATAAAAGGTTTTCTATAAAAGGTCCCACCAAGAAAATGTAGTAATTCCGAAATATTTTTCGGTTTTGGCACTTTAAGAATAGAATAATTTTTTTCATCTACCGGTTTAATTCCATTTTCTCCAAAAATGTAACCAATACATTTAATTTCTCTTAGTAAGAATTTCGACTTGGACTTTTTGATCTTTAATCAGAAATTCAAGTTCAAGTACAATTTTCTAAATTTCATTGTACTCATCTACCGTTTTGGCATAAGTCAACAAATCATCAATATATATGATGAGGCCATCAATGCCTTCGAATAATTTGACCATTTCGGCATGAAAAAAATTCGGGGGCTGCATTGATCACAAGAGGCAAAAGCAAAAATCTGTATCTGCCGAAAGGGGTCTTAGGTTAGGTTAGGTTTAGGTGGCAGTCTACCATCAGACTCACGTTTTCGTCCATTATGATACCACAGGAACAGAAGAAGGAAGATGCTTTCTAGTTCCTACCGTTGAACCATCCAGATGGCTTTTAAAAGCCCAATAATTTGCAAATGTTCACATCTGCTAAATCAGACGGGTTCTCAAAAAATGAGTGCGGGACTCACACACAGAAGATGTTCTATAGTCTCTTCTTCTTCGATGTCCCTACAGCTTCTGCAAAAGTTAGACCGTGACCTGTCATGACGGATACAACGACTGAGACGTCTGTTCTAGCCAATGACAGCAAAGCAGAAGACCTCTTCAAGTCTAGATTAGTTTTGGAATGCTCACAGCTCCCTCTTTGCGACCATCTATCATTCGTTGTCGTTCGGGCCTGGTCCTGAAAGCTTAGCTTACATGTCGCTAGAGGCATACCCACAGATTCCAGTTTCCCTGAAATGTGTAGGGTAGTTCCTAGTCTCGAAAGCACATCCGCTTTACAATTCCCTGGAATATCTCTGTGGCCCGGCACCCAGAACAGGTGAATTTTGAGCTGTTCAGCCATCTCGTTGAGAGATCTGCGACAGTCGAGGGAGGTTTTTGTGTTCAGAAATACGTTCTCCAGGGATTTAATGGCTGCCTGGCTGTCTGAGAAGATATTATGCCAATCGTCGTGACGAAAATATATCTTTGCCATTCCACCACTTCCTTAATTGCAAGGATCTCCGCTTGATACACACTGCAGTGGTCGGGTAACCTTTTCGATATGACCAGTTCTATATATTTAGAGTACACCCTAAAGCCCACCTGGTCGTTTAGTTTGGAACCATGTTAAGGTTCGCCTTCAAATTCATGAATACATGTTTATTATAATATTTAAACCTAACTCTATAGCACTAAAATACTTTATGTTAATATTCGTTTAATCGTTTTACGTAAAATCACTCAAAAATAAAAAAGGAAAATTAATACCAAACAAAAATTATTTATTGTCTTTACTTTAAGAATTAGAGCCTCCAAAGTCATTATGTTACGTTGAAAAGAGGGTGCAGATATTAATCCGCCCCATGCCACTATGGACATACACGTGAGCCAGTAATCGGCTTGTTGTGCGCTCTAAAAACTATATAGTAAACTCTAAAAAGAAAATTTTAAGTTAGAAATTCCGTGCTACTTACAAAATCCTTAATTGTTTTCAATGCTACTGCCCTATGTTGGTTCATGTCTGATATTGTGTCTCCACATAAGTACCGGTATCTGTTGTACGCGAAAGCCAGGCAATGACAAAGGAAATGCTCCAACGTCTCATCATCTTCCCCGCATACCCCACACATGCTATCACTTGCCGCACCAATTTTACAAAAGTGAGCTCGTAGTCCTATGCGCCCCGTTATGATACCAATAGGTATACTGACCTCCTTCTTGCTTCCTTTCAGTAATAGCCTCGTCTTCGCACGATGTGGATCCCCCCATAGGTTTTTCGCCGTTCTACCGACCGTTTCGCTGTTCCACAATGTTGCATGCGAATTCGTCGCCAACTCCCTGAACTCGGACTGAGTCGACCCGAAAGGGTTGGGGTTAACCAAGTTTATTGACGACAGTCCTCTGGCCTTAACCGCCAAATCGTCTACCCTTTCATTTCCCCTTACTCCGTTATGGCCCGGCACCCAAACGTTGCGGATTTTCCCATCCTCAGAGAAGGCGTTAATCTCCTTCTTACACTGCAATACTGTTCGTGATTTTACCTTTAGTCCAGAGACTTTGTTCCGGGTCGTCCATGGCTCCTGAATTAATGCAATATAAATCGTGCCCTTGCTGATTTTCTCCATCAGAGCGTGTGTAGCAGTCTCGCTCCGGTGGAGGTTTATCTGGATTACCTCAATCATTGGTCCTCCAGTAAATGGGCATCTTGGGAGTAGGTGATGATCTCATCGTCTGCTCCCTGTTCTTTAGACTGCATTGACTTTCCTGTCACTGCACTGCATGATGTCATCGTTTTAGGTTCATTGCCTAGTCTAGTCTTCCGACTTTTTATGAAGTCGGTAATGGTTCCATCGTCGGGTCCCTGTTTGTTAGACTGTGTTGGGTCTCTCGCCACTGCACTGCCAGATATTTTAGTATTAGGATCATTGCTTTTCCTAGTCTTTCCAATATTGAGAGATGCCGTGATTATCTCGTTGTCGGCCCCCTGTTTGTTGGGCGGTGTTGAGTCACCTGCCACTGCACGGCCTGGTGTCGCAGAATGAAGATTTCTGCCTATCTTAGTCTTTCCAATCTTGTAAAAGACAGCTTTGCTCCCGCAGTGCGCCATGCCTTTAGTCTTAGCCAAACTTGTCACGGAGACTTGATCAATGCCAATCACAAAGAGAGTTCCTTCCTCCTTCTCTCCCTGTGGAAGACCTCCCACTTCTCTGCGACCAAACCTTGGTTTTGCTTGCCCAAGAATCCCAACATGCGTTCCGTCGAAAATTTACTGCCTCATCCCTTGATGAAGACCGTAGCCTTTGGGAACTGGGGGATTTCCACCTTTCTCACAAGTTCGATCTTTGCGCCCTCCCAGCGAGTGTGAATACCCCTGACGAGCTGTTTGACTGTATCAATACATTCCGCCGACGCAAAAGCGTAAAGAAGTCCTCTCGAAACTCGTAGCTCATCATTTGTATGGGTGGACCCTCTACAGAGTTCCACACATGTTAAAAAATCCGATCGTTAACCAGATCCTCCACTAGTGACCGATGATCTGGTAGAATCCTACCGGATGCACAGCCGATATTAATGACTGCATAAAACAGCTCATCTCTGTTGTGCATACTTGCCACTCTGGCGTAAGAGGGCGGTTCCTTACTATTCTGAGTGACTATCTTCCCCTTCCGTGATGGCTGTGGTCTTTTGGAAGTCACAGTCCTCCATGAAGATTCAGGGGATGTGCGCGCTTCCTTCGTTCCTGTTCCAATTTTGTCCACCTCCACAGGACACTGTCTGGAGTCCCCATTGCGGGATGGCTGGCTTGGTTTTCCCAGAGTACTTGAAAGCGGGGAGCTCTTTTTCTTCTTCAGTATTTAAGCAGTGTTATGCTCTTCGGGAGATCTGATTCTTTTTCCAGCTTCCGTAGAAGTGCCGGGAATGTTAGTTCTATCCTTTCCAGCATCCTGCACTTTTGCCCGATTACGCTGCCCGTACACACTCCTCTGTCTCCTTCGTCGTGCACTGGATCGCTTTCTCGGTCTGCTTGTGAGCTTAGCAAAGCCATCGCTCACCAGCCTTAGGCAAGCTCCCAGCATCATGTGATATCCACAATTCTTCTTAGCTCCCTCCAGCACGCATACAAACACGTGGCTGGGGTTATAAACGTGGTTCTGGAGGCCACCACGTAGGTGCTAAAGGCCCCCCACAGGGGAACCTCCATGAACAATTTTTTCCTGCGCATAGTGACTGGACTTTGTCCGTGTGCCGCAACAACCATCCGCATAGAAGTCTATGGAGCTTTTGTTACGAGGGATATCGTAGTTCCAATCGGTTCTATTAGGAAAAGAGGTACAGTAATTTTTATCAAAAAGCGGCTCAGGTAGGGTGTAATCCACACTGCCAGGAACATAGGATATTGTATCAAGCATGACACAGTGTCCGTAGCCGCCACATGGCCAATGACAAAGCTCCCTTAACCTCACGGCAGTGGTCGCTGCAATTTGAGTAGCCACAATGTCAAGGAGCATAAGATGAAGCATTGAATTCCGTGCATCAGATGGTGTCGTCCTCATTGCGGTTGTAATGCACAAATAAGCCATCCTTTGGATCCGGGTAAGTATTGAGCAGTAGGTGGATTTTTGAAGAGCCGCCAACTAGACCACAATACCATATAGCATTATAGGACTGACAACTGCAGTATATACCCAATACATGACACGAGGTATAAACCCAAACTTTTGCAATTGTTGGATTTGAAGTACAATTTTGTGTCTAGCAAAACTCCCAGGTATTTTGCGCTTTCTGTAAATTGAACATTCTCTCCACCCAAGGAGACAGGTTTCACTGTAGGCAACTTGTATCTCCTGCTGAAAAGAACTACTTCTGTCTTGCACGGATTTATACCCATTTATACCCAGACCACTTTCGGTAGCCCACTATGCTGTTGCACGTAGAGCTTCCTCTTAGAGTGCTGGGAAACTTCCCCTAACCGCAATTGCACCTTCAATGTCGAGATGACTCTACGTAGCCGGCTAGGTCGTGAAGGGCTGTTTCAGTGGATTTGCCTTTACTATATGCATGCTGCTGCCGCTGCAGGCGATCTCCAGGGATATTTGCCCTAAGATATGTTTCTATCAACCTCTCAAGAGTCTTCAACATAAAGGATGACAGACTAATGGGACGAAAATGTTTCGTCTTCGTGTGGTAGGGTTTTCCTGCTTTCGGAATGAAAATGGCCTTCGTATCCCTCCATCCCACAGGTATATATGACATTCTGATACAAGCAGAGTATATCTCTCTAATACAGCGAACCAGTCTATCAAACACAGCTTGTAATTCAACTGGTGATACATCATCAGGGCCTGGCGACTTAATGGAGTTGAAACTTCTTATCGCCCAAAGGATTTTCGGCTCAGACACAATTTCCCTAATGACCTCCAACGAATGCATATCAGTGACAACCTCTTCTGGCGCCACGTTGTCCGTTAGAGAATTTCCCGGGAAGTGTGTATCAACGAGTAGTTCTAGAGTTTCCTCACTAGTCATTGTCCATACATTCTCTGACTTCTGAATATACCCCACCGTAATAGGTTTAGAGAACAGAATCTTCCTTAGCCTAGAGGTCTCAGACGTATCCTTCACGGAGCTGAAGAATTCTACCCAGGATTTGTTCTGACCCCTTCTGAGCTCACCCCTATATTTTCTTAGCTCAGCCTTATAGATGTCCCAATCGTGTGGTGTCTTGTGGTTTTGGCTCCGTTGAAGAGTTTTCTGCAGTGCTTCCTTAGACCTAGGAATCTCTGGGGTCCACCATGGCGGCCGTTGTTTGCCCCTTGGTTTGGCACCAGAGCATGCTGACACAAGCGAGTAATTCAGGGCCTTCGTGATCCGCTTGACCACTATGTCTATATCCTCCGTAGTTTCCACTTCCTTTTCTAGTCTAGAAGGGATACAAGTGCAGAAAATGCGCTGAAATTTATCCCAATCCGCCTTTCTTCTGTAGCATATAACGAAATTGTATGTGGATGATGTTATGGGAGTATGATCGAAGGGAATGCACGTTTGGTTCCAGCCTTATTGCTCGTCGGAGGGGGGGTTCGAAAACCTTCAATATTCTATTACCACTTCGCTACTGATAAATATAAAGTTTACGTTCATTTGTTTTGTTTTTCTGTTAAAAAGGAAAAGAGATAAAAAGTAGTTTAAAAGAAAATAGAGGAAACGGAGGTGTAGATGGGTAATGTAGGTAACAACAGAAACGGAAACAGGAAACGGAGGTCCAAATGATGTTGTGCAACAAGTTGTTAAGTTGCACACGAGCCCACCCAACCATAGTTGCAACATTCAAAAATAAAACCTACTTTTCTTGCAACCCCAAAAATGCTCCTAACAAACCTTTTCCCTACATTACTAAGTGGTCAAACAAATAATCTTAGGGTTTACTCAAAGTAGATCTTCTCTTTATTGACTAACCTCTTAACACATTCCATTCTATTCTCTTAATAGCAATTTAAAGTAATTTTATGATTTAAGCTTGATGAATTTCTATAACAAAGAATCGAAATTTGAAAATTCATATTCTAATAATAATAAATTTCACAAAAAAATTCTTAAATTCCAATAAATAATAAAAAAAATATATATTTAACACATTATTTGGGAATCTAGGTTTCAATTCCAAGTAACATTATTTTGTATTCAATTTAGAATTTAAAAAAAAAAATCCCTTGTTTTTAACGATAATCTACTAAAAATAATAAGTTATAACTACGAAAATGAAAGTGTATATATATCTAGATAGCCATAATAATTGGAAATAAACAAAGTCTTGAATATCGAGCGTTATTTGCTTCAAGTAAAAAAAATCAAAATTTAAATAAAGAAAACTTTATCAAAATTTACATAAACAGAGTGACAAAAACAATATGAAAACATTGAAAAACAGATCCAAAACATTTCTTAAGCCATAAGAATGATTTGAATTCTGAGTAGATTTGAAAAAAAAAAAATATTGATTTTTGGTTTATGCACTGCTGTTGACTATCAACACGAATCTCTTAGATTACACAGCAACCAAAAGAAAACAAAAGGGTGACCATGTTGCACATCACAAAAACACAAACGTGAGCAAATCTTTATATTATTTTAAAATTCATGCCCACTAATAATCTTGAAATCGATTCATTTGACAATTTAATTTAAAATTCGAATGTCAACACCCCCATTTTTACCAAATTTCCAAAGTTATTTTCAAAGTTTAATTAATTTGAAACCAAATACGGACTTATGGTCACTCTTTTATACTCTCTTTCTTTTATCTTCAGAAACATATGTTAAAAAAATCAAAAGTTCATTGACTTACTTTGTATGATGTAGCTTTCCCTCGTTGAAAGTACTTTCGCAGAGTTAGGCAATGTTAACTCAGGTGGTTGATGTTGTCGCTGTCATAAAAAAAGAGATTTGTTGCGTGGCTTAAGCACATATGATGGGCTCAGCTATGTTGACAAGCTGCTAACAGTGGTGGATGATGAGAAATGTTGCTTGACTTTATAATGTTGCGTGTTATTTTGAAAAAAAAGAAATGTTGCTATCGTAAAGCTTAGGCAACATTTCACTCTTGTGCACTAATCAGCATGTTGTCTAATGATCTTGAAACATGCAGGAAGCAACATCACCCAGCTCAGTTGACATAGGCCTATTTTATATGAGCGTAATGATCATTAAAGGCAATGAAATTCGAAATTATTTATGTAATAATGTATGTATAGTGGGTGATGTTGATTCCCAACTGAAACGCGAGTCAAAAAATAAATGTGTTTCACTCTGTATGATACATACAGACAATAGAAATAAAAAAAAGAAACCGAATTCAAAAGCTAACAAAACTTTAGAACCAAAAGCAATAACACTCGAAAAAAAAGAAATGTATATAAAATTTGTTAGACTATTTTGTATTTGGGAGAAACAAAATTAGGCCGATTTACCATTGCAGCTAGGATTTTTTTTTAATTTTTAAATTTCTAGTTGTAGAACAAAACTAGTTTTTGACTTTTACGCAGTCCGACTTTAATACATTTCTGGTTATGGCTGGCTGGCCAATTTAGATCACTCTTTTACACATTTTTTTTGCAATTTTTCGATATTTGTATCATTGGGCATAAGGGGTTTTTTTGTTTTCCTCCTTTTTTGTTTTAAATGTTTGAATGCAAATTTATATAGAAAATTTCACGGCGATTATACGTCACATTTGGGCCGTATATATTTAGATTTAAACACAAAGAGTCCTGTAGGACGTGGTTTTAGCAATTCACCATTGTTTTAGACTTTCTCCGTCTAGACATCTTCCCTATGAAGCGTTTTCGGGTTGCGGCAGCTAAACTACCAACGACTCAGAGTAAAAAAACGATGCGATTAGCACAGAAATCGATGAGAACTAAATTCCTGTGCTGGATCACCTCGGTCTAAGCAATTTGCGGATTGAAACTCAGAAATCTCTCAATTTTTCTGTCTCGTCTGGTATGTGGAGCTTCGAAGACCGTTTTACTAACTAGAATAAAATAACTTTTACATCGACTTCACTGAAGAAAAATAGAAAAAAATAACTTACAGGGCAAAAAAAAAAAAACAATTAAGATGGGTAATAAAGACTTCACTGAAGAAAAATAGAAAAAAATAACTTACAGGGCAAAAAAAAAAACAATTAAGATGGGTAATAAAGAAAAGAGCGTTTTCGCATTTAATTGGTGGAAAAGAAGAAAAACACTTTGAATTTAAACTTAGGTTAAATTTTTACTTTAACCACGCTTCACTATTAGTTTTAAAGCACTGGTCGATGTTAACTTTTCAGATTTCTGCCAACTAAATGAACGAGAATCTTCTCTACCGTCTATAAAAAAGCTCGGCCACGCTGATAGCTAAAGTTTTTATTCCAAAAACGGGTAAGAAAATGATGGTAGAACGGCAACTAGCTGATAAATAAATGTTATAGCTATCCTGAATCCTCGTACTTTGGGGGTAATATTTTTTACAACCAAGGCTGATACCGCTTGTAACCAAAATATCTACTGCCTAATGTCTTTAGCACGGTAAACGCCAACGAGATTACCCTGAAGATCCTCCAATTCGTAGTTCGAGTTTCCTATCTTTCGACGTATTCGGGCTTTAAGGAAGGTCGGTGCCAATTTTCCAAAGCCCTTTCTCGAAATATCTTTGTTTAAAATTACGACGAAATACTTCCTGACCGACACTATAGGATACATCCCTGGAACGTAGATTATAATTCCTCTCGTTCCTTTCAAACTGCCTTTGCATAAGATTCTTTGCTCTGTTTCCCATTACTGCAAGAGAGTCGGCTTTGTCAAATTTTACGGTTCTATCATCTAGCATATTCAATTGGCGTAAAAGTGGATACGTCGAGCCATTTGTAATCATGTGCTGACCAAAAACAAGGTAATATGGCGAAGTACCAATAGCTGAATGGATAGTAGACCTTTGCGCGCAACATTTACTGCTAAGCATCTGGTCCCAGTTCTTCTGATCAGAAGAAATATATGACTTTATCGCCGCAAGTACTGATCTATTAACGCGTTCAGAAGCGTTTGCTTGCGGTGCATGAACAGCAGTAAACAGGTGATTCACACCATAACGCTTAAGGAATTTGCTAAACAGATTTGACCTAAATTGAGATCCGTTATCGGATACTATAGTCTCAGGCACCCCATATAGGTGGAACAAGTCATTTTCCAAATAATCAATAACAATGTCTGACGAAAATTTCTTCACAGCTTTCAGAAAAGGAAATTTTGTAAAATGGTTTAATACAACAAAAATACCTATGTTACCTGCCTTCGACCTGGGGTATGGGCCTAAGAAATCCACATATACCTTTTGGAAAAATCGGTGGGTCTCCGACGTTTTGCCTAATGAGGGTCTAAGGGGCTGACTAGGGTGTTTGGTGGCCTTACAGATTTCACAGCTATTAACATAATTCTTGACGTCAACTACCATAGTTGGCTAAAAGTAAAATCTTCTCAAAGTATATAACGTCTTATTTATTCCTCCGTGCGCAGACAATGGGTCATCATGTGCACGCTTTAAAATTTCTAATACCATTTCCTGCGGTGTCCACAATTTCCACGCTAGAGCATCCTGCAACTGTTCTCCTGTGGCGTGTTCCACCCGTCTATAAAGGAAACCATCAACTATTCTCAGGTTTGGCATATAATCTAAAGTTTTCTGCACCTTTGTTACAAACTGTTTATAACTATCAGACTTAAAGTAAGTAGAATCTAGATCCACAAAAACTCCATTACTATCCTGTGTATTGGCTGGACTAGCAATTTCGAAATTTGAAAAGGCAGATACACAAAAAGCGGACAAGTCCTCGGTGTTGGTCCTAGAAAGTGCATCCGGGACCACATTCTGACTACCACGTCTATGTTGAATTGAAAACTTGTACCCTTGAAGCTTATGTACCCATCGAGCTAGCCGTGTACTGAGGTCTGTTTCGGACATGAGCCACTTCAATGATGCATGGTCAGTGATGACAGTGAAGTCATGTCCTTCCACATAGGCTCTGAATTTTTTAATACTTAGCATTGCTGCCAAGCATTCTTGTTCGGCCAGCGAATAGTTGCGTTGGGCTTGGTTGAGTTTCTTTGACATGAAGGCAATTGGAAACTTTTCGCCCTCCGCATCCTTCTGGACCAATACACCTCCTATACCAGTTTTGCTAGCATCACAGTGTATGTAAAATGGATGTGAGAAATCTGGGCTATGCAAAACTGGAGCGGTGCTCAGATGGGTCTTTAAAGGCTCAAAGGATTGTTGAGCCTCATTACTCCAGACAAATTAACGTTTAGTTTTGGTTAAGTCAGTAAGTGGTGTAGCAATGGAAGCGTAGTCCCTGATGAACTTCCTATACCAACCTGTCATTCCCAAAAATCTCCTAACCTATTTCACAGATTGTGGAATAGGAAAGTCCGTGATAGCCGATACTTTGTCTGAATCTGTCCTTATAAGTGACCAAGGTATCTAACTTCAGATACACAAAAATTGATCTTCTCCACATTGATGGTTAAGCCGGAGTCTTTTATTCTGCCCGCAACAAGCTTCAAAACCTCCAGATGCCTTTCGAATGATTCCGAAACTATCAACAAATCGTCTAGATACACAAACACTTCCGTCCTGAGAGCCGGCGGTATAACTTTGTCCATTAAGCGCAACATGGTCTGCGGCGCATTACAAAGCCCAAAGGGCATCACCGTGCTGATCCAACGGAATCTGTCAAAAGGCATCCTTAAAATCCAATGCTGTTATGAACTCTGCTCTTGGCAGACGACTTAAAATGCCATCAATGTGAGGCAGAGGATATGCGTCTCCTACAATTACTGAATTCAATTTTCTGTTATCTAAGCATAATCTATCTTTTCCTGGCTTCCTGTGAAGGCCTGAAGACCAGGCACTGTTTGATTCCTCAATGACACCTAGTTCAAGCATACGATCTAATTCGGAGTATATCAATTTTTCGACTGCTGGAGAGACAGGAAAGTGTCTCTGCTTGATTGGTTTGGCTGAACCAGTGTCTATGACGTGATGTAATACGTGGGTCTTCCCGAGTCCTTGTTTTGCGAATGTGGAAACATTCCTACAACAATATTTAATTGTTGCCTTTGCAAATTAGAGAGCTGAACCTGGGAAGCAATTTCAAATATCCCTGACAAATTATCAGAAATGTGTTCGTTAAGAACAAGTCCAGGAGGAAGAAGGTTATATAGATTCCAAAAATCTATCCCTAAAAATAAGTCCTTATCAAGGCCGGGTATTATAAAAATTGAGATATCCTTTTTAGTGTCCTTAAAAGTGATTTTAGTTTTCACAAACCAACTACTACCATTAGCAGTGTTAACGAAAGACTTGAGTCTCTTATAAGGCTTCCCTGAATTCAAGTAGGACCACCTCAACGTAAGGCCTAACATCGGAAGGTCTATTGAGAACAGAGGACACAAACAACTTCTTATTGGTCTTAACTTTTTTCCAGAAATTTCTTATCCGCCTAGCTAGAGGAGGATTTCGATTCCTCACCGAAAATTCTATCTCTTGCTTCGTTATTACGAAGGAGTATTCTCCTTCAAACTTACATGCATGGGTCTTAAGGAAAGCGAAGTTGATTTCGGGACATCTGTATTATTATCGTTGTTACATTTGGTTACATTCATTTTAATATTTTTGTCATATCCGGGTTCAATTTCAAGGTCATTATATCGTGGTCTTTTCAAAATTGTTACTCCACATCCGGTATCCGTTTTGATGCTCCCGTCTGTGGACCAGATCTGAAGTTTTTTGGATTGCATTTCTTGCAAGAAGGTTTATAAGTGTCTGGTGCTCCACAACCATAGCAGAAAACAGTCCTATCTGACAAACACTCTTGATAACAATGTCCGTCTTGATGACAGTTCCAACAATTCAAATTCAAAGCCGAAATCTGTTCGTTGTCTGTAGCCAATGGCTCGGTGCTACCAACTGCCTCCAACCCATCTAGTTCTAGTTGATTTCTGAAACCCACTTCCGTGTTTACGTCGAATATCTTGAAGGAAAAACTCCCTTCTCCTGCATATATCCCTAAGCTCCTGCAAGGATGTTATTCGTAGATTAAGGATTTCGTATTGTATCTCTCTAACCTATCGGTTAATTCGACTACCGAATCATAAAAATTATCGAACAGTTTACCCTGCTTCTGCTTGCGGTCCCTTATCAGTTCCCTTATATCGACATCAGACCTGGAATCGCTATATTCTTGCCTAAGAGCCCTACATAAGTCACTCAAGGATACAAAGGAAACTGAACGGTGGTAGCGCCAAAACTAATCGGCCGCTTTCCCTTCAAACAGTGAACTTGCATTTCTGCAAAGTAAGTCGAAATCCCCTTGAAGCGTTTGCAAAGTAATTGATTCAATCTTGTATATGAAATTTTCCACACTCAGACCACCCGAACTTCCTGTGAACTTTATTCTCCGATTGGACATTATGAGAAGCTAGTTGACCAAAACGACTTGTATTTAGATGAGCGTTATTCTGGGAATTATTCACTGAAATTCCTAACATCTCTCTGAATGTACGTTCCTCGACTGCAGGCAAAGTTTGCATTTGAGTTGGTGATGCCTGCTGTGCAGATGACTGCGCAGCAGCAGAAGTGGTTGGCCTATTTATTCTATCAGTTAAGCTCTCCAAAATATGAGATTGTTGGGCAGATACAAGGGAGCTAACCATCTCCTGATGTTCAGTAGGGCGTAAACGAACTGTATTATCTGGAACATTGACATTAGCAGATTCAGCTGAACCAGAAGGCTGATCCTCAATCGGACGATTGTTATCCGGACGATTATTGGTCATCTGAGTCGATGTTGTCTTTGCCTGAGATCTCGTAAGAACAACCGAGGTATTTGGGTTCGAAGGTTCACTATGCAGTCTGGAATCACAGACAGGACAATATTGCCTAATTTTCTCACTCTTCGACAGACAAGACTTGTGGAAAGTATTTCCACAATTGGTCCTAATAAACTGCGATTTCGATTTGACTAAGGAAGCACATGCTCCACATATAGGGTATGCCCCTCCGGATGCCTCTGGCATTACATCCTCATTACCGGGTTCAACTGACATTGCAAAAAGAATTTTTGTTGCTATCCACAACAACAACAAAAGTCCGAAGGTTTGTTCAAAAGAAATCGAAAAAAACGAAAGTGTAGGGACCAATGAATGTACGTTAGTTCAAACAAAAAAATCTATCTCAATGCAATTCGCATCAAGAAAACAAATAAAAAAAAATCTAAAAAAAAATATTGTAGTAAATAAAAATATCTTAAATATCGTGAGGAAAATAAAATTCCAAACAAAAATAATAAAAATGAATAGTTCTAATGGCAAAAAGGAAAAACTTATTCACCAACGGAAAATTTAAAATTAATTTAAAAAAAAGATTTGAAAACAACATTCGAAAAAACGGTTCGAATCTAACTTCGATTTAATTTAGAAATTCATAAAATTCAACATACACAAAAAAATATCTAATTATTTCGAACAAGAGCTTTTTCAATAGAAAAATATTAAAATTTTATTCACGGTGTTTTATTAAAAAATGCAGAATTTATGAACTAAAAGTAAAACAAAAACACTTTTAATAAATTTAACTTTGATTTGACTTATAACTTTTTGTTTCTTAATAAATTATAAAAAAACGGGTTAAGAACTACGGATTACCAAAATTCCTATTAAAAAATTTACTATCTGTTTGACTACTCTTATGTAGGGCTGACAGGTTTGTTATAAAACCATCATTTGGTTGAACGAAAAAAAAAAAACAGAAAAAGAATAGAAGAAGAAAAGAATTCCAACACTGGTATAGAAATTCTATTCTATAAATCCAGATTTGTAGTTTCATTGGCCTATAGTGCTCGAGGTCAGATCTAGCCTAAATAAAATCCAGAAACTGAATTCCATCCTAACATATAGAAACAAGTAGACTACAAATTCGATAGATAGTATTGGGAATTAGTGGCCATTTCCCAACCATGGTTGCAACATTCCAAAATAAAACCTAGTTTTGTTGTAACCCCAAAAATGCTCCTAACAAACCTTTTTCCTACATTACTAAGTGGTCAAACAAATAATTTTCGGGTTTACTCACAGTAGATCTTCTCTTTATTGACTAACCTCTTAATACATTCCATTCTATTCTCTTAATAGCATTCCATTCTATTCTCTTAATCATCAATATATATGATGAGGCCATCAATGCCTTCGAATAATTTGACCATTTCGGCATGAAAAAAATTCGGGGGCTGCATTGATCACAAGAGGCAAAAGCAAAAATCTGTATCTGCCGAAAGGGGTCTTAGGTTAGGTTAGGTTTAGGTGGCAGTCTACCATCAGACTCACGTTTTCGTCCATTATGATACCACAGGAACAGAAGAAGGAAGATGCTTTCTAGTTCCTACCGTTGAACCATCCAGATGGCTTTTAAAAGCCCAATAATTTGCAAATGTTCACATCTGCTAAATCAGACGGGTTCTCAAAAAATGAGTGCGGGACTCACACACAGAAGATGTTCTATAGTCTCTTCTTCTTCGATGTCCCTACAGCTTCTGCAAAAGTTAGACCGTGACCTGTCATGACGGATACAACGACTGAGACGTCTGTTCTAGCCAATGACAGCAAAGCAGAAGACCTCTTCAAGTCTAGATTAGTTTTGGAATGCTCACAGCTCCCTCTTTGCGACCATCTATCATTCGTTGTCGTTCGGGCCTGGTCCTGAAAGCTTAGCTTACATGTCGCTAGAGGCATACCCACAGATTCCAGTTTCCCTGAAATGTGTAGGGTAGTTCCTAGTCTCGAAAGCACATCCGCTTTACAATTCCCTGGAATATCTCTGTGGCCCGGCACCCAGAACAGGTGAATTTTGAGCTGTTCAGCCATCTCGTTGAGAGATCTGCGACAGTCGAGGGAGGTTTTTGTGTTCAGAAATACGTTCTCCAGGGATTTAATGGCTGCCTGGCTGTCTGAGAAGATATTATGCCAATCGTCGTGACGAAAATATATCTTTGCCATTCCACCACTTCCTTAATTGCAAGGATCTCCGCTTGATACACACTGCAGTGGTCGGGTAACCTTTTCGATATGACCAGTTCTATATATTTAGAGTACACCCTAAAGCCCACCTGGTCGTTTAGTTTGGAACCATGTTAAGGTTCGCCTTCAAATTCATGAATACATGTTTATTATAATATTTAAACCTAACTCTATAGCACTAAAATACTTTATGTTAATATTCGTTTAATCGTTTTACGTAAAATCACTCAAAAATAAAAAAGGAAAATTAATACCAAACAAAAATTATTTATTGTCTTTACTTTAAGAATTAGAGCCTCCAAAGTCATTATGTTACGTTGAAAAGAGGGTGCAGATATTAATCCGCCCCATGCCACTATGGACATACACGTGAGCCAGTAATCGGCTTGTTGTGCGCTCTAAAAACTATATAGTAAACTCTAAAAAGAAAATTTTAAGTTAGAAATTCCGTGCTACTTACAAAATCCTTAATTGTTTTCAATGCTACTGCCCTATGTTGGTTCATGTCTGATATTGTGTCTCCACATAAGTACCGGTATCTGTTGTACGCGAAAGCCGGGCAATGACAAAGGAAATGCTCCAACGTCTCATCATCTTCCCCGCATACCCCACACATGCTATCACTTGCCGCACCAATTTTACAAAAGTGAGCTCGTAGTCCTATGCGCCCCGTTATGATACCAATAGGTATACTGACCTCCTTCTTGCTTCCTTTCAGTAATAGCCTCGTCTTTGCACGATGTGGATCCCCCCATAGGTTTTTCGCCGTTCTACCGACCGTTTCGCTGTTCCACAATGTTGCATGCGAATTCGTCGCCAACTCCCTGAACTCGGACTGAGTCGACCCGAAAGGGTTGGGGTTAACCAAGTTTATTGACGACAGTCCTCTGGCCTTAACCGCCAAATCGTCTACCCTTTCATTTCCCCTTACTCCGTTATGGCCCGGCACCCAAACGTTGCGGATTTTCCCATCCTCAGAGAAGGCGTTAATCTCCTTCTTACACTGCAATACTGTTCGTGATTTTACCTTTAGTCCAGAGACTTTGTTCCGGGTCGTCCATGGCTCCTGAATTAATGCAATATAAATCGTGCCCTTGCTGATTTTCTCCATCAGAGCGTGTGTAGCAGTCTCGCTCCGGTGGAGGTTTATCTGGATTACCTCAATCATTGGTCCTCCAGTAAATGGGCATCTTGGGAGTAGGTGATGATCTCATCGTCTGCTCCCTGTTCTTTAGACTGCATTGACTTTCCTGTCACTGCACTGCATGATGTCATCGTTTTAGGTTCATTGCCTAGTCTAGTCTTCCGACTCTTTATGAAGTCGGTAATGGTTCCATCGTCGGGTCCCTGTTTGTTAGACTGTGTTGGGTCTCTCGCCACTGCACTGCCAGATATTTTAGTATTAGGATCATTGCTTTTCCTAGTCTTTCCAATATTGAGAGATGCCGTGATTATCTCGTTGTCGGCCCCCTGTTTGTTGGGCGGTGTTGAGTCACCTGCCACTGCACGGCCTGGTGTCGCAGAATGAAGATTTCTGCCTATCTTAGTCTTTCCAATCTTGTAAAAGACAGCTTTGCTCCCGCAGTGCGCCATGCCTTTAGTCTTAGCCAAACTTGTCACGGAGACTTGATCAATGCCAATCACAAAGAGAGTTCCTTCCTCCTTCTCTCCCTGTGGAAGACCTCCCACTTCTCTGCGACCAAACCTTGGTTTTGCTTGCCCAAGAATCCCAACATGCGTTCCGTCGAAAATTTACTGCCTCATCCCTTGATGAAGACCGTAGCCTTTGGGAACTGGGGGATTTCCACCTTTCTCACAAGTTCGATCTTTGCGCCCTCCCAGCGAGTGTGAATACCCCTGACGAGCTGTTTGACTGTATCAATACATTCCGCCGACGCAAAAGCGTAAAGAAGTCCTCTCGAAACTCGTAGCTCATCATTTGTATGGGTGGACCCTCTACAGAGTTCCACACATGTTAAAAAATCCGATCGTTAACCAGATCCTCCACTAGTGACCGATGATCTGGTAGAATCCTACCGGATGCACAGCCGATATTAATGACTGCATAAAACAGCTCATCTCTGTTGTGCATACTTGCCACTCTGGCGTAAGAGGGCGGTTCCTTACTATTCTGAGTGACTATCTTCCCCTTCCGTGATGGCTGTGGTCTTTTGGAAGTCACAGTCCTCCATGAAGATTCAGGGGATGTGCGCGCTTCCTTCGTTCCTGTTCCAATTTTGTCCACCTCCACAGGACACTGTCTGGAGTCCCCATTGCGGGATGGCTGGCTTGGTTTTCCCAGAGTACTTGAAAGCGGGGAGCTCTTTTTCTTCTTCAGTATTTAAGCAGTGTTATGCTCTTCGGGAGATCTGATTCTTTTTCCAGCTTCCGTAGAAGTGCCGGGAATGTTAGTTCTATCCTTTCCAGCATCCTGCACTTTTGCCCGATTACGCTGCCCGTACACACTCCTCTGTCTCCTTCGTCGTGCACTGGATCGCTTTCTCGGTCTGCTTGTGAGCTTAGCAAAGCCATCGCTCACCAGCCTTAGGCAAGCTCCCAGCATCATGTGATATCCACAATTCTTCTTAGCTCCCTCCAGCACGCATACAAACACGTGGCTGGGGTTATAAACGTGGTTCTGGAGGCCACCACGTAGGTGCTAAAGGCCCCCCACAGGGGAACCTCCATGAACAATTTTTTCCTGCGCATAGTGACTGGACTTTGTCCGTGTGCCGCAACAACCATCCGCATAGAAGTCTATGGAGCTTTTGTTACGAGGGATATCGTAGTTCCAATCGGTTCTATTAGGAAAAGAGGTACAGTAATTTTTATCAAAAAGCGGCTCAGGTAGGGTGTAATCCACACTGCCAGGAACATAGGATATTGTATCAAGCATGACACAGTGTCCGTAGCCGCCACATGGCCAATGACAAAGCTCCCTTAACCTCACGGCAGTGGTCGCTGCAATTTGAGTAGCCACAATGTCAAGGAGCATAAGATGAAGCATTGAATTCCGTGCATCAGATGGTGTCGTCCTCATTGCGGTTGTAATGCACAAATAAGCCATCCTTTGGATCCGGGTAAGTATTGAGCAGTAGGTGGATTTTTGAAGAGCCGCCAACTAGACCACAATACCATATAGCATTATAGGACTGACAACTGCAGTATATACCCAATACATGACACGAGGTATAAACCCAAACTTTTGCAATTGTTGGATTTGAAGTACAATTTTGTGTCTAGCAAAACTCCCAGGTATTTTGCGCTTTCTGTAAATTGAACATTCTCTCCACCCAAGGAGACAGGTTTCACTGTAGGCAACTTGTATCTCCTGCTGAAAAGAACTACTTCTGTCTTGCACGGATTTATACCCATTTATACCCAGACCACTTTCGGTAGCCCACTATGCTGTTGCACGTAGAGCTTCCTCTTAGAGTGCTGGGAAACTTCCCCTAACCGCAATTGCACCTTCAATGTCGAGATGACTCTACGTAGCCGGCTAGGTCGTGAAGGGCTGTTTCAGTGGATTTGCCTTTACTATATGCATGCTGCTGCCGCTGCAGGCGATCTCCAGGGATATTTGCCCTAAGATATGTTTCTATCAACCTCTCAAGAGTCTTCAACATAAAGGATGACAGACTAATGGGACGAAAATGTTTCGTCTTCGTGTGGTAGGGTTTTCCTGCTTTCGGAATGAAAATGGCCTTCGTATCCCTCCATCCCACAGGTATATATGACATTCTGATACAAGCAGAGTATATCTCTCTAATACAGCGAACCAGTCTATCAAACACAGCTTGTAATTCAACTGGTGATACATCATCAGGGCCTGGCGACTTAATGGAGTTGAAACTTCTTATCGCCCAAAGGATTTTCGGCTCAGACACAATTTCCCTAATGACCTCCAACGAATGCATATCAGTGACAACCTCTTCTGGCGCCACGTTGTCCGTTAGAGAATTTCCCGGGAAGTGTGTATCAACGAGTAGTTCTAGAGTTTCCTCACTAGTCATTGTCCATACATTCTCTGACTTCTGAATATACCCCACCGTAATAGGTTTAGAGAACAGAATCTTCCTTAGCCTAGAGGTCTCAGACGTATCCTTCACGGAGCTGAAGAATTCTACCCAGGATTTGTTCTGACCCCTTCTGAGCTCACCCCTATATTTTCTTAGCTCAGCCTTATAGATGTCCCAATCGTGTGGTGTCTTGTGGTTTTGGCTCCGTTGAAGAGTTTTCTGCAGTGCTTCCTTAGACCTAGGAATCTCTGGGGTCCACCATGGCGGCCGTTGTTTGCCCCTTGGTTTGGCACCAGAGCATGCTGACACAAGCGAGTAATTCAGGGCCTTCGTGATCCGCTTGACCACTATGTCTATATCCTCCGTAGTTTCCACTTCCTTTTCTAGTCTAGAAGGGATACAAGTGCAGAAAATGCGCTGAAATTTATCCCAATCCGCCTTTCTTCTGTAGCATATAACGAAATTGTATGTGGATGATGTTATGGGAGTATGATCGAAGGGAATGCACGTTTGGTTCCAGCCTTATTGCTCGTCGGAGGGGGGGTTCGAAAACCTTCAATATTCTATTACCACTTCGCTACTGATAAATATAAAGTTTACGTTCATTTGTTTTGTTTTTCTGTTAAAAAGGAAAAGAGATAAAAAGTAGTTTAAAAGAAAATAGAGGAAACGGAGGTGTAGATGGGTAATGTAGGTAACAACAGAAACGGAAACAGGAAACGGAGGTCCAAATGATGTTGTGCAACAAGTTGTTAAGTTGCACACGAGCCCACCCAACCATAGTTGCAACATTCAAAAATAAAACCTACTTTTCTTGCAACCCCAAAAATGCTCCTAACAAACCTTTTCCCTACATTACTAAGTGGTCAAACAAATAATCTTAGGGTTTACTCAAAGTAGATCTTCTCTTTATTGACTAACCTCTTAACACATTCCATTCTATTCTCTTAATAGCAATTTAAAGTAATTTTATGATTTAAGCTTGATGAATTTCTATAACAAAGAATCGAAATTTGAAAATTCATATTCTAATAATAATAAATTTCACAAAAAAATTCTTAAATTCCAATAAATAATAAAAAAAATATATATTTAACACATTATTTGGGAATCTAGGTTTCAATTCCAAGTAACATTATTTTGTATTCAATTTAGAATTTAAAAAAAAAATCCCTTGTTTTTAACGATAATCTACTAAAAATAATAAGTTATAACTACGAAAATGAAAGTGTATATATATCTAGATAGCCATAATAATTGGAAATAAACAAAGTCTTGAATATCGAGCGTTATTTGCTTCAAGTAAAAAAAATCAAAATTTAAATAAAGAAAACTTTATCAAAATTTACATAAACAGAGTGACAAAAACAATATGAAAACATTGAAAAACAGATCCAAAACATTTCTTAAGCCATAAGAATGATTTGAATTCTGAGTAGATTTGAAAAAAAAAAAATATTGATTTTTGGTTTATGCACTGCTGTTGACTATCAACACGAATCTCTTAGATTACACAGCAACCAAAAGAAAACAAAAGGGTGACCATGTTGCACATCACAAAAACACAAACGTGAGCAAATCTTTATATTATTTTAAAATTCATGCCCACTAATAATCTTGAAATCGATTCATTTGACAATTTAATTTAAAATTCGAATGTCAACACCCCCATTTTTACCAAATTTCCAAAGTTATTTTCAAAGTTTAATTAATTTGAAACCAAATACGGACTTATGGTCACTCTTTTATACTCTCTTTCTTTTATCTTCAGAAACATATGTTAAAAAAATCAAAAGTTCATTGACTTACTTTGTATGATGTAGCTTTCCCTCGTTGAAAGTACTTTCGCAGAGTTAGGCAATGTTAACTCAGGTGGTTGATGTTGTCGCTGTCATAAAAAAAGAGATTTGTTGCGTGGCTTAAGCACATATGATGGGCTCAGCTATGTTGACAAGCTGCTAACAGTGGTGGATGATGAGAAATGTTGCTTGACTTTATAATGTTGCGTGTTATTTTGAAAAAAAAGAAATGTTGCTATCGTAAAGCTTAGGCAACATTTCACTCTTGTGCACTAATCAGCATGTTGTCTAATGATCTTGAAACATGCAGGAAGCAACATCACCCAGCTCAGTTGACATAGGCCTATTTTATATGAGCGTAATGATCATTAAAGGCAATGAAATTCGAAATTATTTATGTAATAATGTATGTATAGTGGGTGATGTTGATTCCCAACTGAAACGCGAGTCAAAAAATAAATGTGTTTCACTCTGTATGATACATACAGACAATAGAAATAAAAAAAAGAAACCGAATTCAAAAGCTAACAAAACTTTAGAACCAAAAGCAATAACACTCGAAAAAAAAGAAATGTATATAAAATTTGTTAGACTATTTTGTATTTGGGAGAAACAAAATTAGGCCGATTTACCATTGCAGCTAGGATTTTTTTTTAATTTTTAAATTTCTAGTTGTAGAACAAAACTAGTTTTTGACTTTTACGCAGTCCGACTTTAATACATTTCTGGTTATGGCTGGCTGGCCAATTTAGATCACTCTTTTACACATTTTTTTTGCAATTTTTCGATATTTGTATCATTGGGCATAAGGGGTTTTTTTGTTTTCCTCCTTTTTTGTTTTAAATGTTTGAATGCAAATTTATATAGAAAATTTCACGGCGATTATACGTCACATTTGGGCCGTATATATTTAGATTTAAACACAAAGAGTCCTGTAGGACGTGGTTTTAGCAATTCACCATTGTTTTAGACTTTCTCCGTCTAGACATCTTCCCTATGAAGCGTTTTCGGGTTGCGGCAGCTAAACTACCAACGACTCAGAGTAAAAAAACGATGCGATTAGCACAGAAATCGATGAGAACTAAATTCCTGTGCTGGATCACCTCGGTCTAAGCAATTTGCGGATTGAAACTCAGAAATCTCTCAATTTTTCTGTCTCGTCTGGTATGTGGAGCTTCGAAGACCGTTTTACTAACTAGAATAAAATAACTTTTACATCGACTTCACTGAAGAAAAATAGAAAAAAATAACTTACAGGGCAAAAAAAAAAAAAACAATTAAGATGGGTAATAAAGACTTCACTGAAGAAAAATAGAAAAAAATAACTTACAGGGCAAAAAAAAAACAATTAAGATGGGTAATAAAGAAAAGAGCGTTTTCGCATTTAATTGGTGGAAAAGAAGAAAAACACTTTGAATTTAAACTTAGGTTAAATTTTTACTTTAACCACGCTTCACTATTAGTTTTAAAGCACTGGTCGATGTTAACTTTTCAGATTTCTGCCAACTAAATGAACGAGAATCTTCTCTACCGTCTATAAAAAAGCTCGGCCACGCTGATAGCTAAAGTTTTTATTCCAAAAACGGGTAAGAAAATGATGGTAGAACGGCAACTAGCTGATAAATAAATGTTATAGCTATCCTGAATCCTCGTACTTTGGGGGTAATATTTTTTACAACCAAGGCTGATACCGCTTGTAACCAAAATATCTACTGCCTAATGTCTTTAGCACGGTAAACGCCAACGAGATTACCCTGAAGATCCTCCAATTCGTAGTTCGAGTTTCCTATCTTTCGACGTATTCGGGCTTTAAGGAAGGTCGGTGACAATTTTCCAAAGCCCTTTCTCGAAATATCTTTGTTTAAAATTACGACGAAATACTTCCTGACCGACACTATAGGATACATCCCTGGAACGTAGATTATAATTCCTCTCGTTCCTTTCAAACTGCCTTTGCATAAGATTCTTTGCTCTGTTTCCCATTACTGCAAGAGAGTCGGCTTTGTCAAATTTTACGGTTCTATCATCTAGCATATTCAATTGGCGTAAAAGTGGATACGTCGAGCCATTTGTAATCATGTGCTGACCAAAAACAAGGTAATATGGCGAAGTACCAATAGCTGAATGGATAGTAGACCTTTGCGCGCAACATTTACTGCTAAGCATCTGGTCCCAGTTCTTCTGATCAGAAGAAATATATGACTTTATCGCCGCAAGTACTGATCTATTAACGCGTTCAGAAGCGTTTGCTTGCGGTGCATGAACAGCAGTAAACAGGTGATTCACACCATAACGCTTAAGGAATTTGCTAAACAGATTTGACCTAAATTGAGATCCGTTATCGGATACTATAGTCTCAGGCACCCCATATAGGTGGAACAAGTCATTTTCCAAATAATCAATAACAATGTCTGACGAAAATTTCTTCACAGCTTTCAGAAAAGGAAATTTTGTAAAATGGTTTAATACAACAAAAATACCTATGTTACCTGCCTTCGACCTGGGGTATGGGCCTAAGAAATCCACATATACCTTTTGGAAAAATCGGTGGGTCTCCGACGTTTTGCCTAATGAGGGTCTAAGGGGCTGACTAGGGTGTTTGGTGGCCTTACAGATTTCACAGCTATTAACATAATTCTTGACGTCAACTACCATAGTTGGCTAAAAGTAAAATCTTCTCAAAGTATATAACGTCTTATTTATTCCTCCGTGCGCAGACAATGGGTCATCATGTGCACGCTTTAAAATTTCTAATACCATTTCCTGCGGTGTCCACAATTTCCACGCTAGAGCATCCTGCAACTGTTCTCCTGTGGCGTGTTCCACCCGTCTATAAAGGAAACCATCAACTATTCTCAGGTTTGGCATATAATCTAAAGTTTTCTGCACCTTTGTTACAAACTGTTTATAACTATCAGACTTAAAGTAAGTAGAATCTAGATCCACAAAAACTCCATTACTATCCTGTGTATTGGCTGGACTAGCAATTTCGAAATTTGAAAAGGCAGATACACAAAAAGCGGACAAGTCCTCGGTGTTGGTCCTAGAAAGTGCATCCGGGACCACATTCTGACTACCACGTCTATGTTGAATTGAAAACTTGTACCCTTGAAGCTTATGTACCCATCGAGCTAGCCGTGTACTGAGGTCTGTTTCGGACATGAGCCACTTCAATGATGCATGGTCAGTGATGACAGTGAAGTCATGTCCTTCCACATAGGCTCTGAATTTTTTAATACTTAGCATTGCTGCCAAGCATTCTTGTTCGGCCAGCGAATAGTTGCGTTGGGCTTGGTTGAGTTTCTTTGACATGAAGGCAATTGGAAACTTTTCGCCCTCCGCATCCTTCTGGACCAATACACCTCCTATACCAGTTTTGCTAGCATCACAGTGTATGTAAAATGGATGTGAGAAATCTGGGCTATGCAAAACTGGAGCGGTGCTCAGATGGGTCTTTAAAGGCTCAAAGGATTGTTGAGCCTCATTACTCCAGACAAATTAACGTTTAGTTTTGGTTAAGTCAGTAAGTGGTGTAGCAATGGAAGCGTAGTCCCTGATGAACTTCCTATACCAACCTGTCATTCCCAAAAATCTCCTAACCTATTTCACAGATTGTGGAATAGGAAAGTCCGTGATAGCCGATACTTTGTCTGAATCTGTCCTTATAAGTGACCAAGGTATCTAACTTCAGATACACAAAAATTGATCTTCTCCACATTGATGGTTAAGCCGGAGTCTTTTATTCTGCCCGCAACAAGCTTCAAAACCTCCAGATGCCTTTCGAATGATTCCGAAACTATCAACAAATCGTCTAGATACACAAACACTTCCGTCCTGAGAGCCGGCGGTATAACTTTGTCCATTAAGCGCAACATGGTCTGCGGCGCATTACAAAGCCCAAAGGGCATCACCGTGCTGATCCAACGGAATCTGTCAAAAGGCATCCTTAAAATCCAATGCTGTTATGAACTCTGCTCTTGGCAGACGACTTAAAATGCCATCAATGTGAGGCAGAGGATATGCGTCTCCTACAATTACTGAATTCAATTTTCTGTTATCTAAGCATAATCTATCTTTTCCTGGCTTCCTGTGAAGGCCTGAAGACCAGGCACTGTTTGATTCCTCAATGACACCTAGTTCAAGCATACGATCTAATTCGGAGTATATCAATTTTTCGACTGCTGGAGAGACAGGAAAGTGTCTCTGCTTGATTGGTTTGGCTGAACCAGTGTCTATGACGTGATGTAATACGTGGGTCTTCCCGAGTCCTTGTTTTGCGAATGTGGAAACATTCCTACAACAATATTTAATTGTTGCCTTTGCAAATTAGAGAGCTGAACCTGGGAAGCAATTTCAAATATCCCTGACAAATTATCAGAAATGTGTTCGTTAAGAACAAGTCCAGGAGGAAGAAGGTTATATAGATTCCAAAAATCTATCCCTAAAAATAAGTCCTTATCAAGGCCGGGTATTATAAAAATTGAGATATCCTTTTTAGTGTCCTTAAAAGTGATTTTAGTTTTCACAAACCAACTACTACCATTAGCAGTGTTAACGAAAGACTTGAGTCTCTTATAAGGCTTCCCTGAATTCAAGTAGGACCACCTCAACGTAAGGCCTAACATCGGAAGGTCTATTGAGAACAGAGGACACAAACAACTTCTTATTGGTCTTAACTTTTTTCCAGAAATTTCTTATCCGCCTAGCTAGAGGAGGATTTCGATTCCTCACCGAAAATTCTATCTCTTGCTTCGTTATTACGAAGGAGTATTCTCCTTCAAACTTACATGCATGGGTCTTAAGGAAAGCGAAGTTGATTTCGGGACATCTGTATTATTATCGTTGTTACATTTGGTTACATTCATTTTAATATTTTTGTCATATCCGGGTTCAATTTCAAGGTCATTATATCGTGGTCTTTTCAAAATTGTTACTCCACATCCGGTATCCGTTTTGATGCTCCCGTCTGTGGACCAGATCTGAAGTTTTTTGGATTGCATTTCTTGCAAGAAGGTTTATAAGTGTCTGGTGCTCCACAACCATAGCAGAAAACAGTCCTATCTGACAAACACTCTTGATAACAATGTCCGTCTTGATGACAGTTCCAACAATTCAAATTCAAAGCCGAAATCTGTTCGTTGTCTGTAGCCAATGGCTCGGTGCTACCAACTGCCTCCAACCCATCTAGTTCTAGTTGATTTCTGAAACCCACTTCCGTGTTTACGTCGAATATCTTGAAGGAAAAACTCCCTTCTCCTGCATATATCCCTAAGCTCCTGCAAGGATGTTATTCGTAGATTAAGGATTTCGTATTGTATCTCTCTAACCTATCGGTTAATTCGACTACCGAATCATAAAAATTATCGAACAGTTTACCCTGCTTCTGCTTGCGGTCCCTTATCAGTTCCCTTATATCGACATCAGACCTGGAATCGCTATATTCTTGCCTAAGAGCCCTACATAAGTCACTCAAGGATACAAAGGAAACTGAACGGTGGTAGCGCCAAAACTAATCGGCCGCTTTCCCTTCAAACAGTGAACTTGCATTTCTGCAAAGTAAGTCGAAATCCCCTTGAAGCGTTTGCAAAGTAATTGATTCAATCTTGTATATGAAATTTTCCACACTCAGACCACCCGAACTTCCTGTGAACTTTATTCTCCGATTGGACATTATGAGAAGCTAGTTGACCAAAACGACTTGTATTTAGATGAGCGTTATTCTGGGAATTATTCACTGAAATTCCTAACATCTCTCTGAATGTACGTTCCTCGACTGCAGGCAAAGTTTGCATTTGAGTTGGTGATGCCTGCTGTGCAGATGACTGCGCAGCAGCAGAAGTGGTTGGCCTATTTATTCTATCAGTTAAGCTCTCCAAAATATGAGATTGTTGGGCAGATACAAGGGAGCTAACCATCTCCTGATGTTCAGTAGGGCGTAAACGAACTGTATTATCTGGAACATTGACATTAGCAGATTCAGCTGAACCAGAAGGCTGATCCTCAATCGGACGATTGTTATCCGGACGATTATTGGTCATCTGAGTCGATGTTGTCTTTGCCTGAGATCTCGTAAGAACAACCGAGGTATTTGGGTTCGAAGGTTCACTATGCAGTCTGGAATCACAGACAGGACAATATTGCCTAATTTTCTCACTCTTCGACAGACAAGACTTGTGGAAAGTATTTCCACAATTGGTCCTAATAAACTGCGATTTCGATTTGACTAAGGAAGCACATGCTCCACATATAGGGTATGCCCCTCCGGATGCCTCTGGCATTACATCCTCATTACCGGGTTCAACTGACATTGCAAAAAGAATTTTTGTTGCTATCCACAACAACAACAAAAGTCCGAAGGTTTGTTCAAAAGAAATCGAAAAAAACGAAAGTGTAGGGACCAATGAATGTACGTTAGTTCAAACAAAAAAATCTATCTCAATGCAATTCGCATCAAGAAAACAAATAAAAAAAAATCTAAAAAAAAATATTGTAGTAAATAAAAATATCTTAAATATCGTGAAGAAAATAAAATTCCAAACAAAAATAATAAAAATGAATAGTTCTAATGGCAAAAAGGAAAAACTTATTCACCAACGGAAAATTTAAAATTAATTTAAAAAAAAGATTTGAAAACAACATTCGAAAAAACGGTTCGAATCTAACTTCGATTTAATTTAGAAATTCATAAAATTCAACATACACAAAAAAATATCTAATTATTTCGAACAAGAGCTTTTTCAATAGAAAAATATTAAAATTTTATTCACGGTGTTTTATTAAAAAATGCAGAATTTATGAACTAAAAGTAAAACAAAAACACTTTTAATAAATTTAACTTTGATTTGACTTATAACTTTTTGTTTCTTAATAAATTATAAAAAAACGGGTTAAGAACTACGGATTACCAAAATTCCTATTAAAAAATTTACTATCTGTTTGACTACTCTTATGTAGGGCTGACAGGTTTGTTATAAAACCATCATTTGGTTGAACGAAAAAAAAAAACAGAAAAAGAATAGAAGAAGAAAAGAATTCCAACACTGGTATAGAAATTCTATTCTATAAATCCAGATTTGTAGTTTCATTGGCCTATAGTGCTCGAGGTCAGATCTAGCCTAAATAAAATCCAGAAACTGAATTCCATCCTAACATATAGAAACAAGTAGACTACAAATTCGATAGATAGTATTGGGAATTAGTGGCCATTTCCCAACCATGGTTGCAACATTCCAAAATAAAACCTAGTTTTGTTGTAACCCCAAAAATGCTCCTAACAAACCTTTTTCCTACATTACTAAGTGGTCAAACAAATAATTTTCGGGTTTACTCACAGTAGATCTTCTCTTTATTGACTAACCTCTTAATACATTCCATTCTATTCTCTTAATAGCAATTTAAAGTAATTTTATAGTTTAAGCTTGATGAATTTCTATAACAAAGAAACGAAATTTCGAAAATTCATATTCTAATAATAATAAATTTTACAAAAAAATTCTTAAATTCCAATTAATAATAAACAAAAATATATATTTAACACATTATTTGGGAATCTAGGTTTCAATTCCAAGTAACATTATTTTATATTCAATTTAGAATTTAAAAAAAATCCCTTGTTTTTAACGATAATCTACTAAAATAATAAGTTATAAATACGAAAATGAAAGTGTATATATATCTAGATAGCCATAATAATTGGATATAAACAAAGTCTTAAATATCGAGCGTTATTTGCTTTAAGTAAAAAAAATCAAAATTCAAATAAAGAAAACTTTATCAAAATTTACATAAACAGAGTGACAAAAACAAAATTAAAACATTGGAAAACAGACCCAAAATATTTCTTAAGCCATAAGAATGATTTGAATTCTGAGTAGATTTGAAAAAAAAAAATATAGATTTTTTGTTTATGCACGCTGTTGACTATCAACACGAATCTTTTTGATTACACAGCAACCAAAAGAAAACAAAAGGGTGACCATGTTGCACATCACAAAAACACAAACGTGAGCAAATCTTTATATTATTTTAAAATTCATGCCCACTAATAATCTTGAAATCGATTCATTTGACAATTTAATTTAAAATCCGAATGTCAACACTTCCTTTTTTCCAAATTTTCAAAGTTATTTTCAAAGTTTAATTAATTTGAAACCAAATACGGACTTATGGTCACTCTTTTATACTCTCTTTCTTTTATCTTCAGAAACATATGTTAGAAAAATCAAAAGTTCATTGACTTACTTTGTATGATGTAGCTCTCCCTCGTTGAAAGTACTTTCGCAGAGTTAGGCAATGTTAACTCAGGTGGTTGATGTTGTCGCTGTCATAAAAAAAGAGATGTGTTGCGTGGCTTAAGCACATATGATGGGCTCAGCTATATTGACAAGCTGCTAACAGTGGTGGATGATGAGAAATGTTGCTTGACTTTATAATGTTGCGTGTTATTTTGAAAAAAAGAGAAATGTTGCTATCGTAAAGCCTAGGCAACATTTCACTCTTGTGCACTAATCAACATGTTGTCTAATGATCTTGAAACATGCAGGAAGCAACATCACCCAACTCAGTTGACATAGGCCTATTTTAAATGAGCGTAATGATCATTAAAGGCAATGAAATTCGAAATTATTTGTGTAAAAATGTATGTATAGTGGGTGATGTTGATTCCCAACTGAAACGGGAGTCAAAAAAATAAATGTGTTTCACTCTGTATGATACATACAGACAATAGAAATAAAAAAAGAAACCGAATTCAAAAGGTAACAAAACTTTAGAAACAAAAGCAATAACACTCGAAACAAAACTAGTTTTTGACTTTTACACAGTCCGACTTTAATACATTTCTGGTTATGGCTGGCTGGCTAATTAAGATCACTCTCTCACACATTTTTTGGCAATTTTTAGATATTTGTATCATTGGGCATAAGGGTTTTTTTTGTTTTCCTCCTTTTATACCCTCCACCATAAGATGGGGGGTATACTAATTTCGTCATTCTGTTTGTAACTACTCGAAATATTCGTCTGAGACCCCATAAAGCATATATATTCTTGATCCGATATTGATTGATATTGATATTCTTGATGTCCGTCCGTCCGTCTGTCTGTCGAAAGCACGCTAACTTCCGAAGGAGTAAAGCTAGCCGCTTGAAATTTTGCACAAATACTTCTTATTAGTGTTGGTCGGTTGGTATTGTAAATGGGCTATATCGTTCCATGTTTTGATATAGCTGTCATATAAACCGATCTTGGGTCTTGACTTCTTGAGCCTCTAGAGTGCGCAATTCTTATCCGATTGGAATGAATTTTGGCACGACGTGTTTTCTTATGATATCCAAAACTGTGCCAAGTATGGTTCAAATCGGTCCATAACCTGATATAGCTGCCATATAAACCGATCTTGGGTCTTGACTTCTTGAGCCTCTAGAGTGTGCAATTCTTATCCGATTGGAATAAAATTTTGCACGACGTGTTTTGTTATAATATCCAACAACTGTGCCAAGTATGGTTTAAATCGGTCCATAACCTGATATAGCTGCCATATAAACCGATCTTGGGTCTTGATTTCTTGAGCCTCTAGAGGGCGCAGTTCTTATCCGATTTGAATGAATTTTGGCACGAGGTGTTTTGTTATGATATCCAAAACTGTGCCAAGAATGGTTCAAATCGGTTCATAACCTGATATAGCTGTCATATAAACCGATCTGGGATCTTGACTTCTTGAGCCACTAGAGGTCGCAATTATTATCCGATTTGCCTGAAACGACGGATTCTCTCATGACCATCAACATACGTGTTTATTATGGTCTGAATCGGTCTATAGCCCGATACAGCTCCCATATAAATCGATCTCTCTATTTTACTTCTTGAGCCCCCAAAGGGCGCAATTCTTATTCGAATTGGCTGACATTTTATACAGGCCTCCAACATATAATTTAATTGTGGTCCAAACCGGACCATATCTTGATATCGCTCTAATAGCAGAGGAAATCTTTTATTATATCCTTTTTTCCCAAAGAAGAGATGCCCGGAAAAGAACTCGACAAATGCGGTCCATGGTGGAGGGTATATAAGATTCGGCCCGGCCGAACTTAGCACGCTTTTACTTGTTTTGTTTTAAATGCTTTGAATGCAAATTAGTATAAAAAATTTTACGGCGATTATATGTCACATTTGGGCCGTATATATTTAGATTTAAACACCAAAAGTCCTATAGGACGTGGTTTTAGCACTTTACCATTGTTTAAGACTTTCTCCGTCCAGACATCTTCCCAATGAAGTGTTTTCGGGTTGCGGCGGCTAAACTACCAACGACTCAGAGCAAAAAAACGATGCGATTAGCGCGGAAATCGATGAGAACTAAATTCCTGTGCTGGATCACCTCAGTCTAAGCAATTTGCGGATTGAAACTCAGAAATGTCTCAATTTTTCTGTCTCGTTTGGTGTGTGGAGCTTCGAAGAGATCGATGGCAATTCAGCCTAGTGACCTATCAAGGCAATACAACAATAAATGAGAAAATGCAACGTAGGCAAAATATACGAGGAAAAGGAAAAAGAAGTAAAATATTTACCAAATAAAATGCCGAGGAATTAATTGGAAATACCCAATTAAAATGGAGCGACAGTTAATCAAGCGACCGTTTTACTAACTAGAATAAAATAAATTTTACATCGACTTCACTGAAGAAAAATAGAAAAAAATAACTTACAGGGCAAAAAAAAAAAACAATTAAGATGGGTAATAAAGAAAAGACGCAGGATAATTTAATTGGTGGAAAAGAAGAAAAATACGTTGAATTTAAACTTAGGTTAAATTTTTACTTTAACCACTCTTCACTATAAGTTTTAAAGCACTGGTTGATGTTAACTTTTCAGATTTCTGCCAACTAAATGAACGAGAATCTTCTCTACCGTCTATAAAAAGGCTCGGCCACGCTGATAGCTAAAGTTTTTATTCCAAAAACGGGTAAGAAAATGATGGTAGAACGTCAACCAGCTGATAAATAAATGTTATTACTATTCTGAATGTGACAAACACGGGTCGCTAGTGTAAAATAAATAAAAGGAATAAAATAAAAAAAAGAAACCAATATGAAAGCTAGGAATCGTTTGGCAAACGCGTTCTTCTAAAGCAAGCGCCTTTACAACTTTAGCCGAGGACCACTACTTCATTATTCTCCCTAAGCTAAAACTAATATAACGATGATCACAGTCGCATATTTTTGCACTTATATCTTCCAATACAAAGGTAATATCTAGTACCGCCTGCCTGTAATAATAAAGGTCGGTTTATCCCCTTTATTACAAATCGCCGGATTGCAAATTATAATATATTCAATTAGTAGCTCACCCCTTTCGTTGACATCCGAATTTCCCCATAGTTGGTGATGGGCATTAGCATCACTTCCAACAATGAGGCTTTTCTTTCCTACAGAAGTAGCTTCAATCAGCGACTTAAGATTAGAAGGCGGCTATTCATGGAACATGCTTTTGTTTATTCTCTCAAAATGTAACGTTAAATATAGCAGACATTGATGCATCGAGCAGACACAGATTATCAGGGTAATTACAATTGAGTTGTGATAAGGATGTAAAAACTATGGAATGGAATTATCCACTCATTTGAAGACCACGACAATGTTATATGTTGTTTAGGACGCTATCTAATGTTTGTTTGGAATAGCAGGAAGTGAACGCGAAGAGAATTTATGGAAACAAAAATAATGTGTCAACCAAATTTTGCTACTTTTGTGAGAAAAGTGGGTACGGAGTGATAGAATGCAGGAAGATGTTGGCAATGACACCGGCAGAGAGAAAGCCTGCGGTAGGTGCGAAAAGAATTTGTTTCGTTTGTCTACTACACAGAAGAGACAGAAAATGCAATAATGTTGTGCGCTGCGTAACAAATGTTTAGGTAATCACCATCATTATCTTCACAATGGTGACCAAAGAAGCGTTAATCAGCAAGTAAGTCCCACATATATGACAATTGAGAAAAAATAACAACAAGTTTTACTGGCAACAGCATTGATGAAAATACGGGCAGCGACTGGAGAATTTGAGTTGCTACGGGCGATGATAGATCAAGGGTCCCAGATAACATCAATTTCGAAAGAAGCTTCGCATATTTCGGGATTGCCAAGGATAAAAGAAAAAAGTTCAAGCTGTGTATTTGCGTGTACAAAGTGGACTTGGTTATAAAACCAAGATTTCTAAGCAAACATGTAGTCAATTCACAGGCGATGGTACTACCTACCAAAACGAGCCAGCCAGGTGAATCCTTCGATATAGATATAAAGCAATGGCAAAACTGAATGTTGGCTGATCCATTCTTCAATAAATCCGATCGCATTGATCTAATAATCGTTGGAGACATTTACGCCGACATAATGGAAGAAGGGCAGAAGAGAGAAAGCGGCCCGTTCTCACAACGAACGAATCTTGGTTGGATAGTATGTGGAGCTCTATCCAATGGAATAAGCAAATTGAAAAATGTGCAGGTGGCTGCGACGAACCTTAAACGTGTTTGGGAAGTAGAGGAAGTGGAAGCAGAAGATCAGTGTACAAATGATGACCAGTGATGCATGCAGAATTTTGAAAAATCAACTGTTATTCGAAATGATGATCGAATAACGACACCATCATTATCTTTTAAGGCTGATATGGAACTAGGTGAATCTAGGCTATGTTGTTGAAAGGTGAAAAGAAGTTGGAGGAATATCCATCACTAAAAGCAGAATATATAACCTTTATAAGGGAGTATCTGGAACTGGGTCATATGGTGCTAGTACCGATGGAGATGAAAGGAAAATATTACTTACCGCATCAAGCAGTGTATGTTTGATGCATCAGCGAAAACATCGAATCGAAGAAGTTTGAATGACATAATTCACACTGGACCTAAACTGGTGAAAAATATTATAAAATAAGATTTTTATATGGATGAATTCATGACTGGAGCGGATACTGTAGAGGGAATTCCCCATATTCTGCAAACAGTGGCACAGGAGCTGCAAAAGTTTAAGTTTCATTTGAGAAAATGGCTTTCAAATGATCCTAAAATTACGGAAATTGTAGCAAATCGAGGGCGCAATGAAGGGCGCAAATATTGATTAAAGACGATGAGTCCATAAAAACCTTGGGCGTTGGGTGGGATCTCAATATGGACGACTTTCGGTTCAAGGTCAGCTTTAGTCATTCTGCACAAATGACAAAGAGAAAAGTTCTGTCATTTATAGCTAGAATTTCCGAGACATTGGGTTGGTTATCACCAATAACGGTGGTAACAAAATTGATCTCCAGAAGCTGTTAAATATTGATTGGGATGAGACGATATCCGAGGAAATGTTGACGCAATGGCTGGAATTCGCAAATCATTTGGATTCTCTTCATAAAAAAAAAAAAATCCCAAGATGGCTGGGTACATTGACAACTACAAAGTTCGAGCTTTATGGATTTTCAGACGCGTCCAAAAAAGCATATTCCGCAGTAATATTCATTAAATGTGAATTGAGGATGACTTTACTAACTGCCAAAAGTAAGGTCAACCCAATCAAAAATAAAAAGACGATGACAAAATTGGATCTGTGTGGTGCACATCTGTTGGCGAGATTGTTGAATAGGGCAGAAAAAACCATAGGAAGAGAGACGAACGTCTTTGCATGGACTGATTCAACAATCACGCTAGGGTGGATCCAAAATAATCGTAGCAAGGACAAATTTATTAAACATAAGATGCAGGATATAAATGTGATTCCACCAACAGCAACATGGAGATATGTGGGCACGAAGGAAAATCCAGCAGATATTGCATCAAGAGGTATTCAACCACATCGGCTAATGGACTATAAGCTATGGTGGAATGGTCCACAATGGTTGCGGGAGCCTTTAAGTCATTGGCCTAATCTACCACAGAGGACTGCAGTGATAGCATCGACGATGGTAACATCAGTAGAATTTTTTTTGGGCGATGTAATGACGAGATACTCTAGGTTTTCTAAAATGCGTCGGGTTGTGGCATACGCCATTCGATTTATCGAGACGACAAGGAAAAAAACCAAATATCTGATGGTTTAGCTGTCCATGAACTTATAGAAGCTGAAGAAAATCAGCCAGTAATGTTTTCTAAAGAAATTATATCTTCAAAAAGAGGATCTTTAATTGATCGAAGCAGACGAATAGTTGGACTACATTCTTTCTTGGACAGAAGAGGCATACTTCGAGTTGGTGGTCGATTGCAAAATGTAAATATGTCCTTCAATCAAAAACATCCAATTGTATTGAATAAATCGCAGATAATGGGTAACTTGCCAGATTCGAGGGATAGAGCAATGCAACCCTTCTTATATACAGGAGTGGACTACGCTGGACCTAAATGGATAGAGTGTTCCAGGAACAGAGGTCAAAAGTGTTTTAAAGGATACATTGCTATATTCGTCTGCGTGTCAACATTCAATTGACATGAAGCTGTGAGTGATTTGTCCACATAAGCATTTTTGACAGCCTTGAAACGGTTCTTTTCCATAAGAGGAAAGAGTGTTAAAATGTACAGCGACAATGGAACGAATTTTGTTGGAGCAAAAACTAGACTTGATGCTGACTACAAAGCAGTTATTCAAAGAAATCGAGACGTGATGCCTGTGCTGGCAGTGGAAGGTGTGGAGTGGCATTTTATTCCCCCAGCAGCTCCTCTTCAAGGAGGGATTTGGGAGTCTGGCGTGAAATCGGTGAAGCATCATCTGAGACGTGTTATTGGCGAGACCAGATTAAGTTACGAGGAAATGACCACATAACTGTGTCAAACCAAAGCGGTTTTAAACTCATGGCCATTGGTGTTTATGGATAATGAAGAAGTGGAATCTCTTGATTTTTTGTCACCAGCCCATTTTCTGATTGGGAGGCAGACGACGGATGTAACGGAGCATGTCAGCGAAGTGGTAGGATCTCTCAACAAGGAAAGAGGAATATCTTTCAACGTTGCAGCAGCGAAGAAAGTGAAACCGGCCAGAGGTAAATTTAGCGAATGGAGAGGTGGTCATCATTTAAAACCAATTGACACATCCAGCGAAATGACCTGTGGGACGAATCATTGAGACTTATCCGGGGAAGGATGGGAAAGTTCGAGTTGTGTCCTCGAAGTTGCAAGATTGCATATTAAAACGTCCTGTCCAGAAACTCTGTCCATTAATAAGAGCTTCGGATGAAGAGGTGGAAGAAGTGTCGCCTCAGACAGCAAAATCAGGATTGAGGAATACGCAGTCGCCAAACAAGCATGTTTTTAATGTATTAGTAATGCTGCTACTTGCTGCCACAAGTCAGATTGGAGCAGTGGCTACAACTGGAGGTTCAATCTCTGAGATAAGCCATTCTACTGCGATTTACCTGCATCACTTGGGAACGGTAGATGTAGTAGCGTCTTCATGGAATCTGCTAATTTATTTCAAGCTTGATCCATTCCGTTGTGGTAATTAGCCAATCCGAACGATTGCAACTTCAAAAGTATAACAGAACAGGTGAACAATATGACGGAAGCGATGAAAGAGTTATATTTGTACAGCGAGTCCATCAAGTTTTTCATGGTGACGGATGAATTGTACATAATCATAAGTGAGAACCAGAGGGTCCAAGCGTGGATAATCGAATTGCTGATTGATATAAATCATGGCAAATTAAATCCTTCATTGCTCACGCCAATTCAGCTCCTGGATGAGATACACCAGATGCTGGAGAATATACCTGAAAACCTCAAACTGCCTGGAAAGAATCATAATCGGCTAGGCACCATCTCTATGCTAATGAACAAGAAAGCATAGCATATAGGCAATCAACTGGGGATATCTGCAAAAATATCATTATTCAATGATCACGTCTCCCAAATACACAGGGTAATACCTGTGCCTATTGTGTATAATGGCATGAAACAGATAGTCGTTGCAAGAGAACAGTTCTATATATTTTTCTATATAATTTTAATATGGATGCCTGTCATTTGATATCGGAGTTAGAATTAACCAGTTTTAAAAGAATGTCTGCGGAAGAATACGCTCGTGGTCGTGGATGGCCCTGGATTGATGCGAATGATAATTCTTGCGAAATTTCGTCAGTTAAACCTCTTGCGCATCATCAGTGCCGATTTGCGCCTGCGAGTATAGAAATTTTCTGCGTTCAATTACATCAACGAAATCATTGGTTATTCAAGATATTCCACGAGGTTGTCTCGTGCAGTGTGAACCACAAGCTCAGAGGCTGCTGAATGCCATTGCAGGGTATCATAAAGGTGGAGCCCGGATGTGTCCTTCGAATGAAGGGTGGATTGATACATGCTCCAATTCAGTTAACATCAGAAAATAATATGGAGATGAAGTTGAGCTTGCATACCGACGTGGAAAGGAGGACCAGATGGAATATGAGCACATTGGGACCTATGACCATTGACCATGGAAAAGAGATTGAGGTTTCGAAGAACCAGATCAATGAACTAAAAAAGTAGAAGTTGCTTATAAGAGGACTAAACTTTCATCATGTTAGCGGCCATTTATCACTAAGTACACTATTGGTTATTTTGATTATAGATAGTATTCTTTATTATATTTGAAATGTAAATGTAAACGCAAGCAAAATATCGTTAAGATAGATTTCACTCCTCGTCAACTAACAGAAATAGTGTAATATTTAGTTTTTAGGTCCCGGGAAAATGTTCATGGATCATGCTTTTGTTTATTCTATAAAAATGTAACGTAAAATGAATCTATGAGCGTCAATGGTATTTTATGATTTGGTATAACAGACATTGATGCATCGAGCAGACACAGATTATGAGAGTAATTAAAATTGAGTTGTGATAAGGAAGAAACTGTGGAATGGAATTTTCCACTCATTTGAAGACCATGACAATGTTATATGTTTGTTTAGGCTGACGCATTCTAATATTTGTTTAGGATCGAGGCTTAGGCTAATAGGTCTGCTGTTGTAGAATATTTGGTTATTCTTCTTATTCGGAATTCTTAGTCCACGTACCATTACTCCACACACCCATGGTGCCTGGATAAGAACCAAGTCAAATCCCCCAGCTATCAGAAGGACCTTTAGTGCCGTCGAAGCGCCCTTACAATGGTGGAGATTTATCTGTAGAAACCAGACCATAGTCAGGATTCAGAACTTCCACCACTATTGTGTTAGCTTCGCCTTCGGATTCCACCAGGTGTTCATCCTCGCAAGATTCGTTAGAGCTTGTCATGATGAGCTTCCGTACGCATCCAGGGGCAGGTGAGAAAGCAGTTGAACTACTCTTCCTCAGGACAGTGGGCACTTGCGGGGTGGACGATTTCTCCTTAGATTCTTCACTAACTGCGGCTGTCGAAGTACTTTCTGAGTTCCGTACTATCCCCGTTGGAGCGCACTTTAAGCCCAGTCTAACTTTGTGACCCACCCACACAGGGTTTGTCGGGTCTCGTTTCTATGACTAAAAGATGACAGACTAATAGGACGAAAATCTCTCGCCTTCGTGTTGTAGGTTTTCCCTGCTTTCGGAATGAAAATGATCTTCTTGTTCCTCCATCCCAAAGGTATAAATGACATTCTGATATAAGCAGAGTATATCTCCCTAAGCCAAGGGAACCAGTCTATCAGACACAGATTGTAATTCAACCGGTCGAGTCGAAGCTTCTTATCGCCCAAAGGATTTTCGGCTCAGACACAATTTCCCTAATGGCCTCCAACGAATGCATATCAGTGACAACCTCTTCTGGCGCCACATTGTCCGTTGGAGAATTTCCCGGGAAATGTGTATCAACGAGTAGTTCTAGTGTTTCTTTACTAGTCATTGTACATACATTCTCTGACTTCTGAATATACCCCACCGTAATAGGTCTCGAGGACAGAATCTTCCTTAACCTAAAGGCCTCAGAGGTATCCTCCACGGAGTTGTAGAATTCTACCCAGGATTTGTTCTGAGCCTTTCTAAGCTCACCCTTATATTTTCTTAGCTCAGCGTTATAGATGTCCCAATAGTGTGGCGCTCTTGTGTTTTTTGCTCCGTCGAAGAGTTTTCTGCAGTCCTTCCTTAGACCACCATGGCGGCCGCTGTTTGTCCTTTGGCTTGGCACTAGTGCATGGTGACACAAGCGAGTCATTCAGGACCTTCTTGACCCGCTTGACCACTATGTCTATATCCTCCGTAGTTTCCACTTCTTTTTCTAGTCTAGAAGGGATACTGGTGCAGAATTTGTGCTGAAATTTTTCTCAATCCGCCTTTTTTCTGTTTAGCCGAGGGACCACTGCTTCATTATTCTCTCAAGGCTAAAACTAATATAACGATGATCAGAGAAGCTGTGGTCATCCAACACTTCCCTGTCGCATATTCTTCCATATATATCTTCCGATACAAAGGTAATATGTAGTACCTACTGCCTGTTCCTGGTAGTAAAGGTCGGTTTATCCCCTTTATTACAAATCGGCAGATTGCAAGTTATAATATATTCAATAAGCAGCTCATCCCCTTCGTTGACATCGGAACTTCCCCATATCTGATGATCCCTTCCTATAATGATGCTTTTCTTCCTTACAGATTCAGCTTCAATCTGCGACCTAAGGTCTGAGGCGGCATCTCTGAATCGTGTGCCATATATGGGGAAGCCAGCCAGTAATGAGATGTTTATATAATGAGTAGTGTTTATTTCAAGGCTGGCTACAGTGCTTAGCGACGGAAGAAGAAAAACATTTAGACTTCTCTTTGCAATAATACAGGTTCTGTGTCTCCCATTCCCGTACCCTTGTGAAGTTTAAAGCCCGAAATTCTTAGTCCATGAAGCATTCCTCATCACACCCATGGTTCCTGGATAAGAACCACGTGAAATCCCCCAGCCACCAGCAGGGCCTTTCGTGCCGCCGAAGCGGCCTTACAATAGTGGGTATTTATCTGTAGAAACCAAACCATAGTCAAGATTCAGAATTTCTACCACTGTTGTGTTGGCCTCGTCTTCTGACTTAACCAGGAGTTCATCCTCACAAGATTCTTAGCACTTATCATGATGAGCTTCCGTACGCATCCGGGGCAGGTGAGAAAGTTGTCGAACCACTCTTCCTCAGGACACTGGGCACTTGCGAGGTCGACGATTTATCCTTAGATTCTTCACTAACTGCTGCTGTCGAAGTACTTTCTGAGTTCCGTGCTTCCCCGCTGGCGCGCACTTTGAGCCCAGCCCAACTTTTTGACCCACCCACACAGGGTTTGTCGGGTCCCGTTTCGATGCCATCCTTTCCTGTCTCGATTGTGACAGAAGGATTTTCAGTCTCCTGCAATCTGCCAGACTATAGCGATGTGGTCGATAGTTCCTCAGGCAAGTGTTCAGCAACAACTGCTGAGTCGTCTCCTGATTCCCCAACCCTGCAGCTTCTACAGACCTTCAGTTTCAACTTATTGAATCCGTAGGACACAACCCCTTCAGAGGTCTGCGAGGCAGCCAGAGTTTAGTACGAATACTGCATGTCCCCGGTCACCATCAGCCTCATCCAATCTACCAAACTTCCAGTCGGTAGTTGAAAGACTGGGACTACATTCCCTTAGTACTCCAAGTATCGCTTCAGGGTCTGAGGCAATCCTTGTTATCAAAACATGCGCCATTGGTGGAGAAGGAATATCTTACTTCTTGCCTAAATCTAGTGCTGCACCTGGCCAGATCTCACCAATCTTTTTTAGCGCACAACGATACATTTTAATTGAGCGTTGATCGCCGATGGCAATTTGCCTGTTTCGGCCTCGATACCATCCTGAATTGTCACAAACTGGAAGAGACCCAGGAAATTCCGCAAGGACGTGGGAGTATACAGATGACGGTCCATTGACTATCCCACTCGAATTATTCCTAGGTATGCAGCCCAGTTCTTCTCCCTCGTCGATAGCCCTTTGGCTAACTGCGGTGCAGTTTCCGAATCTAGACGTGTAGTCTTTTGGACCTGTGTAGCGAATTCCTTAGCCCAATTTAGGGAATCTCTCTATTAGTGAGGGACTTAGGATCACTCACACCAAACCTGAGAGCGATGCATCTTCTATTATTCCAACCTCTTTAAGAGCGTGTTGGTTTGCCGGGGAAGGCCGATGGCCTAGGCAAATTATAGGCATGCGAAGAAAGAATAGGTCGGCCTTGTCCTTTAGATTCGAAACAGGTGTCTTCGTCAAAAGGCCCTGCTGACCAGTCCTCTGTCGGCTAGTGGAGCCTGGAGCAGCCGCTCCACCAGTCGAGGTTTCACTAGCAGACAACATGCTACGGCCTGATACCACCACCGCAGCTATGGGCCTGCAGTTCCATAGGAAACAGACCCAGATCATCAACCGCCTATTGGCTTAAATTTTTCTTCCAAAAATAATGATCTATTACGAGTACAGGAAAATTTTTGCGGAGTGAAATAACATTACGTCCGCTACACCCAACGTTTCAAAAGGGGTGTTAAATGTGTATAACATAGAAGATTTTTTGTCAAGCGGTATCGCCCTAAACACTTAAATTCGCCTTACAATTATTAATATTGGGAAACGGATAATACTGACGCAATATAGTCCTGTTCAAAATTGGTGCATCTAAATATAATCTTCATTTTCCATTAGGCTTAGATACTAGAAATATTGAGCTAACCCGCACTGTGGGCTTTTCAAACCTTGCAATTACTTCTACTTATCATTCTTTCCATTTCAGACTTTAACTTTTCAATTGAAGCAAATGGTATTTTTGTAGGAGGCTCAACTACAGAAATAACCTTTTCATCGACTTTGAGACTACACTTGGTCTCCAATTTTCCAAGACCACCAAATAATTCCTAGAAATCTTCAACTATATAGTGAAATGACAAGGTGTTGACATTCTTAACTAAATTAATTTTTAAAGCAAGTTGAAAGCTAATGATAATATAAAAATGATTTACATACATGCTTTTATCGTAAATAAAGATTGGCATTTTCACGGGTGGCATCCATATTTTTGGCAATTTCAGCAGCTCTGTTGAGCTCAGTTTTTACTTTACTTTCTAATTATTCATTCACATGCTGCATCTTGCTGGATATGCCACAAATGAAAATATCCTTGAGAAGTTCTTAACGGAGGGTTCCGAACTCACACCTTAGAATTAAATTCTTCAAGACTGTGTCGTAATTCTCCATGGTTTCACCAACATTTTGCTTCCTTGAGAAAAAGGAGCGCCTCTCCATGCACAGGAAGAAAAATGTTCATACATTAATGAATTTGTCATAACATTTATGAAAAAAATATTTAAATACGTCCCAATGGAACTTTTCATAAAGTTTAAAAAACACGTTTCATAAATCTCTATTCAATGAAACATGTCATAGTATTTACGAAAATCAAACATATAGTTTATGAGAAGTTGTCATAACATTTATGAAATACTTTCATAACATTAATGAGTATTTTTCATAATATTTAAGAAAACAATTTCATAAAATTTATTATAATATTTATTATATTCATGGAACTTTGTTCTACTGTTTATAAAATATTTTCACTACACCAAAGTCTGGATATTTAATTATTTAGCATCGTTATTTAAAACAGCTTTATAGTAGATTTATTTTACATTTATATAAAGGAAATCTGTAAAATAAGGCTACATTAACACTACTTAAAGTTTTGTCAATATGGGCATAAGTAGTTTACTTGAACTTGATTTAGAAAGTCCCCCATCAAATTTTCATAAATGAGACACATTTCACTGTATACCTACGTGGACATATTTCAATAACATAATTTTTACTTTTATGATAAAAATTACTAACATTATGAAAAGTTTATTTACATGTTGAATCAAAGTTTCATAAACATAAGAACTTTTTTTCATAAACAATCATATTCATATATTTTCTTTCATAATATTTATGTTTTTTTCATTAATAAAACAAAATTGTTCATAATATTTATAAATAAAAGGTTATGAAACCAGAACATTACGTTTATGAAGGAAAATTCTCTGTGTATAAAATACTCATCATACTCATACTCAAGAATAGGAAAGAATTTCTCCGAACCATTTAATACCAAACGAGGTTTTAGACAAGGAGACAGCCTCTCGTGTGATCTCTTTAATATCCTGCTGGAGAAGATTATACGAGATGCAGAAGTGAATAGATATGGCACACTAATCACAAGAGAGCACATGCTACTCGCCTATGCCGACGATATCGATATCATAGGTCGGTCACCGGAAGTAGTAACTGCAGCCTTTGAAAGAATTGAAAGAGAGTCAGTGAAAATAGGTCTGGCAGTAAATGGAGATAAGACGAAATGGATGGTTTCCACTCCCAAAAAGCCTTGTACAACCGAGCAGATAAGGAACATGGAGAAAGTTGGGAACCACAACTTTGAGATAGTCAGTAACTTTATCTACCTCGGCACCGCCGTAACCGAAACGAATGACACCAGTTTTGAGATAAAGCGAAGAATAATACTGGCAAACAGATGCTACTTTGGACTAAGTAAGCAGTTTAGAAACAAGGCCACCTCTCGACGGACGAAGACTACACTATACAAGACACTGATACTACCCGTGCTGTTATATGGTTCTGAAGCATGGGTACTTGTGAAAGCAGATGAGGCAGTGCTTGGAGTATTTGAGAGAAAGATTCTTCGTAAAATATATGGACCAGTTTTCGTTAACGGAGAATATAGGCGACGTATGAACCACGAGCTGTATGAGCTGTATGACGACGATAGCATAGTTACACGCATCAAAATACAACGGTTGCGTTGGCTAGGTCATGTTGTCAGAATGGATGAAGAAGCTCCAGCAAAGAAGTCTTTTGAAGGCAAACACGGTGGTACACGCAAACCGGGAAGACCAAAAGCCCGATGGAAAGATCAAGTTGTGGGAGACACCTTAAACTTGGTGTCCGAGATTTTAGAATGAGCGCAGAGGATCGAGTAGTTTGGAACGCTATTCTACGTTCGGCTAGTGGAAGAAATATTCTGTCATAGCCAATTAAAGTAAATTAAATACTAATCAAAAAGATTCACCAAATCATTGTTGGTTGTGGAATCAAGACTTCTGTCGAAGGAATGAGAAATATCCAATGCTTCAACGCTCAAATGGTGCAACGACAGAGCCACTTTCTTTTGACAGTTTCGTCTTCCAACTTCGATGCTGTGATAACAATTTTAAATTGTGTTTACCAATTTCTCCATTCTGCTCCCATATTTGCTGCTTTGTGGTTAAGCTTTTAAAATGCACCTATTGTCTCTTGTGACATTTTATAAAAAACAGCTTCATAGTTTGGTTCCTTTAAACATTTCTGCAATTCGACAATGTTATATATTCATACAACTGATAAAAAAATGAACCATTTGAGTCAAATAATGATACTAAAATCAATAGACAATTTCATTGTTCATTTTCAAGTTTTTTTCTGTTTCAGTTTCCGAGATATAGAATACTATATCTCGGAAACTGTAGGCAGGTTTTGTAGACATTTTTATTGGCTTCCAAACGGATCAATCTGTGTGCGTATCGGTTAAGTAGTTTCCGAGAAAAACGAAAATTACTTATTCCAATCGTACAAGACTCTTCAAGAATGAACCAACTCAGAACTATCCTATATCTCGGAAATTGTGAGTGTTAGGTATGAATAATAAGGCTTGTTTTGTAGCTATTTTTATTGACTTTCGAATAAAGTTGTTTACAGAAAAATCAAAAAAAAAAAAATCTCGAAAGCTGTGAGGGGTAGGTTTCAAAAATAAGTCTGGTTTAAATAGTCTAAGTATAAAAATTATATTTTTCTTGCTTTCAAACGAATTAATCTGTTTACGATTTGTTTAAGTCGTTTCCGAGAAAAACGAAAATTACATATTCCATCCCTACAAGACACTTCAAGAATGACCAACATGTAATTATCATATATCTCGGAAACTGTGAGTGGTAGCTATGAAAAATAAGGCTGGCATTGTAGCTACTTTTATTGGCTTTCAAACGAACTAAGCTGTTCGCGAGTCGGTTAAGTAATTTCCGAGAAGAAGCATTCTTCAAGGCACTTGAAGAATCACCCAACATATAATTATCCTATATCTCGGAAACCGTGAGTGGTATATATGAAAAATAAGGCGAGGTTTCCAAAAAAAGGAAAATTATTTATTCTATCCGTACACGACAATCACCAATGACCTAACAAATAATTATTCTATATCTCGAAAACTGTGAGTGGTAGGTATGAAAAATAAGGCTGAATACTTTTATTGGCTTTCAAATGAATCGATCTGTTCGCGAATCGGTTAAGTAGTTTCCGAGAAAAACGAAAATAAGTTATTCCATCCGTACAACTCACTTCAAGAATGACCCAACATATAATTATACTATATTTGTTGTAGGCCAATCTGGTGCAACGGCATGCAAAGAGGGTTGGGTAGGGCGTCCACCACCGGATGTGTTTCCCGAACGCTATCTTTTGGACTCAACTATATACGCCACTGTCGTACTGAGGTGGGGGACGGATGATGGTTGGCATGGGAATTGAACCCAATGGGAAGGGACTGGACTTTGTATTATTTTCTTCTAATGAAAATTTCTTTTGCTAGTGTCGTATTAACGGTGGCGTGTGAGGTTGTGCGGAAATGGCCTAAATTGACTGCACATGTCCTCTTATTTGGTGACAGGGTTGGTCATAGTTAGTGGCTGACGTATGGTACATCGCATACTTGGGCTCAGGCATGAGTCAGAGTTGTTGCTATATGTTGTGATGTAACTGTAATTTATCACTAACATTGTTTAGTTAGTGACGACAAAAACCGTTTGCTCTAACGATTATGTTATTCTCTAAATCCTCTTTCACAGAAATCGTTATCTATTTTTTTCTCTCTGGCAACTCTACCCAAAAAAATGAAAAACGTAAAGAGGATAAAATAATAAATAATTCATCTCATAGCCTCAAATTCTTATTTTATTAATTTGAAAATCTAAATAAATGATTTAGAAAATGTGCTATCAATACCAATTTATTCGTATAAAACTTATGTGGCCATTTGTTACATATTAAGAAACACATGCTACAATGCTTATTAATTGATTGTGCACACACATCGGAAATGCTTTAAGAACAAACAAGAGTATTATTATCTAAAACCATAGCGAATAATTATCTTTATTTACTTCGTTAAAGTAAATACAAAATTATTGTCCGTTATTTCTGTGGAAGAAATGGTCTATTGATTGATCGCGAAATCTGCCGCATTCTATTGGCCAACCCGACAAGAACACAAATCATATGACTACAGACAGCAAAATTAACTATATTGGGTGTGGTTCAGTGTGTGATCACTTGATTACCTTTGCTCGAAGGACACAGTACTAGTTAATTATATGAATATATTAGTTACCCGCAGCCTGGGCAGAGTACTCTCTCTCTGTTTTAATATATGCCTTGCCTGGGGGTGTGTTTGACTTTCATTGGTGAATCTCTATGGGGTAGCGATCTATCCGACAAATCGTTTGGTCGTTTATTTAATTGATCGATGACCAGGGTTGATATATTATGATCATTCACAATACGAAATACCGGCTCTGTGCTTGGAGAAAGAATGCCAGGAAAGTTTGTTTACTTTGAGAGTAATTGGCGGGATGATTATGACTCTATATATGCCTGTAATGCGAGTGAAAAGAGCATTGGCCGGCGAAACTTAGCGAAACATAGTGAAAGTAATATAGTAATATAGTAATAATATAATATATAAAGTAATATACAGTATTTGTGACTTCTACCAACAATCTTAATACCTTTTGCTTATCAGTAATTGTAGTGTTGTTTTTTTATACCCACCACCGACGGATGGGGGTATATTCATTTTGTCATTCCGTTTGCAACACATCGAAATATCCATTTGCGACCCTATAAAGTATATATATTCTTGATCAGCGTAAAAATCTAAGACGATCTAGCCATGTCCGTCCGTCTGTCTGTTGAAATCACTCTACAGTCTTTAAAAATAGAGATGTTGAGCTGAAATTTTGCACAGAACTTAAGCAGGTTAAGTTCGAAGATGGGCTATATCGGACTATATCTTGATATAGCCCCCATATAGACCGATCCGCCGATTTAGCGTCTTAGGCCCATAAAAGCCACATTTATTATCCGATTTTGTTGAAATTTGGGACAGTGAGTTGTGTTAGGCCCTTCGACATCCTTTGTCAATTTGGTTCAGATCGGTGCAGATTTGGATATAGCTGCCATATAGACCGATCCTCCGATTTAGGGTCTAAGGCCCATAAAAGCCACATTTATGGTCTGATTTCGCTGAAATTTGGGACAGTGAGTTGTGTAAGGCCCATCGACATCCTTCGTTAATTTGGCTCAGATCGGTCAAGATTTGGATATAGCTGCCATATAGATCGATCCTCCGATTTATGGTGTAAGGTCCATAATAGCCACATTCATTATCCGATTTTGCTGAAATTAGGAACAGTGAGATGTGTTAGGCCCTTTGACATATTTCTTCAATTTGGTCCAGATCGGTTCAAATTTGGATATAGCTGCCATATAGACCGATTTCTTGATTTATGGTTTTGGGCCCATTTATTGCCCGATGTCCCCGAAATTTGGAACAGTGAGTTAAGTTAAGCCCCTTATACTTCTGCAATATCGCACAGATCGGTCCAGGCTTGGATATAGCTGCCATATAGACCGATATCTAGGTTTTAGGTTTTGGGGCCATAAAAGACGCATTTATTGTCCGATGTCGCTGAAATTTGAGACAGTGAGTTTGGTTAGGCTCTTCGACGCCCTTCTTCAATTTTGCCCAGATCAGTCCAGATTTGAATATAGCTGCCATATAGACCGATCTCTGGATTTAAGGTTTAGGGCCCATAAAAGAGGCATTTATTGTCCGATTTCGCCGAAATTTGGGACAGTGGTTAGTGTTAGGCTCTTCGACATGTTTATGCAACTTGGCCCAAATCGGTCCAGATTTGGATATAGCTGCCATATAGACCGATATCTCGATTTAAAGTCTTGGCCCCATAAAAGGCGCATTTATAATCCGATTTCACTGAAATTTGACACAGTGACTTATGTTCGGCTTTTCGACATCCGTGTCGTATATAGTTCAGATCGGTAAGAGGTATATGAGTATAAGGTATGAAATTTTCACCGAATTTTGATGAAAGGTGGTTTACATATATACCCGAGGTGGTGGGTATCCAAAGTTCGGCCCGGCCGAACTTAACGTCTTTTTACTTGTTTTTATTATCGTGTTTGTGTTAACATGCATTAATGTGAGTAGACTGTGCTTTGTAAAAAAATAGAGAAACTAGAGTAGAATTGTGATTTCTGTTCTTTTTGTGTTCTTGTGTAATAGAGATTCCTGGGGCCATTAAAAACCACTGGCCGGCCTTAGTATAAAAAACGGGGGTCAGTGCAAGCTTTCTTGTTGGAAATCGTCCAGAAAGAAAAAACGAACCATTGAAACCAATAAAACAAAAATGATGCCGACAAAGATGGCACGGGTTGCCACAAAATTTTTTTTTTGCCATTTTCTATACGCAAAGTACTACAATACTTTCTTACCCATTTTTCCCCAGCGTTTCGCCGACGTTTTTTATACGGAGTTTGACAGCATTCCGCCTAAAAAGATGAACAGAATACTTAGCTTAAGGGTGGAGTTACAGACTTTAGTACGCAACATTTATGCGTGCGCCCATACGCGTTCTTTGTGTTGAGTTACATACCATGCGCCTTTTGCTTTACAAGGATTTCTAAAAATCAACTTATTTATGTCTTTTTCAAAGTTAATTTCAATGGAAATGGTTAATAATGTGGTTTAACATTTAAATCATAGAAGAATTTCTCTAATTTACGGACTGTCAGACAATTTTTGAATATATGTAAACATATTCAACTCATTTGTTTTGTGAGCTGAAACACGTTCAAAGTTGGTTAACTTATTCCGTCAGATTCATGCGCGCATTTGTTGTATAGCTCACATAATACAAACCAGGAAGTCCCCGAGAGTGCGTATTTGAAATTGTCTGGCAGCCGTCTAGGGATCTAAGGAAGAAAGAAGCAAAATTAGTATTTCTAGCAGTAATTGCCATAAAAAATATATAATCCTAAGTTAGTGTTATAGAGATACATAGGAGATAACGTAAAGAATTTTAAAGGTAACCAAGAAGATTACCAAATTCCCTTCTTTTGTTGTAATTTGGTTCTGCAGTGAACTAAGGGCAGAAAAGGTCTTTTAAGAGAGCTCTTTTTGGAGATAGTTAGAGTAGTTAATTTGCGCCAAATTGGCAGCGTCATAGGACAATTGTCTAATGTCATCGCATTTTTTTTTCGTTTTGACTTAAGCTCGTGTAAAAATTGCTTAAGACAAAAATATATATATTAAACTTGAAGTTTTTGAATTTTTGCAACCCTTAAAACCTTAAATAAAACTTGATATGTCTTAGAGAGCAATTGAACAAATTATATGTTGCTTAATTGTGTAAATTTGGGGCAGAGCAATGAGGTGAGTGTGATTTCATGAGTGTAGTATATGGGGTTCAATTTGATCGTAGGTGAGTTGTTTCCGAGAACCACGAAATTATTAATTCCATCCTTACAAAAAACTTCAAGAATGACCCATCACATAATTATTCTATACCTCGGAAACTAGGAGTGGTAGGTATGAAAAATAAGGCTGGATTTGCGAATATTTATATTGGTTTCTTAACGAATCAAACTGTTTGCGAATCAAATAAGTCGTTTCCGAGAAAAACGAGAATTACTTATTGGCTATTATACGAATCAAGCTGTTTGCGAATCGGATAAGTCGTTTCCGAGAAACATGAAATAACTTCAATCCCCTGGAAGCCGGTTGTATGCACCGGATTGACCCGATGGAATCCTCATTGGCAAGGGCTGCCGCCTCAGTGTACGTGTTCGTCTTTTTTCGTCATGGGAGAGGCACATCCCGGAGTGCCTTCTCCGCAAGCTTCTGGTCCGTGCCGGGATTGAAAAGAACCCCGGACCCTGGTTCTGTTCGGTTTGTCAGAACCGCCTTCATCATCGGTCGGTGTCGGTGAGGTGTAACCGGTGCATGGAGTGGGTACATTTCCGATCTTGCTCTGGCCTAACTTCACTACGGGAGTATAGTCATACTGGCTATGTCGCAAGGTGCTGTGCGAACATAGCCAGCAGTGGGTCACAAGCGTCGTCGTCGCCGCCTTCGGCGTCCTCGTCGTCGGACTATGTGAACCCCCCGACCTCTCCCGTACGGCAATTTACGCAATATTTACCTAATATTGCCAGGCCAGTGCCGGGAAGTGTATCGTTTCTGCAGTTAAACTGCAACGGACTTCGTGGCAAGATCGATGAGATCGTCGACTTTATGAGTCGGAAGAGCATATTGGTCGCAGCGATCCAGGAGACAAAGCTGACCAACACCTGCAGCTTGCACAGTTATCACGGTTACAATGTGCTACGTAAGGATCGCTCAAGGAATGGAGGTGGGGGATTGGCCTTCTTTATACACCATTCCGTGCAGTATGGACCTATCTCGCCTACGCTTGACGCTATTGACCCTTACATGGAATGCATGGGGATAGCAGTCAGGTCTGGTGCTGCCGAGATAGATATATACAAAGTGTATATAGCGCCGGTTGGTAGCTGTGTCCCGATTAATGGCCAGGCTTACAACCCCGTCATAAGTGGGTTGCTATCTGGGCATAATCGTCTGGTTCTAGGGAACTTTAATGCGCATCACACGTCATGGCATTTCCCCTAGGTAACGACCAGCGTGACATAGCTTTAGCAGAGCACGGTGAATGAGGATGCACCCACTAGGATTACGAGAAGGTGCAGCAGCTCGCCAGACATCTCAATTGCATCTCCTGATCTCCTGAGTGACGTTTCCTGGCAAGCCATCATCTCTTTGGGGTCAGACCACCTCCCCATAATTCTCACCATAGACCGACCACCCGACTTCATAACCTCTGAGCGCCGGCCGTTTATCAATTATAAGAAGGCCGATTGGACTGACTTCAGAGAGTATACCAATCGCCGCTTCAGTGAACTGCCACCACCCTCTGCTGTGCTTGTGGCCGAGAGGAAATTCCGAGACATCATTAACGCAGCAGCCGCTCGTTTTATACCAGCCGGTCGAATACCCCAAGTGCGGCCTAATTTCCCGGCGCAAGCAGTAGTACTCGCAGACGAGCGTGATGGGATTCGTGCTACGGACCCCGCTAACACCAGAATCAGCGAGCTCAATCTAGAAACAAATAGGGTAGTCAACGAACATAAGGGGAATTTGTGGCTGGAACACTTGGAGCAATGTAACTTAGGCACCGGTGTAGGCAAACTGTGGGCCACTGTTAAGTCACTCTCGAACCTCGGTAGACGGGACGACAGGACCTCAGTCACTTTTGGCGAGATAACCGTGACTGATCCGAAGAGATGCGCCAGGTTGTTCAACCGTCAATTTATCACCACACACATTTGCCGTGGCTTCAATCAGCCCAGGCCATATGATAGGTCGGTCCTCGTGGCACTGGACCTATCGAAGGCATTCGACACGGTCAGCCATGCCATTAGCAACGAGCTTGCCTCATATTTCGCTGCAAGAAACCTGAAGATATCCGCCACCAAATCTTCAGCCACATTGTTCACTACAAGTACGCGTGAGGTGAATACAGAGCTGACTGTGATGGTCGATGGAGAAATGATTCCGACCATCAAGTATCCTAAAATACTTGGCGTCACATTTGACAGCTCCTACACATTCTCCTCACATGCCAAAGCAATCTGCAATAAAGTCAAAAATAGAAACAAGGTCCTCAAGCCACTTGCTGACAGCACTTGTGGTGCAGAAAAAGAAACCTTGTTGACCACGTACAAAGCAATTGGCCGGTCTGTGGTAAGTTATGCAGCGCCAGTGTGGTCTCGTCAACTTTGTGACGCGCAGTGGAATAATATTCAGATCTGTCAGAATGCCACCCTCCGAACTGCGACAGGCTGCCTCCTCAGTTCTCATGTGGACCACCTCCATCAGGAGACAATGATCCTACCAGAGCCAAGACATAACTACATGCTGTCCAAGCAATACCTTTTGGGCTGTTATCGCAGAAATCATCCAAATCATCATCTTGTGGATAGATATCCACCGCCCAGAAGCCTTAAGGTAGATTTACACGACCTAGAGAGTGAGGTTCAGGCTACAAGTGAGAACCTCTAGATCAAGCGGCATATCAAGCGGGTCTAAACAACATTCATGCAGACAAGGTGGCAGATGCGGTAATTGGCTACCGGGTGAATGTAGTACTTGGAGCACGACTGCCACCTATTGCACCCGAAGAAATCGACCTCCCCCGGCAAACCAGAGCGGTTCTAACTCAATTACGTTCCGGCAGATGCAGCCGCCTCAATTCTTACAGAGCTAGGATTAATGCCGACGTGCAAGTTATATGTCTCGATTGTAACCAGGAACCGCACGATACACGTCACCTATTTAACTGCCCGGCCAGACCCATTCGATTCAGACCCAGATCCCTGTGAACGCACCCTAACTTAGTCGCAGAGTTCCTTGGTCTTGACACTCTAGATAATCAAGCAGACGAAAGATAGAACACAATAAACTGCTACAACAACAACGAAAAAAACGTAAGAAACAAGAAACCTCACGAATGACCAATTACATATTTATCCCATATCTAGGAACCTGTGAGTGGTAGGTATGATAAAGATTTGTATTGGCTTTCAAACGAATCAAGCTGTTTTCGAATCGGATAAGTCGTTTCCGAGAAAAACGAAAATAACTTTTTACATCCGTACAAAAAACTTCAAGAATGACCCATCATATCATTACCATTTATCTCGGAAACTGTGAGCGAAAGGTATAAATATATGGCTGTTTTTTTTTTTTGGATATTTTTATTGGCTTTCAAACTAGTCAATTCATTAGCGAATCGGATAAGTCGTTTCCAATTAGCTATACCATCTCTACAAAAAAACTTCAAGAATGACCCATCCATAATTCCAGGATAATTTTGCCTACCTAACACTCACAGTTTCCGAAATATAAAATAATTTTACATTGGGTCATTCTCGAAGTTACTTGTGCGGATGGAATATGTAAATTACGGTTTTCTCAGAAACGAATTAACCGATTCGCAATCAGATTGATTCGTTTGAAAGCCAATAATTATAACTACAATTTCAGCGTTTTTTTGCTTACCTTACACTTACAGTTTCCGAGATATAGAAAAATTTTATGTTGGGTCATTCTCGAAGTGTATATTGCGGTTGGAATATGTAGCTTTCGTTTTTCACGGAAACGACTTAACCGATTCGAAAATGGATTGATTCGTTTGAAAGCCGCTAATAATATCTACAATTCCAGCACTATTTTACCCACCTAATGCTAACAGTCTCCGAGATATTGAATAATTTTATGTTGGGTCATTCTGGAAGTGTCTTGTGCGGATGGAATACGACTTAACCGGTTCGAAAATGACGGATTCGTTTGAAAGCCACTAATAATATCTACAATCCGGCCTTATTTTGCATACCTAACACTCTCACTTTCCGAGATATAGAATAATTTTTTGTTGGGTCATTATGGATGTGTCTTGTGCGGATGGACAATGTTTTTCGTTTTTCTCGGATACGACTTATTCGATTCGCAATTCTACAATTTCAGCCATTTTTTGCTTACCTAACACTTACAGTGTGCGAGATATAGAATAATTTTATGTTGGGTCATTCTTGAAGTGTCTTGTGCGGTTGGAATATGTAGCTTTCGTTTTTCACGGAAACGACTTAACCGATTCGCAAATGGATTGGCGCGTATGAAAGCCGCTAATAATATCTACAATTTCATCCTTTTTTTGCCAAGGCAACACTCACAGTTTCCTAGATATAGAATAGTTTTATGTTGGCAACACTCACAGTTTCCTAGATATAGAATAGTTTTATGTTGGGTCATTCTCGAAGTAACTTGTGCGGTTGGAATATGTAGTTCTCGTTTTTATCGGAAACGACTTAACCGATTCGCACATTGATTGGTTCGTATGAAAGCCACTAATAATATCTACAATTCCAGCCTTATTTTGCCTACCTAACACTCAAAGTTTCCGATATATTGAATAATTTTATGGTGGGCCATTCTCGGAGTGTCTTGTGCGGATGGAATATGTAATTTTCGTGTTTCTCGAAAACGTCTTAACCGATTCGCAAATAGATTAGTTCGTATGAAAGCCACTAATAATATTTTCAGCCAAGCTTTAATTTGCCTTCCTAACACTCACACTTTTCAAGATATCGAATAATTTTACGTTGGGTCATTCCGGAAGTGGCTTGTGCGGATGAAATATGTAATTTTGGTTTTTCTCGGAAACGACTTAACCGATTCACAATCGGATCGATTTGTTTGAAAGCCACTAATAATATCTACAATCCAGCCTTATTTTGCCTACATAACACATGCACTTTCCGAGATATAGAATAATTTTTTGTAGGGTCATTCTCGGGATGACTTGTGCGGATAGAATATGTAATTTTCGGTTCTCTCGGAAACGATTTAACCGATACGCAATCGGATTCATTCGTTTGAAAACCACTAATAATATCTACAATCCAGCCTTATTTTGCCTACCTAACACTCACACTTTTCGAGATATGTAATAATTTTTTGTTGGGTCATTCTCGGGGTGACTTGTGCGGATGGAATATGTAATTTTCGTTTTTCTCCGAAACGACTTAACCGATTCGCAATCGAATTGATTCGTTTGAAAGCCAATAATAATATCTACAATCCAGCCTTTTGCGTACCTAACGCTCGCAGTTTCCAAGATAGAGAATAATTTTATGTTGGGTCATTCTGGAAGTGTCGAGTGCGGATGGAGTATGTAATTTTCGGTTCTCTCGGAAACGACTTAACCGATTCGCAAATGGATTGGTTCGTATGAAAGCCACTAGTAATGTCTATAATCCAGCCATAACTTGCCTTCCTAACACTCACACTTTTCGAGAAATAGACTCATATTATATTAGGTCATTCTGGAAGTGTCTTGTGCGGATGGAATATGTAATTTTCGTTTTTCTCGGAAACGACTTAACCGATTTACAATCGGATTTATTCGGTTGAAAGCCACTAGTAATATCTACAATCCAGCCTTATTTTGCCTAACTATCACTCACACTTTCTGAGATATGAAATAATTTTATCGTGGGTCATTCTGGAAGTGGCTTGTGCGGATGGAATATTAAATTTTCGTTTTTCTCGGAAACTACTTAACCGATTTGCAATCAGTGTCATTTGTTTGAAAGCCACTAATAATGTCTACAATCCTGCCTTATTTTGCCTACCTTACACCCACAGTTTCCGAGATATAGAATAATTTTTGTGGGGTCATTCTCGGAGTGACTCGTGCGTATGGAATAAGTAATTTTCGTTTTTCTCGGAAATGACTTAACCGATTCGAAATCGGATCGATTCGTTTGCAAGCTACTAATCTTATAAATAAAAATCAATTTGTGTTTGTTTGTAGATTTGTTTGTTTGTTTGTGTGTTCCTTATAGATTCAGAAACAGCTGAACCAATTTTCTTGAAATTTTCACAGATGGTGCGTAATGACCCCGTGGTGAAAATAGGGTACTAAATTTTTTGATATATGAAGGGGGACGGACCCTCCCCTTAACCCTAATTTTCAGAAACGCCAGATATCGGAGATAAGTGGTGCGATTTTAGCGAAATTTTGTGTGCTCTCATATAGTACCCTAAAAATAAAAATTTGGTATCCAAATTTCGGATGGGGTACCTAGGGGGGCCGCCCCACCCTTAAACCTACCAAAAATATATTAAGACCAATCACGACAATATGGGACTCAAATGAAAGGTATTTAGGATAAGAAAACGTATCTAATACCCAATTGTCGGACTAAGTGCTAGGGGGGCCACCCCAAGCCCCAAAACACCCCTAAATCGGACATATTTACCGACCATGGCAATATGGGACTCAAATGAAAGGTATTTGCGAGTAAAATACGAATCTGATATCCAAATGTGGGACCACGTTTCTGGGGGTCCACCTTTTTCCCAAAACACCCCAGAAACAGGATTTATTTACTGACCATGGGAATATGGGGCTTAAATAAAAGGTATTTGAATGTAGAATATCAATCTGATATCCAAATATGGGATCAAATGTTTCGGGGCCGCCTCTCATCAAAAACTTCCCCCAAAGGTGACAAATTTACGATCATAGCAATATGGGGCTCAAATGAAAGGTCTTTGGCAGTAAAGTACGAATTTGATATCAATATTCGGGAAGAGTGTCTATGGCGCCACCCCACCCCCACAACACCACCCAAAGAGTTTTGACTATTGCAATATGAGGCTCAAATAAGAGGGCTTTTAACGTGTTCCACTTTAAAATCCCATATATATTTTCAAGGCCAACTCACTGAGTGGCCACGTATCCCCCAAAACACCCCCCAAGCTGACCATGTTTGCCGACTATGGAAATATGGGGCTCAAATTAAAGTTATGTGGGAGTAGACCACGTATTTGATATCAACATTAGGGGCCAACTGTCTAGCGGACGTCCTACCACCGTAACAACCCCCAAATAGGACGTATTTGCTCACCAAGATTATTTGGGTCTTAAAGAGAGTGGAACTAAATATTTATGGTTTTAAGGGCCAATACCCAAACCGGACATATTTGCTGACTTTTGCAATAAGGTGTTTAAATGAGATTAGAAAACGAATTTTATATCCAATGGCAATGGCAATATGGAGTTCAAATAAATAATATATAGTTATATGAGAATAGAGCACGTTGCTGACCACCCCAATCCCCAAAACAACACTAAATCGGGAATATTTAACGACCATATCAATGTGGAGCTTAAATGAATGGTGTTGGGGGGTAGAGCAAGAATTGATACCCATCTTCGGGACCAATTTTCTGGGGGTCTACCTCTTTCCCACAAACAGCAATTTTTTAGTGACCATCACAATATGGGGCTCAAATAAACGTTTTTGGGAGTAGAATACGAATTTGAGATCCAAATGTACGATCATGTATTTAGGGCATCAGCCCTTTCCCAAAACACCCCCAAAGGGAAAAAATTGTTCGACCATGCCAATATGCAGCTAAAATGAAAGGTATTTGAGATTAGAAAACGAATTTGATAACATATTATGGGGCCATGTGTTTGGGGACGCCTCATCCTGTAAACTTCTCTTAAGCCAATGGCAATATGGGGAGAGAAGAGCACGATGATGATATTTTTTTAGGGCCAAGTATCTGGGGGACCACCTCTCTCCCGAAAACACTACTAAATCAGACATCATAAGAATACCGTGCTGAAATGAAGTATTTAAAGAATGGAGTACACCTAACATCCAAACTTAAATTCGTAGACCAATAAAGTTCATGTGGGATTCAGATGAAGGCACTTGGTATTTCACTAAAAGATCTTTAAATGTCCAAAATAAATACTCCAAGGAAACTTTTGTTCCATATAAAGTAAAAGAAGGCGCAGCGTTGCGGGCCCAGGTCAGCAAGAAATATATACAATCCAGCTTTATTTTGCCTACCTAACACTCACCGAAATATAGAATTTTTTTTGGGGGTGACTTGTGCGGATGGAATATGTAATTTTCGTTTTTCTCAGAAACGACTTAACCGAATCGCAACCGGATTGATCCTTTTGAAATACACTAATAACATCTACAATCCAGCCTTATTTTGCCTACCTACACTCAAACATTCGGAGATATAAAATATTTCTATGTTGGGTCATTCTGGAAGTGTCTTGTGCGGATGGAATATGTAAAACGACTTAACGGAATTGCAATCGGATTTATTTGTTTGAAAGCCACTAATAATCTTTACAATCCAAACTTATTTTGCCTACCTAATATACAAATTTTTCAAGATATAGAATAATTTTACGTTGGGTCATTCTGGAAGCGTCTTGTGCGGATGGAATATGTAATTTTCGTTTTTTCGGAAAATTCTTAACTGATTTGCATTCGGATCGATTCGTTTGAAGGCCAATAATAATATCTATTACTACGCCCTTGCTTTGTCTGCCTAGCACTCACAGTTTCGGAGATATAGAATAATTTTATTTTGGGTCATTCTGGAAGTGACTGGTGCAGATGAAATAGGTAATTTTCGTTTTTCTCGTAAACGACATAACCGATTCGCAATCGGATTGATTCGTTTGAAAGCCAATAATAATATATTTTTTTTGTCTACCTAGCACTCACCGTTTCCGAGATATAGATTATTTTTATGTTGGGTCATTCTGGAAGTGACTTGTGCGGATGGAATATGTAATTTTCGTTTTTCTCGTAAACGACTTAACCGATTTGCAATCGGATTGATTCATTTGAAAGCCAATAATATCTACAATTCCGGGATATAGATTATTTTTGAGTTGGGTCATTCTGGAAGTGACTTGTGCGGATGGAATATGTAATTTTCGTTTTTCTCGGAAACGACTTAACCGATTCGCAATCGGATTGATTCGTTTGAAAGCCAATAGTAATATCTACAATTCCATACTGGTTTTGTCTACCTAGCACTCGCCGCTTCCGAGATATAGATTATTTTTAAGTTGGGTCATTCTGGAAGTGACTTGTGCGGATGGAATATGTAATTTTCGTTTTTCTCGGAAAAGACTTAGCCTATTCGCAATCGGATTGATTCGTTTGAAAGCCAATAATAATATCTACAATATAATGGTTGTTTTGTCTGACATAATAGATCCGCAATCGGATTGGTTCGTTTGAAAGCCAATAATAATATACTTGTTTTGTCTACCTAGCATTCACCGTTTCCGAGATATAGATTATTTTTTTGTTGGGTCATTCTGGAAGTGACTTGTGCGGATGGAATATGTAATTTTCGTTTTTCTCGTAAACTACTTAAACGATTTGCAGTCGGATTGATTCATTTGAAAGGCAATAATAGTATCTACAATTCCATACTGTTTTTTTTCTACCTAGCACTCACCGTTTCCGAAATAAAAATTATTTTTAGGTTGGGTCATTCTGGAAGTGACTTGTGCGGATGGAATATGTAATTTTCGTTTTTCTCGGAAACGACTTAACCGATTCGCAATCGGATTGATTCGTTTGAAAGCCAATAGTAATATCAACAATTCCATGCTGGTTTTGTCTACCTAGCGCTCACCGTTTCAGAGATACAGATTATTTTAAGGTTAGGTCATACTGGAAGAGACTTGTGCAGATGAAATAGGTAATTTTCGTTTTTCTCAGAAAATACTTAACCGATTCGCAATCGGATTGCTGTGTTGGAATGCCAATAATAATATCTGCAACCCATACTGGTTTTGTCTACCTTGCACTCACCGTTTCCGAATTAAAAATTATTTTTAGGTTGGGTCATTCTGGAAGTGACTTGTGGGGATGGAATATGTAATTTTCGTTTTTCTCGGAAACGACTTAACCGATTTGCAATCGGATTGGTTCCTTTGAAAGCCAATAATGATATCTACAATCCCATACTTATCTGGTTTACCTAGCGCTCACCGTTTCCGAGATACAGATTATTTTTATGTTGGTTCATTATGGAAGTAACTTGTGCAGATGAAATAGGTAATTTTCGTTTTTCTCAGAAACGACTTAACCGATTCGCAATCGGATTGATTTGTTGGAATGCCAATAATAATATCTACAATCTCATACTCGTTTTGCCAACCTAGCACTCACCGTTTCCGAGATATAGATTATTTTTAGGTTGGGTCATTCTGGAAGTGACTTGTGCGGATGGAATATGTAATTTTCGTTTTTCTCGGAAACGGTTTAAGCGATTTGCAATCGGATAAATTCGTTTGAAAGCCAATAATAATATCTACAATCCCATACTCGTTATGTCTACCTAGCACTCACCGTTTCCGAGATACAGATTATTTTTATGTTGGTTCATTATGGAAGTGACTTGTGCAGATGAAATATGTAATTTTCGTTTTTCTCGGAAACGATTTAAGCGATTTGCAATTGGATTCATTCGTTTGAAAGCCAATAATAATATCTACAATCTCATACTCGCTTTGTCTACCTAGCTCTCACCGTTTCCGAGATATAGATTATTTTTGTTTGGGTCATTCTGGAAGTGACATGTGCGGATGGAATATGTAATTTTCGTTTTTCTCGGAAACGACTTAAGCGATTTGCAATCGGATAAATTCGTTTAAAAGCCAATAATAATATCTACAATCCCATACTCGTTTTGTCTACCTAGCACTCACCGTTTCCGAGATATAGATTATTTTTAAGTTGGGTCATTCTGGAAGTGACTTGTGCGGATGGAATATGTAATTTTCGTTTTTCTCGGAAACGACATAACCTATTTGCAGTTGGATTGATTCGTTTGAAAGCCAATAATAATATCTACAATTCCATTTTCGTTTTGCCTACCTAGCACTCACCGTTTCCGAGATATAGATTATTTTTAAGTTGGGTCATTCTGGAAGTGACTTGTGCGGATGGAATATGTAATTTTCGTTTTTCTCGGAAACGACTTAACCGATTCTCAATCGGATTGATTCGTTTGAAGGCCAATAGTAATATCAACAATTCCATGCTGGTTTTGTCTACCTAGCGCTCACCGTTTCCGAGATACAGATTATTTTTGGGTTGGGTCATTCTGGAAGTGACTTGTGCGGATGGAATATGTAATTTTCGGTTTTCTCGGAAACGACTTAACCGATTTGCAATCGGATTGGTTCGTTTGAAAGCCAATAATAATATCTACAATTCCATACTGGGTTTGTCTACCTAGCACTCACCGTTTCCGAGATATAGAATAATTTTATGTTGGGTCATTCTGGAAGTGACTGGTGCAGATGAAATAGGCAATTTTCGTTTTTCTCGGAAACGACTTAACCGATTTGCAATCGGATTGATTCGTTTGAAAGCCAACAATAATGTCTACAATCCCATACTCGTTTTGTCTACATAGTACACACAGTTTCCGAGATATAGAATAATTTTATTATTGGGTGATTCTGGAAGTGACTTGTGCGGATGGAATATATATTTCTCGTTTTTCTCGGAAACGACTTAACCGATTGATTGATTCGTTTGAAAGCTAATAATTATATCTACAATTCCATACTCATCTTGCCACCTAGCACTCACCGTTTCCGAGATATAGATTATTTTTAGGTTGGGTCATTCTGGAAGTGACTTGTGCGGATGGAATATGTAATTTTCGTTTTTCTAGGAAACGACTTAACCGATTTGCAATCGGATTGATTCGTTTGAAAGCTAATAATAATATATACAATATAATACTTGTTTTGTCCACCTACCGCTCACCGTTTCCGAGATATAGATTATTTTTATGTTGGGTCATTCTGGAAGTGACTGGTGAACATGGAATATGTAATTTTCGTTTTTCTCAGAAACGGATTAACCGATTCGCAACCGGATTGATTTGTTTGAAAGCCAATAACAATGTCTACAATATAATACTTGTTTTGTCTACCTAGCGCTCACCGTTTCCGAGATATAGAATAATTTTATGTTGGGTCATTCTGGAAGTGACTTGTGCATATGGAATATGTAATTTTCGTTTTTCTAGGAAACGACTTAAGCGATTTGCAGTCGGATTGATTCGTTTGAAAGCCAATAATAATATCTACAATATAATACTTGTTTTGTCTACCTAGCACTCACCGTTTCCGAGATATAGAATAATTTTATGTTGGGTCATTCTGGAAGTGACTTGTGCGGATGGAATATGTAATTTTCGTTTTTCTAGGAAACGACTTAACCGATTTGCAATCGGATTGATTCGTTTGAAAGCTAATAATAGTATAAACAATATAATACTTCTTTTGTCTACCTAGCACTCACCGTTTCCGAGATATAGAATAATTTTATGTTGGGTCATTCTGGAAGTGACTGGTGCCGATGAAATAGGTTATTTTCGTTTTTCTCGGAAACGAGTTAACCGATTCGCAATCGGATTAATTCGTTTGAAAGCCAATAATAATATCTACAATTCCATACTGGTATTGTCTACCTAGCACTCACCGTTTACGAGATACAGATTATTTTTAGGTTGGGTCATTCTGGAAGTGACTGGTGAACATGGAATATGTAATTTTCGTTTTTCTCGGAAACGACTTAACCGATTTGCATCGGATTGATTCGTTTGAAAGCCAACAGTAATGTCTACCATCCCATACTGGTTTTGTCTACATAGTACACACAGTTTCCGAGATATAGAATAATTTTTTTATTGGGCCATTCTGAAAGTGACTTGTGCGGATGGAATATATAATTTTCGTTTTTCTCGGAAACGACTTAACCGATTTCCAATTGGATTGATTCGTTTGAAAGCCAAAAAAAATGTCTACAATCCCATACTGGTTTTGTCTACACAGTTTCCGAAATTTAGAATAATTTTATTATTGGGCCATTCTGGAAGTGACTGGTGAACATGGAATATGTAATTTTCGTTTTTCTCGTAAACGACTTAACCGATTCGCAACCGGATTGATTCGTTTGAAAGCCAATTTTAATGTCTACAATATAATACTTGTTTTGTCTACCTAGCGCTCACCGTTTCTGAGATATAGATTATTTTTAGGTTGGGTCATTCTGGAAGTGACTTGTGTGGATGGAATATGTAATTTTCGTTTTTCTCGGAAACGACTTAACCGATTCGCAATCGGATTGATTCGTTTGAAAGCCGATAATAATATCTACAATATAATACTTGTTTTGTCTACCTAGCGCGTTTCCGAGATATAAATTATTTTTAGGTTGGGTCATTCTGGAAGTAACTTTTGCGGATGGAATATGTAATTTTCGTTTCTCTCGGAAACGACTTAACCGATTTGCAATCGGATTGATTCATTTGAGAGCCAATAATAATATCTACAATATAATACTTGTTTTGTCTACCTAGCACTCACCGTTTCCGAGATATAGATTATTTTTAGGTTGGGTCATTCTGGAAGTGACTTGTTCGGATGGAATATGTAATTTTCGTTTTTCTCGTAAACGACTTAACCGATTCGCAACCGGATTGATTCGTTTGAAAGCCAATTATAATGTCTACAATATAATACTTGTTTTGTCTACCTAGCGCTCACCGTTTCTGAGATATAGATTATTTTTAGGTTGGGTCATTCTGGAAGTGACTTGTTCGGATGGAATATGTAATTTTCGTTTTTCTCGGAAACGACTTAACCGATTTGCAATCGGATTGATTCGTTTGAAAGCCAATAATTATGTCTACAATCCCATACTAATTTTGTCTACATAGTACGCACAGTTTCCGAGATATAGAATAATTTTATTATTGGGCCATTCTGGAGGTGACTTGTGCGAATAGAATATATAATTTTCGTTTTTCTCGTAAACGACTTAACCGATTTGCAATCAAATTGATTCGTTTGAAAGCCAATAATAATGTCTACAATCTCATATTGGTTTTGTCTACATAGTACTCACAGTTTCCGAAATATAGAATAATTTTATTATTGGGCCATTCTGGAAGTGACTTGTGCGGATGGAATATGTAATTTTCGTTTTTCTCGGAAACGACTTAACCGATTCGCAATCGGATTGATTCGTTTGAAAGCCAATAGTAATATCTACAATTCCATAGTTGTTTTGTCTATTTAGCACTCGCCGCTTCCGAGATATAGATTATTTTTAAGTTGGGTCATTCTGGAAGTGACTTGTTCGGATGGAATGTGTAATTTTCGTTTTTCTCGGAAACGACTTAACCGATTTGCAATCGGATTGATTCCTTTGAAAGCCAATAATTATGTCTACAATCCCATACTAGTTTTGTCTACATAGTACACACAGTTTCCGAGATATAGAATAATTTTATTATAGGGCCATTCTGGAGGTGACTTGTGCGGATGGAATATATAATTTTCGTTTTCCTCGGAAACGACTTAACCGATTTGCTATCGGATTGATTCGTTTGAAAGCCAACAGTAATGTCTACCATCCCATACTGGTTTTGTCTACATAGTACACACAGTTTCCGAGATATAGAATAATTTTTTTATTGGGCCATTCTGAAAGTGACTTGTTCGGATGGAATATGTAATTTTCGTTTTTCTCGGAAACGACTTAACCGATTCGCAATCGGATTGATTCGTTTGAAAGCCAATAATAATATCTACAATATAATACTTGTTTTGTCTACCTAGCGCGTTTCCGAGATATAGATTATTTTTAGGTTGGGTCATTCTGGAAGTAACTTTTGCGGATGGAATATGTAATTTTCGTTTCTCTCGGAAACGACTTAACCGATTTGCAATCGGATTGATTCATTTGAGAGCCAATAATAATATCTACAATATAATACTTGTTTTGTCTACCTAGCACTCACCGTTTCCGAGATATAGATTATTTTTATGTTGGGTCATTCTGGAAGTGACTTGTGCGGATGGAATATGTAATTTTCGTTTTTCTTGTTTTGTCTACCTAGCAATCACATTTTCCGAGATATAGATTATTTTTAGGTTGGGTCATTCTGGAAGTGACTTGTTCGGATGGAATATGTAATTTTCGTTTTTCTCGTAAACGACTTAACCGATTCGCAACCGGATTGATTCGTTTGAAAGCCAATTATAATGTCTACAATATAAAACTTGTTTTGTCTACCTAGCGCTCACCGTTTCTGAGATATAGATTATTTTTAGGGTGGGTCATTCTGGAAGTGACTTGTTCGGATGGAGTATGTAATTTTCGTTTTTCTCGGAAACGACTTAACCGATTCGCAATCGGATTGATTCGTTTGAAAGCCAAGAGTAATATCTACAATTCCATACTTGTTTTGTCTATTTAGCACTCACCGCTTCCGAGATATAGATTATTTTTAAGTTGGGTCATTCTGGAAGTGACTTGTTCGGATGGAATATGTAATTTTCGTTTTTCTCGGAAACGACTTAACCGATTTGCAATCGGATTGATTCGTTTGAAAGCCAATAATTATGTCTACAATTTCATACTAATTTTGTCTACATAGTACGCACAGTTTCCGAGATATAGAATAATTTTATTATTGGGCCATTCTGGAGGTGACTTGTGCGGATGGAATATATAATTTTCGTTTTTCTCGGAAACGACTTAACCGATTTGCAATCAAATTGATTCGTTTGAAAGCCAATAATAATGTCTACAATCTCATATTGGTTTTGTCTACATAGTACTCACAGTTTCCGAAATATAGAATAATTTTATTATTGGGCCATTCTCGAAGTGACTTGTGCGGATGGAATATGTAATTTTCGTTTTTCTCGGAAACGACTTAACCGATTTGCAATCGGATTGATTCCTTTGAAAGCCAATAATTATGTCTACAATCCCATACTAGTTTTGTCTACATAGTACACACAGTTTCCGAGATATAGAATAATTTTATTATTGGGCCATTCTGAAGGTGACTTGTGCGGATGGAATATATAATTTTCGTTTTTCTCGTAAACGACTTGACCGATTTGCAATCAAATTGATTCGTTTGAAAGCCAATAATAATGTCTACAATCTCATATTGGTTTTGTCTACATAGTACTCACAGTTTCCGAAATATAGAATAATTTTATTATTGGGCCATTCTGGAAGTGACTTGTGCGGATGGAATATGTAATTTTCGTTTTTCTCGGAAACGACTTAACCGATTCGCAATCGGATTGATTCGTTTGAAATCCGATAATAATATCTACAATTACATACTGGTTTTGTCTTGCGCTCACAGTTTCCGAGATATAGAATAATTTTATGTTGGGTCATTCTGGAAGTGACTTGTGTGGATGGAATATGTAATTTTCGTTTTTCTTAGAAACGGCTTAACCGATTCGCAATCGGATTGATTCGTTTGAAAGCCAATAATAATATCTACAATCCATACTCGTTTTGTCTACCTAGCACTCACCGTTTCCGAGATATAGATTATTTTTAGGTTGGGTCATTCTGGAAGTGACTTGTGCGGATGGAATATGTAATTTTCGTTTTTCTCGGAAACGACTTAAGCGATTTGCAATCGGATTGACTCGTTTGAAAGCCAATAATAATATCTACAATATAATAATTATTTTGTCCACTTAGCGCTCACAGGTTCCGAGATATAGTTTATTTTTAGGTTAGGTCATTCTGGAAGTAACTTGTGCGGATGGAATATGTAATTTTCGTTTTTCTCGTAAACGACTTAACCGATTCGCAACCGGATTGATTCGTTTGAAAACCAATAATAATATCTACAATCCCATACTCGTTTTGTCTACCTAGCACTCACCGATTTCCAAAATATAGATTGTTTTAGGTTGGGTCATTCTGGCAGTGACTTGTGTGGATGGAATATGTAATTTTCGTTTTTCTCGGAAACGACTTATCCGCTTCGATATCGGATTGATTCGTTTGGAAGCCAATAATAATATCTACAAATTCATAATGGTTTTGTCTACCTAGCACTTACCGCTTCCGATATATAAATTATTTTTAGGTTGGGTCATTCTGGAAGTGTCTTGTGCGGATGAAATATATAATTTTCGTTTTTCTCGGAAACGACTTAACCGATTCGCAATCGGATTGATTCGTTTGAAAGCCAATAATAATATCTACAATTCCATACTGGCTTTGTACACTTAGTACTCACAGTTTCCGAGATATAGTTTATTTTTAGGTTAGGTCATTCTGGAAGTGACTTGTGCGGATGGAATATGTAATTTTCGTTTTTCTCGGAAACGACTTAACCGCATCGCTATCGGATAGATTTGTTTGAAAGCCAATAATAATATCTACAATTCCATAATGGTTTTGTCTACCTAGCACTCACAGTTTCCGAGATATAGTTTATTTTTAGGTTGGGTCATTCTGGAAGTGACTTGTGCGGATGGAATATGTAATTTTCGTTTTTCTCGGAAACGACTTAACCGCATCGCTATCGAATAGATTCGTTTGAAATCCAATAATAATATCTACAATCCCATTCTCGTTTTGTCTATCTAGCACTCACCGTTTCCGAGATATAGATTATTTTTAGGTTGGGTCATTCTGGAAGTGACTTGTGCGGATGGAATATGTAATTTTCGTTTTTCTCGGAAACGACTTAACCGATTTGCAATCGGATTGATTCATTTGAAAGCCAATAACAATATCTACAATTACATACTGGTTTTGTCTACATAGCACTCACAGTTTCCGAGATATAGAATAATTTTATGTTGGGTCATTCTGGAAGTGACTTGTGCGGATGGAATATATAATTTTCGTTTTTCTCGGAAACGACTTAACCGATTCGCAATCGGATTGATTCGTTTGAAAGCCAATAATAATATCTACAATCTCATACTCGTTTTGTCCACTTAGCACTCACAGTTTTCGAGATATAGATTATTTTTAGGTTGGGACAGTCTGGAAGTGACTTGTGCGGATGGAACATGTAATTTTGGTTTTTCTCGGAAACGACTTATCCGATTCGCAATCGGATTGATTCGTTTGAAAGCCAATTATAATATCTACAATATAATACTTATTTTGTCCACTTAGCACTCACAGTTTCCGAGATATAGTTTATTTTTAGGTTGGGTCATTCTGGAAGTGATTTGTGCGGATGGAATATGTAATTTTTGTTTTTCTCGGAAACGACTTATCCGATTCGCAATCGGATTGATTCGTTTGAAAGCCAATGATAATATCTACAATCCCATACTCGTTTTGTCTACCTAGCACTCACCGATTTCCAAAATATAGATTGTTTTAGGTTGGGTCATACTGGAAGTGACTTGTGCGGATGGAATATGTAATTTTCGTTTTTCTCGGAAACGACTTAACCGATTCGCAATCGGATTGATTCGTTTGAAAGCCAATAATAATATCTACAATCCCATTCTCTTTTGTCTACCTAGCACTCACCGTTTCCGAGATATGGATTATTTTTAGGTTGGGTCATTCTGGAAGTGACTTGTGCGGATGGAATATGTAATTTTTGTTTTTCTCGGAAACGACTTAACCGATTCGCTATCGGATTGATTCGTTTGAAAGCCAATAATAATTTTTTTTTCTCTCGGAAACGACTTAACCGATTTGCAATCGGATTGATTCGTTTGAAAGCCAATAATAAAATCTACAATCCCATACTTGTTTTGTCTACCTAGCACTCACCGTTTCCGAGATATAGATTATTTTTAGGTTGGGTCATTCTGGAAGTGACTTGTGTGTATGGAATATGTAATTTTCGTGTTTCTTGGAAACGACTTATTCGATTCGCAATCGGATTGATTCGTTTGAAAGCCAATAATAATATCTACAATTCCATACCGGTTTTTTCTACATTGCGCATATCACTCACAATTTCCGAGATATAGATTATTTCTAGGTTGGGTCATTCTGGAAGTGATTTGTGCGGATGGAATATGTAATTTTCGTTTTTCTCGGAAACGACTTAACCGATTCGCAATCGGATTGATTCGTTTGAAAGCCAATAATAATATCTACAATATCATACCCGCTTTGTCTACCTAGCACTCACAGTTTCCGAGATATAGAATATTTTTAGGTTGGGTCAGTCTGGAAGTGACTTTTGCGGATGGAATATGTAATTTTCGTTTTCTCGGAAACGACTTAAGCGAGTTGCAATCAGATTGATTCGTTTGAAAGCCAATTATAATATCTACAATATAATACTTATTTTGTCCACTTAGCACTCACAGTTTCCGAGATATAGTTTATTTTTAGGTTGGGTCATTCTGGAAGTGACTTGTGCGGATGGAATATGTAATTTTCGTTTTTCTCGGAAACGACTTATCCGATTCGCAATCGGATTGATTCGTTTGAAAGCCAATAATAATATCTACAATCCCATATTCGTTTTGTCTACCTAGCACTCACCGATTTCCAAAATATAGATTGTTTTAGGTTGGGTCATATTGGAAGTGACTTGTGCGGATGGAATATGTAATTTTCGTTTTTCTCGGAAACGACTTAACCGATTCGCAATCGGATTGATTTGTTTGAAAGCCAATAATAATATCTACAATCCCATTCTCTTTTGTCTACCTAGCACTCACCGTTTCCGAGACATAGATTATTTTTAGGTTGGGTCATTCTGGAAGTGACTTGTGCGGATGGAATATGTAATTTTCGTTTTTCTCGGAAACGACTTAACCGATTCGCAATCGGATTGATTCGTTTGAAAGCCAATAATAATATCTACAATCCCATACTACCTATTACTCACCGATTCCGAGATATAGATTATTTTTAAGTTTGGTCATTCTGCAAGTGACTTGTGCTGGTGGAATATGTAATATTCGTTTTTTTCGGAAACGACTTAACCGATTCGCAATCGGATTGATTCGTTTGAAAGCCAATAATAATATCTACAATTCTACTGATTTTGTCTACCTAGCACTCACTGTTTCCGAGATATAGATAATTTTCGATTTTCTCGGAAACGACTTAAGCGATTTGCAATCGGATTGATTCATTTGAAAGCCAATAATAATATCTACAATTCAATACTGGATTTGTCAAAATAGCTCTTACCGTTTCCGAGATATATATTATTTTTAGGTTGGGTCATTCTGGAAGTGACTTGTGCATATGGAATATGTAATTTTCGATTTTCTCGGAAACGACTTGAGCGATTTGCAATCGGATTGATTCATTTGAAAGCCAATAATAATATCTACAATTCCATACTGGTTTTGTCTACCTAGCACTCACAGTTTCCGAGATATAGAATAATTTTATGTTGGTTCATTCTGGAAGTGACTTGTGCGGATGGAATATGTAATTTTCGTTTTTCTCGGAAACGACTTAACCGATTTGCAATTGGATTGATTTGTTTGAAAGCCAAGAATAATATCTACAATTCCATACTGGTTATGTCCACCTAGCACTTACCGTTTCCGAGATATAGAATAATTTTATGTTGGTTCATTCTGGAAGTGACTTGTGCGGATGAAATATGTAATTTTCGTTTTTCCTCGGAAACGACTTAAGCGATTTGCAATCGGATTGATTCATTTGAAAGCCAATAATAATATCTACAATTCTATACTGGTTTTGTCAATCTAGCTTTTACCGTTTCCGAGATATAGTATAATTTTATGTTGGTTCATTCTGGAAGTGACTTGTGCGGTTGGAATATGTAATTTTCGTTTTTCTCGGAAACTACTTAAACGATTTTCAATCGGATTGATTCATTTGAAAGCCAATAATAATATCTACAATTTTATATTGGTTTTGTCTACCTAGCACTCACAGTTTCCGAGATATAGAATAATTTTATGTTGGTTCATTCTGGAAGTGACTTGTGCGGATGGAATATGTAATTTTCGTTTTTCTCAGAAACGACTTAACCGATTTGCAATCGGATTGATTCATTTGAAAGCCAATAATAATATCTACAATTCCATGCTGGTTTTGTCTACCTAGCACTCACAGTTTCCAAGATATTGAATAATTGTATGTTGGTTCATTCTGGAAGTGACTTGTGCGGATCAAATATGTAATTCTCGTTTTTTTCGGAAACGACTTAAGCGATTTGCAATCGGATTGATTCATTTGAAAGCCAATAATAATATCTACAATTCCATACTGGTTTTGTCTACCTAGCACTTACCGTTTCCGTGATATTGATTATTTTTAGGTTTGGTCATTCTGGAAGTAATTTGTGCAGATGGAATATGTAATTTTCGATTTTCTCGGGAACGACTTAAGCGATTTGCAATCGGATTGATTCATTTGAAAGCCAATAACAATATCTACAATTCCATACTGGTTTTGTCTACCTAGGTCTTACCGTTTCCGAGATATAGATTATTTTTAGGTTGGGTCATTCTGGAAGTGACTTGTGTGGATGGAATATGTAATTTTCGATTTTCTCGGAAACGACTTAAGCGATTTGCAATCGGATTGATTCATTTGAAAGCCAATAATAATATCTACAATTCAATACTGGATTTGTCAAAATAGCTCTTACCGTTTCCGAGATATATATTATTTTTAGGTTGGGTCATTCTGGAAGTGACTTGTGCATATGGAATATGTAGTTTTCGATTTTCTCGGAAACGACTTGAGCGATTTGCAATCGGATTGATTCATTTGAAAGCCAATAATAATATCTACAATTCCATACTGGTTTTGTCTACCTAGCACTCACAGTTTCCAAGATATAGAATAATTGTATGTTGGTTCATTCTGGAAGTGACTTGTGCGGATGGAATATGTAATTTTCGTTTTTCTCGGAAACGACTTAACCGATTTGCAATTGGATTGATTTGTTTGAAAGCCAATAATAATATCTACAATTCCATACTGGTTTTGTCAACCTAGCACTCACAGTTTCCAAGATATAGAATAATTGTATGTTGGTTCATTCTGGAAGTGACTTGTGCGGATGGAATATGTAATTTTCGTTTTTCCTCGGAAACGACTTAAGCGATTTGCAATCGGATTGATTCATTTGAAAGCCAATAATAATATCTACAATTCTATACTGGTTTTGTCAATCTAGCTCTTACCGTTTCCGCGATATAGTATAATTTTATGTTGGTTCATTCTGGAAGTGACTTGTGCGGTTGGAATATGTAATTTTCGTTTTTCTCGGAAACTACTTAAACGATTTGCAATCGGATTGATTCATTTGAAAGCCAATAATAATATCTACAATTTTATATTGGTTTTGTCTACCTAGCACTCAAAGTTTCCGCGATATAGTATAATTTTATGTTGGTTCATTCTGGAAGTGACTTGTGCGGATGGAATATGTAATTTTCGTTTTTCTCGGAAACGACTTAAGCGATTTGCAATCGGATTGATTCATTTGAAAGCCAATAATAATATCTACAATTCAATACTGGTTATGTCAATCTAGCTCTTGCCGTTTCCGAGATATATATTATTTTTAGGTTGGGTCATTCTGGAAGTGACTTGTGCGGTTGGAATATGTAATTTTCGTTTTTCTCGGAAACGACTTAAACGATTTGCAATTGGATTGATTCATTTGAAAGCCAATAATAATATCTACAACTTCATATTGGTTTTGTCTACCTAGCACTCAAAGTTTCCGCGATATAGTATAATTTTATGTTGGTTCATTCTGGAAGTGACTTGTGCGGATGGAATATGTAATTTTCGTTTTTCTCGGAAACGACTTAAGCGATTTGCAATCGAATTGATTCATTTGAAAGCCAATAATAATATTTACAATTCCATACTGGTTTTGTCTACCTAGGTCTTACCGTTTCCGAGATATAGATTATTTTGAGGTTGGGTCATTCTGGAAGTGACTTGTGCGGATGGAATATGTAATTTTCGTTTTTCTCGGAAACGACTTAAGCGATTTGCAATTGGATTGATTTGTTTGAAAGCCAATAATAATATCTACAATTCCATGCTGGTTATGTCCACCTAGCACTTACCGTTTCCGAGATATTGGATAATTTTATGTTGGTTCATTCTGGAAGTGACTTGTGCGGATGGAATATGTAATTTTCGTTTTTCTCAGAAACGACTTAACCGATTTGCAATCGGATTGATTCATTTGAAAGCCAATAATAATATCTACAATTCCATACTGGTTTTGTCTACCTAGCACTCACAGTTTCCAAGATATAGAATAATTGTATGTTGGTTCATTCTGGAAGTGACTTGTGCGGATTTAATATGTAATTTTCGTTCTTCTCGGAAACGACTTAAGCGATTTGCAATCGGATTGATTCATTTGAAAGCCAATAATAATATCTACAATTCAATACTGGTTTTGTCTACCTAGCACTTACCGTTTCCGAGATATTGATTATTTTTAGGTTTGGTCATTCTGGAAGTAACTTGTGCAGATGGAATATATAATTTTCGATTTTTTCGGGAACGACTTAAGCGATTTGAAATCGGATTGATTCATTTGAAAGCCAATAACAATATCTACGATTCCATACTGGTTTTGTCTACCTAGGTCTTACCGTTTCCGAGATATAGATTATTTTTGGGTTGGGTCATTCTGGAAGTGACTTGTGCGGATGGAATATGTAATTTTCGTTTTTCTCGGAAACGACTTAAGCGATTTGTAATCGGATTGATTCATTTGAAAGCCAATAATAATATCTACAATTCCATACTGGTTTTGTCTACCTAGCACTTACCGTTTCCGAGATATAGATTATTTTTAGGTTGGGTCATTCTGGAAGTGACTTGTGCGGATGTGTAGTTTTCGTTTTTCTCGAAAACAACTTAACCGAGTTGCAATCGGATTGATTCATTTAAAAGCCAATAACAATATCTACAATTCCATACTGGTTTTGTCAATCTAGCTCTTACCGTTTCCGAGATATAGTATAATTTTATGTTGGTTCATTCTGGAAGTGACTTGTGCGGATGGAATATGTAATTTTCGTTTTTCTCGGAAACGACTTAAGCGATTTGCAATCGAATTGATTCATTTGAAAGCCAATAATAATATTTACAATTCCATACTGGTTTTGTCTACCTAGCACTCACAGTTTCCGAGATATAGAATAATTTTTTGTTGGTTCATTCTGGAAGTGACTTGTGCGGATGGAATACATAATTTTCGTTTTTCTCGGAAACGACTTAAGCGATTTGCAATCGGATTGATTCATTTGAACGCCAATAAAAATATCTACAATTTTATACTGGTTGTGTCTACCTAGCACTCACAGTTTCCAAGATATAGAATAATTTTATGTTGGTTCATTCTGGAAGTGACTTGTGCGGATGGAATATGTAATTTTCGTTTTTCTCGGAAACGACTTAAACGATTTGCAATCGGATTGATTTATTTAAAGCCAATAATAATATCTACAATTCCATACTGGTTTTATCTACCTAGCACTCCCAGTTTCCGAGATATAGAATAATTTTATGTTGGTTCATTCTGGAAGTGACTTGTGCGGATGGAATATGTAATTTTCGTTTTTCTCGGAAACGACTTAAGCGATTTGCAATCGGATTGATTCATTTGAAAGCCAATAATAATGTCTACAATTCCATACTGATTTCGTTTTTCTCGGAAACGACTTAAACGATTTGCAATCGGATTGATTCATTTGAAAGCCAATAATAATATCTACAATTCTATACTGGTTTTGTCTACCTTGCACTTACCGTTTCCGAGATATTGATTATTTTTATGTTTGGTCATTCTGGAAGTGACTTGTGCGGATGGAATATGTAATTTTCGATTTTCTCGGAAACGACTTAAGCGATTTGCAATCGGATTGATTCATTTGAAAGCCAATAATAATATCTACAATTCTATACTGGTTTTGTCAATATTGCTCTTACCGTTTTCGAGATATAGATTATTTTTAGGTTGGGTCATTCTGGAAGTGACTTGTGCGGATGGAATATGTAATTTTCGATTTTCTCGGAAACGACTTAACCGATTCGCAATCGGATTGATTTGTTTGAAAGCCAATAATAATATCTACAATCCCATTCTCTTTTGTCTACCTAGCACTCACCGTTTCCGAGACATAGATTATTTTTAGGTTGGGTCATTCTGGAAGTGACTTGTGCGGATGGAATATGTAATTTTCGTTTTTCTCGGAAACGACTTAACCGATTCGCAATCGGATTGATTCGTTTGAAAGCCAATAATAATATCTACAATCCCATACTACCTATTACTCACCGATTCCGAGATATAGATTATTTTTAAGTTTGGTCATTCTGCAAGTGACTTGTGCTGGTGGAATATGTAATATTCGTTTTTTTCGGAAACGACTTAACCGATTCGCAATCGGATTGATTCGTTTGAAAGCCAATAATAATATCTACAATTCTACTGATTTTGTCTACCTAGCACTCACTGTTTCCGAGATATAGATAATTTTCGATTTTCTCGGAAACGACTTAAGCGATTTGCAATCGGATTGATTCATTTGAAAGCCAATAATAATATCTACAATTCAATACTGGATTTGTCAAAATAGCTCTTACCGTTTCCGAGATATATATTATTTTTAGGTTGGGTCATTCTGGAAGTGACTTGTGCATATGGAATATGTAATTTTCGATTTTCTCGGAAACGACTTGAGCGATTTGCAATCGGATTGATTCATTTGAAAGCCAATAATAATATCTACAATTCCATACTGGTTTTGTCTACCTAGCACTCACAGTTTCCGAGATATAGAATAATTTTATGTTGGTTCATTCTGGAAGTGACTTGTGCGGATGGAATATGTAATTTTCGTTTTTCTCGGAAACGACTTAACCGATTTGCAATTGGATTGATTTGTTTGAAAGCCAAGAATAATATCTACAATTCCATACTGGTTATGTCCACCTAGCACTTACCGTTTCCGAGATATAGAATAATTTTATGTTGGTTCATTCTGGAAGTGACTTGTGCGGATGAAATATGTAATTTTCGTTTTTCCTCGGAAACGACTTAAGCGATTTGCAATCGGATTGATTCATTTGAAAGCCAATAATAATATCTACAATTCTATACTGGTTTTGTCAATCTAGCTTTTACCGTTTCCGAGATATAGTATAATTTTATGTTGGTTCATTCTGGAAGTGACTTGTGCGGTTGGAATATGTAATTTTCGTTTTTCTCGGAAACTACTTAAACGATTTTCAATCGGATTGATTCATTTGAAAGCCAATAATAATATCTACAATTTTATATTGGTTTTGTCTACCTAGCACTCACAGTTTCCGAGATATAGAATAATTTTATGTTGGTTCATTCTGGAAGTGACTTGTGCGGATGGAATATGTAATTTTCGTTTTTCTCAGAAACGACTTAACCGATTTGCAATCGGATTGATTCATTTGAAAGCCAATAATAATATCTACAATTCCATGCTGGTTTTGTCTACCTAGCACTCACAGTTTCCAAGATATTGAATAATTGTATGTTGGTTCATTCTGGAAGTGACTTGTGCGGATCAAATATGTAATTCTCGTTTTTCTCGGAAACGACTTAAGCGATTTGCAATCGGATTGATTCATTTGAAAGCCAATAATAATATCTACAATTCCATACTGGTTTTGTCTACCTAGCACTTACCGTTTCCGTGATATTGATTATTTTTAGGTTTGGTCATTCTGGAAGTAATTTGTGCAGATGGAATATGTAATTTTCGATTTTCTCGGGAACGACTTAAGCGATTTGCAATCGGATTGATTCATTTGAAAGCCAATAACAATATCTACAATTCCATACTGGTTTTGTCTACCTAGGTCTTACCGTTTCCGAGATATAGATTATTTTTAGGTTGGGTCATTCTGGAAGTGACTTGTGTGGATGGAATATGTAATTTTCGATTTTCTCGGAAACGACTTAAGCGATTTGCAATCGGATTGATTCATTTGAAAGCCAATAATAATATCTACAATTCAATACTGGATTTGTCAAAATAGCTCTTACCGTTTCCGAGATATATATTATTTTTAGGTTGGGTCATTCTGGAAGTGACTTGTGCATATGGAATATGTAATTTTCGATTTTCTCGGAAACGACTTGAGCGATTTGCAATCGGATTGATTCATTTGAAAGCCAATAATAATATCTACAATTCCATACTGGTTTTGTCTACCTAGCACTCACAGTTTCCAAGATATAGAATAATTGTATGTTGGTTCATTCTGGAAGTGACTTGTGCGGATGGAATATGTAATTTTCGTTTTTCTCGGAAACGACTTAACCGATTTGCAATTGGATTGATTTGTTTGAAAGCCAATAATAATATCTACAATTCCATACTGGTTTTGTCAACCTAGCACTCACAGTTTCCAAGATATAGAATAATTGTATGTTGGTTCATTCTGGAAGTGACTTGTGCGGATGGAATATGTAATTTTCGTTTTTCCTCGGAAACGACTTAAGCGATTTGCAATCGGATTGATTCATTTGAAAGCCAATAATAATATCTACAATTCTATACTGGTTTTGTCAATCTAGCTCTTACCGTTTCCGAGATATAGTATAATTTTATGTTGGTTCATTCTGGAAGTGACTTGTGCGGTTGGAATATGTAATTTTCGTTTTTCTCGGAAACTACTTAAACGATTTGCAATCGGATTGATTCATTTGAAAGCCAATAATAATATCTACAATTTTATATTGGTTTTGTCTACCTAGCACTCAAAGTTTCCGCGATATAGTATAATTTTATGTTGGTTCATTCTGGAAGTGACTTGTGCGGATGGAATATGTAATTTTCGTTTTTCTCGGAAACGACTTAAGCGATTTGCAATCGGATTGATTCATTTGAAAGCCAATAATAATATCTACAATTCAATACTGGTTATGTCAATCTAGCTCTTGCCGTTTCCGAGATATATATTATTTTTAGGTTGGGTCATTCTGGAAGTGACTTGTGCGGTTGGAATATGTAATTTTCGTTTTTCTCGGAAACGACTTAAACGATTTGCAATTGGATTGATTCATTTGAAAGCCAATAATAATATCTACAACTTCATATTGGTTTTGTCTACCTAGCACTCAAAGTTTCCGCGATATAGTATAATTTTATGTTGGTTCATTCTGGAAGTGACTTGTGCGGATGGAATATGTAATTTTCGTTTTTCTCGGAAACGACTTAAGCGATTTGCAATCGAATTGATTCATTTGAAAGCCAATAATAATATTTACAATTCCATACTGGTTTTGTCTACCTAGGTCTTACCGTTTCCGAGATATAGATTATTTTGAGGTTGGGTCATTCTGGAAGTGACTTGTGCGGATGGAATATGTAATTTTCGTTTTTCTCGGAAACGACTTAAGCGATTTGCAATTGGATTGATTTGTTTGAAAGCCAATAATAATATCTACAATTCCATACTGGTTATGTCCACCTAGCACTTACCGTTTCCGAGATATTGGATAATTTTATGTTGGTTCATTCTGGAAGTGACTTGTGCGGATGGAATATGTAATTTTCGTTTTTCTCAGAAACGACTTAACCGATTTGCAATCGGATTGATTCATTTGAAAGCCAATAATAATATCTACAATTCCATACTGGTTTTGTCTACCTAGCACTCACAGTTTCCAAGATATAGAATAATTGTATGTTGGTTCATTCTGGAAGTGACTTGTGCGGATTTAATATGTAATTTTCGTTCTTCTCGGAAACGACTTAAGCGATTTGCAATCGGATTGATTCATTTGAAAGCCAATAATAATATCTACAATTCAATACTGGTTTTGTCTACCTAGCACTTACCGTTTCCGAGATATTGATTATTTTTAGGTTTGGTCATTCTGGAAGTAACTTGTGCAGATGGAATATATAATTTTCGATTTTTTCGGGAACGACTTAAGCGATTTGAAATCGGATTGATTCATTTGAAAGCCAATAACAATATCTACGATTCCATACTGGTTTTGTCTACCTAGGTCTTACCGTTTCCGAGATATAGATTATTTTTGGGTTGGGTCATTCTGGAAGTGACTTGTGCGGATGGAATATGTAATTTTCGTTTTTCTCGGAAACGACTTAAGCGATTTGTAATCGGATTGATTCATTTGAAAGCCAATAATAATATCTACAATTCCATACTGGTTTTGTCTACCTAGCACTTACCGTTTCCGAGATATAGATTATTTTTAGGTTGGGTCATTCTGGAAGTGACTTGTGCGGATGTGTAGTTTTCGTTTTTCTCGAAAACAACTTAACCGAGTTGCAATCGGATTGATTCATTTAAAAGCCAATAACAATATCTACAATTCCATACTGGTTTTGTCAATCTAGCTCTTACCGTTTCCGAGATATAGTATAATTTTATGTTGGTTCATTCTGGAAGTGACTTGTGCGGATGGAATATGTAATTTTCGTTTTTCTCGGAAACGACTTAAGCGATTTGCAATCGAATTGATTCATTTGAAAGCCAATAATAATATTTACAATTCCATACTGGTTTTGTCTACCTAGCACTCACAGTTTCCGAGATATAGAATAATTTTTTGTTGGTTCATTCTGGAAGTGACTTGTGCGGATGGAATACATAATTTTCGTTTTTCTCGGAAACGACTTAAGCGATTTGCAATCGGATTGATTCATTTGAACGCCAATAAAAATATCTACAATTTTATACTGGTTGTGTCTACCTAGCACTCACAGTTTCCAAGATATAGAATAATTTTATGTTGGTTCATTCTGGAAGTGACTTGTGCGGATGGAATATGTAATTTTCGTTTTTCTCGGAAACGACTTAAACGATTTGCAATCGGATTGATTTATTTAAAGCCAATAATAATATCTACAATTCCATACTGGTTTTATCTACCTAGCACTCCCAGTTTCCGAGATATAGAATAATTTTATGTTGGTTCATTCTGGAAGTGACTTGTGCGGATGGAATATGTAATTTTCGTTTTTCTCGGAAACGACTTAAGCGATTTGCAATCGGATTGATTCATTTGAAAGCCAATAATAATGTCTACAATTCCATACTGATTTCGTTTTTCTCGGAAACGACTTAAACGATTTGCAATCGGATTGATTCATTTGAAAGCCAATAATAATATCTACAATTCTATACTGGTTTTGTCTACCTTGCACTTACCGTTTCCGAGATATTGATTATTTTTATGTTTGGTCATTCTGGAAGTGACTTGTGCGGATGGAATATGTAATTTTCGATTTTCTCGGAAACGACTTAAGCGATTTGCAATCGGATTGATTCATTTGAAAGCCAATAATAATATCTACAATTCTATACTGGTTTTGTCAATATTGCTCTTACCGTTTTCGAGATATAGATTATTTTTAGGTTGGGTCATTCTGGAAGTGACTTGT